>NC_081415.1:289715817-290915817 GCF_030272615.1 Cryptomeria japonica
GGGCTTCCAATGCCACCCCAAGGTAGGGTCATTTTGGTTTAATACTAAGTAGTCCTTCACAAATCTTCCTACCCTTACCTCCAAGACACCCTTGACTACTTTATTGTTGAGAAGGTTTTGGATAGGGGGAAATCCCCTCCAAGAGTCCTCCCAAAAAAGATGTTGGTCTCCCAATGCAATATTCCAGGACAAATGGTTTGAAATGATGTCCCTACATCCAATAATGAAGTTTCAAATTATGGAACCTTTTGGAGGATTGGCTACCCTAAATATATTAATATGGTTTGCATCTAGGTATTTGTGGTAGAGAATCCTTACCCATTTCAGCCGAGGCTTTTTATATATCTTCCACACCAACTTATCCCCTAAAGCTTTGTTTTGTAAATCCTGGTTTTTTATGCCAATACCACCCTCATCCTTGGGTTTACAAATTTTATCCCAGGAAATCAAAGCAAACTTCTTCTTGTCTGTTAAGCCCTACCAAAATAAAGTTCTCAACTTTTTGTCTAGCTTGGTTCTCATTCCTGATGTTAGAGGGAGACAAGTCATTTGAAATTGTGGTATGGCAGATAATCCAAATCTAAGCATGATAACTCTACCAGCCGCAGAAAGCCATTTTCCTTTCCAAGATTGGAGTCTCTGATCCAATCTTACAAGCATATTGTCCCAAAGATTGGAGGATTTGATGTCTTTCTCTAAGGGAAGCCCTATATATTTACAAGGTAAGGTTCCTTGTTTGAAGCCTAGAATGTTTGAATTACCTTTCTGTAACTTACTATCTATATTGAAAAAGAAGATGTTCGATTTGTCCTTATTGACCATCTGACTAGAGGCTCTAGAATACCATTTTAGAATAAGGTTCAGGCTCCTAGCTTCCTACATACTACCATCAGCAAACAACAGGGTATCATCAACAAACTGTTGGTGGGTCACCGATGGGAGTGTGCTGGTAATCTTTATACCTAAGAGGTTCCCTGACTCTTGAGCTTTGTGGATTGTCCTTCCTAAAGCCTTTGCCATAATTGTATACACTCAAAATTGGCTATGAATAATTAAATAAATATTATTATTTATTTAATGTTAATTCCTCTATTAAATAATTAAATTGACAAGTTTAATTATTTAAATCATTTTAATGCTCATTCTTCTATTAAATAATTAAATTGAAAAGTTTAATTAATTTAATTCATTTAGTCATTCGTCAATATCAATCTTATTAGATATTTAATATTTGATCATGCACTATGCATTCTTCTAAAGTCTCCATTAATTAAATAATTCTACAATTATTTAATCTCCTTTTCCAAATCACCTCATCTCCACATCACTCAATCTTGCCAACTCACAATTTTGTGGCTAAACAAATTATTATTTTTAAATTATTAAATAGTCATATTTATCTTCAACTTCCATCTCCTAAATGAAATAATGTGTATGTACACACATTTTTAATTCTTCCATATTTTCACCAACATCCCTACATTCTTGGAGGAAGTTGAGTCCACTTGTCTCAACATCCCTAAATATTCTCCAACCATCCTATATTCTCTCAAGTCTTCAACTCTAGTCAAGGTGAGCCTTCTGACACTTGGCCTCTCCTTCCGCCTTTTTCTCTCACATTCCAACTAATCTCTTCATATCCATCAATCTTGCAAGATTTAATCTCAACCATTGATCTCTACCACATGGGATTTTTTCTCATGAAAATATATAAAAATGACATTTCCTAAGCGTTTTAAATCTAATAGTCATCTAGGAGTCATCTTGCATTCACGTGAGTTTTAACATCGAAGCATTTTAGCAATTTATAGTGTGCCTTTGGCATTTTAGTTTAATCATTTTCATATAGTTTTGCACAATCATTTAGCTTAATGAAACATTCAGTTATCGGTCCATTCATCAAATTGTCATCTTGGAAGCAACTACAGTGCAGTATGAGAGAAAATATCTGCAACCAAGTTCAAATGGTGATAGGACACAATGGGATAGTAAGTGAAGGTATAATGTTCTAAGTTTTAAATTCTTTATTTGTTTCAATGGTAACTTTTGGAGTATTCTGTAGGATTCTCTTGTTATTTGTGAAAATTAATCAATCTTGTAGGTTCACTTTTGAAGTATATTTTCCAAGTTACACATTTTGGCAACCATCGTGGGGCTGAGCCTCACTTTCTATCTTATGTCTTTCATTCTCATATTTTTAGTAGTGCAACACATTTGCAAATCTTTTTAACGCATTTGTAATACCTTTTAGCGCATATGTTGCTCTTGGTAGCGCATTTGTAGTTTTTGGTAGCAAATTTGTCAGTTTAATTGGCACATCTGTTAGCACTCAACATATTTGTAATGTGGATTAGCGCATTTATAACGCAGGTTAGCACATTTATTCACTTAGGTAGTGCATTTGCATTTAGTTTTAGTGCATTTTCTCCACAGTTTGTAGATTTCAATTTCTAACAGGTTGTTATCTAACACTTGCAACTCTTTTCAACCGTCGAAGACAAAATCTCTCAAAATGCTAAATGGTGGTTTTGCAAGTGTTCTACATGCATTCATATAGCTAGATTAATTAGGGGATAGTAAATTAATCATTTTTGTTTCACATAGCTTAACTAGGTGGTTAATTTACAACATGCAACTTGCATTTTTGTCTTCTTAGAATAGTTGCACTTAGAATAATCTAGGGGTTAATTCATCAATTGTTTATTGTGTTTGCACAAAGTGGTAGGTTATTATGCTCTCACCTTAACCAAGTGATCAGAAAACCAGACCCACTTTCTAGAATGTGTAACCTTTAGAGGGTTTGCCTCCCGAGTAGCCCTTAAGGCTCAGTGAGAGGGAACGACCCAAGCGGAAATGAGCTAAAGCCAAGATTTTCCGATCCACTATAAATAAATTATGTTTGTAATGAAAGTTACAAGCAACAAGTGCTGATTAGTCCATATCGACGTTTTGACTCCCCATAAACCCTTTGGATTGCAACCTCTATAAGCTGGGAGGCCTTCCTTAATGAAGCGTAACATGCTGCATGTATGGCCACTCGACCAAATTCCCTTACTAAAAAATCTCTTGTATAGAAGCCAAAATCCTTCTAGCTATTGATACATGAGGTTGGACCTCTAATGAGACTCACACACATATGGTTCTTAGTACAGATATGGAGTTTTCCATGAGGAGTTTTCATGGGAGCTAATGCTTGGCTACCCCGGATAAGTGAGTGTCATGGAGTGGATCCAGTACGGTTAAGCATCTAAGTATCCACTTTGAGTAACGTAGCCTCGGGGAAACCCACGTGAGATTCAACAACTATTGTCCTGCCCTTCCATAAGAATTGTGCTTGTCTTTTCAGTTCTATTTTCCAAACATTGTGTCTGCTGTGTTTGCAGTACGTTCTCAAATCAAAACAAAAAAATTATCTCTTTTAAAAACAACAGAAAATTGGAAAATTTGCAAAGAAAACATAGAATCATGCATTTACAACACAGAAAATCACATTTGAGAAATTCTATAGCGCATTTGAGTAACAGTGTAGCACATATACCAAATATTTTAGCACATTTGTGATAATCTGAAGCACATTTGTTAAAATTTTGTGCATTTGCAAAACTTGACAACACATACACACTACAAAGTCACACATTTACAACACAGTCTAATGCATATGTTCAAACTTGTAGCACATTTGTCAAAAGTTTCAGCACATTTGGTTTAGCACATATAAAACAAAGAGCATTTCAAGTAGTCACCAGAAAATTTTGAAAACAGATTTGGATACCCATTTTTTAAAAGATCTCATTTTAACTGTCAAATATTTCATAACTAGTCAAACAAATAGGTTTCTTGAGTAATTTGCACATAAGGCTAGATTACACTTAAGGTTTATACAAGTATTCATCTCAACAAGTTTTAATTCCAATATTTCAAAGTGTATAATCGCTTATCTTTGATAAACTGATCTTACAAACATAGTTTCTCATAAGGGTTTATCATCCTTTATCATGAAACTACAAAGATCGATCGGATTAACCTTTTTATTTGCATTGGATATATCGTTCCTCTTCGAACTTGGTTATATCAAAATTTCACAAAAATTGCACTCCCATTAGGATCAAAAACTTGGAAATTATCACAATACCTGTATGACCATTTCATGTCGTCTAAAAAAGAGGAAACTTAGTTATAAAGCACTCTTGAAAAAGAGAAGGTTTCTATACATAAACCACAAACTTCTATTGAAACATTGCATATTCATACGTCATTTTCATAACTATCTACATGGTCGTGGAACTAAGTTTGATGAAGAAACCTTACAAGCACATGTCTTTCAACAAAGAGACTCTTTATCTCAACGTACCAATAGAGGGGGTAGAATCAACTTAGCATATTTCTCTGAACAATTGATCACCTATTGAGACACATCTCAAAAACATTCAATGTCAGTTTGGACTAGAGCTCAACATGAGCAATTGAAAAGATAACAAATGGAGGAGGAAAATATTACTTACCATCAATTTGAACACACAAATAAAGAAGAGGAAGAATTTAATGTGACCATTAGAGAGATTCAACAAGATCCTAAGTTTGACAAACTAATGGAAAGAATGTTAGAAACCCCCCCATAAAAATACTTCTTGATGTTGGCAAGATCAAGGGCTAAATTACCTCAAAGTTTTGACCAAGAAATCCTAAGACAAAATGGCGATGACCAAGATGATGATAACATAAATCGGGTAAATAGTGATGCCAGAGGAGATCGTGATGATACAACTAGAAACTATAAGGACACCACATGGAACCAAGATGAAACAAGAAGGGATCATGGTGACACAAGAACTCATGGGGATACAAGGAGAACCTGTGTTGATAATCCTCTTTTAACTCACTCTACAAATGCAAACTTTGCAACAACAAATACATGATATGCAGAATGGAACAAGTTATAAAAGATACTCCCTGGAGGATATTTGTCCATATCCTTTTGATAAGAGTTTGAATTGTTGGAATCCAAGAACACTGAGAGGGGGGGTGAATCAATGTTCTATCAGAATGTTCAAATTTAACCTTATTATAACATGCATTCACCAACTGGTAAACCGATACATATAAGATTCAAAGAAGTTAAGCAATCAATAAGCCAATCACACAAATGAATAACATAACACAAAATTATACGTTGAAAACCTCAAAGAGGAAAAACCATGGTGGGATTTGTGACCCACAATATCAATCCACTGGCCATATGAAAATATATTACAAAATTTGGGGGCATGCACTTGCAGGAAGGCTTACAAACTAGATCACACTGCTCATCACAAAAGAGTCTCACTAACTATAGTTACTTTGAATAAGAAAACATTAAACTGAACTCATTTAATGCATCTGCTATGCCTGATTGAGTTTTGGTCAAGCTTTGACTGTTCCAGTTCTGAAACCCTAAACCCTTACTGGAATAACCTCTTACATAATCAAAATTCCTCCCATTACAAATATCACTCTCATATATCTCCACACATTTTGTATATATCACAAAATGATCTAATCAACTGACCTATATACCCTTACAATCCTTTATGCCTCATGTCGGCTTACATAGATAATTACAAAATGAATATACAAGTCAGATCAATTACATATATACATAAATATCAAAATCAATTGTCGATTGCTGGATCTCCCAAAATAATGTCGGCCTCCTATACCGGTATCTTGATGAAGTCATGTTGGCCTACAATGTCGGTACCCAAAGAATTCCTCCTACGGGTGAAGAAACCTGCCAGTGTCGGTGCTGGTGAAGTGTTTGCCGGTAAACAACCAAACCAAGATATGAAAGCCGGAACATGTTGCCATCAATGACAACATATTGAAACCAATCAAATGAGTGTCAATTGCTAACTTGAATATGGTGCCATTCCCACAACATTGTGAGATCTGAAAAATATGATAAATATGATGGGAAAATGGATCCTCAAGATCACATTAGGGAATTTCATACCATGAGTATGGAATTTGTGCACAATTAAACTTATCTGATGCGTTTATTTTCTAGAAGTTTGAGTGGACAATCAATGGAATGGTTCTCTAAATTACTACTTGGGATTAGATCATTTGAAGAGTTTGTGAACAAATTCACCTCACAATACTCATATAACATACAACATGAGATAACAATGTTGGATTTGTGTAACATCAAGCAAAAGAATGGGGAACCTTTCAATGATGGAGACATTTTTTTAATAGATACCCTAGACCAGTGCCAGATCACAAGAAAATGGACATCTTCATTGACAATCTTACCAGTGATATGAGTTATAGACTCAAGTTACAATGTCCTCCTAGTTTTGCAAAAATGATTGAAAATGGTTTTAAAATAGAGGATGCTATGGTCAAAAAAGGAGAATTAAAACTCTATAAGGATGGAGGCAATTACTCTAACAATAACAACAACAACAATGATAAACCAAATTTTTGGACAAAGAACAGAAATGTTGCTAATGAGGGAGTACCTGATAATAATGGTGTTAAACCACAACAACCAATTTTCAATCTATCAAGTCGAGCGCTAATGAATAACCAAGATAACAATAAGCCAAAACCTTTATTTTCCAACGCTTGCAAAAAAATTACCAACATTGGGGAACCATTGGAATCGGCTTTAAAAACTCTTCTTGCAAACGAGCTTATCACATTACCGGAACCAAGAGATTTTGAGCCCAAAATTAAACCTAGTTTGTGGAATGATAACCATTTTTGTGATTTTCATAGAAACAAGGGACATCAAACTAATCATTGTCAAAAGATGAAACATCTTATCCAAAATTTAATTGATAGTGAATTTATCATAGTGGATGCTCATAAAATGAATGAATCACATTTATCCTTCAAAACTTTGCCCCCTAACTATGAAAAGGGTGGACCCTCAATTACACAAGATGACAAAGGAAAAGCAAAGGTAAATTATGCTCACACTTACGACAATGTGGTAAACATCATCATTGTTAAGGATAAAATACCCTCAGAACCAGTGCATTCCATTACTCAGAGTAAGGCTAAGGTAACATTCCTAGGTGTAACAAATGATACAACCTCTACCTCAAGGCAGTACAACTTAGTAGATCAATTGTAGAAAACAACCACACAGATGTCAATCCTAGAGCTCCTAAAAATATCACCAATGCATAAGGAGATATTGGAAAAAGGCAGTAGTAGAAACAACAGTCTCTAAGGACTTGGAAATTAATAAATTTCAAAACATGGTGGGGCATATCATAGCCCCTCATTCCTTATCATTCATTGAACATGATGACATATCATTGCAACATCCTCATAATGGTCTACTCCACATTGAAGTGCACGTGAGTCAAACGTGTTCTCATAGATGGTGGAGCAGGCTTGAATATTTGTGCATTGAGCTTGGTAAAAGCTTTGGGTTTTCAAAAAATGCAGTGGATCCTAGAAAGAGAATAACAATTAAAGCTTATGATGAAGAATAACATTCTTCCAAAGGAACAATGGTTTTACCAATAGAAATAGGACTAGTTCAAAATGATGCAATTTGTCAAGTCTTGGACTTGAATTTATCCTTTAACATTATTTTGGGTAGACCATGGATTCATGATATGCAAGAATTTCCATCAACCTATCATCAATGTGTAAAATTTCTCTATAATGGACAAGAGATAACAATTTTTGCGGATTCAACTCAATATTGCAGAAATATAAAACCAACTTGGGATGCAACAATACCTTATAACAGAGAAGAAATCTCTCCTATTGTGTCATCTCAAGAGATGTTATTCACATCAACCTTAGAAAGTTTCGATGAAAAGTTGAAATTGAATGATGAAGGAATGGGAAAGTTTCTTTGCAAACTTTACCACTTTCTCCAAAATCTTGTGGAAAACCGACAAGTTCACAATCACAAAGCCTACAAAAACCTCTTGAAAAATTTGATGGAGAATTTGTAAGTTGTGACATTTTATGAAGAAGCTGAAGACAAAGACATTCTTAATTGGTTATATAAGTATGAAGAAGAGATTAGAGCATCAACTTTAGAGGTCACCTTTCCCACAGAACATTATGGTAGTTGATCTAGAACCATGGAAAGAATGGGATACAAAGGAAAATGCCTTATCTGCAAGCATCAAGAAGGAATCACATAACCTATCCAACCTCACTCTCAACAAGCTTATGACAAATTTGGGCTTGGTTATGGCCAACATACTTAACCTACATAAAGTCAAGATCACCAATATCATCAACATAAAAAGAAAACAACACAAAAGGAACAATCATCACAAGAAGTGGCACAACAACAAGCAACTAAAGAAGTAGTCAAAAAACAAAGAGAAGAAGAATATGAACAACAATAATAAGAACTCGCCATTCAAAGGGAATAATATTCTTATAAAAAAATCCAAAGAGTGCAAGCAATTATAGAGCCTGAATTAGAGCAGGCAACAAAACTTGTATCAATTATCGGCAAACTCTTCTCGCCATATAACATCCCTGTTAGATACAATGGCGTAATATTAGAGAGTGATTCTGAAATAGACTCACATGAGTATGAGTGAGATCTCATCTCATCATCTGATTTGTCAAGAGAAGAAAATGAAGATACAATAGGCTTAGGGAACAAGTAAGTTACTACAGAGCAAAAAACAACTTCCACCAAACAAAAAGATGAACATGCTAGAAATCAAGAAGAAGAAAACAAGAGAAAACAAAAAGAAGTAACAAAAGCAGTCAATAATAAAAAACAAAATGGTATAAAATCTAAATCAATCCCCAGCCAACAAGTACCAAAAATGGGAAGAAGTCAAGAGGAACTGATAGCAAGTCAAACAAAAGAAATAATTAGTCCGAAGGAAGCAGAGTATGAAAGAAGACAAGAAATGGCAAGAAAAGCAGCAAAAGCTACCCAAATATGTAGATTACAAGCTAGCAGTGAAACTGACTCAAATACTAAAACAACCTCTGAATAGGTATGTTACCCAAAAGATATACAAGTTAAAATGATCCATTCATTTGAGGGACAAACGTCAACAAATAGACCACTTGAGGGTGAATCACAAATTACTCATTCTAACTTTAATAGAGCTAATTAGAGAGAGATCGAGAGAGTGTATCTTGAAGAGAGTGATATCCTTAACTTGAATGATAGACCCAAAAACTTTGACAACTATATAATGACCATTGAGACCTTTGAGATTGATCAAGCAGACGATTTACACTTAATCCATCCAGAACTTATTGAATGGGATAATACTGAACTCATTGAAATCAATACCTTCCCAAATGACCATGCTGTATCTATATACCTTAATGCTGTTGAAACTATAACACTGAAAAGAGCTTCCACCAGTGAATTGATTAACGTTTCTTGTAGTCAGGAGGGTGCCAAATCTTCCAGTCGCAAAATGAAATAATAAAACAAAGAAGAAGGTCTAATGCTGAAAACTATATTGTGGCAACATTAGATCAGTCAAAAGATAAACTAAAGGGCATATCTGATGGTGAAAATCTCCTTGAGGCACCAGAAGATGGAAGATTTGACACTCTACCAGAATATTTTCAAGAGAGTTTAGTTATTCTAATAGAATCTACAAAGGCAATTAATATTGGTAATCCAAAGAGTACTAAGATTCTTCATCCTACAACATCCTTATCAAAACAAGAAAGACATGACTTTATCGAGTTTTTCAAGAAAAGGCAAATCAAATTTGCCTGGTCATATGCTAATATGCCAAGTTTTGACCTAGATCTCATTATGCATCATCTCAATGTCACTCTAGGAGCCAAACTATTTAAATAGAAACTCAGAAAGATGCATCCTTATATTTCTCTTCTTGTCAAAGAAAAATTGAAGAAACTATTGGATATGGGGTTCATACGACCAGTTGCATATCCAGAATTAGTGTAAACTATTGTACCTGTATCAAACCTAGATAAAAGTATCAGAGTGTGCACAGATTTCAGAGACCTGAACAAGGCATGCCCAAAGTATGAATTTCCATTACCAAGTATTGATATTATTGTAGATCTTACAATAGGACATCAAATGTTCTCTTTAATGGATGGCTTCTCAAGGTATAACCAAATCAAGATAGCCCCTGAGGATCAAGAGAAAACAACCTTCGCATTCCCTTTGGTTACTTTTTGTTGGAACGCCATGCCATTGGGGCTTAAGAATGTCAGAGCTACTTATCAAAGAGATATGACAACCATTTTTCATGATATGATGCACACCTTCATGAAAGATTATATGGATGATATACTGGCAAAATCACACAACAAAGAAGAGCATTTGGAGATCCTAGACAATATTTTTGACAGTCTGGAATAATATAAGTTGAGATTATACCCAAAGAAGTATGATTTTGGAGTTACATTAGGTAAACTCTTAGGGTATATCATATTTGACCGTGGCATAGAAGTTGATCCAACAAAAGTACAAGCAATAATGGAAATGGAATCTCCAAATAATATCAGTCAACTGCATTATCTACAAGGGAGATTGCAGTTAATAAGAAGGTTGATATCTCAGTTAGTTGATCGATGTCATCCATTTACTCACTTGTTACACAAAAATGTTCCATTCATATGGGATGACAAATGTGAGGAAGCTTTCACACAAATCAAGGAATACCTTGTAAATCCACCAGTGCTAGCATCACCGATTAAAGGAAAACCATTATTGCTATACATATCAGCTACAAATGTATCATTAGGAGCTCTCCTGGCCCAACATGACATTGGAGGGAAAGAAAGGGAAATATACTATATCAACAAAACCTTGGTTGGCTATGATTTAAACTATACAATAGTGGAGAAAACATGTTTGACAGTGGTATTCACAACCCAAAAGTTGTGACATTATATGCTCACACATTCTGTTAAGTTAATTGCAATGATCAACCCTCTAAAATATTTTCTTAGCAAGACAACTTTAATAGGTCGAGTAGCTAAATGGGTAATGGTGCTAAGTGAGTTTGACATTGAGTATGCTGATAAAAAAGCCATAAAAGGACAAGTAATTGCAGATCAACTAGCTGAAGTGCCCCTACATGATGATGCACCATTACATATTGAGTTTGATGATGCAAATGTTCTCACTGTTAGCATGAAGGCTTGGGAATTATTCTTTGATGGATCCTACACACAAAATGGATCAGGTGCAGGAATTTTATTCATAACACCTCAAGGTCACACTATTCCCAAATCATATAGGTTGTGCTTTCCATGTACAAACAATACTGCAGAATATGAGGCGTTAATCATTGGGATCAAGATGGCTATTGAATGGAATATAAAAGACCTACATGTCTATGGAGATTCACAACTAGTTATCAACCAGATAAATGATAAATACCAAACCAAGGATGATAAGATGATACCCTTCAAGAAACCGGTTGAAGATTTCAAGAAATACTTTACTGAAATCACATTTGTTCAGATTCCAAGGAATGAGAATAAAGCATCAAATGCCATGGCTACAATAACATCTCTTATGCAAACTCAAGAGAATCAAGAGTGTTATGAATTCTTGGTGGAAGAAATCTTTTATCATTCCCTTGATTCCCATAATGTACAAATCACCTCTGCAATATATTCAGAATCGATGCCTCACTATATAGCCAAATCTATATGTAATTAAAAGACAATTTGCTTCCCCCAAACCTATCCCAAAATCATAAGCGACTTTATCCATCAATCATCCCATTATACCATTATTGCCGATATCCTTTATAGATGAGGTTTGGATAACACTCTCCTAAGGTGTCTTGAATGTGAAGAATCCAAAAAAGCTCTAAAAGAAGTCCATGAAGGTATTTGTGGCACACATTCAAGTGGTATTACACTGGCTAAGAAACTCATTCAATTGGGGTAATATTTGCCTACTATCGAAATATATTCCTTCACATATATTAAAAAGTGCAAACAATGTCAGATTCATGACAATCTTATACATGCACCGACACAAGAATTGCATCCTTTGGTAGGATCATGATCATTTTATCAATCATTTTCATATAGTTTTGCACAATCATTTAACTTTTATCAAATATCCAATTATCAGTCCATTCATCAAGTTGTCATATTGGAAGCAACCATAGTGCAGTCTGAGAGCAAATATCTGCAACCAAGTTCAAATGGTGATAGGACACAATGGGACAATAAGTGAAGGTATAATGTTCTAAGTTTTAAATCCTTTAGTTGTTTAATTGATAAATTTTGGAGTATTCTATAGGATTATCTTGTTATTTGTGAAAATTAATGAATCTTGCAGGTTCACTTTTGAAGTATATTTTCCATCTTACACAAGAATAATGAATAAGAAGAGGGAAATAGGGTCCCATTGTCTTAATCCTCCAGAGGATTTGAAGAAACCTTCCAGAGTTTCATTTACTAGGATGGATACCCTTGGGCTAGATATGTACTCAAAGACTAGATTAACCCATTGTTTTTTAAATCTGAAGGCTTCCATGCACTTACACAAGAATCTCCAATCTACCCTATGATATGCCTTTTTAATATCTATTTTAACCAAAATACATGAGGAATGGTTCGTTGAATGAAGTGTATGGATTCACATGCAATAATTACTCCATCATAGATAGATCTCCCCGAAACAAAGCCTATTTATTATTCTGCAATGATACCAGGGAGCAACAACTTGAGCCTATTTGGCAGGGTTTTTGCCAGGTTTTTGTAGATAGTGTTACAAAGGGACATAGGCCTAAATTCATCCATACACTCAACTTTCTCCTTCTTTGGAATCAGAGCAATAAATGTATTATTAATTTCCCTTAGAAATTTCCTTGAATTCCTAGTGCTCTCTCAAGAATTAACTAGCTCATCCCCCATGAAGCTCCAACATGCTTGAAAGAAACATGTTGGAAAGTCATCTGGCCTCGGTGCCTTATCCAGGTGGAGTTGCCTCAGGGCTGCTTCAACCTCTACTTTGGAAAACCTGCTATTTAAAATCTTATTTTGTTCTTCCGTTATGAGTTTAGGGATGTTTTCTAATAAGCTTGTTTGGGCTATTAAGTTTGACTCATAACTCTGATTTAGAAGTTTTTGGAAAAAGGATACGGCTTTGGTAGAAATATCCTCTGAGTTCTTTGAAATTGACCCATCAACTCTCTTTACTTTTGTGATCCTATTTATGCTATTCCTAACTTTGGTGCTGGAGGGTGTTCCTATCTTCCTCCTCAAGCCAAGTTTCTCTGGATTTTTTTTTGCTTGATAATGAGCCGAGGCCATAAATTTTATTAATTAGAAGAGATGTTTACAAATTTGTACAAGTTCAGTTCGGTGTGGGAATCGGTACGAAAGAACAAAACAAAGCAAACCTTTGGTCTTGCCCAAGGATAAATCCTAGAATAACTTACATATCCTAGAGAGCCAACCATGCAATGGATGGTTAATCGGGAGATTACATAATCATAGATTTTGACAAGGTTCCTCTACCATTGATTTTAAAAATAATCCTCTGTGGTGAGGTACCAAAGCATAGGTCGAGACCCCCTAGGTCGAGACCCCCAAATGGGAGTAACCATTCATTAGTGTCCAAGAGATACTTTCAACCTAGAAGCACTGATCAGGGAGTGTGGCTCCTAATTATATTTGGAACTTGCAGAACACAGAAAAATAGTTCTCCTGCTATCTAAAAGATCAAGTTAATCTAAAGAAATTAACTAGAGGTATGTAAAGAATGAAAAAGAAGGTAAGGTAATAAGCCTGCTCGTCTTCAATTCAATCCATAGGCCCATAGCCAAATATCTTGAATGTTCCCAAAATTAAGTTGCCTTGGAAGCAAGTCTAGAGCTGAAACCTACATTGTCGTTTGTCAAAAAAATTCTGAAACAACAATAGTTTAAGTTAAAAGAGACTAGGGCCATTACAGCCATGGCCAATGGAAACTAGAATGAAAGAATGGAGAATCACTCAGAGTAAGCCAACTTATTAATTAGAATAGAGGAAATCTTGTGAGGGAAATTAGCAAAGCAAGAACCAAAGGAAGGAAACCTAATGAGTGATGTGGAACTAAGCCAAATTAAACTTAACCCTTGTTAAAGAAATAACTAGAAGTGGGCCCCCAGAAAAGATATGTCATGATAGAAATCCTTAAAGAAATGGGATTATATTAACCTGTGACTATATATCTCTTCATATATATAGCCACATAAATGCAGATGTGTATATATCTCTATGAAGCAATATATATGCGCACCTATATCTATGTGTTTATACTTATGTTGATATATATACTCCATTAATGAGTCACTTAACAAAGAAATTTGTGTCCGTCCTGGTTCCTAATTAAGATGATTTGAAAATATGAAAATGACTAAACAGAGCGGTATTAAAAATATGATAGTATATATCTTATGTGATTGTATCTATATTGTTGCGAGAAATGTCAAGAACTTCAAAATAAAAGTCAGCAACTAACTATAGATATCTAAGTATATCAGGGTCTTTTAAAGTTTAACAATTTAATAGTTTAACATTTATTAGAGGATCACATTCAAAATTATAACTTAAGAGGCAGACCCTTTCCCTTGGGGCCCTGCTTGATCTGATGGTGAGCTCTTCGACGAGGCAGGAGACCTCAAGTCAGAGTCTTCCATACCCTTTTCCAAGTCCATGTTAAGTCCTTCATCCCAAAGGTATACAACCAACCAGTGCTTGTAAGGAGGGGATTTCACATGAAACCACCACACGAGGAAATTGATATTCCTCTGAATGATGGGGCGCCTATTTGCAAATTTTGTAGGGTTGTCGATAATTAGAATTGGGAATTGGGGAACTTGGTGGTTATTCCACATTAGAATGTCATAGTGCCTGGGCTTAGGGGCTAGAAGGTCATTGGTGACATTAACAATTACCCAGTTGAGTTCTCCTAGAATATTGTGCTTGAAGACCTTTAAACAAAGCTTCCTGATAAACTCCCTGTTAGGCTCAAAATGAAACACTATAGCTAAAAACATGGAGGAAATATCAGAGTTTGCTTTGATTCTATCCTCATTGTTAATGAAATCTTCCCCTAGGATTTGTGAAATTCCATTAATAACCAGGTCATGAGGGGAATTAACAATACCTTTCAACTGAGCTACCTTAATCTCACTAGTAACAGTCATTTGTCTCTTGGAGCATTTGATCTTTAGAATAGTGTCCATATCTTCTGAATTACGCTCTCTGTCAAGAATAAATGCAAAATAAGGGGGGAGCCTATATAAAGCCAGAGGGTCGGTTAAGGAGGTAGTAAATAGAAATGAAATGATATTATTTAAGATTGAGCTGAAATAATTAAACTTCATAATGAAGCATTGGGTTGAGGTGCTTGATATCCTTGCCCAAGTAACAAATCGCGGAATAATGATTTCTATAGCTTCCTTGTAATTCCATCATCCGGCATCACACATGCTTAGTGTCTAATTAATTATTGCATGACTAGCATGTGTGCAGGGGTGATTGAAACAACTCAGCCAAAGAAAGGAAAATCTAATGCGGGTACGACCGAGAATAAAAAATTGATACGAATAAATGAGTGGCGGCAAGATGAAGTGATCAGAGATCACCAAGGAAGTAATAGAAAATGAGGATGAAGGTAAGAAAAAGGAAGCTAGATAGGGTTTGAAAAATGGGAGTGAAATCTCCTTAACAATCCTAGCTCATTAGGCTATGATCTAATATGGGTGCGAGTGAGTGAGAAGATGTAAGAATATTTGACAGAATATTATATTTATATGTATATATTAATATATATATATATATATATATATATATATATATATATATATATATTGATGCCCTCCTAAATGGCACAAGGTTAGTCTATGATCAAATAACACAAAAACACACAAAACATTAGTGTTAGTCAATCGAAAACTAATCTAAAAAGGCATACCAAAAGAGAGACTAGAAGCATGCAAGCATATTTAACTATCAAAGCAAACATGATGAGGCATCTCCAAATACCTCCTAACATACTCTTAGTTCCTTCTCCCTTGTTCCTCTCCTCTCCAAGTTCCAAAATAGTGTAGCTCTCAGCAGCTTTTTGCACTATGGATGCTTATGGAGGATTGAGATTTAATATTAAGCTTCAAATATGAAATGAAAAGCTAAATACTATGCTATTGATGCTAAAATGATATATTTTAACCAAAAATGATAAGATGTTAGATTGCTTATGCTAAATTCTCTCTAAAAATGTCTATAGCCTAAATGCATACAAGTTTTCAGGATCTGGATTATGAAGGAATGGGCTCTATTTATAGGAAAAATGGAGCAATGGATGGCCAGGATTGAAAGGTTTAATCAAGGGTCAAGCTTGAAAGTTGGGGATCCATGTGCACAATTTGCACCAATGAAATGGTGACAAGTGTCAACATAAGATTGGGTTGAGAGAAGAGGTTGGAGGCATTAAATGCCTGAGGAGACCTCATGGTTATCTAGAAGGTAAGGGTCAAGCCTAAATTAGGATTACCCACTGGATTAGGAGTTAATGCAAGGATAAACCTTTGTGCAAATGATTAAGAGATAATCATGGTCAAAGCATTAAAGGCTTGATGAGACCCTTGGGTTGGGTAGAGGTTGAGTCAAAACAAATGTTTTAACCATGTGGGAGGGTTTGAGGTAACCATTAATGGTTATTGGAGACTTTGGGGATTAAGTGGTTGAAGGTTGAAAGCTTTCAAAGGTTATCCAAGACTTTGAGACATTTAGTGGTTGAAGGTTGAAAGACTTTAATGGTTATCAAAGACTTTTAGGCTTTGAGAAGTGACTCCATTTTGCTTAGGAATGTGACAATAATTAGGGGATGGATTAAGTTAATTAGGAAGGGGTTAGAAGAATCTAGAAGGGGATTAGATTTTGCAAGTGGATTTGGTGGGTGAGGGAAAATAGGATTTTATTAAAATAAAAATTCATTTATTTCAATAAATGTGTGCAAGTTGTATTTGGATAAATATTCAAATAAATATTAATTTATTTAAATGAGAAAAAGGAAGATAAAGCATTAAAATGCTTGAAGACTTTGAGGGGAACCATTAAAGGCTTGAAGACTTTAAGGAAAACCATTAAAGTCTTAAGAAGACTATAGAAGGAAGCCATCAAGTTTGAAGACTTTAAAGCCATCAAGTTTGAATACTTTAAGGGAAACCATTAAAGGTTTCAAGTGGGTGAGGATAAATAGGATTTTAAATAAATAATCTATTTAAAATAGTTGTGCAACTTGCTTTTGTAGGAAAATACAAGTGGGTGGAGGATAAAGGTGATTTAAATAAATGATTTATTTATTTAAATGTGAGAGGTGGGATTTTGGGGGATTTAAATAAATATTAATTTATTTAAATGTGAGAGGTGGGATTTTGGGGGATTTAAATAAATATTAATTTATTTAAATGTGAGAGGTGGGATTTTGGGGGATTTAAATAAATATTAATCTATTTAAATGTGAGAGAAGATTTAATTAAACAAATATGATTTATTTATTTAATTAATGGTATGAATTTGGTTAAGTGAATTAAATCAAATAAATTGAATAATTTATTTAATTAATAGGAGAAGAGGGTTAAGATGAATTAATTAAATATTAATTTAATTAATTCATTAATTGATGGTTAAATAATCAAATAAATACTAAGTATTCATTTAATTAAGTGGACAGATTTATGTGACTACATATATATCTGTGTGTGTGTGTGTGTGTGTGTGTGTGTGTGTGTGTATAAATATACTATTTGAATAAATGTATATTTGTTTATATATATATATAGACATGCATAGTGTATGAGGATGAATAAATATCTGTTTCAAATGAAGATATATAATTATCAATGTACAAATAAATATATACATGTCCTTACCTACATATATATATAATTACAGATGAGTACATATACTTACAAATATGTATATATGTATCAAATGTAAGTATATAAGTGTATGCATATACTTACATGCATATATATATTTGTAATGTATAATTAGATATACATATGTCTAAAGATAAGTGAATGTAAATTTATATATATATGTGTGTGTGTGTGTGTGTGTGTGTGTGTGTGTATAAATATATATATATGCATCTATATACATTGAGGGAATGTATTGCTTTGAGTGTTAGTGAGAAAATGAAACTAGATATTCGGGGTTGGATAGGATTAGTAAGGTTGGGAGTGAAGAATTAGAGTGAATGAGGTTGTTCTGATTGATGATGAAGAGAAGAGATTGTGAGGGGATGGTGAAACATTTCTAATTAAATCTCTTCCTAAGCATATACATATACCTAAAGTGGGATGCCTAGGCTGAGATGAGGCTACATGTTGAATATTGGGTAACTCAATATGTTTATGCTTGAAGAATGTGTGACCGTCTAACTATTTATCTGCCCTTGAGTGAAAATAAGATTAGGGGAAGATGAGGAGGTGAACATGGTTAATCATCCTATAGAGGTTGTCATGTGTATATTTTATGTGATGTCATAAAGGGAAGAGGAGAGGTAGATAACTGAATCAGCTGGGCTTCTAGCTTTTGCCTTGGTTCTCGAATTCCTTACCATCTGCTCCTACATTGGCAAGTTCATCTGCTCTTCGATTTCCTTCTCTATAGATGTGGTGATGATTGTAGAATTAAAATAAGGAAGTAAATCCCTGGCTCTTTTGATTAGATTATTGATTCTCCAATTGCAAGAGTTTCCTGATCTAAGAGAGTTTATGATGATTGCAGAGTCTCCTTTGATTTCCAAATTTTGAACTCCTAATTTGTGGCAAAGCAGTAACCCTTCTACTACTGCATTGGCTTTTGCCAGATTGTTAGTTTTTGAACCTATAGGTTTTGTGAGTACAACAACCTCTTCCCCTTCCCAAGAGTAGATAACATAACCTACACCTGTTGTGTTAGGGTTGCCTCAAGAAGCTCCATCGAAGTTGAGTTTGAACCAACCGGGGGGTGGGGGGGCCCAAACACATTGCTTTCTAGCCAGTAAATTATGGTTGTCTCCTAAACCAACATACAGGTGAAGAAAAATAAAGAAGATGAAGAGTTAATAGAAGTGGGAAAAAGAAAAACAAAAAATAGGGTGTACTAATGGGGTTAAAACTAGAACCAGATCTAAAGCAGATATTGGACTTTCCAAATCTCCACAGAGGTGCAAAACTATGAAGTGGCATAGGGACCAGGAGAGAAAATAAAATATAGCTGATGGAAGGTAGCGAACCATTCAAAAATCTTGCTCCCAGGTTTCTAAATGAAGGTAATCTCTTGGAACATTAGAGGCCTAAATGGTCTCCATAAGCAGGATGTGCTTAGGAATTTTATCAAAGATCATAAGCTGGACATTATCCTAGTTCAGGAAACTAAAATGAGTAAGGAAAATGTAGAAAAATTAAAATTCTTTAAATTTGGGGTGTGTGGTAGTAGTTCTAATGGAGTGTCTGGTGGGGTTGCCATATTTTGCAAACAAAGAGGGATTCCTCATAAAGCTAGATTTGGAAAAAGCCTATGATAGGGTTGAATGATAGGATCTTTTTAAGATCATGGAAGCCTTTGGATTTGATGAGAAGGTTATCAAATTCACTAGAGAGCTGATATCTACACTGAATTTTTCTATTCTTGTTAATGGATCTCCTTCCAGATTTTTTAAGTCTTCAAGGGGTCTCAGGCAAGGAGATTCTATCTCGCCCATTCTTTTCACTATTTTGGCAGAATGTTTGAGTAGATTGATTCAAAAGTTGAAGGAGAAAAGGATAATCAAAGGATTGCAACCCTCTTTAGCTAATTTCTTCTGCACTCATCAACAATTTGTTGATGATACTATATTATTGGGATACTCTTCTGTGAGTGAATCTTTTGCCTTCAAAAATGCTCTTAGCTCTTATTCCCTTGCTATTGGCTAGCAGGTTAACTAGGAGAAATCTGCTATTTACTTCATCAACACTCCCTTGTTGAGGCAGAAAAGGATTGCTAACATAATTGGTTGTAAGGTTGAGCTGCTCCCCTCTACTTATTTGGGCCTCCCTCTTGGTTTAGCTCCTTCAAACTCTTTCTGAAATTCTTTGATTGATAAGTTCAACAAAAAAATGGCTGGATGGAAAGACTCTATGTTGTCGCATGCTGGTAAGCTCTAGCTTCTTCAAGCTACCCTTCAGGAATCTACCTGTTTATGCTCTTAGTTTGTTTATTATACCTGTAAAATTTGCAAAAGCATTAGAAAGAATTTAGAAAAGATTTCCTTGGTCTAGTGTGGAAGATAAGAAAAGGATTGCTTTGGTTGCTTGGGATAAAGTCTGTGGTCCTAAATGTAGTGGGGGGTTAGGTATCAAATCTCTTAAACCTTTCAATAAAGCTTTGTTAGCCAAACAGGTTTGGAGGGCCTATGGTATTAAGAGAGATTGGAGTAGGGTGTGGTTTGACAAATACGTCCATAATCAGCCCATTCATTCCCTTCTCTATTCTGAAGATATCCTTGTTGGATCTTTTATTTGGAATAGTATGATAAAATCTATTAAAGTTTCTACAGTTGGAGCTGGCTGGATCCTTGGCAAAGGTAACAAAATCAGATTTTGGGAGGATGTTTGGATCAAAGATGAGCCTCTTTTTAACTAGGATTGCAGCCATATCATTGAAGATTGTAAAAGGAGGTTTGGTTCTATGGTCTGAATATATTGAGAGGAGAATAAATGGGTTAGACTTGATGCTATTTATGCTGGATTCTCTTAGCTCCAACATGATTTGCTGTCCTTTTCTGTCAACAAAGGCTCAGATGATGTCCTCTTATGGAAAAGTAATCCTAGGGGTACTTTTACTATTGCTTTTGCTTACAAAAAGATATCAACTTAGGCTTGTAACCCTATATGGACTAAATTTTGGAATAGATTCCTCATTCCTAAAGTTAATATGTTTTTCTGGCTTGCCACTCATAACAAGATTCTCACTATTGATAACCTGGTCAGAAGAGGTTTTATGATCCCTAATAGGTTTGAGTTATGTCAAAAAGAGGCTGAGTTTATGGATCATTTGTTCATTCACTGTTCTTTTACCTGGGAAATCTGGGGTAAAGTGTGGACGCAATGGAAAGTTGATTGGGTTATGCAGAATAGTTTTAAGGAAGTCCTTTGGCATTGGATTTTCCCTACCAAACTTCCCATCATCAAGACCCTTTGATCCTTTCTTCTTCCTATGACCTATTGGCATATTTGGAAGGAGAGAAACAATAGATTTTTTAGGGAGACAAAGTGTTCTTCTCAGGTGGTCTTTGAAAATATTTGTAGGGCTATTCAAGAAAACATCATCACCATTCACAAAAGCAACAAGCAGTGTAGTTATATTGATATGAATGATAATGATAAAAGTATTCTTATTATTGAATAAGGTTTGGAAGTCTGATTTGAAGAGTAGAAGAGATAATGTGGTTTGGAGGTTCCCTCCTCACGATTGGGTGAAGGTGAACTTTGATGGTGCAGCTAAAGGAAATCCGGGTAATGTTGGTGGGGGAGGTGTTATCAGAAATTCTCATGGCTTTTGTGTTGCTGTGATTGCTTCTCCCTTTGGAATTCAAAACAACTATGTTGCAGAAGCTCTGGAAATGTTAAAATTTCTTCATCTTGCTCAGGGTTTCAATTTAAAAAAAAATTGGCTAGAGGGGGATTCCCTTAATATAATTCAGGTTATTAAAGGTATTAGTTCCCCTTCTTAGAATATCCAAAATATCATTGATAAGGCAAAAAAAATGTTAGATTCTTGTGATAGTGTGGTTATCACCCATACCTTTAGGGAAGGTAATAGGGTAGCCAATTTGTTAGCTAATGAGGGGGTCATTTTAGTGGAAGATGCTAATTATATCGGAGAGTCATCATGTAAGAACAAAGTTCGAGAGCAATTATTTTATGACAGGATCAATGGTACATATTAATCTCATCATTACCCTTTTTGGTTCAGACTTCAACGACAGAGTTTGGAGTGAGGTGGATTGTCAGATGATGACTTGTCTCAGGTGTCACATTAATGAGTATAGGTGTGAAAGGCCTTATCATATTAAATACTGGGTTAATTTGCATGTTTTAAAGGGATACTTGAAAAACAAGATAATTACCTTGGTTTTCAATTCCAGCTTCTCTGTTCTTCAATATCTGGTTAGTTTGTGCTCCCTTGAGGGTTTCGATTTGAACTGCTTCTACATTATGGGTGGAAATCTCAACCGTAATGAGCCCACCAGCTGTGATAGTTGGAAGGGTGAAAGGAAAATTTGGAGAAGGCTACATAAAAATGACTTCATTGATTATATGGAGAAATTGCATGGGAGCAAGAAGCTCATTTCCCATGGTTTTTCCAAGGGTTGGAAAAATAATAGAGTTACTCTGTTTGGTCAGACCTAGAGAGTGGATGAAGATTTGGTGGCCGAGGTGACTAGTTTGCAGAAGGACGACATCAAGTTTTATAGAGATCATAAGTTCTCGATGGAAGCCATCAAAAATTTCCCCAAGAATGAAGAAGAAAGGGCTCGCCTTGCCAAAAAGGATAATATTTCCTATTATCTCCCTAACTAGGTAAACTCCTTTTGGCAGAAAATGTTGAAAGTGTTAATGAAGTATCTTAATATTGATGGTAAGTTCTCGAAAGTCTATAATTATCACTTTGTTATCCTTAATCAATTTCACCATCGTTCTAAGATATCTTTGCCCTTCTATCTAGCCTCCTCCCTTAATGAAAGTTTGGCCGACCATGCTAAGAAACCCAATTCCTACCCCATTGCCCACCAAGGTCTTATTATGTTATTTATGAGTATCTTAAAGATAAAGTTAAGGCCAATAAGGATGATCCCCTTGTGGAGAGTGCCCATATCTTTGAGTATGATGACAGTTCTGAGTCTAATGAGGATTCTACCAATCCCCCCCCTAAAAAGAAATCGAGGGTTAGTAAGAAAGATGAAGAAGATGCTGAAGAGATGATTGATCCTGAGCAGGATTAGGAGAAGGAGGTGGAGAAGGAGGCAAAGCATGAGCAGGAGAAAGAGGTGGAGGGTGAGAAAGGAGACAAGGATAATGAGCAGGGTAAAGAGGATTTTGATGAGTCAAAGGAGAAGGAGAGTCCCTATGATACAAACATCAGGGATGAAGTTTAGAATAATATGGAGGAGGGCAACCCTAGGCCCAAGGATTCTTCTAGGACATGGAGGATGCAGATACTATTCTGAATGCTGTTAGAAATAGCTCTCTAGAAATGATTAGGTTCCAGAAGTGGGTGGTTGATAATATTACAAACATTTAGGAAAAATAGAGAGAGTTGGAGCTCAAAATTGATAATGTGGTTAAGGATATTAATGATAAAGGAAAAGAGGAAAATTTTGAGGATAATAGTGAAGCAGAGGATGAAAAAGATATTCCTGACTGGTCGGAGGGTGAGATCATAAAGGAAGATGTGAAGCGCCTAGAGGATGTGGTGAGGACTCTCAAAGAAAAGGGTGAGTCTGATTATGAACTGATAAACAACAGGGTTAAAAAAATTGAGAGTGCTCTGAGGAAAATCATGGAGCATAGCTTGGCTGTGATGAAGGTGACTTCCCAAAATATGAATGCGCTGGTTGCCTGGTAGGAGAAAGATAAGTAGAACAAAGATACTGTGATTGTTGATGATGAGTCGGGTTCTCGCTCTGTCCAACATTCTTCCACACACAAAACTAGGCAAAATGCTAAAGAGTTGGAGTTGAAGACTAAAGGTAATCAATAGGTGCAGGAAAGCAAAGACCTCAAAGAGGCAAAAAATGCAATGATGATTCTTGTCAAGAATGCTAAGGAGACCATAAATATTTTCACCTAGATGTTCTAGTTTTGTTTTAGGTGTGCCAGTATCTCACTGGTCTTTTGTTGTACTTTTCTTTGGCTGTTGTCTTTTGTGCTGATCTTTTGCTACCTTTCTTTCTTCGCTCTGTCCTTTCTTGCTTCTCTAATGCTTTTCTTTATGATATGTAAGTGGGTTTTGGGTCCCTTAAATCCTATTTTTCCTTAATCAAAAACATACAGGCAAAGAATGATACCTTCCCAACTTTTCCTTATGGCTTCGTCCCTAAGAGAGAATTTTGAGTTCTTCAGGGGGCATTTCCTGATAAAGTTATTGGTGATCTCTATGATAGATGCCTCAATTTTGACAAGGAGGGACTCCTTATTGAGGGATTTTTCTTTAAAAATTCTTCCATTCGTTTCTTTCCAGACTTCCTAGAGGAGGATCGAGGGAGAGATGATCCAGATATGCCCATAGTGGCCAAAATTTTGGGAGACTGGACAACTCTGTAGGAAGGAAAGAAGGTCCTATTGACATGATAAACTTAAATTAAGTTTGTTGAAAAGATAGTGCCGACACGATAAGGTAAAATCACAATTGAGTAATAAGTGGTCCACATCTTCCTCCCTTTTGCAGCACAATGAACACCTAGAGGGGCCTGCATAGCCCAATTTCCATAACCGCTCCTTTGTGAGGACCCTTTTTTGAAAAGCAGCCCAAAGAAAGGCCCCAACTTTTGGGGAGTAGGATTTATGCCAACAGAGGGATAGAGGAAGGTTGGAGGCCGATCTGGTTTCTAGCTTATGTGCAGTCCTATAGCCCCATTTTATGCCATATTCCCCATTTGGGGAACCTAGCCAGATTAATTTGTCTTGTCTTGAGTTAAAAGAGAGTTTCCTAGACTGAAGAATAGAGAGGAGGAGATATATTCCTCTTTGATTGGGAGGTGATATGATAAGAGGCTTCCAACTTTATCCTAAAGTTGGGTCCGATTTGGGGAATGAAACATAGTCTCTGACAAGCTTACCTACAGAGTTTACCAACTCCTATTTTAGGGATTCGTCATGAATTAAGCTGCTAAGAGGGGGGTAGCCACCCCAAGAATCCTCCCAAAAAAGTGCTTTGTCTCCTAATCCAATATTCCAAGATAGTTGTTCGGAGAGAACTCCTCTACAATAGGAAATGAAGTTCCAAATTCTAGATCCTTTGGGGAGGAATGATATTTTGAAGATGTTGGTTGGGGCTAAATTGCCTAGATACTTCCCCTTAATTATTTTGACCCATTTCAAATGTGGCTCTTTATAGATTCTCCATACTAGTTTGACTCCAAGTGCACTATTTTGACTATCTAGATTTTGGAAACCTAAACCTCCATTCAGTTTAGGTAGACATAGAGTATCCCATGCAATTAATGCAAACTTCTTCTTTTCTCCCAAACCTTTTCATAGAAAGGACCTAAAGATCTTGGCGAGTCTATCCTTGATACTTCTGGAGAGTTGTAGATAGGACATGTAGTATTGAGGGATTACCGAAAGGATAGAGCGAATCAAGACAATTCTACCTACTAGCGACAACCATTTACCTTTCCAAGATTGCAATCTTGCATCCAGTTTAGACAGGACACCGTCCTAGAGTTTGTTTTCTCTAATCTTTCTATCCAAAGGGAGACCTAAATAAATACATGGAAGAGATCCTAAATGGAAGCCCAAAATACTAAGAATTTCCTTTTTTGTCTTCTCATTAGAATTGAGGAAAAAGACCTTGGTTTTTGCTTTTTTTACCTCCTAGTCTGAGGCTTTCACATACTAGTCCAAAATTATTTTGAAGTTTCTAGCTTCAGAGGGGGAGCTATTACCCAGCAAGAGCGTGTCATAGTGCTTGTAAATCTAATCCCTTCTATATTACTAAGCTCTTGAGATTTCTAGATAGTCCTACCTAGGTCTTTTGCCATGATAATATAGAGGAAGGGAGATATAGGGTCCCCTTGTCTCAAACCTTGGGAGTTGGCAAAGAAACCATGGGGGGAGCCGTTAACCAATATTGAGAATTAAGGAGCTAAGATGCATTCAAATAACACGTTGATCCAACTTTTGTTGAAGCCAAAGGCTGCCATGCATTTACATGGAAACCTCTAGTCTACTTTATCGTAAGCCTTCTTGATATCTAGCTTGATGAGCATAGAGGGGTTGGAGTTGGTTTGAGAGGAATGGATTGCCTCGTGAGCGCGGATGACCTTGTCCAAGATAGATTTGCCAGGAACAAAACCAAATTGTTCTTCCAAGATGATAATTTGGAGGAGGGGTTTGAGTCTATTAGCTAGTGCTTTTGTAAAGATTTTATAGAGTGTATTACAGAGGGTGATCGGTCTAAACTAGTCCAGGGTGTCTGCAGAAGCTTTTTTTGTAATGAGGGAAATGAAGGTATTATCAATCTCTTGAAGGATACTGCCTTCTTTTCTGGCGCCTTCGAGAGCATCCATTAATTTCATCCCCAAAAAATGCCATGAGTGATAAAAGGCAGTTGGAAAGCTGTCCGACCCAAGTGCTTTATCAGGGTGCAGTTCTTTTATTGCTTTCTCAATTTCATCTACTGTGAAACATTTATTAAGAGCCATATTATGTTCGCAAGAGATTAGTTTAGGAATATTCTCGAGGAGACTTTCTTGGGGAACCAGGTTGGAGGAATCCGAGTTGAGAAAGAATTGAAAGAAGTTAATAGTATGTTTGGCTACTCCTTTGGGATCTTCTATCAAGCAGCTATTATCATCAATAATTCTGGTTATTTTATTTATGCTCCTTCCTAGCTTTAGTACTACCATGAATTTTTTTTGTGTTCTTGTCCCCTTCAGCTAGCCAAGTTTCTCTTGATTTTTGTTTCCAGAAGGTTTCCTCTTTGAAAAGGATGTCTTCATATTTTTTCATGAGTGTTTTTTCTTTCAAATATTGATCTTAGTCCATTCCAGATTTCATCATGAACTCATTTAATTCTTTTAACTCTATCTCAATTTTGGCTTTGGCTTCGAAGATATTGCCAATTGTTTCTCAATTTCATGAGAGGAGAGATTGTTTGATCATCTTTAACTTAGATACAAAGCAAAAAAGTTTGGAACCATAGACCTTGAATGAAGACCACCAATTTTCTACCATACTAATGAAATTTTCTTCTTTCAACCACATAAGCTCAAATTTAAATGGGCATTTCATCGGCTTAAGGTCTTCGGCTATAGATAATTGGATCGGAAAGTGATTAGACCTTGAGAAAAGAAGAATGGATGCCTTAACTAAGTTGTTGTTGAGGGTGCCTAAATTGTCCTTGATAAGGAACCTATCTAATCTCTCTGCTATCCTACTGAACCCAGATCTTCTATTGGTCCATGTGAAGACACCATTGTCAGTAGGAATATCCATGAGGTTATTCTAGAAGGTCCACTCTCTAAAATCTACTAAAGATTGAGGTTCTCTAGAGCGACCACCTGATTTCCCAGCTAGATTGCATATGGCATTAAAATCAACACCTATTATACAATTTCTATTCTTGTTTCTATTCATGAAGGAGGAGAGCTCCTCCCAGACTGCTCATTTTAAGTCATTTGGGGTGGGTCCATAGACATTAATCAGGTTAAAACTTAGGTTATTGTTGATACATATAACTTCTAGTCCCATCCAAAATATGTTGGTCTCTATAATTTCTAGTGAGATACGTCTGGGGTCCCATATAATACCTAAACCTCCAGAAGCCCCAACTGCAGGAATCCCTGACCAATTGTATCTTCCTAAATGTTTCCCAAAAGTTTTTCCTCTAAGGCTATCTAGCTTAGTTTCCTGAATAATAGTAATTTCAGCTTTAACCTTAAAGATGCAACGCTTAAGGATGCGTTTCCTGTTAGGGGCGTTAATTCCCTTAACATTCCACTTTAATAAATTCATGGTGATGTGGGAGGGAAATTCCCCCTCCCTACATTGAAGACATCTGTAAGCTTAGATTGGTCCAAAACCTTCCCATCTAGGAGCCTTAACTCCAAGTTTGATCTTCTCCCTCTTCTCTTTTGGGAAGACCCACAATCCGGTTCATTCCTGCCTTCCATATTAAGAGCTAAAGCTAATGGGCCTGCTTCCAAAGGGTTTTCCTCACAAAGAGTAGGGGAAGCCTCTCAAGGAGTCTCTAACCTAGGCAAAGACCAAGGAGAGGGAGAGGGGAAAGAGGTGTTGATTACTGAATCTAGCTAAGTCTCTTTGTGGTTAAAATCCTTTGGGCCTCCCAGATCCGAGAAATGATTTGTCTCTGAGGTTGTCATCATCGTCAGCCAAGCTGCATTCCACAATCTCTATCTACTTAGCTATAGCTGCTTTCAAAGAGTTGGTGAATTCAAGTAGGTCGCTTAGGGCTTCTTTGTTCAAGGAGATATATTGCTTGTCCAATTTTCTATTAACTTGGACTACATTGGGGGGGTGTTGCTTGTTAGGAGAAGAGTGGCTCGACATCTGATTGTCCAAGGGGGCATGAGATGGGTCTAAAATAGGATTCCTGAGAGGGGAATTATGATCTCCTATGCTAGATGAAGTATATGGTGGGGTTTTATCTCTCTTGGTTGTCGAGACTGAGGTATGAGAGGATGTGCCAGAAGTTGACAATACAACCCTAGTTTTATTGAGCGTGGACAAGCTTGTTATGGTTTCAATTGTGGGGGGATGGGATGAATCTCAGGGCCTGGAGTTGGCTGTTTGTTGGTGATATGTTGATTGGTATCAATGGGGTTGGGGTTGATTATTATCTCTTTAATAACATTTCTCTAGTGACAAATAAACAATTCAGAGGTATCGATGATACTGTCATAGATTGACGGGGTGATCTCCCACTTCCCTGCTGAGGAAATTAATTCAAGAGGGCTCAAGTTAGGGTTAGTGGTTTTGAGATCAATAAGTACCTTTATATATTTTTCAAATTTTTTATCTCGGGTTCCTGTAAAAGCCAGACATTTCCCTAGCCCTTCCGCAATTGATTCTATTATTTCTGGGACATGAAATTCAACAGGAAGAGTGCCGATGTTGACCCAATATAGAGTGCTCTTAAATGCAAACATTTTAGGGTTAAAGTTGGGAATCCAATCCATGCAGTAAAAAATAAAACCATTAAGCAATTTCTCTTTGCATCTGAGAAGGTCCTCCTTTACACTAGAATTGATGCATGTAATTAAAATGCATTGAGAGCCCAAATTGAAGGTACTTACTATTTTGTGGAACTTTGACTCCCAACAACCTTTAACATCTTCAAAGGAATGATAGGGAACTCTCCATTTAGCAATGAAACTATTGCTTTGATGAAAAATGGTGTTCTTCTTGAGAATATTTGATTCCACCTCGATCGCAAGTTTTCGATCTTTAGGGTTCGAAGGAGGCAAACACAACCAATCTTCCTACTTTGCAGAGTGAGGGGGGGTTGCTCTCCTATTTTTGTTTGCTGTAGAATGCCAAGAGACGCTCCATGATGCAGGATTTGCCTTGAGCCAATGGTGGTTTAGCACCTTTCTGAACTCTCTGGCTTGACCCACTGATCTGTTGAAATGGCCTTGGGGAGGAGGGAAGGAGGGGGGAAACAAACATATTTGGTGCCCTCGAGTAGCGGCTTGGAAGAGTAGGTTGTCACCCCCAAGGGTAATGAATTAAGGTTTGTTAGGATGTGATGAGTGTTCCTATGACATTTGGACTTCTTTCTTTCCACCACCTGCCAAGCCCCATCTTCTTTGCTCATGGATGGCTTGCATTTGGAGGGAGAAAAGACAATGAGTCACATGGTTTGTGAATTCCTGAATTATAAACATTCACTAATAGCCAAAAGTTTGCAGAGCTCAAGAATAAAAATAAGTTTCTCTGGATTTTTGTCTCCAAAAGATTTAATTAATTAATATTTGATTAATATAGTTTATTAATGTTTAAATTAATTTAATGAATAGTTTGATATTAATAATTAATTGGTTTGTATTGTATTTATTATTTATTGTTTAATTATTTATTATTTGGGCCTTTTAGATTTATTATTCATTTATATAGTTTGTGGCTTTAATATTTAATTTGGGGTATTTATTTATATTGCTCTTGGCTTATTTTATTTATGGGACTTTATATTTTACCGTGCCCTTAGTTTATTTAATTATTAGTTATTCTTATTATCTTAATTATGTTTTACCGTTTTGGGTGAATTAAATATTATATATATCTACCGACCATATTATGTTATTGGTTGTAAGTTTTTGGGGAGGTAAATAATATTATTTTATATTATTTCCTATCTCGATTTTATGGATGGTTGGTAGTATTTATTGTATTTCTGAATATTTTTATTGGAGGAGATTTTTGCATATTCTTGTATGAAATTTATTTATGGAGTTTTTGAGATTTTGTCCGGGTTGGCTTTCAGGAGCAATTTTCTGTATATTTAGGATTTTTGATTTGCTTGGAAGCTTGGTTGGATTGGATGGACTGGGGTTTGGATTGTTCTTCTTCGGATTTTCATTTTTATAACTTCTATTGTTCCACGTTGCTTAATCTTTTCTCTTTGCAATTTTGTTTCAAGAAAAGGATTGTTTTCTTCGTGTATCTGGAAAGCTTGCCTATTGGGAGAAATTGGGAAAATTATCACATAAGTCTTATAAGTATAGGAATGTGCATAGTCATACATATATTGGGGTATGGTTATACTCATATATAGTTTGGATTTAATCACATTGTCATGAAGGTTTTAGAAATACGTTCTCTATGTTTGTTGCCTATGCCCTTGTCTTCTTGGCCATGTCGTTGGAAGTGTGGCTAATGGAGGTTGTGATTGCTTTTGATGCATTGATTTGGTGTCCATTTTTTGGGAGATTTCATTGTACCTTCCTATGATTGGTTTTATTTGAGATCGTCGGGAGTCTACTTGTGTTAATGAGAGGAGTATCCTTATGCATTGGTGTATCATTTGCTACTTTATCAAACTCCTTGATTTATTGTTGTTATTGTGTCCCTATTGGATCAATTGTGGCACCATTTCGAAGCCTTAATGATTTTATGAGTCTTGTCATAATTCTATGGTTCCATTTTCTGAGTTTTATCTACAAAAATACTAAATTGCATATCGAATGTGCTATAACTGTGAAAGCACTATTCTTGTTATCATATACACTATTTGTCTATGTGTATGGATTGTTCCTCTACACAAAGGTGCTAAAATGTTTGGTAAATGCACTATTATACCTATTATATGTCTTGTTCTAAGAAGAAAATGCTACAGGTTGCCTAAAAAATGTGCAGAATCTGTGATATGCTCTAACTATTTACCAAAAGCATTGTACTGTTTAATAAAAGTGTTATTCTACTCTATTAACTATTTTGGGTCGATTTTGGAGTTCTTAGTTATTTTTTCGAGTTTGATTTTTTGTACCAGAGGCAGTGTTTTCTGATTTCCCGTGGTTTCTAGTGTTGTATACTATTCAGATCTAGTTATATGTTGTTCTTTAGCTCTGGCAAGTAGAGTTGTTCCTTGTTGTAGAGGATTAATCTATTATAGCTCTAGTGTGATGATGATTGCCTCATTGTTGAGGGATATGGTGTTTGCAGAACAAGAAGGGTAAGCCTTGCTCTTGACCTAATTATTTGTTGTTGAGGCTTTTGTTGAATATATGTTGGCTTTTGGATATTGTTCTTATTGCTTATGAGAATGTTGATGTTATGTGTGTTGGATCTCAAATCAATAGATTGGATCGGTTCTAAGGAAATCCCAACTCATATGATCAAACCCTCCAATTGACTCAACCAACTTATAGAGTGAACCTATTTGGTTACTAAGTCCCTCACTTTAGGCTCTGCAAGACCTAGACGGGTATACCTATTCACTAGTGGCTTTCGATGACTAATGCTTTTTATAGCAAATTGAGTATATTGATCTAAAATTTTCCCTATCTCAGATTGGCATAGGTTCCTAGGATCTAGGTGGCTTTTAGATGAGTTCAAGATTGTTGTTGTGGAAGCTATTCAATCTTTGTACTTCAAATTTATATATATTTATATTATTGCTAATTAGTTTTACGTGTCCTACTCAGCTAGTCCTATTGCTTTAATGTAGAGGTAATTAATATGGTAAAGATTGTGATTTGTAAATGACCAGTGTCTTCCCTGTTATTTTGGCTACAAAGTTTTATATTCTTCTAGGACTTAATGTATGATTTATGAGACAATTCTTAAACTTACCCCTTCGGTAAATCTGTCAATTACTATTTCTTAAAAGAGATCTATCAAATGTTTATGTTATAGACATCCTGAATGAATTTAACCCTAATCTTAAGGGACCATTCAAGAAAGAGCTACAAGGAACAATGAAAATTCACTAGTAGATCTTTTGATTCAGATTTATAACATAAGAACATAAACTTCACTGCAAGAATACAAGTAATCTTATCTTCTCAGAGATAATATCACAAACAACTGCCTATATAAAATGAAATAACTCACAACACATATGCAAAAGAAAACAACTGATTGTATTAAAATTTCAAAATAGTACAGTATCATGCCCGAGTCTTTATTATATTTCTTTTTTTTCTTTCAATAAAAATTCCTCATATATATAGGAGAGTAAAGTCTATCCTACGAAGGGTCATGCCTCCCTGACACTAACATTAGATTGTGTTTGCTTAGCAAAGTGAAAGATAAACAAATTGAGCATTCCAAGGTGAATTATGTAATTATCACTCTTGTAACATCTAGTGGCAGTGCTCCTTGTCTTCAATTCGATTTCCAGTGAAAAGAGATCGAATACTGCTCGATTTATGCATGGTGCCATGTCTTCATCCTGATCGATTTCAACTTTTCCTTTAACATAGGCGAACTCATTTTTCCATTGTTCTAATACCATCACTTCTCCTTCCTTATAGATTGTTGGTATTTTTGCAATGACATCTTCATCCAATGCCTAAAGATCCTTATTAAGTGCATCAACATATCTGTCATGTTCTTCTAGATATTGATCTCCTTGAGTTTTCTCTTTTGGTGACATGGCTCTGTGGTTGTTCATTACATCCTACAACCTTCCTTTTGTTGGAGTTGAGAAAATACAACACCATAGGAGCCCAAATGATCTCTACAAGCTGAAAAACCTCTTACAAGGAGAAGCAAGGAAGCAAATCATAGAAGAAAGAAATACACAGAAAATATGCTTAAAAAGAGAGAGCTCAATATTCACAAAATGTGTAATCTAATAATCCTTCTTCTTCTTACAATGAAAAGAATGAACTCAACCTTTAATAGGTCAAGAAACCCTAAAAAGGAAAACCTAGGTTTGCACATAATAATTAATAAAAGAATTAATTATTATGCACCTAAAGTTAGCTTAAGTGTAAAAGAGATAAAGAGAACTTAAATAATTAAACAAATATTGTTTAATTAATCAAGTACATACCCGAATACTCTAACACCTTTCAACCTTTCATGCTCCTCTAATGCCTTTATAGTCCTTGTATATGCCCTCCAATACTAGCTTGTGTGTACCATCATGGCTTTGAATCTGTGTTTGATAATGTCATTAGCAAATTTGTTTATTTTCACTTTGGCATTATCGACCTATTTTGTAAGATTTTCACTTGTTGTCTTCCAATAAATGGCATATGTTAAAGAATCTATGACCTTTCGGTCAGTCTGAAGCATTGTATCCAATCCATCATTTCCAACACTAGGAGCTCACTGTAGCAATTGTTCTTGTAATTTCTGGATTTCTTTAGTGGCCTTCTCATACAAACCTTTGTAAGTGCTATTTTCCCTGATCAAGAACTTTGTCTGATCCTGATTCAATTTTGCTACATCCAAGTTTAGTCTGGCTGTGATTCTGGGAACAGTCTTTCCAGCTTGTTGGATCATCAAATGACCAAAAGCTTGATCTATGTTGATGAGTATGGGTCTCTTTTCTTTCAGATACAAGGCCCACAACATGAGAACTTTTTGGTCTGGGTCATATCCCGAACCCATAAAGATTTTGTCAACCTCATCAGGCATGATTTGCCTAGTTGGATCCTGTTTCATGAGAAACTATCAAATAACAATGTAGATCTCACATCCCATCCAGAGTAAATCAACACTCCTGCATCCTTAAGTAGTTGTCTCCCTTTCTCAAGTGTCATCTCCCTCATGGCCTGATCCACTTCTTCTTGCAATCTCTGGACCTTTTCTTCTTCTGTCTTTTATTTCATGATGTCCCTTATTTACATTCCTTTATGTTGGCACAAAAATGTATTAAATTCCATGGAAGAAATAAAATCATTATCAACAATAAAATCTTCATGTTCCAATAGCCTTATGTCTCCAATTTCCTGGACATTGTATTGTCTCGCCATTAAGTCCAATTGCACGTCACCTTCAAAGCCAGGTGGGTAGTCCTCTCTGGGTGAATCAATTAGGATGAAATTATAGGTGGATTGGGGAGACATTTGAATCAAGGGTTCTGTATCCCTAATGTGTTGCGTTCTGTCCCTAAAAACATATGCAGGGACACCTTCCAAGATTTCAAGTTCATTCTCCATGAGTTTATTTGCTTTAAACAAGGGGTCATCTATCCTTTGTAGGGCATCATCACTAATTTTCCCTCTGCGTAGTTTCCATGTATAGGCTTTGGAGACTTTATCATACTGTGCCATTTTAGCAATGACTGTTTCTCTATCCAAATTTCTCACGAAGTCATCTGGCATGAGCGGCCTATGATCACCTGCTCGCAATTTCCGTGATGTCCTTGCTTCTCTCATGTAACCCTCAGGGTCAAAATTTGTCCTAGGGTCACCTTCGACCATTTTATAATAATTCAATTTGTTCTGCAGCAACCCATAACTCTTAGAGCTTTTAACAATGAAATCTGAGAACACCAACAAACCAGGCACAATGGATTGTTTTCCATGGTTATTTAACTGTTGGGCACTTGCTATTGACAATTGTCTGATGATCTCGAGACATGCCACTCTGTTAGGCACCGTGATGGGTAAAAGGTAAGGTTTCCCTTCAAACCCATACACTCTTATTTGAGTGTAATTTAGAAAGCAATACCAGTCTCCCCAGTTGTGCTCAATCGAGGTGTCTTCACCATATTCCTTCGGCCTCAAAAACCTTTGAATCTTAAGAGACAGGGCATGGTCGCATGGATATCCTACCAACTTGTACAATCTTTTAACAAAATACTCCTCAAAATGCCAGTACTGGTTATTATTGTATATCTGGTCCCATGAAGATATCCACAGTTGCACGGGTTTTCTCATCCTAGCCTTATCATATTCTCTGATACATAGCTCATCTGGCCACAACCCTTTGTCTTGTCCAACATAAAGTAACATATGCATAAGAATAGAATAATACTTGAAATGTACATTAATCACATCTCCTTTTAGTTTCTCCAAACCATGATTAATGACTCCAGCAAGAAAAGTAGCAAAGTCAAATAACTTGGGATCCCTAGCCTGTAGGTCTTCATAAATGAGCATGGCTTCTATATCCATCAAATGATGAGCCTCTATTCCTAGAACCTGAGCAACACAATAGAATGTATATTTGAAGTATGGATGGAAAGAGTTAACATCATAAGGAACTTTGTCTTCTTTGCCCAATGGCACTAGCAACCCTACAACTTTAGGCCTGTGGATGGGAGTCTCCATATCTTATAGATGTCCTCTATGTTGAAGTATTCTTGTGCCAACTTCTTAGTATCAATCTGTTCCTCAAATCCCCAATCCAGATCAAACACAGTGTCAATAATCTCCTTGGTAATTGATAGTATTGGTTTCCCCATATAATCATATATGGTCCTTGTCTTGGGGTCATAGTTATTGGCTAAGGATTTCATGAGTTCAATATTGACAAAGACATTAGCCACTACCAATTTCCCCAAATTCAACCTCCACAAGTTATTCATAGGCTCAGGTACACTCCTTCGTATATACCCAAAAATAAACAATTCATAACCCCTTATCTTTGTTCATGTATCTCCTAGGCCTTCAAATCTATCCTCAAAACCTTCCCCATCTATTTTAATTTTCTTAGACCTAAGGATTGATGTAGGACATTGGTCAATTAAATCTTGGGCCAGAGAGCACCCTTCCTTTTTCTACCTCTTATGTTTGTCTTCTATGGGCTGAGTCTCTTTAGCTTTCCTAGCCCTATTCTTTTTAGAAGATGACCCCTCCATTACCACTACAGATCTCTGAGAATGGAAAAAACTTACTTGAACTCTTCTTGTGAATTCTATTTTGAATCATCTTGGCTCTCTGAGGCTTGCTATGAATTCTTCAAGTGCTGCTCAGAAGTGTTTCCCCTTTTGTCAATTTATCGAGCGTTTGTGGTGAATTTATCAGTTACCATTACCAGTTGTATAACGGTCATAGAGGCATTTATTTGAGTTTATGATGAGGTGACTTCATCTAGGTTTGTATTGATCCTCATGACAGAAAGTAATCATTCATCTAGCAGTACTTCATATTGTCCATCGATGCTCATAAATTTTATGACCGCACCGTTTTTCGATAGAATCATGTACTTCGGTGGCTTCACTTTATCTTCCCTCGAAATGTCATGTTTCATCGATGTCTCTTTCATTTCGATGAAACAACCATCATCATTAAGGAGATTTGTGGCTTCATCGAACTCTTCATTTTCATTGAAAAACTCTACCTCACATGTTTATGTCGATGTAATCCTCCATCGGCTCATGGAAAACCCCGTTTTCGGTAGGAATCATTTCATCGCCATGTTTTACAACCGTCTTATCATACATCGATGATGGTCCCTTATTATCTAGCTTCTGCACTGGTTATCAATGAAATTCTTTATGTCGGCGAAAGAAGAATATCCTCCTTTGACTTTTTGCTTTCACCGATGGCACGTTATCGATGAAAGTCTCCTATGTTTTATCAACCTTTCATCTTTTGATGAAACTGTGACCATCGGCCAATAACTTTTGCACCTCTTCGACACCTTCCTTTTCTCGAAAAGGCTTATCGATGAAAACTTCATGTGGTTTCCTTGACATGCCACCTATAGATGAAAATAGTGTTTTCGATGAGTCTCTTTTGGAATTAATCGAGGCCCCAGTCTGTTCGATAAATCATTTTGTCGATGAAATACCAATAGGTTTCTTCAATATGACAAATGTACTATTTCGGTCAAACTAGACATTTTGGTGAGGGATTAATATGTATATCCGATGGCCTTGGTTTGAGCGATAATTTTTTTTGGATTCTGATGTTGATGGAAATGTCAAGGGTTCTATCAAAATTCATAAGGGCATGCTTGATTTCATATTTTTTTAAGAAAACTTCTGTAGCTTCAATTGAAATCATGAAATTCCATTGATTTAAATTCAATTCTCAATAATGTGGATATTTATGATTATGATGAGCCTCCTTGTGTTGTTGTTGTGTGATTACCCTAAGGTCTTACAATATGGTTAGGGGGAGTGGGATTTCATGTGATGATCGAGGTCATGAGAGATAGGTTTCTAAGAGGTTCCTCGTAAGGATGCTTAGAGTTTAGACCACTAGGGCACATTGAAAGATTTCCTTTTTTTAAAAATAAGTGATAACCTTAATAGGATACATCTAATCAAGATAATAATTTGGTTTGAGCCCCAATTCTTAGTCCTAGGGAGAATGTTTTAGGATAAGCTTGGGAAGGCCATAGTGATGGCAGACCGAACTCCCTTGAATCTCTCATAGGCTGAGATGGTTCCACATGTCTATCAAGGTTTGGTATTATCCCTTCTTTGTGAGGATAGCATGCAAAGACATGACTATTAGGGTGTGGAATTTTCCCTTCCTAGTGAGGATAGCATGTGATGACACTCTTTCCCTACATGTGTCCTTGTTCCTTATGCCTTTGTTGTTGATATGCCTATGGGAGATTCTATGTTTTTATGATTAAGCCTTGGGATGAGATTTGGCATGTTGATTATGTGTTACTTCTTTATTGTGGTATTTGAGTTGTTAAGTTCCTTTTGATGTTAGGTGTCAGCCTAGGTCTAGAGTGTGAGTGGAACCTTGTGTCATCTCCTAGAATAGGGGATGGTTCCTTATGGTTCCAAATGGTCAGGTGGTTTGATGCCTTCTTCCATTGGGATATTATTCATTGGATGCTTATGTGTGTGGATGTGTATTCTTATCTCTTTATCTTATGGTGGATTCTTGTAGCAGATTGATGTATTATGATAAAATGAGATTATGTACCTTGAGATAGTTGTACTTGTGGATTGAGAAATATGTATCTCTATGTAAGAGATCTTGTATTTATATATTTTGGAAATGTTGTAATAGGATTAGAATCATGAACCTTGTAGTATATTTTGATGTTGTACATTGGATAATACTCATTCATGAAAGAAAGGTTTAGATTCATGATTGATGATGTTATTGGATTATTCTTGTATGGGATAGAATATATGTTCTTGATTGGAAGAAGTTAATTCATTATCATGTTGTCTCTTACACATGTACATGCATTGGTATTATTATCACACTATTGATATTAATGGATTGGTTAGGTGTTGTTTAATGATGATATTAGAAAAGAAAAAATGGGAATTAGGAACATTCGGTATTGGTGCTCTTAAAATGAACCTAAGGAATAATTTGGGAATTGATTAAGGATAGATTATATTTATGATAGTTAAATTAGTAGATGTTGTCTATATGAATGTAAGGAGTGTTGGAATAAAGTAACACTGAGAGGGGGGGTCAATCAATGTTTTGCAATTTTTTAACTTTTCCAATCTATTCGTTAAATTACTTAATGCATATGAGGAAAAGGAAAGTGTAGAAACACAAAGCAAAGATCAACAACACCATAACACCAATATTTTTACATGGAAACCCGGTTAAGGGAAAAAACCTAGTGGGATTCAAACCCACAATATTAATATACTTTGTTAGAAGTATACAAATATTACTTAAGGGGAATGCACATACATTCAGGCACACTACCTAGAGCTCACTGCTGAAAGTTTAAAATAAGGGCTACAACCCAGAAGGAACATTGCCTTAAAAAAGAGTTAAAAAGGTAACATACATGAAAATGAACTATGTTATAACATCTGCAAATGCCTGGAATAGTTGTGGTTAAGCACAAAATTCTGTATCTTACTCAACTTTGTAGAACTGCTCTGTTCTGATATTCTGCATCATACCAGAGCTCAAATATTCACCATGCACACATGAAACTATGCACAATATCTCATACATGATTCACACATAACCATCAATACCAAAAATGATCAAATAGACCTGTCTTATTTATCCACATCACCAATTTAGGTCACCACCATGTCAGCTTCAAGAACACGTCACAAAAGATGAAACGTGTGTACACAAGTCAGCTCAATCCGATCCAACAACCATATGGACCAAAATAAAATGTCCACATGCTTTCCACATGTCGGCACATCGACCTTGAACACATAAAAATTCACCAAAATTGATCCGCAAGATCCGCATAATGAATTTCAACACATTACTGTTGATAACAACTGCCTTTACCAAAAACCAATCTACCGGACCTTATCAATCAAGACAAAGCTTAATACTAGAGGCCACAAACTTGGAATAAGGTAAATTTCATATCCACAACACATCTCCTAGATCCAAAAAGCAAAATACTCAACCAAAATAATCTGCTAACCAACAAGCTGTACACTCTACCGAATACACTGCTCTACTCACCGAACCTCACCAATACTTGATCAATCTTCAATCAATCTTTCAAAATGATGAAAACATGAACTGCAGATGCCAAAACTAGTATGAGTTTCCATCAATGGAAACATCTCAACATACATGCAGTGTCTCTTTCCAAAAATCTCCCCCTTTCACATTGATGGCAACACTTGGTGAAAAATGACTGTGTCAGACCAAAATGAAAATACTATACACTGCAACCAAGAATCTAATCATCGGATCCCAAAGAATCAAAGAATCAAATAAATCCACCTAAGATCAATATTTTTCACTTCTCTACTCTCCCCCTTTGACATCAATGGAAAAAAAACTGAGGTAAAAAATGCTATACACATATGTACATATAGACTTCACAAAAACTTGAAAATATCAACATACAGATTCTTCAAAAGTCCAAGTGACTATCCCAACCCTTTTTCATATTCTCAAAAACTATTATAAACCCACTGAGAAGATAATATTGCACTTCTACTATCTTGAGATCATCTGGATCATCTTCCATGAGAGTATTCTAAGCATCTTGAAGAGCGTTTAACATTATATCCACCTTATGGACAATATGGCTCCTAAGTTATCCAACTCTGTCGATTAACCTTTCTTGATTATAGCTTAGATTCTGAATCTTCTCAAGCAATGAAATTACCTAATTTTTATGAGGATCAATGAATTTGACAATGGATCAACTGACTTAGATATTCTTTCCAACTGATCCTTGTACTCTTGAGACTTTTTCTTAATATCTGCAGTGAACTTGTTCAAGGATAACCATGATTTGTACAAGTTTCCACCTACGGTCATTGCATCCTGCAAGCTTTTCACATAATTACTTAATGTGGCTCTATCATTTGAGATCATTTTCTTCAAGGTGCGGAGCCTTCTTGCCTCAAATTCATTTTTGACCTTTTCTTTTGCAGACTTTTCAAAAGATTCAAAGTGAAAATCAATAGAATCAATTAGGATTTTCAATTTCTTGGATTGATTATTAGGTGTATCTTTTTGGAATGAGGGCATTAACTTCTCTAGAGTACCAATTTCCTTGTTCGTCAATAAGACATCTTTAGTATGAGATTTTAAAAGATCTTCACTGGCTTTATCTTGACCAAAAGATGCCAATTGAAGATTTTGTATGGGAGACATGGAAGCAAGGTTGATTGGTCCTTGTATAAATACAAGGTCATCAATGACCTACTTACCTTTCACAATCTCAATGTCTCTTGCTTCAGTTATAACTTCAATCTTGACCTCTATCTTCTCCACATTATCTTCTAAAACTGCTTCCTTTTCAAGTGCCAGAGGGATCTCAACCTTATCAGCTTCACCCACACCTGCATCGTTCTCCACTCTATCTTCTTTCGGAATATTGACTTCTACATGTTTTGTTGATTGTACTTCTGGAACATAAGTATCATCCACTGCCTGATCAATTGATTTTACTATTGGAATTTAAGGTATATCCACCTTGTTCTACTCAGTTTCCAAATGAGTGTCATCTTGTTCCTTTATTAGATTAACTTCATATTGATTTTCTTGCAAAACTTTAATCCATTTTTTCTTTGTTTCCTTAGCAACTTCATCAAATTTATCGAACATGATTTTATTTACTTTGTGCTTACTTCAAAACTTATCCTTGGATAACTGGAGCAATCTATCTATCTCCTCCTTAGTAATAACTAAACATAAATTGACTAATATATATTCCTTCAACTTCTCATCTTCCTTATTTGTTGTTAGTCTTCAAGCATCCAAAATGTTATACAAACTCTTGGGTATGACTATCACTAATTCAATTAAAGCTTTATTGTACACATTTAGATATTCTACAATTGCTTCCTCTAGAGTTCTCTTTCCGAATTCATAATTTTTTTTTATACCACTTAGATAGTGGTTCAAATTACCATCCTTAACCACTTCTTTCATAATTTGATCTAATGTGATAGGAGATATAATAGTATAATTACCTTGTTTCAATACCTCGTCAAATTCAAATTTTGGCTTCTTGCTGGATCCAGTTCTGCTAGAAGGCTTCTCCTTTGTGATTTTAGTGGATTTAGCCTTCACCTCTTTAACTGCCTCATTTGATTCAATTTCTTCATCATCAATTACCAAAAAATCTGACTTGCTTTCTTTTCTTCTTTGCTCCACTAGATGATTTGACTAATGATTTAAGCTGACTTGCTGGCTTAGCAGGACTAGAGGAGGGAGTTATGCTTCTAGTTTTCCTTGCCTTTGGCTTAGGTGCTTCCAGAATGTCTTCTTTCTTTATAGTTTTCTCCTCAGAAAGGATGTTCTCTCTGGATTTGCTGACAACTTCCTTGGTTATCCTTATGCTTTTTGCAAAAGCTTCAACCTCTTTACAAACTTTCTTCTAAATGTCTAGTTTCTTAAATTGCTGATGTAGCTTTAGACTCTTCTCTTTGTAGGTTCTGAACCTTTCTTCATTACAGTCCACCGATTGACTCAACAAATGTTGAGCATATAGTTCCAAAATATGTTCATCAACCTCATATCCCATTGGTAGAATCCATGAATTTTGGGGCTCCATCGCTTCCATCAAGCATTGGTCGGTGTCAACCATAAAATAGATGGTGTCAGCATACTTCTCCACAATAGACTTTGGGATTCTCTCCTTCTCATGCATCTCCTCTTGAAAGGTCTTAAGTATCCCCATAGATTCTTGTTTCAAGCTTTGGAGTCACTGGAGTTGTAGAGATACTCCCGGATCTGCACTCCTACTAGCCTATCAAATGCTCATTGTACCAAACCAACTCCCAGAATATCATTCTTGAACTAGAATAATATGCAGAAAAGTAGAGTACCATACTTGAAGGGGTGCTTCTTGTTCTCTTTGATTTTTTTTAGATTCATGATAAGCTCACTCCGAAGCAACTCACAAGGATCATATTTCTTATTCTCCCTTGACATCTCATATGCAACATATACTGTAGTATCGAAGACAAAGTTCATTTGACTGGAGTAATAAATCTTATAGCCTATCACCATAGATGCAAACCGGATGTCATGCTCCAAGATGTCATCAATAGTCATCGCTCTTTTATCGAATTTAGACTTAGTTGCATTGGTTACAATGTCATTCTTCATTGTTTTCAGATATGGTAATGGATTGGATGCACACAACTTGTTACTACCTGAATCACACCTTTAGTGATCTTATGCGGCTTATCCAACCACATAAATTCATCATGAATATGACTCAAGATATACCGGATCCACTCTTGTTCGTACGCCATTAGAAAATTCACAAATTGAGCAAAACCCTTGCTTTCCAATCCTTGAAATTCAGGTTTCAACATGGAACTTTGGTTAGATAATCGGTTATTAAAAAGATTCAGCATTTGGGAGCTTCCTAATTCTTCAATTGGACAATGTGTGTAAATCCTCATGTCTTCATTATGCAGGACTCCGTAGGGCATAAACGAAAATGCACTTTTAGGGTCATCCTCCATTGAAATGAATGGATGATTTTTAAAGTTGGTACGATCACGCTTAGTGATATTTACAACTAGAGGGGTGGAGGTACTAGATACAACCATTTTTATAGATTCAAATTTTGGACTTCAACCAAAAGATGGTTTTCACTTGATAAATACCTTTGATACCTGATTAGGTCTTCTCACCAAATTGCTTCAAAAATTGGTAGCACTTAATTTTACCTGGTCGCCTTCTTTGCAGAGCTCTCTAAAATTTTCTTCACTTGCAAAGTCAGAAATGGAGAGGAAAAGTTACTTTTTATTCATCACAAACCTAACTTTTCACTGCAATAAATGTACTGTACCCTAATTCTTCTAGATGCTTTATATCTATCAGGAATTCTTCCCTGGATCTTCAAATCAACTCAATTCTTCTAGATATCCTCCGCAAACATTTGCAATCATCATAAACACTTATGTAACCTATCAAAAATAGGCACATATCTCAAATAGGGGGTTTGAAATATTTGCATTATAATTCCCCCAAGGTCGGATGCCTAGGTTCAGTTACCAGATGTAGTTCTAGCATCAGAATCAGGTGCCGACCCACTTCCTACCTCTCAATCAGTCTTCTCAACCCATGTCTTCTTCATCTAATCTCTGATCTCCTCAACTTTTGTTTTACCCTTCTCATTAGGCTTCTCATTCTTGTTCTTGTCTTCCAGACCTCTCCTATTCGCATTTCTGCTTCTGCAATACTTAGCAATGTGACCGGATTTGTTGCAATTATAGAAAACAACATTGTTCCTTTGATTAGGTCTGCAATTTATTTGATTTGTTCTTGATCTACATTGATTAGCAATAAGTCCAAACATACCACATGCATAACATCTAACATTTCTCCTATTTTGAAGGTTATTCATCACAGTTATGTATACATTTTCCTTATGACCATATTTGTTGTATTTGAAACATTGACCGGTAAAAGATGTACCATTATTGATCATCTTATTTCTACATTGACTGGCCATATTGTTGGATATTGTTGGCATATGATGAACCAACATGATGATAATGTATGTTGTCATTGATGTCAATAAGTGACGGTGAACCGGTATGAAGATTTGTAGTGAACCGGCGTCGGGGTTTCACTAAGTGTGACTACCAGTTGGTAGTCTTAGCTCTAGGATTTTTGGTTTGGCAATCCAACTTGTGTAATGCAATCGAAGACATCATGTGATGAGTTAGCTAATAGATGAGAATGATATTGAGGTGCCATGTCAGTTTTGTGCACATGAAGGATTTCCTTGAGGATCTTGCATGTGAAGATTGATTGCATTAAATGTCTACCTTGGGAATGATCATTATTCTTAGCGGTATGGGAAGAGAGTGTGATGGGTTACTAATTCCCATATATGGTGAAGAATGAATGATGCAGATTTTCTTGTGATCTGTTTAAGATTGTATTGCTCTATGCAAAGTGTTTTGGACGCTCAGGATTGGATTGCTTGTATTGTAAACCTAAATGCTTAGGGTTTAGGGTTTATGCTACCAACCTAAGTGTTGTCTATAAGGTCGATGATGTTTGTTATTGTTTTTTGTTGGCAAATGTTGTGTGTGTATCTGAGTGATGAGATACTTGCCAGACTAGTAAGAGAAAAACTGCAATGTGATTGCTGAAAAGAGGAAATGAAAAGGATCTGCCTTGGCATGTAGTGTTGTTATCAGATCAGAGTTTTACCTGTTGTCTTCTAACCATTTCAACAGTTGGAAAATCCCTTTACCAAGTAGCTTTAACAGGCTTATTGTAAATCCTTTAACCAGGTGACTCAAGTTCATTGAGTTCTTCAAATCCTCTAGCGAGGTAACCTTTAACAGGGTATATAGCCATCCCTTAACCGGGTGATCTTTAACAGGATCGGTTCCTAATAGAACCTTATTGTAAAGTCTTTAACCAGACTAGGATCATAAAAAAGCGTGCTTCAAAAGAGTTCAAAACAAGTTTGTGGGTATTCATCCCCACCATGGTTTTTCCCATTTGGGTTTCCATGTGAAAAATCTGTGTGTCATGAGTTGTGTATTTTTCATGTGATGATTATGTATTCTGTGTTTGAGTGATTATGCATGCAGAGCTAATAGGTTATGGTATTACTAGTATACCACATGCATATGTTTATGGGTGAAGTTGTTATCAAGTATTGAATGTATTTGAAGTGATCAGACTTATCAGTTTATGTTGTCTAAAGTCTTACTGTGTTTAACCTGTATTGCCATGGTTAAGTTCAGTGATGAAGACAATCGGTTGGTATTGTTTTAACTTGATAAGTTGTTGAGAAAGTTTTTGTCTGTACTGATTCACCCCCCCTCTCAGTACCGATTAGGGTATTTTTTGTTCATCATTATTCATCAATTGGTATCAGAGTGACTCCAGGACCTCAGTGATATAAGCTTAACCGCTTGAGGTAAAAGATCCTGCTGTAATGATGAAGAGGGAAGGTCCTAAGTTCAATAGAGATAACTTCAAGATATGGAAGGATAGAATGAAGATTTACATCAAGAGTATGGGTTCTCAACACTAGAGCTATGTTGAGAATGCCTATGTGATTCCCACTAGCACTCTGACTGATGATCAAAAGAGAGAGATTCAGGAAAATGGGCAAGTCATGGAAGCCCTTATCATCAGCCTGTCAGATATTGAGTTTATTGATGTACAAGACAAGGACACTCCTAAGGATGTATGGGAGGCACTCAAAATATTTTATGGTGGTGATGAGCATGTAAAGCAAGCTAAGGAAGAGAGTCTTAGAGGAAAATTTGAAGACATGAGGATGGTTGAAGGAGAGACCATTCAACAATATGGCATTAGGATTAAGACCGTGGTTGGAGATATCAAAAGCATTGGTGGAATGATTGAGGATGCCACCATTATTAGTAAAGTATTGAGACCATTGTTACTGATCTATGCAATCAGAGTTGCTGCTATCCAGGAACTAAGGTCTATTGATAAATCCAAGGTATCCTTAGACTCTATCATTGCAAAGTTGATTGCATATGAGTTGAATAGCTATGGTGGCAGTGTTCAGAAGACTGAGTTAGCCTTTAGAGCATCTGCTGCACCATCTAGAAAAGGAAAAGAAACTAGTACCAGTTATGAATCTAGACAATGCAAAGATATGGATGATGAAGAGATTCTGATGGAGTTTGAAGCTCTTCTTGCTAAAAGACTTCTGAAAGGAACTGGTAAATATAGAGGTAAGCTTACTTTAAAATGTTTCTCCTGCAACAAGATAGTACATATAGCTGTTAATTGTCCTAACAGTGATAATAAGGATAAACTAGAGAGGTTTAGAAAGTATAAAGGAGGAAATAGAAGAAATTGTCTTGTTGTAGATGAAGGTGTTACTGATGAAGAATCGAAGGATGAAGAGAGTGAAGATATAGTGTTTGCAGCTATAAAGGAAGAAGTGTCTTATAAGAAAGCCCTTGTCTCTTGCATTGACAACTCCAATGAGTGGATTACAGATAGTGGGTATTCTCACCACATGACTGGTGACCGAAGAAAGCTTCTGTCTCTGGAAGAATATGATGGAGGTGTTGTCTGGTTTGGCAACAATGCACCATGCCTAGTAAAAGGCAAAGGATCCATCTCACTAGATGGAAAAATTAGTGTAGATGATGTCTACTAGGTAGAAGGTCTGAAGCATAACCTTTTAAGTGTTGCTCAGCTGAATGACAAAGGACTCACTCTGAAGTTCAAAGGTGGAATCTACAGTATAATTGGAAAGAGTGGTGAACTTATTGCCACCGGTAAGAAGACCAAAGGTAATATATTTCAGTTGAATGCCAAGATTAGTCAGTGTCTGATGGATAAGTTTGATGATAGTTGGATATGGCATAGGAGACTCTATCATATGAACTTTGACAATATTGTTAAAGCCGGTAAGATCAAGGTAGTAAGAGGATTGCCTTTGCTAAACAAACCCGAGAATTCATTGTGCAAAGAATGTCAACTTGGGAAGATGTCTTCCTCAACTTTTAAAGGTAAGTCTTTTTCAGCAGAGAATTTACTTGATCTTGTGCATACTAATTTGTGTAGTCCTATGAAAACTAGAAGTATTCAGGGAGATAAGTATTTTATGATTTTTACTGATGATTGCTCAAGAATGATGTGGGTCACATTCTTGAAAGACAAGTCTGAAGCATTTGGAAAATTCAAATCCTTCAGAGCATTAGTAGAAAAGGAAAGTGGCCAAAGGATAAAGTGCCTAAGAACTGATCAATGAGGAGAATTCACTTCTAATGAATTCAACAAGTACTATGAAGAGAATGGCATCAAGAGGCAACTGTCTACCCCCAGGACACCACAACAAAATGACATAGTAGAAAGGAATAACAAGACTATAGTTGAAGTGGCGAGAACAATGCTGATCCAAGGAAAGGTTGCTCACAACTTTTGGAGAGAAGTGGTGAGCACTGTAGTCTATACTATGAACCGAGTACTCATCAAGAAAGGTAGAGTTAAAACCCCTTATGAGTATTGGACCGGGAAGACTCTCACTATGAGTTACTTTAAGGTATTTGGGAGTAAGTGCTATATCAAGAGAGGTGAGCATTTGAGCAAATTTGATGCTAAATGTGATGAAGGAATATTTCTACGATACTCCACTAAGAGAAAAGCCCTCAAGTGCTACAATGACAGAACAAAAAAGATTGTTGAGAGCATAAATGTCAAGGTTGATGAATCTCCTAAGAAATCTGAGGGAACCAGTAGCGAGCAAGAAGAAGGTGAACCAGGAATAGCTTTCTGGGAACCAGTTATAAAAGAAACAAGCAAAGATCTTAGTGTTCCTATATCGGTAGAAGCTGCGATAGGCGAAGAAGAAGATGGAGAAGAAGGAGAAGAGGAAAAGCAAGAAGAACCCGCTAGAGTCATTCCTAGATATGTGAAATTTCATCATGATCTGAAGCAAATCATAGGAGATAAAGATGTAGGGATACTCATGAGAAGAAAGGTGAAGGAGAAATCTTACATGATCTCAGAATTGGAGCGTAAGACTATTAAAGAGGTGCTTACAGATGAAGATTGGACTAAGGCAATGGAAGAGGAGCTAGATTAGATTGAAAAGAATGCAACATGGTCTTTGGTACCCAGACCTGAACACAAGAATGTCATTGGTACCAAATGGGTCTTCAGAAATAAACTGAGTGAAGAAGGTACAGTTATAAGGAACAAGGCTAGGCTTGTATGCAAGGAATACACTCAAGAGGAGGGAGAAGACTATGGAGAAACCTTTGCTCCTATGGCTAGACTAGAAGGTGTTCAAATGTTACTTGCATTTGCAGCATTTAAGGGATTCAAGGTATATCAGATGGATGTGAAGTTTGCATTCTTGAATGGAATCCTTGAAGAGGAAGTATATATAGAGCAACCAGATGGGTTTGCCCTATTAGAAGATAGTGACATGGTGTGTAGATTACACAAGGCCCTGTATGGATTAAAACAAGCACCAAGGGCATGGTATGAATGATTAAACTCTCATCTTGTGAAGATTGGATTTGAGAGAACAAGTGAAGATAGCAACATCTACTTGAAATCAGAAGGTGATAAAATTATGATATGTGAATTGTTTGTAGATGACATAATCTTTGGAGGAGATGATGAAATGAGCCATGCATTTGTAGATGTAATGAAGAAACAGTTTGAGATGTCTCTGATTGGGGAGATAAAATTCTTCATTGGTCTACAGGTTCAGCAAATGAAAGAGGGTATCTTTATTACCCAATCCAAGTATGTCAAAGAGGTATTGAAGACTTTTGGCATGGAGGAGTGCAAACCAGTTAGTACACTAATGGTGACCGATTGTAAACTGACTAAGGAAGATGATTCAATGCTGGTAAATGAAAAGGAGTACTGGTCAATGATCGGTAAGATGCACTATGTGGTGCACAATAGACTAGATATTGCTCATGCAGTGGGCATAGTAGCTCATTTTTAGAAATGTCCTAGAGAATCCCACTTGGTAGCAGTCAAGAGGATTCTTAGATATCTAAAAGGAACAATGGACTATGGATTGTGGTATCCATATAATGGCAACTTCAATCTCAAAGTGTATACCGATGCCAATTGGTCAGGTAATGTGGACGACCAGAAGAGCACAACCGATGGAGCATTCTTTCTTGGTGAAAGACTAGTTTCATGGACAAGAAAGAAGCAAAGTTGTATTTCTCAGTCTACAGTTGAAGCAGAATATGTGGCAGCATTTATAAACTACACTCAAGCAATTTGGATGAAACATGTATTGGAAGGTTTCAAAGTACCTGATCTGAATCGGTGAATATATTTTGTGACAACACAAGTGCAATAAATATTTCCAAGAATTTGGTATTGCATGGTAGAACTAAGAACACTGAGCTTAAATATCACTTCTTGAGAGAGAAAGTTCAGAATAAGGAGGTTGTACTACAACATGTTACCAGTAAGGAGCAGCTAGTAGACATATTCACAAAGTCCTTACCGAAGACTATATTTACCCATTTGAGAGGTGAATTAGGGGTTCTGCCCCTTCATAAAGTCAACTAAAGTTGTGTGCTTCGCATCAGTCAAGAACTATAGTGTCAAATCTTTTAGAAATGATGTGTTGAAGGATGCTACTCCATAGGGGGAGCAACATAATAGAGAATGGAAGCTTGTGCCTCCACTTTGGCATTGTTGTCAAAGGGGGAGAAGATATATGATGTATGGGGAGAAGATATCTGATGCATGGGGAGAAGATATCTATTAATGTAGATACACTGGTCTATGATGTCTACAGTTGCAATGCTACACTGAGTATTGCCATCAATGCTAAAGGGGGATATTGTTGGATATTGTTGGCATATGATGAACCAACATGATGATATGATGTTAATGTATGTTGTCATTGATGTCAATAAGTGATGGTGAACCAGTATGAAGATTTGCAGTGAACCGGTGTCAGGGTTTCACTAAGTGTGACTACTGGTTGGTAGTCTCAGCTCTAGGGTTTCTAGTTTGGCAATCCAGCTTGTGCGATGCAACTGAAGACATCCTGTGATGAGTTAGCTAATAGATGAGAATGAGATCAAGGTTCCACATCAATTTTGTGTGCATGAAGGATTTCCTTGAGGATCTTGCATGTGAAGATCGATTGCATTAAATGTCTACCTTGGGAATGATCATTCTTCTTAGTGGTATGAGAAGAGAGCATGATGGTTACTGATTCCCATATGCGGTGAAGAATGAATGATGCAAATTGTCTTGTGATCTATTTAACATTGTATTTCTCTATGCAAAGTGTTTTGGACGGTCAAGATTGGATCGCTTGTATTGTAAACCTAAATGCTTAGGGTTTAGGGTTTATGCTACCAACCTAAGCATTGTCTATAAGGTTGATGATGTTTTTTACTATTTGTTGTTGGCAAATGTTGTGTGTGTATCTAAGTGATGAGATACTTGCCAGACCAGTAAGAGGAAAACTGCAGAGTGTGACTGCAGAAGAGAGAAAATGAAAAGGATCTGCCTTGGCATGTACTGCTATTATCAGATCAGAGTTTTACCTATTGTCTTCTAACCATTTCAACAGTTGGAAAATCTCTTTATCGGGTAGCTTTAACAGGCTTATTTTTAAATCCTTTAACCAGGTGACTCAAGTTCATTGAGTTCTTCAAATCCTCTAGCGAGGTAACCTTTAACAGGGTTTCAACCTTTAACAGGGTATATAGCCATCCCTTAACCAGATGATCTTTAACAGGATCAGTTCCTAATAGAACCTTATTGTAAAGTCTTTAACCGGACTAGGCTCCTAATAGAGAGAGCTTCAAAAGAGTTCAAAACAAGCTTGTGGGTATTCATCCCCATCGTGGTTTTTCCCATTTGGGTTTCCACATGAAAAATATGTGTGTCATGAGTTGTGCATTTTTCATGTGATGATTAAGTATTCCGTGTTTGAGTGATTATGCATGCAGAGCTAATAGGTTATGGTATTACTGGTATACCACATGCATATGTTTATGGGTGAAGTTGTTATCAAGTATTGAATGTATTTGAAGTGATCAGACTTATCAGTTTATGTTGTCTGAAGTCTTACTGTGTTTAACTTGTATTGCCATGGTTAAGTTCAATGATGAAGACAACCAGTTGGTATTGTTTTAACTTGATAAGTTGTTGAGAAAGTTTTTGTCTAACTGATTCGCCCCCCCTCTCAGTACCGATTGGGGTATTTGTTGTTCATCATTATTCATCACATGTGACAAAATTTATTGCAAACAAAAAAAAATCATTGAATTTATGAGCATTAGGTTGTCTTATCGGAGGCCTTCTTGAGTTGTTCTTTTGCTGTGCTAATTTGGAACTTTCACCTTTCTCATAACCAATACCTTGTGTATCATTGGGATTCTTCTGACTGGCAAGCATCTCATCAATCTTAGCTAAATTAATCTAGAATTTCTCTTTGTACTCATTTGCAACATCAAGATTATGTCTAATAAGAATGATGTACCTTTCAAGATATTCCTCATGTTGTCTAGCATCTTGTAGCTTTAGTCAAGTTCATTCTCACTCTCAATTCTGCAACATTCTTCAGATTTGTCTTTTAGGGACTGAGCAAGCTTTTCTTCATTCTTCTTCCTATCTTCAATCTCTTTTGTCAAACTCATCACAATAGCTTCCATTTCATTCTTTTGAACTGTATTGGCTCTAGTAAGTTTGTCACATTCTTATGTCTTTTACCTCAAGGCTTTTTCATCAATGCTTTGAATTTGTTTTTGCTTAAGCTGATGAACAAGTTCCTTTCTCTTTTTCTTTGATTTGTTCAACTGATATTTCAATGTTTCAATGTATTCTTCAACATCTTTGAGATTTTCTTTCACTTGTTGGTTCTCATCTTGTGCATGATCAAGATCCTCAAGAGCAACGATCAACTACTTTCTAAGACAATCAAATCCATTGATTCACTTTCGCGGATCTTCCTCAAGATGTTAGGCTTCCTTTGAGGAACTAGGCTTTGATACCATTTGTTGGAATCAAGGAACACTAAGAGGGGGCGTGCATCAGTGTTCTCCAATTTTTAACTTTGTCAATTTGTTCTTTAAACCACTTAATGCATATGAGGAAAAGAAAAGTGCAAAAATACAAAGCCAAGATCAACAACACCATAACACCAAGATTTTAACATGGAAACCCGGTTAAGGGAAAAATCATGGTGGGATTCAAACCCACAATATTAATATACTCTATTAGAAGTATAAAAATATTATATAAGGGGAATGCACATGCATTCAGGCACACTACCTAGAGCTCACTGCTCAAAGATTACAATAAGGGCTACAACTCGGAAGGCACACTGCCTTACAAAAGAGTTACAAAGGTAACATACATGAAAATAAACTATGAAATAGCATTTGCAAATGCCTGGAATAGTTTCAATTAAGCACAAAATTCGGTATCTTACTCAACTCTGTAGAACTGCTCTATTATGATATTATGCATCATACCGGAGCTCAAATATTCACCATGCTCACGTGAAACTGTGCACAATATCTCATACACAATTCATACATAACCATCAATATCCAAAATGATCAAATAGACTTGTCTTATATATCTACATCACCAATTTAGCTCACCACCATGTCAGCTTCAAGAACACGTCACAAAAGATGAAATGTGTACACAAGTCGGCTCAATCCAATCCAACAACCATGCAGACCAAAATAAAATGTCCACACTCTTTCCACATGTCGGCAAATCAACCTCAAACACATAAAAATTTACCAAAATCAATCCGCAAGATCCACATAATGAATTTCCACACGTTACTACTGAAAACCACTGCTTTTACCAAAAACTAATCTACCAGACCTTGTCAATCAACACAAAACTTAACATCGGAGACCACAAACCTGGAATAAGCTAAATTGCATATCCAAAACATATCTCCCAGATCCACAAAGCAAAATACTCAACCAAAATAATCTGCTAACCAACAAACTGTACATTCTACTAGATACACTACTCTACTCACTAGACCTCACCAATACTTGATCAATCTTCAATCAATCTTTCAAAATGATGAAACATAAAATGCAAATGCCAAAACTGATATGAGTTTCCATCAATGACAATATCTCAACATACATGCAGTGTCTCTTGCCAACAAGGAGTACATGAAGAAAAGGAATGTTAGATTATTTTATATTGCGATAGTAGGCTTGATGTGGTTATGTTCTTATGTTCATTAAGTAATGGAATTGAGATACCCTAGGGAATGATAAATAATAAATTGTGATATTTCCGCTTGTGTATTGAGTTCATATGATTGTGCTCTTATGATTATGCTTAAGTTGAAATGTTTGTATTTAGTAAATGGTGAATTAATGTACATGTGTATTTTAGTGTTATGTGTTGCATTAGATGATGTTTAAAAAAAAATTATCTCTATTTGCATGTTAGTTAGTTATATTTCTCTAGGGTATTTTGGCGCGAATTGCATGCACAATTCCCAAACCAAAGACAAAGATACTAGAATCTTCATCAAGGTTATTCATACTTTAATCAACAAACTAAACACCCTCATCTATTTTATAGTTGTTGGAGTAAATTTATTAATCACCTTAATAATTATTTAATCATAAATTAATTAATTAGGTCTCCTTTTACTTTTTCCACATAAGCTAAACTTAGGAGTACTTTCTCTACTATTAGATGGAGTCATTTATAGATCATGTTTGTATCATCGCATAGGATGAGGACATTTGTCACAATATAATCTAATCCTCACCTAGGTTTTTATCTAGGGTTTTATCTTATAAGAATTCATTGTTTATTATTGTAATGTACTTCAATTATATTCATTCAAATGAATATAGAAACCAACATGATTTTCTAGATAAAATCTCTTCTCAATATTGTATAGATAATTATGCTTTTTCTCTTCATGTGATAGGATTTTTTGGTTGGAGATGATTTTCAAGAGTTGTGGGTTCACTTCAAATCTAACATGGTATCAAAGCACTATATCTATATCCCCCTAGATCCAGATTTTAATATATTAAGCCTTGACAAAAAAATGGTTCATCTTGGAACAAAACACGTATCATCATTGGATCTAGAACAACCAAAAACCTAAGGATCACCTGTTCAAATGCCAAAATTGAAGAACTTAAAAAAATACAAACTAGTAGACTAAGAATATACACACAAGAATTTGCATAATTGTATGGATTCATATGGACATACAGTCTTGCATGTGTCCTCAACAACAATTAATTTTCCCATAGGTGCTACAAGTACAATTTTTTTAAAACATAAAGTTATTTTTTAATATATTTTTTTACATGTGCTAAATAATAAAAATAATAATTAAATAAAAAAGATAGGCAAAGTTCTACCTATGCAAACCAAGGGTTGATGTCAGAGCACTTTTCTTAAAAAAAAATCAGCAATTAAAATTTGTTGACAAATTTTTCAAGGCGATTGACAACAACTTTGAGCCCATAGTGGTCTCCCTTTATTAACCATTGACAATCAGTTCCACATAATTGATGGGTGCTACTATAGTGACCAACAATGGCTATTCTATCATGATTTTTTTTTTCTATCACCATACTTATTGGAGCAACAACCATGTAAAATATACCAGTCTTGTAGAGAATATTCTAGCCTCAACAACACATATATCGATGAATTCAACCTTTTTAGGAAATTTATGAGTTTTTCCATTCACATGGGAATATTTTAATGATAAGGAAGAATATTCCATGTTCTAACATTAAAAATGTACTCTAGTAGGCCCCTTGACTCCCTCAATCTTGCCCAAATGGAGGTTTTATTGCAATAACTTGGGTGTATGGTGTTAAAATCAAGCAAATGAGATATCATTGAAAAGTTGGCTCTATGAGCTTTCCAATGGTGTAGGTTTGATCATTATACTTTATTGTTGGTATAGTTTATCACCTATTGAAGATATATCATCAATTTTTTCTTTCAAGCTCACAACTTTTCACCCATATCTCCAATTTTCTTGCTTCGTTTAGGCACTAAAAGGTATTTTAGAGCTCTTCAAATATATCCAAACATTTTTCTAGAATCTACCCCTATACTCTTTTTTCAATTTTTTTGTGATTTTATTTTCTAGTCAATTACTTGGACATCTTAACACCAAGAAATGATCTACTTACATGAGATTAATTATTTTTTATTTTCTTTGTATGCATTGAGATAATTTGTGTCTTTTTTTTATTTGAGAAGGTATCATGGGCTTTACTATTCATCTTTTTGTAGTCATCTTTAAAAGGGATAATTATGATTCTTGGAAAAATGACATCTTGACACATTAGGGAGCATATCAACTTGGGGTTTTATCGGTAATTATATTGGAGTGACTTTTTCTAGCATTGGTCATGACACTATGCATGTTGTATTGGACATTGATTGTCCCAACACACTTTAGAATAAAATTTGGGAGATCTATGTAGACCCTCACATCTTTCCATTCTTGTAGGATATTATTGTAGATTGTCTCATTCCCCTTGATGTTGTAGATTGCAAACTCTTTGATGATGATACTATAGAGGAGCTTGACTATATCACAAGTCTTGCATGTTTTGATGGTTCAAAGAATTTGTCTACTTGTTCCCACTCTTCATATTGAGAGCCAATATCCATCTTCTATTTTCCTAATCATATTGACATCACCACATATATGGTACATTATGATTCAATGCAACAAGAGTTCCATCATCTTCTATACATAACTACTTGGGATTCATATCGTATATAGACATATCATCCTTGTATGTAATTTTAGATTATAGATTTAGAGGATTATTTGAGGATATTAATGTCCTCTTTCCTAACAACCGTGTAATTTTTCTTAGCCCACCATCTTCATCATCTTTGCATCTTGTTCTAAGTCATCCTTCAAAATATTTTGGATTTTAATTATCTCATTTCAACATGTGGACATTTGAGCATTTTTTAGAGGCACAAATTATTTGAATTTAGATTCATTATTCATTCAAATTATGGGTATATCTTCTTCAATCACTAGTGTATTTTTATCCTCCTATGAGGAGAAAATTTCTTTATAGGTAGTGGATCATGTTTTATCTTTAGGTGTTAATCATTGGCACATGAGCTACTTTTTATTGGGGTTTATATCCTTATTTTCTCTTTTTTATTAAAGGACATTCATTGTAATTATGTGATAGAAGCAATAATTGGGGGTTCATATTGATTCCTCACACTTTTCTTTCTTTTACTAGTGCATTTATTTTATATTATCTCTTTTGAATGAGAGTTTTTTCCTATGTGATTGTCTTCTTTTCTTTGGTTATGAGAAATTCATTTATTTGTACATGGGCACCCCATTAGGTCTTATAGTTGGGACTCATCCATTCATCCATCATTACATTCATTAGTAGTTTTTAACCTCTCCCTAAGTTGATCTTATGGGTGTGTTGGAGTAATTAGGTTAATCACCTTAGTAGTTAATTATTTAGGTCACCTTATACTTTACTCACTTAAAGATAAAATTAAGGGTGATTTATCTATTATAGGATTGGTCTATTTATAAGACATGTTGTCTAGTTACATAAGATAATGACACTTGTCATAGTCTAATATAATCCTCAATTAGGGTTTTATCTATGGTTTTCTTTTATAAGCATTCATTGTTAATTATTGTAATCTAATTCAGATGTATTCATTCAAATTCAATACAAAATCCTTCATGATTTTCTAGATCATATCTCTTTTCAAGGTTGTATAATTCAATAATTATTTTTCTCTCCATGTGATAGGAGTTTTCATTGCAAGTTATTTCTAGGATTTGTGGGGTTCATTATCAACTCCAATAGCATTTACTTTCATATAATAACATATAATTCAAATTTCTATAATGCACATAAATCATCATTTATTAATCTATATTTTTATAATGCACATAAATCATTAATTATTTATCTATATTAATATATGCTTAATGTGTAAATAAATTATTGGATTAGCCTAGATTAAAATTAGGGAAAAAATGTTTATTTTTTATATTTTTGGTGAGCCCCTATCATCTTACATGACCTAGTTTTCCCCTACTATTTGCTAACACTAAGTTAATGTTTTCAAATCTACATTTTTTAATTTCATACTTTAATATCAACAAATCCCTTTTTTTCTCATAATTTTGATTTATTGATAATACTCATTTTAGGGCTCAATTCTTATTTACCAATTGTATCTTTTACCTCCCCTTCCCCACCTTGTATTTTCCTTTTAAGGTTCACATTTCAAAGTTATTTTAAAAATGATAACGTAACTTTTCTAATTTTTTTTCTAATCTAAGATTGATTATACCTTGTCATATTCTATTTATGTTGAGCTATATTGGCACCCTCCCAAAGTTTGCATTGCATGTTTATAATATTGGCCAAATGCCTTATTTTTGGGCCATCATAAATCATCGACCTAAGAATTCATAAATGGGCCATCTTGGCCAATAGATGTTCAATGATGTGTTTTAAAGTCATTTAAATAGTTTCCTTATGATCATATTTAAAAAAAAATATTGGGGGGGTTTGCTCAATTTTCCTTGTTTTAGCAAAGATTTGGAGTTTCCATGAGTGTTTATCACTTTTTTGAGCTACATCCCAACCTCTACTTCCTTAATTCATTCATTATTTGTGAAATATTAGACCATAGACATGCATGTTTGCAACTCTTAAGAACTTGATTCACTACTCCACTATTCTACTTTTCCAATTCTTTCATTTCTTATATAATTTTAAGTAGGATATGCATGTTCACAAGTTTTTATTTTTGCTTCCCTACTCCATTATTCTAAATTTCATCTTCCTTCTTCATTTTTTGCATAAATTAGCAAAAAAAACAAACATAAACTACATGATGTTAGTTAATTCTTCACTAAATTTATTTTTGAAATTATAAAAAAGGTAAATATTTTAGGGAGAGCACACAAAGTGCTATGTTATATTTTTGTAACAAAAATAATTGTACTTTGTGTGGTCCTCTTATTTAAACCCATTAATCTCCACCATTAAAAAAAATGTTTAAAAAGGGTAATTTAGATCCCTATGACTCTTGTTCTTATTGAATCTTCAAATTTTGAGTGTAACTATCTTCAATTTCTCTCATTATTTACTGATTTTAGAAAGAAAAAAAGATGCCACTTAAGACCCCCTTTTCGTCTCCCATATCCATGCACTTAATCTTGTTGAATTGAATTGTTGAACAACTTATGATGCATGTTATGATGCTTCACAAAGCATCTTTAAATGAAAATTATGGAGTCAAAAGGGAGTGCCAACCTTGGGGAGTGGATTATTAAAGTTTTATGATAATTATAATAATGTAAGAGTATCTACTAAAAATAGCCTATTGACTCTTTTGAAAAAAGATACATTATGATTTGGGTCTTGAATTTGGGTGCCATTTTGGCTCATGGATTTGGTTTTGGTATAATACACTTAATTTTTATGTTTGAAATGCTTGAGGTTTAGGTTTAACAATTTGTATTGTAGGTTGTTAGCAACAACAATGGAGGAAAACTGAGAGGGGGGGGGGTGAATCAATTTTCACAAGATCTACAAACTTAATCACAAAAACAAATCTGATAAACTGCAACAAAATCAAATTGATAACACAACACACAACACCAAGATTTTGACGTGGAAAACCCGGTCAAGGGAAAAACCATGGTGGGAACCTACCCACAATAAGATGATTCTTTGCAGTAGTATGTGAAATATTACAATGGGGAATGCACATGCATTCAGGCACACTGCCTAGAGCTCACTACTCAAAAGATAATGACCAGGAAGGCTACAAACCTCAGGCAAGTCTCATTGACTTACAACAAGATTCATAATACAATCCAGAATGAATGAACTGCAATGATAGCATTTTCAAATGCCCGATGACAGTTCTGGTTAAGTACAATTGTCTGCTCTGCAACACCAATCTCTCCTCAATCACAACACTGAAATATGAAACATTGTTCACACTTACACCACTCTTTGATAATGCAGACACAACCTTGATACCTAAATTACATAACAATATCACCTATATATACAATTCATCAACCTTGACAACAAGGTCGGTTAAAATATCAACTCATAATTACAAAATTACATCACACGATATAAAGATCAACCACCGAACCAATATAATGATATGCATGACATAACATGGACCTAATTCAAATTCCCAAATTGTCAAAACCACTGAAAATCTTGCCAAGATCAACCGCAATGCACTACACCACCAGAAATACCACATAACACGAAGAACATTACCGGTTCAGCAAAATCACCATCAACTCACACAACGATCAATACAGATCATAAAAAAAAAAGGAAATAGTTAGGAAACACCAACAAGCATGTTAGAATCATCAGTAACAGCTACACCAACACCACTTATCAAATCTTCATTGATCAACATTTGAACCTCAAGAACACTCAAACAACAACAACTATCACGAAGAAAGATAACCCGCGAAGCACCAAATCATGAACCATCTGAAATGAAGATACACAAGACCATCCTGAATAATATCCCAAAAAACCAGCTCAAGATCTGATCACATCAAAATATACCGAAGGAAATACTGAACTCTACAAAGCACTGATCAGAAAAACAAACTGCAAAACTAGATCATATGATATGATCAATTAGGCTTCCCAGATCACCAAAACCAATACAAAAGAATATAATGATACTATAATTAGTCCATACACCAAACCATAATCCCAATGAACCAATGTGCAATCACCAGAGCAAGAATATGTATGACAACAACATATCCTAGTAGCAGAAATGTCCAACATAGCATCAAGCTATCATAATATCCCAATCTATATGGTAATGTAATCTAGTCTTGTGAAGGTTTGAGTTTGCAATTATATTGTAACCATATTTATGTTGCTAGAAATACAACTGGTTCAAGTTTCGAAGGCTAATATATTTCATAAAAGGATTTTATTAAGATAAACATTATGTTATGTGGTGAATTATTTTTATGCAAAATTTATCTCCTAAACTTATTTGAGTGTATTTCTATGCATTCCTCTCCTCTTAGATTAGTGTACAATCTATTCCACTATCTTACGTTCATAAAACTAAACCTAGTCTACCCTATTCAAATTTTAATTTCTCACATGTTCTAACCAAACCTTTAGAATGTAGATATAGTCATTTTACCTAATACTAAAAATGTATATCAAGTTGAGTGACTAAGGACATGCATTTCAATAGGCAGGCCAAGGTCATTAATAGAGACATATAACTCTAGATGTCTAAAATTAACTAAATTAATATTTAATTAAATTAAGCCTTTCCACATAAATAATTAATTTAATTATGTTAATTCCCTTCTTCTTAAGATTAATTAAACCAAATTTAATTAATTTATCACTATAGTCCTATAATTATTTTATCAAAAAATTAATTATTCCCCATTCTTTTAAAGTCATTTCAATCATTATTTCTTCTAAACCTCTATTAGTTAATTAATTTCAATTAATTAAGATAATTATATGGTTCCTACAAATCACCTTTTCCAATCTTATCTTTTAGCCTAATTAATCACCCTCTAATCACACTTATCATTTCCCCCATTTTTATATTCCTCCACTCATTCTCTCTCCTCATGTCACATCCTCCTAACTTTCCCACTTGCATTCTAATCCCTCATCAAGTCACCTAATTTGTCCTAATCACTTGCACATTCCTAATCACCTTGATTAGGGATGAGTCAACTCTTTGCCATAAATGGTTTTCTTCTCTCACCCTCCAAACCTTAAATGCACCAAATTTATCTTTTCCAAGGAATGTCAAATCCTCGCACATTCTCATGCCCCCTCTTCCCAAGGAATTTCTAATTCATTTATCCCTTTATTCTTCCCACACAATCCTCTATTTTGGAATTTTTAATTCCTCCTTGTTGGTGTAATTATTTATTCTTATAGGATATAATTATACTTTACTTAAGTTGACTTAGGATAATGCATCTCATCGTAGTTTGGATATGAAACAATTATGGAAGTGTGCACCTAGGGATGATGCTTGTAGGAGAAATTCCACCTTTTTAGGTCTTATTTGCTGTTACATTCCACATTCGGTGGGTGATCCACCTCTTGTAGAATATTATATTATTTCTCCTACCTACCCCTACTTTTTCTTACCTACCATTGTTTCTCATTGAGCCACATGTCATGATTGTGTGCTCACATATCCATTTGGCCTTGCCTATATAAGCAAGCCCATATTCATTGTATTGGTTAATCGAGTTGATCACTTTTGCATATTGATGAGAATACAGTTTGTTCTTGTCAAACTATTATCTCTCTTTTGTGTACTTTTCATTGTGCCCTTGATCTTGGCAAAATCTCACATGGTATTAGAGCCATTGGGGCTTCATTGATTGGTTTTGGGAGACATCTTGGAAACTTCTAATTTTGGATCTGAGGTATTGCGCATTTTGGAAGCATCCTAGAGCGTTTTCAACCTCACCATTGCGTTTGGGAGGCCATTTCCATAAAAATATAGTATAAAGTTGACCTAGTTTGGAGGAAATTGATTTTTGGGCTTGGAGGAAAAATTTTGCCCAATTTGGGCGGTACGGTACAATTTTGCAAAAAATAAAAAAATAAAAAAAATATTTTTTTTCTGCGGTTTTATTTTAATTTTTATATTATTTGAATCACAGTTTTTTATTTTGCAAATTTTTTTTAAAAAATAAATAAATAATTTATTTTTTTTAATTTCGGGGGGGTCCCGTGACCATCCCCCCATACTAGCTGTACCCTGCTCAGATCTGTAGGGTGTACTATTTGTACCGGTTCCTTTGGTCACCTCCTCTTGCTAGTGCCACTTCTCTGATCTTCGACACCGCTTCTTCGATCTGCTGTCAGCCCTGACCACCGCCAACCATGCCCCGCGCCGCCGTCGGCTCCGCAGTGCTACCAGCCCAGACCACCGCCCACCGACCCTGCAACTCTATCCGCCCCGATGACCACTCTACTGGTCTTGGCCACCGCCTATCACCCGTGCCATTCCCACTGACACCAACCACCGCCGACCTGCCACGTGCCCGCGAGCTCCCGCCAACCTCCCTCTGGCGGGACCCACGTCCGCCATGTGGCAGGAGGCCACTGGCTCGTGGGCAAGACACTCAACACACTACCTCACTACCCAATCAGTTGCCATGCCATATGTCCGTACAACTAGAAAGAAGGGTGCGACAACCATTTTGACGGTCATATGACCATCAAATTTAACACAGTGAATCACTGACATCAGACTGTGTCAACACTTTTTTGAAAATTTTAGACCCCTCTTTGTTGAGCAGTTTGATTTTTTGGGTCAACTTTGGAGGCCCATAACTTGGTCAATTTTGCTTCTTTTTGGGTGCAATTTTTTCTTTTATTTGGGCTATTTTTTTGTGCTCTCCGCAGTGGTGTGGTTATTTTCGAATATTGGTGAACACGTTTTTCATAATTTTCAGATTCTCTCAATAGTAATTGTCCAATCCTCACTTTTGCAACTTCAAAGGCTTCGTTTGGGCTCATACGACCTCCTTTTCAGGTGTCAATTTTTTGAAAGTGCATATTTTTTTGTCTACTTTCATAATCTATCATCAATTTGCAGAGATTTTAAGTGGATATTGTACTTTCAAAAATTGGTCTTTTTTGGCCTACTTGGTACTTGTAATTTGCTTGGATCTTAGTTTAGATCTCTTGCATTATCATTTTGAGTCTCCTTTGTCCTCTTTGTGATAGTTGTAAAGTTGAAATCAGGAGTCCACTTTGCCATTTTTTGCAAGTGGCCCATTGTACATGCACTAAGTATAAAGTGCCAAATCATCATTTTTTTTTTTGGGGTTGGGGGGGGTGGGTTCTTTGATTGAGTGAATTTTGGGGGGTGTCTTGTGTGATTGTGCCTCTCTTTCCTTGTGCTCTTTCATTTTTGTTGCTATGAGTCCTCATAAATTTCCACCTTTAACTCCACATAACTATGCATCTTAGAAAATTAAAGCATGGAGCAAACTAATGGAAAAAGGACTCACACATTACATAGATGGAACAATAGCAGCACCAACTGATCCTAAGGCTGATCCTAATGCTCAATTATAATGATTCACTAAAAATTGCATGGCTCTTGGAACTTTGCATAAGTATGTATCAGATGACCTCATTTTTCACATTGAGAAGAGTTCTACAATCAAAGAGGCTTGGGATATCTTTCAGAAATTGTATGGTCAAGTTGATGAAATCAGAGGCTACAAGATTGACAATAAGATCACCAACTTGGATCCCAAGAGTTTTGATACAATCCAAGATTATGTCACTAAATAAAATAAGCTAAGAGAAAATCTTCAGGATTGGGGAATTGACAAAAAGGATGCTCAATTGATATTCAACATGTTGGACAAGCTTTCACCTGAATATGCAACATTTGTTTCTAGCTTCCAAACCCATCGCTTGATAGTGGGGAGTTCCTACACTTTGCCTACATTTGATGCTTTCACAAAAATGTTGATGTTGGAACAATCTAAGTTGTTGAACATGGGGATTCTCAAGTCTTCAAAGTTCAAGGCTTGGTGGCTAATAAATGGAGTCAAGGGAGTCAAGGCAAAGATTCCAACAACAAGAAGAAGCAATCTAAGTCAAAGCCACAACAAGAAAAAGGACAATCATCCTCTCCACCACAAGGTGATTTTCAATCCTCTTCCAAGAAGGGGAATCCACCTAAGAAGGAAAAACTAACTTGTGCTTATTGCAAGAAGTATGGTCATGATGAGCATCGATGCCACACCAAGCAAGTTGATGAGTTGACACATCTCCTTAAGAAGAACAACATCAATTTGCCATCCGCCTTCAACAAGAAGGAATAATCTCCTTCCACTTCCTCACAGTCTAAGGGAAAAGGGCAATCATTTGTGGCTACAACAAGTTCTTCACAATAGTGGATACTTGACTTGGGTGCCTCTTATCACATGGGTTCTACAAAGGAGCAGTTTTGTTTATTAGAGCCATCAAAAGTACCTCACATTTACATAGGTGATGATACACAAGCTGAGGTTGAAGGGAAAGGTTCGGTTGCCATGGATGATGGATCATTTGATAATGTTCTTTATGTTCCTAACTTGTCTACCAATCTTCTCTCTATCTACCAAATCACTCACTATGGGAATGAGAAAAAGGTTGAGTTTGCACCTGATTCAGTTGTGGTAAAAGAATTTGATAATGATGCCTTGGTAGTAGTGGGACAAGTCAATGACAACTCAAGGCTTTATTCATTCTCCCACTTTGTGCCAAGTTCTCCTTCTAGGGCCTTTCTTACTCATTCAAATTCAAAAATTAAGCTATGGCATGAGTGGTTTGGTCACCTCAACTATAGCTATCTTCAGCAGCTTAGCACTAAAGACATGATCACAGGTCTACCTTGAATTAGTTTTTCAAAGGGTGTATGTTCAGGTTGTTCCATGGGCAAGCATCTTGAGGAGAATTTTGATAAGGGGAAAGCTTGGAGAGCTTTGGAAGTTCTTCACCTTGTTCACAATGATGTAGTAGGTCCATTTCCATCACCTTCATTTAGTAGGGCCCGCTATGTCCTCACCTTCATTGATGACTACTCGCACTTCACTTGGGTCTATTTTCTTATTCATAAGAGTGAAGTGTTTGACAAATTTCTAGACTTCAAGGCTGATGTGGAGAAGCAATCAAGGAAAGTGGTCAAGATTCTTCGCACAGATAATGGAAGGGAATATGTGAACAAAATACTTGAGGATTTTTGTACATTTGAGGGGATTGATCTTCAGCATTCAGTTGCCTACACTCCACAGCAGAATGAAGTTAAAGAACGCAAGAGTAGAACTCTCAAAGAAATGGCTAGTTGTATTATACATGCACGTTCTCTTGATCCCACCTTTTGGGTAGAGGCTATTAGTTGTGCTACACACATCCAAAATCAGGTTCCTCACAAAGCTTTGATGAGGATTATTCCTTTTGAGGCTTGGGCTGGTAGGAAACCGATTGTGAGACATTTTAGAGTCTTTGGGTGTCCAGCATGGGCTTGCATTCCTCCGCAAAAATGCAAGGCATTCCTCCAAGTAGGCCTTGCATTTTTGTTGGATATCCTGAGGGTGTTAAGGCATATCGATTGATGAATCTAGAGACACATGAGGTGTTTATTGAGAGGAGTGTTTATTTTGAGGAGAGCTCTCCTAGCTTAGTCCCACTTCCTCCCCTACCTTCCTCCATTATGGATAGTGATGAGAGTGATTCAGATGATGAGACTCCTTCAACTCTAACTTGTAGGGTTACCCCTTTGTAGGGTCCACTAGCAGTTGAGGAGCCTTGTCCTCCACCTCCACCTAGACCTCGTTGGGCTCAATAGACACTTGAGTTATCAGGTTCTCTTGTTGGGGATCCTTTAAATACATAGAGGAATCAATCACAACATCAGGACCTTCCACATGCATACATTTCTACCGCTTCCGATCCACTAACATTTTAGGAAGCATCAGGAGTTACAAAGTGGGACCAAGCTATGGAGGAAGAGTATAGTTCCTTGATAAGGAACAACACTTGGGAGTTAGTCCCTCTCCCTAAGAGGAGAAAAATGGTTCGATGTAAGTGGATCTAGCAAACCATGTTTGCAGTGGATGTTAGTGTGGATAAGTATAAGGATCGACTTGTTGCGAAAGGTTTCTCACAAGTTCTAGGTGTTGACTATACAGAGACCTTTGTGCTCTTAGACAAGATGAACTCCATTCGCTTGACACTTGCTATTGTAGCAGCTCATGGTTGGGCTATCCATCAGATGGATGTGAAGAGTTATTTCCTTCAGGGGAATCTTGATGAGGAGATATATATGGAGCAGCCACAGGGTTTCATCCAGGATTCTTCATTGGTTTGCAAATCGAGGAAATCTCTCTATGGCCTTAAGCAGGCCCCTAGGGCTTGGTATGCTAAGATGGATTCCTTCCTTCTCTTAACAGGGTTCACCAGGTGTCATTATGATTTGAATGTCTACATTTTGCGACAGGATGATTCACACTTGATACGGGCTCTCTATGTTGATGATTTGATCATTACAGGGAGCACCTCATCCATCATTAGTAGTGTCAAATCTGCTTTGCATGACAAATTTTCTATGACTGACTTGGGTCTTTTGCACTAATTTCTTGGGATAGAGATTTCACAGTCACCTTTTGGGATTACACTTTCGCAGCCCAAGTATGCTCTTGATCTACTTGCACACTTTCATATGGCTGATTGTAAGCCTGCATCGACTCCCTTTCTTTCAGGAGTCAAGCTTGAGGCTAAGTGCTCTTCTCCACCAGTTGATGCCACATTGTATCATCATCTTGTGGGTAGTCTCATCTACTTGACTCACACATGCCCTGACATTTCATTTCCAGTTGGCATGGTTTCCCACTTTATGTAGGAACCACATGAGATTCATTGGAAAGTCACCAAACGCATCCTCCACTACATCTAGGGTACACATCATTATGGGATTCACTATGCAGTAGGCATAAGACTTCGCTTGGTTGGATACACAAACTTCAATTGGGTTGGGGATCTTGATGATCGTAAGTCTACTTCTGGTTATAGATTCCACCTTGGTTTGGGCCACATTTGTTGGCAAAGCAAGAAGCAACATGCTATTTCTCTCTCTTCGACTGGGGCTGAGTATTGAGGGGTTGTTAATGCAGCAACTAAGACTATTTGGCTTTAGCATATTCTCACAGAGTTTGTGTTCTCTACTCCATGACCAATAATTTTGTAAATTGTGACAATCAGAGTGCTATTGCAATCTCAAAGAACCCAGTTCAGCATCAATAGACCAAACACATTGAGATTCACATGCACTACATTCGAGAGCTGATTCAGGAGCAGGTTATTTATTTGCAGTATTGTCCTACAGTGGAGCAAGTTGCAGAGATATTCACCTAATCCTTCACTGAGAATAAGTTCCAGCAATTGTGAGCTCTCTTGGGGGTGCGAGATGTTTCATCAGGGGGGGTCAACTGACTTCTCCTTCCTCTCTTGTGGGGGGGACTTTTTCCTCTTTGAGGTTTGTCCTTCTTATTTGAGAGTCTCTTTGTACATTTATCTCTCTTTTGGGGGGGAGTTTTTTCCCACTAGGTTTTCTCCCTTTCTCCATTTGCGAGAGATTGCATTGCATAGGTTTTCTTGCATTTTTATATTGTACATGGGTACCTATCATGGCCTAGTAGTCAAAACCCATCTTGCATTGTTGACTTGAGTCTTCATTCCCCTAAGTTGCACTTAAGGGGGGGTGTTGGTGTAATTATTTATTCTTATAGGATATAATTACACTTTACTTAAGTTGACTTAGGATAATGCATCTCATCGTAGTTTGGATATGACACTTAGGGAAGTGTGCACATAGGGATGATGCTTGTAGGAGAAGTTCTAGCTTTTGTGGCCTTATCTTGCTGTTACATTCCACATTCGGTGGGCACATCTTGTGGAATATTATATTATTTCTCCTACGTACCCCTACTTTTTCTTACCTACCCTTGTTTCTCATTGAGCCACATGTCATGATTTTGTGCTCACATATTCATTTGGCCTTGCCTATATAAGTAGGCCCATATTCATTATATTGGTTAATTGAGTTGATCACTTTTGCATATTGATAAAAATATAGTTTGTTCTTGTCAAACTATTGTCTCTCTTTTGTGTGCTTTTCATTGTGCCCTTGATCTTGGCAAAATATCATACTCCTCCCTTCCCCCAAAGAATTTTATATTCTTTTGTATCTTCCCAATGTAATTGGGAAACTCTTCCCTATGTACTTGTGAGGTGCGGAGATAAGAAATCCCTTTATGGCATATCTCTTGGATCTACCACCTTTTCCTCTCAATCTTCCTCCACCTTCTTTCAATCCTAGCCCTCCATTTTAAATCAATCTTGGCCCTCCATTTTGGTCTCCTCCAATCTATAAATTGGAGTCTCCTCTCCTCACAAATCATCCACCTTTCATGCATTATCTTGTTATCCATTTAAGAATGAAAATCCTCTCTCATACCATCATAATGCCCAAATATTGCCTCATATTATCCAATCCCCCATATCCACACTTAGCACTTGAATCCATATCTTATTGTTTAGTGGAGAGAAATCCACACATACCTCATCCAAGGAGTAAATCAAATCAAGTTGATTAAAGGGCTCATTATCCACTTCATCAAGCTCAATCAAAGGAAGAAGTGATCATCTATGGTATAATGGTTATTAGTTTCATTTAAATGCTTCTTTTGTGTTTTTATATGATTTATGCAACTAACTATATAACCCATATTTTCTCCTCTTCATTTTGGCACACCTGATGGTACCCCAAGTCCCTTAAAATTTCACATTTTGGTTGTTTTTGTAGTAATTTTTTTCGTAGTTTGTGGAATGGTGTCTCTAACAACACATCAACATCTTTGATTCTGGTTCAACATCTCCATTTGAATTTTATATCCTGCCTAACTGTTTCTGTGCAAGAATTGCAAATCAACATCTTCGCCTGTACATCGACACCACTGTCTTTGTTCCAATGTCTCCATTCTAATAGATTTCTTTTCTATTTTATGTGTTTTTAGCATAAATTTGTAAAAAGATTAAAAAAATTCATATGTTATCTTTCAAAACACCAAAAATAGTATTTTGTTTTATTTAGTTTTTATTATAAGTGACTAATAGTTTAGATTTTCATCAGTATCTTAGCATTTTAAGGTGTTTTTCACTAATCTTTTTGGTAGGTTGCGTATTGTTGCCCATGCAGACATTTTTGACGTCTTCGCCTTTTTTTTCCCGCCCTATTTCTATATTTAAATTTTTTAATTTTGAACCTAACCATTTGTCTAAAAAAGCTAAGTCGACGTCTTTACATACATGTTTTGGCACAGGAGGTTAGACCTCCAAAGCTACCCCAATTCGTATAATTCAAAGTAGAGGTAGATCTCCCTCAGTTCATAAGATCTTTGGATCTTTGAGGTAAGAGATTTTGATATGCCCAAGAAGTGAGTGTTGTGGTGGGGGAGCCTGGGCTACTAGATCTCTATCTATCCATTTTTTGTAGGCATTTGGAGAAATCCAAGTGGGAATCCAATAATTAGAATCCACTTTTCAGCCTAGGTTGTATGTCTTTTACATGTCTTCTTTGTTTATACTCGTAAATTTTATCATATTGGGCCAATCTAGGTCCCCCTCTTTCACGCTTTCTTTAAGTGTTACCTTGGCCAACGTGTATTCATTGTTTGACATTTCTTGCCAAGACAAAAATCAATCCTAATCCACTCTTCACTCATGCACCATAAACCTCAGTCGCTCAAATATCCCAAGAAATTCATTTACCATCAAGTCAAGAAGAAGAAACCTAGCTATAAGTAAATCCTCAAGCGCCGCAAATTATTGTACACAAATCGCAAACTCTTGTTGAAACATCATACCTTCCTACACCCTTTTCATGATTATGTACATGGTTATGGAAATGAGTTTGACAAATAACCTTTAAGATCTCATGCTTTCCATCAAAGATCGGGACTATCCTAGTCAATTAATAGAAGTGGTTGTATCTCATTGTCCAACCTGCCTTTACCAAGAATCACTTATTAAGTCATTTCTTGTCTAGGGTCGCCTTCCCTCCATTCTTTTCTTCAATGAATCTTCTTCCATAATCATCACCATTTTTAACCCTTGAGGACTTAGCACATAAATATAATCAACAACTTTAATTGAATTTCAATCAATCAATCAACCTCCCAATCCAAGGTCAACACTTTGCAAAATTTGAGTTAGACCTTTTTATCATTTTCCAAATCCTCAATTAGCCTTGTTCTTGAGAAAGAATATATCTCAATTATATTGTTCAATTGATCCTAATCACTTAGGTTGATCAAAACCCTAATCCCTTGTCTTATTTTGCTTAGGAATAAAGTCTATCCTAAATAGAAGAAGGCTTGATCCAATATTAATCTAAAGGTCTGAGTTTAGCCTAGCTTGGTTGTTACCTCACTTTTGTGGCCCATATCATTGACCCCTACACCCCACCTATGTCCTAATCCAAGGACTAAGGTGTCATCCAAATCAATCTTGTCCTAATCCAAGGACCAATCCAATCCAATCCAATCCAATCTAAATCAAACCAAACCCAAATTTGCTAAGTCCTTGTCCTCATCAAGAGTCATCTCATCACTTTTCTCACCAAGTCCAAAATCCATTCTTGTCATTCCATTCTCATCACTTTGAGGTTACCCGTGTATGGTCTTGACTAGCTCCCAAAAAGAAAAGATGACTATCGAAGGCAGTGAGATGCCCGAATCTAGTCTCCTTGTCGACCATGATCTCCAACAAGAAGAACAATTAGTTGACCAACCTGAGCACTCCCCACATTTGAAAACCTCTATGGATGATCCTTACAATCAAGAGATGATATTAAAATTCTTCAAAGTTGATCCCAATGGGCTTGTGGCTCATCTTATCAAACAAGGGGCACGTTTTCCCTTGAACTTCGACTGAGCAGTCCTTTTCACTCTTGTAGAAGGTGACCTTGTAAACTACCCTATTCTCAATACCATTCTTCATCCACCACCTGTGAATTTTGCACCTACAACTTCCATACCTCCAACTTTTGTGCCTACTAACACTTCTAATCCCCCCATTTCTCAACTTGCAAGCTCATCCACACCTCTTCACAATTCTGCCAACTACATAAATGCTAGCATGCCACCTATCAACACCATTATTGCATCATAACCCTTCGTCACCTTGCAACCTCCCATCTCCTCATATTAATATATTGGTGATGGTATACCATTCATGTCCACACAAATCCCAAGGTCCAATTCAGGTCAATACATTCCTAATGTCCAAAATCAATAACCTGACCTCATGAAATAAATCTAGGATATGAAGGATATAATAAAAAATATTAAAGAGGGGACATGTAAGAAACCCTACACCTTTGAGGAAATTTGTCCTTATCCCTATGATCCTTCCATTTTAGTAGCTCCATGCCCCTTGGTTTCAAAATGCCTGAGTTTGAGAAATACAAAGGCAAAGGGGACCCTAGAGATGATGTGCGAGAATTCTATATAGCTTATCAAGAGGTCTCCTATAGTGATGTCTACTTACATTGACTTTTTCCTAAGAATCTTCGTGGACCCACCCTCACTTGGTTTTTGGCCTTGCCTCATGGCTCCATCAAATCATTCTCGGGCCTTATAGATAAGTTTGTGTCCCATTATGAATACAATATTGAAAATGATGCCTCTATGATGAACCTATGCAACACAAAGCAAATGTTTGGTGAGACTTTCGCCAACTTCATGCAAAGATGGCAGAACATCATCAAGAAATTCCCTCGGGACATACTAGAGTCTTACCAAATAGAGTTTTTCCAACACAACCTAGTGCCAGTATTGTCTCATCCTTTGACTTGTCAGTGCCTTTCCTTTGAGCAAGTCACCAAGAAGGGTCTATCATTAGAAAGAGTTCTCCTAGAGGAAGGGACTCTCAAACCTTATCAAAAAAATTCTTAGGGCTCTTCATCTAATGACAAGCCTAGGTTTTGGTCCAATATAAAAATATTGTCAATGATGGAGCCACTAATGCCAAGCATGTCCAAATTGTGACCATCCCCACCAACAATCAATTCAACAAGCAATTTAATTCACGCAACCAATATCAAATTCACAATAACATCTCCATCTAGGGTCACCCTCCATTCCAACAACCAATCCTAGTGCGAGTACACCCTTCTTGTTGAACCTATAGAGGCCATCTTCCAAAATATTGTCAAGGTTGGTACGGTTGTCTTTCCGATGACTCACCCTTTTGATGCAAATCAACCAAAACCTAGATGGTACAATGATAACGAATATTGTGACTACCATCGTGTCATAGATCATGATACATGTAAATGTATGAAACTCAAGAATTATATCTAGGTTGACAAAGGTGATGTTGAGGTTGTAGTCTCTAAGCCTGGTAATTCAAATGGCAAACTTAAAATGTATTAGGACACCTTCCCTAGGCATGGTAAGGATAAAATTTCATCATCTCATGAGGTTCATTATGATTATACCAATCACATTACCGGATTTGACTCCTTAATAGGCCGCATCAAACCCATTGACACCCACATCAACACCATTACTATCCAAGGAGATGATCCCTCATCCACTCCTTGTAGACCTAGGGTAACCATTCAAGGTGCCCCTTCTTGACAATCATCAAGTAGACCCTACCAAGATAAATTAGTCATTCAAGGTGCTTCATGTTCCACCTCATATTCCCAAAATGATTGCAATGTCACTACCCACATAGGGATAATAACCATTCATGGAGCACCTCCTCCTCCTCCTCCTCCTCCTCCTCAAGCTTCCACAATATCCACCTGCTATTATGATATCCTGGATCACCTTGGTAATATTCCTGCACAAATCTCCATTCTTAAACTCCTTGAGTCCTTAATTTTTCATAAAGAGATCCTTGAATAGGCCCTCTTGGAATCTCGTGTTCCAAATAACATCAATGCTACCCAATTTCAAAACTTAATTGACAACTTTTCTGCAAAACACCATCTTGTTTTCACCTCCAAAGATGCTGCATCCATGAACCCATCCCACAACAAACCCTTCATATTGAGGCCATCATACATAAACATAAAATCAAGAGAGTCCTTATAGATGGTGAATCTAGACTGAATCTTTTTACATATAAATTGATCAAGAAACTGGGTATTTCTAAAGACTTGGTGGACACATCTGGAAAAATCACAATGAAATCCTATGATGATGCAAAAAGGGTCTCTAAAGACACAATGACACTACCTCATCAAATGCACCCTGCAATGGTGGAAACTTCTTGTCAAGTCTTAGACCTTGATCTCACTATAGCATCCTCCTTGGCTACCCATGGATCCACTCCATGCAATCCATTCCATCTACTTACCATCAATGGCTTGAATTCCCTTACGATGGAAGAGAAGTCACCATCCCGACTAATCTACAACCCTTCCAATATTGGAAACTCCTTGGGGGAAAAAACCCTTACCATTTCCCACTCAATACACCAGCTCCATCGCCTCCATCCGATCCTTAAAATGTTGCATCCACCTATTCCTACCCCAAGGTCAAGTTTAAGATAATTGACAATGATTGTAGAGAGTATACACTCCAAAAATGTACTCTATGTGGGACAACTACCACCCTCTCCCAAGTCCTATTCAAGACCAAATTGATATCCAAAAGAAGCCCACTATGAAATGCAAGAAAACCACCTTTGAGAAGTGGGGCCCACTTGATGAAAAGAATATGGAAACTAGTGTCACTTCTTGGCTTTACCAAGAAGAGGATGAAACACCAACAAATATCCCAAAGCAAAAGTATCCTAAGGCATCTGCTATTGTAGATAAGATGGACTATAAAGGACATAGTATTGGACCTCAAGAACAAGGAAGGAAAGCATCAATTTCATCGGTCACATACAAGTATAATAGGGGCTTGGGATACTCACTAGTACCTTAGGTTACTGTTGTCACAAAAGTTTTCACCCTTGGTGATCAGGTTTGATCACCAACCTTGTGACACATGGAAACAACCTCCCAAGTGTGGGACTTGCAGAAGTGAGGTTGAGTCTCCGGAGAAGGCCAACTTCCTTTCCAATTTGATGTAGGTGTTGGACCAACCCAACACAAATAATCTAACACTATTGATTTTTTGAGGGAAAAGGGGAAGAATGATTGCTTGAAAAGGGAAAAGGTTTGCACCTAGGTTGAACGTTGACCTTCTTGCCTATATCTGCACAAAACATCAATAGAATTGCTCTGAGTATGAAAAAATTCTTATCCTAATTGACAACCTAAGTGCGAGTGAAGGTTGGAATCCTATGAAATGAAGAGAGGAACTGAGTGCTCATAGTCAACATCCACAGAGGGATCAACACAGACACTTAAAACTAGGCAAACAAAAGCATAATACATTCATACAAGGAGGTAAAATGTTACATAGGTTGTAAGAACTCAACAAGGCAAAGTTAAGGATAATCTATTAATGTAAAGGCAAGGCAACTTTTACAAATCATGAAAACAAGTATTCAACTGAAATGATAAAGGAAGAAGATCTTGAGAAAATTACAAAAATTGCCTTTATAGTTTAGGCATAACTCTAGATTGAACATCTGATGAAAACCCTAACCCTACTAGGGTTAGGTTACAAAATCAGAGAGAGGAGAAGATGATTAGATTGACAAATCTGATAACATGTTGAATTTGGCCTTTGAAGATATCCTCTACCTCTGGAAGAGAGAAAACCACACCTTAGTGAAGTAATCCCTATCAACAAGCATGGCCAGGAACACTTGTAGGGACAAAAGTCTCTGTTTTGCATTGAAGAGGGCATGGTGGCATCAAAAAACAACCTGTAGGGGTCACTTCTGGAGTAAAGGGGAGAAAATTAGGTGGTTGGCATGAGATCAGGTCAAAGATCGGGCACCAACTGAGCAAAGAAAGATCTCGACCATCAAGTTGACAACTACCTTGCACAAAGCAATCAAAACCCAATGCTCACTGCAAATTCAAATGTCCACTATCAATCTGAGATATTCACGCAAAGATGGACACGTGAGATCTCTCCACATAGGCATCCAACAAGCCCAATCGGTATTTTAAACATGGTTGTCAGATCAGGCCTTTATGAAGATCCGATGGTCATAAATGGTTGACATGGCACCCCGGGTCCATGCTTCCCTACTGTGTTTGATCGTTGAGCAAATTTGCATACCATGCTGGATAATATTCTAAGCTTCCTGCCTTGGTGCATTCTTATCCCACGACCTATTTTTACTCTTTGCTTAACCTCGCGGGATAAGACTTCTCTTTGTTTCTACTTTGTTTCTTATCCCACGAGCCCTTCTATGTCTTTATTTTACCTCACAAGATGAGAGAGGCTGATCCTCTTCTTACTCGGGCCTTATCCCATGAGCTTCCCTTGTTGTTCTTTTCACCCTATGGGATAAGAAAAAATACTCCTCTGCCTTTGTTACTTCTTATCCTGCAACAAAATTTGAGCCTTCATTAACTTCTTATCCCGTGGGCCTTCACAGAAGGCCCTCTAACCCTGCAGGATAAGGAAAAACACCACCTGCTTTTGTCTTCCTTATCCTGTGGTGTCATTTGTGTCCTCATTCTACTCCATGGGATAAGGTTTTCTTATTTTCTTTGGACAATTCCTTATCCCACGAGATGCTGATGTTGCCTATCTAACCCCACAAGATAAGAAAAATGTCCCTTGCTGACCCCTGAGCCTTATCCCACTTGACTTTATCTAAACCTGCCAAACACTTAGCCGACTAGGGCCCACCTTGGTGCCAAATAATACATTACAAACTAAGGTGGTCAATAACACGATTCAGTCAATAAAATGACATGTTATTGACATGAGATCTTGATATAGCATATTAGGCACAGGGTCAATAACACTTATGTTATTGACACATCATATAACCCTCGTGTTATATGACACTGCAAAAATTATGAAGAAGCAACTAAATTTGTTGAGAGTGATAACATAACATGTTATCGGTATTGACTAACACAAAGCATTAGCCACATTGAAATCCTAGATTTGAGCTCTGCTAAGGTTGGCACAAAAATTGTCAACATTTCTGGTGACTCAGAGGGGGTGACAAGTTTGCTTGGTACATTGATCAGTAGCCCTGAAGTCCATTTGGTGTAGAGTCAAAACCTAGAACAAAAGATAAATCTCTACCTCTGCAAAAGTCAAAACTTTTCCATTCTGAAGAATAGCCTATGCGCACACACTTGTTGGAAAGCAGAAAAACATAAATTACAATATTTACAAAAAGGGACTGCAACAACAACCCTTTAAGTGCATGCTTTAAGGTGAATCCCATTCACCACAATGGGGAGATCTTCCCCATTAAACCTTGCTAACTTGAAAGCATTAGCCTCCTTGCATCCTGTATTGGGACCACTCCATATTGCATCAAATTTTGAGTGTTTCCTAGGATTTTCTTTGTCAACATCCCATTTTAGGACAAAATCTCTAACTTGGAAGGTCCTCAAAATGGCTTTCTTGTCAAAATATCTCTTTACCTATCCCTGATGGATATTTAAATCCTACTTGGCTTTCTCCCTGACCTCTTCAAGCTCTTTAAGCTCAACATACCTTATTGACAAGGCATCATTTTCCAAGAGCTCCAACTGATGTGCTAGGTCTAGAGATGGCAGCTCAAGGGATAGGGGAAGCCTAGTTTCCCTTCCATATACTAGCATGAAAGGTGAGTTTCCCAAATCCCTCTTGGGAGTAATTCTATCAGCCCACAGGGTTGTTCCCAACTTGAGGTACCATCACCTCTGATTGTCTTCAAGCGTCCTCTTGATGATTCTAATGAGATTTTTGTTAGAAGACTCAGCTAAGCCATTGCCCTAGGGATAATAATTTGATGACGTTTTTAGAAACACATCATATTGGACTTCTCATAGACTGATTTGAGATGCCACAAAGGCCTTAGCATTATCTGATATGGTTTTGGAAGGGGCTCCAAATTTGGTTGCAATCCCCTCAAGGAATTGAACCACTGAATTCTCAGTTACATCCTTCAAAGCAACAACCTCTTTCCACCTCGTGAAATAGTCTGTGGGAGCCAAAATACACTTGTGGCCTGCACTTGACATTGGATTGATAGGGCCAATGGAATCAAGCCCCCATTTTACAAAAGATTGATCGGCAGGGATGGGATGAAGGGGTAGAGTTGTTAATCTCTTCTTACCTACAAAAAGTGCACATTATTTGCACTATCTAACCCATTTGTGAGCATCATTGAATAGAGAAGGCTAATAATATCCTGGTCTCATGATGTTCATATCTATAGTTTTTGTTGAGAAATAGCCACCAGAGGGCCCATTATGAAATTCCTCTAACAACCTGTTGGTCTAGTCTGCATGGATATAGCTCAGCAAGACACCATCCAGGCTTATTTTGAATAATATGTTGGCAATTGACACTCATCCAGGCTCATGGTGTTGTCATTGATGGAAACACACATCATTTTGGGTTGGATACTTATCTGGTATTTAAGGTTTAACATCCAACATTCAAGGAAACCGAAAAGTAAGGGAAATCGACAAACTAGGAACCAGTATTTGGAGGTCGACATAGAAGATTGATCCGGCAAAGGTTATAGCGGCAACGGTCATGAATATTAATGTTTATATTTTTATCTAGGCCAACATGTATTTATCTTTTATAATATGATTGTTAGCCAGCATAAGGCATTTATGTTTATGTATGTAAAGGGTATATAAGTCAGTTTGGCTAGGTCATTTTGGGATATAGATGTGATAGGTTATGTGATATTATGCAAGCAAGATGTTGATCGAAGAAATGTGAATGTAATGATCTATAGTTGGTCTTGGTTATTTGTGAATATAATTGTAAAGCGAATCAAGTTATCGATAAGGAAGGAGATAGTGTTAACTAGTACAGTTAGTACTTAAACTGGAACTCATCTAGCATGTCAAATGCACACTCAGAGTTCAAAATTTTGTTTGTAATTCAATATTTTATCTGTAGTCAGTGAGGCTCCTTTGTGATGAGTAGTGTGCTCTAGGAAGTGTGCCTTCCTGCATGTGCAGGCCCCCTTTTTATGTAATATTTATTCAACTGGGCAGTGAATAGATATCGTGGGTCACAAATCCCACCGTGGTTTTTCCTCTTTGAGGTTTTCCATGTATAAATCTGTGGTGTTATGGTGTTGATCTTTGTGGTTGCTTTTTTCTTTCATATATCTTGTTTATATTCTTACCAGTTGTTAATTGGAAAATTATCTAAAGGAATTAAATTCTTAATTATAGGTAGAACACTGATTCACCCCCCCTCTTAGTGTTTTTGGATTCCAACAATTGGTATCAGAGCCTGGTGCCTCAGACTAAGTCTAACAGCTGGAGGAAGATCCTACATCTAGAATCCATGGAGATGAGTTTGAGGAAATAACTTGAAGTAGTACTTCAAGGCTATGATTCTGAAATATTGAAGAACATGAAGCTGCAAGGTGAGATAAATTCTACTAAAGATGAGCTAAGATCTGCAAAAGAATTCATCCTTACTCTGCAAGAGAGGTTGTCATCTGCACAAGCCAAAAGGAAATAACTCTGTGATCAATTATAAAACCAAGATGATGAATAGAAGAATGCTTTATAGGAACTATGTCAGAAGCTGAGTCAGGAAAATGGTGTCAAGAAGAATGAAATGCAAGCCCTAACCATGAGGATGTCCAAGGAGATTGAAGACTGGAAGAAGAATGAAGAAAATCTTGCCATATCTTTGAAAGATAGATTTGATGAATGCATTAGGTTGGCGCATGAGAATAATACATTGAGAACTGAATTAGTTCAATCTCAAAAAAATGAGAAAGAGATGGAAATAATGATGACAGTTCTAAGAAGTGATCTGCATGTTGCAAATGAGTACAAAGACAATTTCAAAGCTAGTTCTGTAATACTTGATGAGTTATTGAAGAATCAAAGGAGACACTAGAGGTCTTGGATTTGAGCACAGAGAAAGCTTCGGTACTACAAATTAGGAGAATCCACCAGACAACCAGAATCAAAGGTAACTGGTAAGATAACTCAATGCAGATAAAATTAATGGTAGATGCTTTGTTTGAAATAAGTTTGGTCATATGGCAAGTCAATGAAGAAATAGAGTCAATCAGAATAATAATTCAGGCATCGTTCAGTGTTTCAATTGCAAAAAGTATGATCATAGGACAATAGATTGTAGAATGAATGTGAAATGTCATGCACGTGGAAAGTTTGGGCATATGGCTAATCAATGTAGGCCAAGAAATGATCCAGGTTACAACAAGGCAATTCAGAAGAATAATGTCACTTGCTATGCATGCAACAAAGAAGGACATATTGCTAAATTTTGTAGAAGCAAGAACCTGCCGACACGAAATGACAAATCCAATGAGAAGGGAAAACAAAAGGTTGATGATATCCGAAAGGAGGATGAGAAGAAATAGATTATAAAGTTAGAGGATCAACATGCTGAAGAAAATACCTCAGTTACTCAACTGACAGATCAGAATGTTCCTGCACTGACAAGAAACTCATCTGGTAACTAAGGCATTAGCCTTAGGGGGAGGCAAATTGATGAAATATCTTGCATTACTCCTGGTAGTGCTCTGAAAGCATGTTTCAGACATTGGAGAAGTTAGTCTAAAGATTCACTGACGCAGATTTGATGGATCTTTGATTTGGTATGATATGCCAACAAGCATTTATGTCAATGGGGAATTAGGGTTCCGCACGTTAAAAGAATAAAGGGATTCATTTTTCACCACCATGCATTCAAAGAAAGTTAGAGTGAGATGAAGGCGATTCAGAGTGATCCTGACCATTTCTAGGTGAATTCTAGTACATTCAGAGCGAAATTTCAAAGGTTTTTCAGCGGCAAAGATTCTAAGGTATTTCTCGATTTTTATGCTATCTTTTTTGAAATTGCAATGGCTTCTAGATTTTCTCTCACTTCGATAGATGCTGTTGTTCCTATTGTGGTTGATATTAAGGATCGTTGATGCCCGATATTTAAGAAATACCCTCAAATTATGAAGTTTGATGATTCAGTCGACACATTTTCTAGGGTTCCCGACATCGTTCTTTATGTTGATGATGTCAGAGCATACATTCACTACACTTTGGAGGATTTGGGTTCATCCGAGATAAAGACTATGTATATGAAAACATTGTTGAATAAGAATGGTATGATCAAATTGAAATTCAGACATTTGAAGGATCAAGGGTTTACACACATTTTGGAGATGCTTGAATTTGATGATGAAATCATCTGGTATATATTGAGCTGTATTCATGGTGAGTTTATGTGGCTAGGCCAGCCTCATAAAATCACTAAGGATGCCATTTGGGCGATTACCAGTTTTTCCTAGGTTGGTCAGAGACCAGATAAGAAGAAAATCTCTAACAATAAAGTCACCAAGCTAATCAGTGCTACATTCGACAATCGGTCTATGAGGATTAGCACAATCAAAGACAAGGATGTGCAATTTTCTAGCATGGCTATTGGATATAAGGTAACTCAATCTAACCAGTTGAATTCTTTTTATAGTTCTTGTATCTACTATGCACATAAGATGATCAAGGAAAATGAAAAATATGATCTTTTCCAGTGGATGTGTGATGAATTAATTTTGAATCTTGGAAAAATCAAGGGTGAGAAGAAAGGTGTATTCTAGTATGGAAATTTTTTTGTTTATGTGATGATATTCTTTCTTAATGAGACCCCAGGATCTGGTAAAAGGAAATGGGCCTTTGACATTCCGGTAGGGAAGAAAATCAAAGATGCCTTAAGAAGTATAGGTCAGGACAAAGAATCCGCCTTATGGGGATATTTCAAGGCTTTTTAGAAGGCAATGAAACAAAGGGAAAGAGTGCCTAAGCACATTGTTGATAAATACTCTACTGAGATCTGCTTTATGGTTAAGAAAGATGAAACTTTAATGGAAGTAGTACAACCAAGAAAGGTATGGATAACTAAGATGGGATATGAAGTTGATGCAGAGATCTTGGATCTATATGCCAAGACACTTATAGATGCCCCGGTAGATGAGTCAAAGAAGATGTTTGGGATAGCTATGTTAGTCCCAACCGGTACTGAGAGGTGAGGGGTGAATCAATACATTACCAGTTTTTCTAATTGATACTTTAGCTTTAAATATGAACTAATTAACCATTCACCAATGTACACATTTACTGTGGAATATTAAGCATACATGAAAAGATACACAAAGACACACAGATTTATCTCATGGAAACCTAATAGGGAGAAAAGAATGGTGTGAGTAGGAACTCACAAAATTTGTATTCTTCTGGAGTACACCCGGTGAAGAGCCATCCCTGTTAGGAGATTAAAAAGACATTGGTTAGGTGCCACTCGGCTAAGGGATTTTAATCAAGGCCAATTAGTGCATTTACCCTGTTAAAGGTAGCCTGGTTAAAGGACTTAGAATATCAGTTAAGATGTTACTCGGTTAAGGGATTTATACAACGGGACTTGTTAAAGTCCACCCATTTAAGGGATTTATATTGCAGTCATTTCAAAATAACAAATAAATAATCAAATACATGAAGCTACACATTAGCCTGGTCAGATCACAATTAGGCATCAGTCTTGGTCTGCATTGGTTGTGCCTGTCCTTCACAACCCTACCTTCTTCTGGTTTGCTGATACTTGAATCTTGCACTGCCAGTCCTCTGTCACCTGAGTCACTGCTTTGTGAAATCCCACTCTACTGGTCTTTTGTCACTCAGCTCTGCATACTCTAAAACTCCCCCTATGTCCTTTTTCACATTAACTTCATTCACCTTGACAACAACCCTCCCAAGAATGAGATATGTGAATTTATAGACCCTTAAGTCTTTCGCCAACTTTTCCCTCCAAAACATACATTTTAAAATTCCGTTGTCAAGCCTTAAAATGCACTTCTGAAATCATATAGGAATCTCTGTCAATATTGTCGAACATGCCGATATGTGCATTGGTTGACTAAGAGAAGACTTCCAATTTAACTGGTTGTAACTGAACGTTACTAGTCTGTCGGTTACCGACTTTTCTGGTGAATTGATCACAACCTTGTCTAGCCGATTTCTTCCTGTGTACTAGTTTAGTCTTTGTTAAGCCAGTGGACATCTTCCTTACTGATCTACTCATCGCTACCCGATCACCTTATTGCTTGCCGATATACTACTTTCTGGTCTACTGCTTGCCGATATACTTACTTTCTATCGGTTTTCTTACTTCCTAAGGATTGGGAAGACTAAGGAGATGATGTTGCCAACAATGACAACCATATCATTTACCAGTCATACAAAATTGCAACAGAATGCCAACAAACTCCCCCTTTGGTGGTGGTGGCAAATTCTACAAACTACTATGCCAGTCCCATGGCCCCTATTCCTGACAAGACTCCATAAAAGCCAAAATTCCCCCTTTTGCCATCAATGGAAAAGACTCGCAAAAATTATTTGTTAAAATAAAGAAAAAATTTCTTTAAAGGTTTCTTGAGCAACTTTTAAAGAATATTCCCATGAAGATTGAATTTGTTTCATGGTAGTAAAGTGACCATGTAATACTGCAATGAAGACCTCCATATCATCAACTCTCTTGCAGTCAGGTGCATGAATTAAGTGGTCCATCTCTTTAATGTTCAGTTGCATGAAGTCTATAATTGGTTCTAAATAGCACTAGAGCTCTAACATGCTAAGAATTATTTTGTCTTCTTCATGTTTCAAATTTACGAGTTGATGATTGAGAATTTTGATTTTTCCAGTGAAAGTTGATGTTGAACTAGTAAGAGGATCAAATGAACTTACCAGATCCTAAATCTCCTTTTGAATATGATTTATGTTATCATCCAAATCTTTGATTAAGATAGGAAAGTTTGAAAAATTCATCAGGAGTTGACCAACTTGCTGTAGTGTGGTCTTAACTTGTTATGTTATGGTTAATAGAGAAACTTTTCCAACTGATATCTGTTCCATTGGGTTATCTCGTTGCTTTGTTTCATATTGTCTTATTGCAACCTTCTCCAGATCGGTTTCCTCTGAAATGATTGCTTTGACTAGAGTATTCAACTGATCAATAATGGGTGTAGTATCATCAATTGCAATGTCTGGGATGAGATCAGAGAGAATAGTTTTGGCAGAGGTGAGGATTCTTGCCTTCTTTTTCTTTTCTCTTAGTTTTACCTTTTCATCTTGGATTCTCAATTTTTTTGAGACTTTCATCAACTATTTAGGGGTCATTTTCTTTATATCTATAACTGAATCACCTTCTTCTTCTTCCTCTGTTCCTTATTCAAATTTTAAAGGATCAGCTTCTGAGTTAGTTGCTGTGACGATTCTTACCTTTTGCTTTAAATTTTCCCTGTCTAAGTCTAATTTTCTTTTTACCGGAGGGGTATCCAACACTACTGTGTTATCTTTGATCTTCTCTTCCTCTTTTTCTTCCTATGTTTTCTCTGTTCTCTTCTCTTCCTTATTTCCTTCCTCTGTTCTCTTCTCTTCCTCTGTTCTTTTCTTCCTCTTTTCCTTATTGAGAGAGATTAGGATTTGGTGTTGATAAGTTTTTGTGAGGTGTATCCTCATAAGGAATGTCTTCAACCAACACTTCATCTTGACCTGACAATTTGGTTTTATTGGCTTCTTCTACTGAGGAAGTATGAACTGGTTGTCAGATTGGGAATGTCTAACACAACATATCCTATGATGTTCTCAATAGAGAACGTATCGAATCCTTCAGTGGAGTCTTTAGCTTTTCCTTTATAAAGGACAACTGCCCCTTTGTCCTGTTTGGTTTCTTGTTCAATTTCTTCTTCAACCTTCTTTTGCTGGTCCATAATTTCCTTCCACAAGGCAATACCTTCAGTGTGCACTTCTATAATTTCACCTACTGCCACTCTTCCAGTTCTATTCCTTATCTTGAAATGTTGAATGCATGCTTCAACCACTAGTGAAGCTTGATTAAAATCTAATTCATGTTGCACTTCCATGAGTGCTTTTATTCTGAGCTCTTTTTCAATAGCTAGAGCAGTCTTCCATCTTTATTCAATTTTATCCAGCAAATCTGATTGAATAATGCCATACAATTCACTGGGAGTTCTACAAAAGGTGTGCAAGTTCTAGATCAAAGCTTCCTCAAGTTTCCTCTTGTCTTCATCATTACTAAGAGAATATCTCCTTCCAAATTAGATAGACCTCCAAATTCTTTGCTGCCATGCACCATCTCATCAACTGTTGGAGCTTTATGTAATACCCTAAAAATGGTCATCTAAACCATGGGCCTCTAATCTCGACAACATCACCAAAGTCCTAACCAAAGGCAATTATATCAACTTTGAGCACACAATTAGTTAATTCTTCAATCATTAAATGTCACATGGCAAGTGAATTATTATATATTAATTAAATATTTATTTAATTAATTAAATCATTCCAAGAAAATCATTTTGATCAATTATCCTATTTAATTTATTAAATATCCTAGCATATTTAATTAATTAATAAATCTGCCATTAATCATAAAAAAGGAATTAATTTATCATAAAAGAGGATTCAATATGCAAAGCAAGAGTTAAATTGAAAATAAAATAAAAGAATTGAATTGAAAGAGAAATCAAACTTGAGATATTATTTCTTCTTCTCAATTGAGATAACTTGAAATCAGAAAAGCAATTAATTGAATTATTAATCATTCTCTAAAATTGGAACTCAAAGCTTTTGAGAAAAGAAATTCAGTTGCATTGAAAAGACTTTTTTCTTGAATAAATCAAAGAAATATGCGTGGAATTGCCTATTTTTATCTCCAGTGCATGGAATTAATTGAATTATATCTCTAAAGAAAACTCAAACTTATAATCTAAATGTATTTCAATCAAACTATAATTGGAATCTATCTCAAGGTTAACTGAATGTAATTTCTCATTTATTTCAATTATCCTAAATTGTGCTTTTTCTTGAATAAACTCAACCGCTCGTTGCTAATTGATCTTGACCGTTGGTATCTCTTGTGATTCTCTATAAATTCAACCTTCATCTCTCATTCAAAACACCTTGGAGATTTATTGTTATTATACAGTATTTGCTCTGGAGTCATTGAAAATAATGTGCTTGCTTTTTGAGATTATTGCATCTTAGTTTAAGCCTTTTTGCATATTTAGTTCAATTATGATTGCTTGAATTCATATAGCTTACTATTCATCCATCTTTCATCCATCTTGCATCCATTTAGCTTAATATCATGCTCATATAGATTAAATCCTTCGTCTTGGTATAGTCTAGTCACTGGTATTGCTTATATAAATCTGAGAGCAAGTCTATACTCACATCTTTTAGAAGGCAATTGGTCGATTTGTTATAGTTTTATTATTCATGCTTATATCTGTATACATGTAATGACTTAATTGAAGTGTTGTGTCTTACAGCTTGTAGATACTTACTCCACTTTTCACCATGACATTTCTGGCGCGCACCGTGGGGCAGAAACTACATCTTTCAGCCTCGAAGACTAACTTTTTTTCTTTTTCAGATTTTTATTTTTTTGGATTTTCGTCTGTATAGTTATTGAAAAATATCATACAAGATTTCCCATATGCCCGAACGATAAACTTCAAGTATCATACGCTCTCGTATGAATTATCATACGACTCGGTGAGAATTTTTATATAGTATTTTGTGTTTTTGGGTTAAAAGCAGATTTCTTTCTTCAGGTTTTCTTATTCAATTTTTATCATACTAACCCTGACCTTGGCTTGTTGTTCATCTGTCTGAGGAATTTTCACAGCCTAATTAGTTTTTTGTAGAATGCTTGTCGAAGAATATGCTTGTCAAACAAAGACAATATGACTACCGATTCGTTGTCTTTGTAGGTTGCCTGAGGAGATTCGAGTCAACATCGTGTATTCTTTAAATTCATTTTTAGGCACCTAAATTGCTATCTGGTTAATGAACAAATCTGTCTTTTGTGTTTTAAGAAAATTTTGAGAGGTAGGAGAGTATGCTCTTATGTGTATAGACAATCAGAAATCCAGACCCTTGAGACTTTTTCTAAGTTTGAGATTTGTGTACCTTTAGCAGGCCTGTCACAGTGGGAAAAATTAATCACCATGTGAGAACGACCCAAGTGAGTACAGCCAGACCTGGGCATTCTAACTCACTATAATAAATAGGCCCCTGATTGATTAAAGTCTTAGAGGATGAGATTATTTGAGTTTTCTCTTTGAGATCTCTCATATCGAGCATTTTGTAGGGCCTCGTGGTCTCAATTGTGTTTACGTGACTATAAATTTTTTCAGTACCTTGTTGGGCTATAGGCCTCAATCATGCTTGTGTGACTTCAAGGGGTAATTTCGAATGGAATTCCTAACTAAGAACTATAAGATAGAGGCTACCCGGTTCACCTCTGAAAGGGGGGATAATCTTTGTGCAAGAGAGATAGTAACTCTACCAAGATACTTGCCATTTCGTGCCCCCATTAGCGTTTGGAGTCAACTAATATGACATTGAGAATCCATTGTGTGAGACTCAGTGGCTGTATTCTGATTAGCTATTGGGTGTGTACTTGAGTCTGCAAGCAAAGGTTTTCTTCTCTCACCAATTTCCATTGGGTTAGGGTGTTGTGATTGAAGTCATTATACATATTGCATGTTTACTATGTTTTCATCCCTGAAACTGAAACTCGAATACCAAAACTGGAGAAAACAATAAACAACTCAGTGGTCAAAACTCTGTCCATATCAAAAACTAGTCTATCTTAGTCAAAAATCTGTCTGTATCAAAAACTAGTCTATCTTAGTCAAAACTCTGTCCGTATCAAAAACTAGTCTATCTTAGTCAAAACTTTGTCCATATCACAAACTAGTCTATCATCAGCTGTCAAAAACTCAGTCCACTCAAAACTAGTTGTCGTCATTTATTGAAAAATCTGTCTGTCAGAATGTTTTCTTTGTCCAGTAAACTATTGTATGAGTCTTCTGATTTATCGTCCTGCTACATACCTGTTTTCATACGAAATTTCATCAAGTCTTACAATTTGTCGTCTGAGTCCTTATTCTATGTCGTACGAAATCTGATAAACTATTGTCCTTCTTAGGGAAGTATCATCTGATCTTTGGTCCTATGTCATACGAAAAAACATCACATTCATTAGTTTGTCATCTGAGATATACCCATCTATCGTACGAACCTACACAACAAATCATACGAAATTCTGTTAGCATCATCCTGAAGCTATTAAATTGTCGTCTGGTCCTGTAAACCCTATTGTATGAATCTCTGATTTTGTCAGTCCAGAACAGTCAAACTTGCCTAAAACAGTCTACAATGAGCATAAAACTAGTTATCATCATCCTGAGCATAAACAAATTTAAATAGTGTACGTCTGCCATTGTGTTGCATGATTTTGTCGATCATATTTCAGCTAGTTCAATCAACCATTTATCAAAATCAAACTTAGGTTACTGAGATAACGTCTTACATAGGATAGATCATTCCTGAAACCAGACCGAGTCTTAGTCACTTCTCTCAAATCAAACTAGGTAACTTAGATCACGTCTTACAAAAGATAGATATTTCCTGAAACCAGACTAAATCTTAGTTGCTTCTCTCAATCAATACGTTAAATGAACAAATAGCTCCATATTTTATCTTGAATTCTGCATCACATATAGCTCTCGGTCTTGTTGGTTCTAAATGCCTATTCAAACAATAAGCTCTTCTAAAAATTCTGACAAAAGTAAGAAGCCCATGGCTACCTTGGCCAACAAATTCAAGATCTCAAGAAAGAAATACATGACATTGAAGCCCAACAAAAATATTCAATGAATCCTCTTGAGATGAAAATTCATGGTATTAAGAACACTAGACTTCAAGAAATGCTAAAACAATTACATAAGATGGAACATAAAGTAATTGAAAATCAAAAGCCAAATCTCATACAAGATCACAAGACATCTTCACCACGATAAAAAGACATACATCCCCTAGATAGATAGTTTACACCTTTGGGGCAATCTATTGAGTTTACTTTGAAAGAGATTCTTGAGCATAATCTTATCATATTTCTTAAAAAGACCATATGGGGATGTGAAGTTTTGAGTAAATACTGTGCATACCATAGGCATAACAAACATAATACTTCAATGTGTATGGAATTAAAACATAAAATTCAAGACCTCCTTGATGAGGGTGTTATTGAAATTGAAGATCCTAATAATTCACCTAAGGAGAAACCAGATGTCATTTCCAAGCATGATCAAAATTGTGAACTTGTGTCTAGCAATGGCTTACATGTAGCCTCCATCTCTTTCATAATTCCTCCATCTCCCGAGGCTTCTCAACAACAATCCATACCATATCTCTCAAATAATGAACCTAATGATGAAACTTTTCATGTTGATCCTCCAGGGCTATCTCAAGGGCCATCCTATCTAATGGTTGAAAAAGATCTTATCTCACTTGAATCCCATGATGATTCCCTTATACCTTTCCATTTATTCCAAAATGATCCCCTTCCATCTCAAGAGAAAATAATCCTTCCTAAGCAAGATCATGATGCCCCTTCTACCTTATCAAATGATCCTATTCAAAATGAAGAGTCAAATACTCTATCCAATGGTCCTCTTCCATGTCAAGATCAAAGTATACCTTCATCTCCTTGTCATAATCCTCCACTTTCACCTCAAGGATCCATCATGCCTACAAAGCCCTCTCATGATCCTACAATTCAAAATATTTATAAACGTAAAGGGGTAGACCTTTACAAGCAAAAACCTGTCCATGTTAAAGAAACTATTAAGGGTCATGACCTTAATGACATTCCTCAAGATGGTGGTATCCCTACTAAACCAAAATCTAGGTACACACCTTCCCCTTCATCTCTTCCATCCATTTTAGGACCCTATATTCCTCCATCCCTTGTGCAGGATCAACAAAGGCGTACATCTTCACGTACCTTCCATCCATATAGAAAGACACAAAGGTTCACTGAGCAAAAGAAAGCAAATATCAAAAGCTATATGGGTTCCTAAGGCACTTGTAGAAGCAATGCATCCCCAGAAACTGCAAAAGCATGAAAAATAAAAAACCATGTGGATCCCTAAGCATCTCCTTGAAGCACAACAGTCTAAAGAAAAAACTAAATCAACAGCCAAGATTGTTGTTCCTCCATCCAAATCTCAAAATCTGAGATCCACTTTTCTTCCATCAATCCACCATCCCTCAAGATGTGTGCCAATGGTGACACCACAAATGTTTCCATTCGCTCATGCACCAAACTTTCAATATCTGGTCCGTTATCCAATGCCTCATTTTCATCCTTCCATACCCCTTATCCAATCCTTTGCGTAAGACTTTACCCTAGTTTCATCACAAAATCCAAAAAACTAAGGAAATCAACATTGGAGATGTTGGACATGTACACTTAGATGAGTCCTTCTTGGAAAGACATCTTTATGCTAGACCAGTGAGATACCTACACAAAACTCCCTAGCCCTATGAACAACATGCACCTTAAATGATATATCTAAGGGTTGGGTTAGTTTCGATTTTTTTTGCATTGCAAATCATTTTCTTAAAAGCACTGCATTACATATAGTTTCTTTTTCAAATGCATTGCATTCACAAAATTTCTACATTTGCATATTGCAACATCAATAAAACAAGGCAACTATCCAAGTTTATCATTTGTTTGCATTCAAGACAAACAAGGGTTGTCTCCTTTCTTAGATATTCAGACATGAAGTCCTTGAGGTCATAAGGTCATTCATTTTCAACATTACCTTGTGATGACGCTTTACTTATGGTTGGGTAGTGATTTCACTATTTGAGACTTGTTAACCCAAAATCTATCAATTTCTATATCTCAAACACATTAAAAAATCTCTAATTCATTCTAGACACCTAGTTGATCATATGACTAGTGAAAAATCTAAAATTCTACTTCAGCGCCATTGTAATTGTCACACCCAAGTAGGTTTCATTACTTACAAGTCAAGGCAAAAAAAAAAAAGAACAAAAAAAAGGTACTATGCCAAATATTCATCTCAAGGAAAAAGAGAAATGATATATAACTGAAATATCACACATACAAGTGCGGTAAAAAGCTTGAATATGGGACCATGCAAGTAACTCCATTAGGGCTATGAACACCTACTGACAATGTAGCAATATTTGAGAAATTCCAGTCTATAACCTCATCGGAGCTCTTAAAGCTTGCTGGCAGCGAGACTCTATTCGGGATGCTTTTGAAGTTAGGATAATCTAGGTAGCTAGTCATATAGGATGCTAAGGATCTTTAGTGAACACAAGAGTAGGAATTAACTCATTTGCACTCACATGGGCAAAAGAAGATCAAAGCTTCAAGAATCTATGGGGAAGTTTTTTGTGTCTCCATTTGTAAATCCTAGTCACTAAGTGTGTTAATTTGGATGTTCCAAGGGACCTTAAGGAATGATTGATCACTTATCTATGAAATGTTTTGTACCTCCAATTCAATTGATGTATTACAAAGTGCTAAACAAACATGGTCATCCTTGTTCAAATAGGAAATGCATCTTCATCATGCATATTGCATTAACATAGGTCATATCAAAAAAGAATTGTCTCTACATGCATTCAATAGATCATCATGTCATATAGGTCTGCATATTGGGGGCACAAGTGAGAAAATCCTAAAAAAAATCCTAAAAATAAAAAAATTTCACTAAATCAACAAAACTGACAAAATCAAAGCAAGAAAGCATAGACCATCCTTCAAACCAAATCAACCATAGACAAACTCTCAAGGTCTACAATCACGCTTATTGCATGTCTCGTTAATCAATCTATCAAACTCTATCAAACATCAACATGTCTTATACAGGGAAGGGTACACTCGAAACTAGACAGATCGGTCTTATAAGAGGTACTTACTCTTTGAAACTATACATTCCTATCAATGATCACATAAATCAAAACAATGACATCGATCAGTATGGCTGCTGGATTTTATCCAGGTTCATCATATCTCCTGTACTAAAGTGCTACATCTTTGCTTTTGCTTGTACATATCTTTTAGTCGCTTTTGTGACATCTTGGTTCTTTTAGAACCCTCATGGCTTGAAACTGATCCATGTCCTAGTCTTAGGGTAATCGATTGAGCAATTTACATGTCCTAAGCAGTATCAACCAATTCATCATTTTGTCAATGATAACCGGTCATCGAATCTAATTCAGTCACCTTTCTCCTAACTACTGAAGAGTTTTATCACTGAGTAAACAAGCAAAACAACATTACTAAAAACAATCACTAAACGGTTTGAGATATGCATGAAATTTTCTTTGTGTGCTATCTTTTATATTGGTTTTTGATTATTATTCCCTCTGAGTAACTCGAGGAAGTCTATCTTGACTAAGAGGAGCAAGGATTGGGGGCATAATATTTTCTTTGTTTTTTGCTTGTAGGAATGATTTTGATGATTTGGAAACATCTAATCAGCTGGGTGTCTGTGATAAGTGCCTTCACATCAAGGTGAAATCACCACACATACCTCGACTCTGCTCATTTGTATGCTACAAGGAGGTTGGCAATAATTTCTTTGTCTATTTTGAGGGAATTTCTTTAAATGTGCAATCCAGATGCATGCGTAATCTGTCCAAGGATATGAACGAAAAAGGGTCATTGCGGACAAGATAATTAATATTGCACATGAAAAGGAAGGAACTCTATTCTGCCTGCTATGTTTGTAAATGCTCACTGATGAAAATTAAACATTTCAAATCCAGTGACTAGTTTAAGTTTGCATTCATTCTGCATTTTGTGCATTTCGAGTGCTTTTTGCATGATAACAATGATCTCTTTATCTTCTGAATGAGAGTTTGAAGCATCATCATTTCTAAGCTAAGTGGTCTCTTTTTTTCATCATTTCTCTGATTGAGTACTTGCATATTGAGATGTTAGCTGCATACATAAGCATCTTATACAGATCCATACATTTCATTATACACATTCATTTACATTCATATTATTGCATAGAAAAATATTTTTTTTGCATTACTAGTTACTCATTTTCATCATTTATTTGCATATGAAAAGAACCAAAAACAAACATCCATATTCATCTGCATTACATACATCCATATTGAACAAATATGCATACATATAGAATAAAGCATATAGAAAAACATTTCATAATCAATCAACACAAGTACGATGACATCAAACCAAGATCTCGTATATATATCATCATAAATGTCTCAGGGTACAAATGATATCAACTGTCATCTACAATCTCCCATCGGAGTAAGAATCATATGGGCTACAAAAAATGGGGTATATAACAAAATATAAGGGCTATAAAAATCTAGCTGTCTACCTCTCCCTCATCGCCAGGTGGTGGAGGAGGTGGAGCATACTGATCAACATCTTGCATGGTGCCTGAGCTCCCTCAAATCGAGCCATATACTGAGAATATGGGACAACCTGCTACGCTATATGAACTTCTATGCTATAAACTGCAACATAATAAGCTGCTCGACTCATCTGGTGCAAAACCTCCTACTGAAGAGCATCTCGCTCTACCCTCATCTCAGCCAACTGTCGGTCTTGCTCTACTCTGAGCTCCACCAGCTATCGGTCCTACTCTGCAAGCTATGTCTGAGCCACTATAAACTGTGACTGTAGACTTGCTACTCTTGCCCTCATAGACCATGCTACATTAGCTGTCCCCTGCTCCCTCATAGTCTCTCCACCTCCATCTTCATTTTCCTACCACCACTAAGTCCCACACCAACAACTCCAAGGGATCCGCCCTCTCCTCTCTGCCTCTATCTTCCCCCAGTTGGTACCCTATTGCTGCTCGCACTAGGATCACCACCTTCCCATCTAGGAGCCTCTACTCTCCGTCCCTATCCCTGTCCCTATGCCTATACCTGTGCCTTTTTAAGGGCCTCATCCTTAATTTCCTTTATGAGAGGTGCATGCTCAGCAGGATCCGTAAATCTGGGAAAGAGATGACTCCTAAACCAATCCTTCTATTGGGGCAATACCCCCGCATCTGTAACATCCTCCAGATAGTCCCATCAAAGTCACTACAATTCAGCAAGCACCTGCATGCTCAATGAATATGAAAACCTAGGAGCCCATCCTTGTATCTCCTCCTCCCCATACTAGGCATAGGCGGTGAACTACTATGAAATCACCTGAGGTCTACTGCCTCATGACCCGAGATACAATGAATTGCTCAATAACTATCACCGATCTGCTGATAAGAGGATGAGTCATGAACATGTCTCTCTGCACAACTCTCCATTCATCCCATAGCTCAAGACCCTTGTATGGTATCCATATAACAACAATAAGATCATTGAGCTATCATCGGAAATACTTTGTCTTGCCTAGCTGGGCTGACTAACATATCCAGAATACCTGTAAATAATCGGCTAGTGTGGATCTCTAGCATCATCCACAATAGGTCTACAAACTGGGATATGCTCCTAGGCCCATATCTATAAAACCAAGATACCTACTGCCATGCTATTCCCCTCCCTGTATAAAATCTCATGCATCTCACGATACATGTGGGATAATAGACAAGAACCCCACCCTAATCTCTCAGGATGATCCAAAAGTCTCTCCAGCATCCTGGCCCAACCACACAAAAATCCCTGTTGTCCCCTATCAGGCATGATGAAACATCCATTGAAACCTGCTAAGAAACATGCCAGTGGAAACTGCTCATTGTACCTGACCATCATCACATCCCATGTCATGACATGCTCAAGAATGTCCTCATCATGAAATATGCATCTCAAGGCTAATATACCAGGACGCTGAGTAGAATCATAATTGACCTTATCCCTAGAAAATGGTATCCTCAATATCCTATAAACATCCTCAGGAGTGATGGTCATCTCCCCAACTGGTAAATGGAAGGTGTTATGCTCATAATGAAATCTCTAACCCAGTGCAGTAAGCATCCCATGATTCACATGGATATCCAACATTTGTAAAAGGTGGGTAAACCTACACAAGTCAATATGTGCTCTATCAACATCGGATTACTCATGAACTAGCCTCATCATCGAAGGATGGATGCATCAAAAAAGGACATGTGGCAATTGAACCTGCAAAGAATCAAACAATAGAGCATCAGAGATATTCAAATTACGCTACAAAACAAATTAAACATCACGCAAATCCAAATACATCAATTGCAAAATCAAATTTTCATGTTTGGACCCTTAAAAATGCTCACTATTTTTCATACAACATTTCATAGTCTACACAGAAACTCGTATGAGTCAGGAATGCACCTAGCACGACAAAAGACTCGCATATGATGAAACACATATAATCGCACGATAAAATGGTCTATCAAGCAAAAACTCGTACGATATGTGGGGAGGTACCAGATGAAAAAACTAATGGATTTAAATGATAAAACACAAAAAGACAGTTTGTCGTACAAGACACAGTATCATCTCGCATGATAAAATGACACTAACTAGTTTTTAACATCATAAAAAAGCAAAAAAATCAACCAAAAATAAAAATTGATGAGATAAAAAGGCAAAAGATTAGTCTCTTATCATTGGCTCGTAGTTCCGCAGTCGATTATAACGTCTCTGACACTCGAATCGGTGCTCCTAGATCAGAATGACCATTTTTCTTTGCAGAGGGCTTTTCAAATTTCAAACTTGGAGAGGTTAAAATGAATTGAAAATGACACTTGGACCCCTTATATAGCCAAAACCCTAATTTTTCAACTTGCTCTGATGGACATGAAAATTGTACCCTTAGCTAATTTGCCCATCCTGATTCCATTTTCGGGATCGAAATTGAAATCCGAGATCATTCTTCTAGTCAATTTCGTACAACTATGACCACTTAGCGCTTTCAGCACATTCTCATTCTTTTCTTCAATTTGCACTCAATTTCACATAAATCATCGCTAAATCTTCAAATATTCCTCTCATTCAATCTTTGTGCTCAAGTCATTATCATCACCAATAATTTCCTAAAATCATGTACTCTCTCTATCTTTCAATTTTGCTCCTGAGGGGGCATACTCACGACCTCATGACCACACATCTTCAATGTCGAGAAAATTTTCAAATCTTCATCAAAAGTCGAGCAAAAATGTTTTCAACTAAAGAAAATCAAACAAATTCTTATCGCTAAGGGGAATCTCAGCTTCATCACTTCATATCAAGTTGATATTTCTCAATCATCTAAATCAAATCAATTGCTAGGGGCATATCAGTTTCATCGCTTCAATTCAAGCTAATATTGCCTTCATCTGAATCAGTCTCTTAACGTTAATCAGTTTCATTGCTTTTCATCAAGTTGATTATTCATTTAAACTCAATCAAAATTTTAAAGAGTATCTTTGATCACATGCTCAATCTAAGCAGGTGTTCAGTTTCATCGTATCAAATCAAGCTAGACATTTTATCTTCGCTCATCGTGTCTTGATCCATCAAGTTCAAGATTGATTTTATCTTCACTCACTGGGTCTAGATTAATCAAGTTCTAGATCAGTAAGATCCTCTTCTTGATCAATAAATTTCAAGTTCGGTATCTTTTCTCTCCATCGGTCCTAGTTAAATGAATTTCAGGATAAGTTTCGCTTTAATCAACTTTGTTCAGTTCCATCCCTTCAAAATAAGCTAAACACCTTGCTCTTCATCTGGTTCGTGATCAATCAAGTTCAGATTTGGTATCTCCTAGACATTAATTATTCTTTGAACCAACGCGTTGCTCGCACATTAATTCAAAGAGGGGCAAATGTAATACCCTAAAAATGGTCACCTAAACCATGGGCCCCTACTCTCGACAGCATCACCAAGGTCCTAACCAAAGACAATTAAATCAATTTTGAGCACACAATTAATTAATTTTTCAATCATTAAATGTCACATGGCAAGTGAATTATTCTATAATTTTAAATATTTATTTAATTAATTAAATCATTCCAAGAAAATCATTTTGATCAATTATCCTATTTAATTTATTAAATATCCTAGCATATTTAATTAATTAATAAATTTTCCATTAATCGTAAAAAAAAAGAATTAATTTATCATAAAAGAGGAATCAATATGCAAAGCAAGAGTTAAATTGAAAATAAAATAAAAGAACTGAATTGAAAGAGAAATCAAACTTGAGATATTATTTCTTCTTCTAAATTGAGATAACTTGAAATCAGAAAAACAATTAATTGAATTATTAATCATTCTCTAAAATTGGAACTCAAAGCTTTTGAGAAAAGAAATTCAGTTGCATCGAAAAGACTTTTTTCTTGAATAAATCAAAGAAATATGCATGGAATTACCTATTTTTATCTCAAGTGCATGGAATTAATTGAATTATATCTCTAATGCAAACTCAAACTTATAATCTAAATGTATTTCAATCAAACTATAATTGGAATCTATCTCAAGGTTAACTGAATCTGATTTCTCAATTATTTCAATTATCCTAAATTGTGTTTTTTCTTGAATAATCTCAACCACTTGTTGCTAATTTATCTTGACCGTTGGTCTCTCTTGCGATTCTCTATAAATTCAGCCTTCATCTCTCATTCAAAATATCCTGGAGATTTATTGTTATTATATAGTTTTTGCTCTGGAGTCATTGAAGATATTGTGCTTTCTTTTTGAGATTACTGCATCTTATTTTAAGCTTTTTTGCATATTTAGTTCAATTATGATTGCTTGAATTCATATAGCTTACTATTTATCCATCTTTCATCCATCTTGCATCCATTTAGCTTAATATCATGCTCATATAGATTAAATCCTTCGTCTTGGTGTAGTCTAGTCACTGGTATTGCTTATATAAATATGAGAGCAAGTCTATACTCACATCTTTTAGAAGGTAATTGGTCGATTTGTTATGGTTTTATTATTCATGCTTATATTTGTCTAACCATACATGTAATGACTTAATTGAAGTGTTGTGTCTTACAACTTGTAGATACTTACTCCACTTTTCACACACACACTTTATTCCTTTCACTTCTTCTAACCTCTTTTACTTCCACATCTGACCCAGTGTCACTTTATTTCTTATCTTCTTTAAGTTTTGGGTCACTCTTTCTCTTTTTGGTGTACGTTACTCCTATCGGTCTATCTTTGCTTGGTGAAGATACCAGAGTACCTAGATTCTTTTTCTTTTTTTATGTTGTTGGTTTAGTTGTTGCAACACCCTTTGGTTTTGTTTTTGTCACTTTCTTCTTTTCACCGGTCTGTTCTTCATCTTTGGTAGGTGTGACCCTTGCTTGATCACTTGCACCGATAGAGGTAGTGGCAACAGATGCTTCACCTCCATATTTCTTGTCAAGTGTATCAATCATTTTCTTTACTTTTGTTTTAATGATAGGCACCTGAAGTTCTTATTTTATTTTAGAACTTGCCTCTTCATATGTTCCAAACCTCTTTGCCTTCAAGATAGAAGCAGATTGATATGAATTTTAACCAGATCTGCTGCAACCTCATACCCCATAGGTGGAACCCAAAAATTTTCGGGTTCAACTGCTTGGACAATACAACAATCTATATCTACAAGAAAACAAATGTTGTTCTTGTATTTCTGCACTATTCCGGTTGGAATTCTTTCCATCTTGTGCATTCTAGATTGGAATTATTTGAAATATCCCCACACTGCTTGCCCAAATTTATCTCCCAGATCCCTAATCATTTCACCTATCTGAACCATGATAGGTTTCTCCTGTGACCATACTACATTACCCTTACTGAGAAAATATTTAAGCACATAGAAGAATATACATACCAGTAGAGAGCCATATTTGAAGGATTACTTCTTATCCTTCTTTACTCTTTCCATGTTCACCATGAACTGACTTTGAATCATCTCACATATATCATATGTTGCATCTTCTTTGATAATCTGATATCCAACATGGATGGCACCGCTCGACACACTGTTCATCCGGCTTGATTGATATACCCTATAACCCAATACTACAGAGGCACATCTTACTTCGGCATCCTCAATAAGAGTGATAGTCATTTCTCTACTATCACACCGAGATTTGGTTAACTGGGTGATTTAAGTTGATGAAATCATTCTTAGGGTTAATGCTTCACCAGTTGCACTGAACCCTGTCACTCTTAGAATCATCTCCTTTGTGATCTTGATTGGTGCATCATCTTCCAGCCACAAAAAATGGTCATGAACTCTGTTCAATACATATCTAACCTAGTCACCATGAAACTGATCCAAAAAATCTACAACATATGCCAAACCCTTGGTCTTCAAATGTAGGAACCCTGATTTCAACTGATCATTTTCACGGAACCCTTTAAAATCACTTCGAATGAACTTATCTCCAAGTTCTTCAAGATTGCAATGAATATAGGAGCGAATATCTTCTACCAACAATACACAAGAGGGCATAGATGATAAAGCACTGGTCTTGTTGATTTCACCGGCTTTCATCAGGTGCAATTTGAACTTGGGTTGGGGTTCCTTGATAGGTTCAACCAACACAAGAGTCAATAAATATGCTGACATGATGACCTTCAATCAATATTTTCTCAGATGCAGTTAAAAACCCCTTTCTTAGGGAATACCAAACACCACTATCGCTTTGCTTGAATTTCTTTTTCACACAAATAAAGCTTAGCAATTTTCAAATCGCCTTGGAACACATGGGAGCTTAAGAAAGTTCACAAGTAGTTAGGTAAATGAAAATGTGCTACCATTTTCTTATTTATCCATTGAGATTTATCGGCGCTAGGATCGAACGGTCAGATTTGAAGCTCACAACATAAAGTACACCGATTTGACTTCACTAGTTATTTATTACCAATACCGATACTCAAATAAATATCTCACAAGACAAACTTCAATTAAGAACTTTTAGACCAAATTTTGTGCATCACAACTATGCAGATAAACACATCCTTGTATTTGTTGAGGGGATTTAGGAGTAATCTTACCATATGTGCTCCCCATGGGCATTGGTATGCCTAGTTAGAAGTGGAATTGTCATCATCGATGGATGATGACTTGGTTTCAGAATATCCTTGTCCTTCTTTTCCTTCATCCTTCTTGATCCATGTCTTTTTCATTTCATCTCTTATTTCTTTAGTTGTCTTCTTTCCTTTCAGGTCATTTTGCCCCTTTTTCTTGCTAAACTGATTCTTGTCTGTAGACCAGTTGTAGGACTAGCTTCTACATTCTCTGGCTAGGTGGCCGATCTTATGGCAGTTAAAGCATGCCATACCAATTGTCCTCCATGGTCCTAAATTGTTTTTCTGACCTTTCCTTATTTTGTATGTTTCAACAACATGACCAAAATTACCACACATAAATTAGGTGGCATTCACCTGATTACTCCTTTTGTTAGGACTAACCGGTTTAAACAGTGGTCTTGATACCTTTGTCTTGAACCTACATTCTTCTGATTTGTGTCCAAACTTATTGCAAGTGAAGCAATACCCATTAAATATTTTTGCACTTGACAGGTTGCTTGATTGAGATCTACACTCATAAGCGGTTTGACCATATTTATGACAATTGTGGCAGTAACCATCAAAAGTAAAAGTCTTCTTTTGATTAACCGGTTTATTCCTACAGTCATTGGTTTTATGACCTGATTTTCCACAATGATTACAAGAGAATTTGAAAGACTTCATACCTCTTTCTTCTGATTGATTTCTTTTATCATCCTTCATTCTTTTGGATTTAGATGATTCTCTAGTTTCCATAGGACCTGAAACCAAGGTAACCAACATCGATTGTATCCTTTGTTCTTCTCTGAGCCTTCAACTGTCTATCTACCTTCTCAGAGATTTCATTGAATTTTCTTAGCTTCTCATTTCTCTCATTTTCTATTTTCAACTCACTCTTGAGTTGTTCAATCTCTTTTATCATCCTCTCCTTTTCTTCTACATTGTCATTTAGTTGTTTGTGTATGTATTCATTTTCCTAAGTGAGAACTTGAATCTCTTCATCTTTCTCAATCATGATTGCATCATTTTCTCTCAAGGCATCTTCAACATTTTTCCTGGCTCTTTCAGCTTTTGACAAATCTTCTTCCACCTCTCTCTTTCTTTCATCAACACTTCTGCCAGCTTCCAATATCTTAGTCATTCTCAGGGCCCAACCTTCATGTTCTCTTTTGAGATGTGTGATTTCTTCGGTCAACTTCTTGTTCTTTTCCATGAGCTCTGAGATTGGTTCTTTAGCTTCTTTAGATCCACTCTGTTCAGAGAGTTGATCTATGATATCTTGACTCTCATTTAGCTATTGAGCCAATTCCTTCCTTTTAGCAAGAGATTTTCTCAGTCTCTCTTCCAACTAAGCAATAATCTCATTGGCTTCATCAATCTGCTTCTGATACCAATACTCTTCCATGATCTTTATTCTCAATCTGTTAAGCTTCACTTCAGAGGAACCGCGATTTGATACCAATTGTTGGTCACAACCGGTACTGAGAGGGGAGGGGTGAATCAATACAATACCAATTTTTGATAATTGATACTTTAGCTTTAAATATGAACTAATTAACCATTCACCAATGTACACATTTACTGCAGAAGATTAAGCATACATGAAAAGATACACAAAGACACAAAGACACATAGATTTATGTCATGGAAACCCAATAGGGAGAAAACCATGGTGTAAGTAGGAACTCACAAAATTTGTACTCTTTTGGAGTATGCTAGGTGAAGAGCCATCCTTGTTAGGAGACTACAAAGACACTGGTTAGGTGCCACTCAATTAAGGGATTTTAATCAAGGCTGATTAGTGCCTTTACCCTATTAAAGGTAGCCTGGTTAAAGGACTTATAATATCAGTTAAGATGTTACTCGGTTAAGGGATTTATACAATGGGACCTATTAAAGTCCACCCATTTAAGAGTTATATTGCAGTCATTTCAAAACAACAGATAAATGATCAGATACATGAAGCTACACATTAGCCTGATCAGATCATAATTAGGCATCAATCTTGGTCTACATTGGTTGTGCCTATCCTTCACAACTTTGCCTTATGCCGGTTTGCAGATACTTAAATCCTGCACTGCCAATCCTCTGTCACCTGAGTCACTTCTCTGTGAAACCCCACTCTACTGGTCTTCTGTCACTTGAATCTTCATACTCTAAAACTCCCCTTGTGTCCTTTTTCACATTAACTTCATTCACCTTGACAACAAACCTCTCAAGAATGAGATATGTGAATTTATAGACCCTTAAGTCTTTTGCCAAGTTTTCCCTCCAAACATACATTTCAAAATTTTGTTGTGAAGCCTTAAAATGCACTTCTGAAATCATGCAAGAATCTCTGTCAATATTGTCAAACATGCCGATATGTCCATTGGTTGACTGAGAGAAGACTTCCGATTTAAGTGGTTGTAATTAAACGTTACCATTCTATCAGTTACTGACTTTCTGGTGAACTGATCACAACCTTGTCTAAACGATTTCTTCCTCTGTACTGGTTTAGTCTTTGCTAAGTCGGTGGACATCTTCCTTACCAATCTACTCACCGCTACCTGATCACCTAACTGCTTGCCGGTCTACTACTTTCCGGTCTACTGCTTGCTGGTATACTTACTGTCTGTCAGTTTTCTTACTCCCTAAGGATTGGGAAGACTAAGGAGATGATGTTGCCAACAATGACAACCATATCATTTACCAGCCATACAAAATTGCAATAGAATTCCAACAAGCTAAAAAAAAGGAATTGGAGGTGAAAATAGGGTTCAGTAAGAAGAAGAGGGAAGGTCAGATAAAAAAGGTAGGACAGGTTGTTCAGAAGATGTCCACTGAGATCAAACAAATTATTGGACTAGTAGAGTCATCTTCTCCGATAGCAGTTCAGGCCTCACCAATAGCATCAACCGGCAAAGGCTTGATGAAAAGGAAGAAACCATAAACCTTTATTACCCTAGTTGCTTCTGGATCTAAAACTAAAGAAGAACCCTCCAAGATTCCCAAAATTTACATGAGAATTCAGAGGAGGAAGCGTAAGGAACGAAAGCGGCAGAAAACCAAGGTCACCCCTTCAACAACCCATAAGTAACCTTTGAAGGAGAAGAAGCCTACAGAGAAGAGGAAACCCATAAAAGAGACAACTCCCACTCTAGGTAAGAAGAAGAAATTTGATTTAGATATGGCTCTTAAATGTGGTAAAAGTGTTAAAGTTATCCCTCCTTTATCTGTAGATGAATTGGTAGAACAAATTACTAAGGATGAAATTTTGAGTAATATACAATATTATTATATGCATTTGGATGATGCTGAGCAAAAGAAAACTAAGGAAGCAGTTTTGTTATACTTAGATATATATAAGAAATCTTTACTTGAGATAGAAAAGTAAATAACAACAAAGTTATATAATAAATTAGATGGTAGAAGACTATTTGCACTTGAGGAAGACATGCATATAAAGGTTAAGGAATTTTTGACTATCTGTGATGCAATAACTGAAGAGGAGATGCACCAGTGTCTTGAATTTGCAAATAAAATAATTTTCTGGAGTAAGCACATGCATATTAACTTAATGGTGGGAAGAGTGAATGAAATAGTTAAAGAGACTCATTAGGCATGGGTAAATTTTTTTGTTGATAATCCAGGATTCTTCACATCATCGGAAGTTACTCCTAAGTCTGACATTCCAGAAATCTCAGTTGATGCTAGGGGGAAAGGTATATTAGGTGAAGACCCATTGGTTTTGGATAAAAAATTAACTAAGGATATAGAGGAAAATAAATCGGAAGACAATATTGCGGAAAATTTTCCTCTGATTATTGATGTAGATACAATTGAGATTCATGATGTAGTGACAGAAGAAATAACTGCACCAAGTGGTGAAGCCACTGATTCCAAGGAGAAGGATTAAGAAAAAGAATAGAAGGTAAAGGAGCAAGAAAAATAACATATTGAAGTCAAGGTACCAGTACCATCACCAATTGTTAGTCCCTCATTGTTGGCACTTGACACATCCAGTCAAGTAGATTTTAGTCATTTTGAGAAAAATAATATTGAGCAATTGAGCAGTTTTGAGTTAATGTTTGTTGCAGCTCAAAATCTTATGAAGGAAGGATCAGAGGACAAGCAAGTTATAGAACAAGACATTCCAATCATGTAGTAGCTTACCCTAGAATATAAGATCAGTTAGGTAGCTAACCCTTCCATCAAGCTAAAAGGTTTGACAGAACACAAGGAGTACAAAACTCTACAACAAGTGTCAAACTGAAAGTTGGTTGAGAGTTATAATGCAGATAGGAAGGTCACTTATGATAACATGATCACATCTGATAAGGCAAAGTTGACAGATGAATTGACAAGATTGATAAAGCCCTTCATCAATGCAGCAATATTTACCGGTCTTGCACTAACACATATAAATTAACAACAGACCTAGAAGTAAAAATAAAAGCGGCCAAGGTTCGGTTAGAGCATCTTGAAAATAATTTTGATGGTACTCAGTTATTGACCATCTCTATTGATGGTCAAATTTTTCTTTTTGAATCAGAGATTTCTTCTTTGGAGAAGGATATGGACAGGTTAATCCTGTGGGCCAAAGAATTGAGAGGTTTGGTCAGTCCTCAGTTAAACACTTTATTTCTTCACAAAAGGGAATGTATAGAACAAATGAATATGCCCACACCAACATCATTAACAGAAGAATAATTACATGCATACATTCTTAATGGGTTTGTATCAATTTTGAACATTAAAAACTGGCTGGGACACTTAAGATTTTTGAAGAGTGCTTACCCTGATATATTCAAGTACATCTAGATCTGGTAAACACAATTTTGATTTCACTTCTTATCATTTTCCCTGACTTTGGAATTGTTGTCAATGGGGGAGAGGTTTGATGTGAAAAATGTTAAGGGAATAAGAAGTAATGTATATCTCAATGGGAGTAGCTTTCTGAGATCAGTTTTTGGGAATTTTTTGGATAGGAACCAAAACAAAACTTCATTGATCTATTTTTCACATGACTGTTGCCATCAATGCCAAAGGGGGAGATTGTTGGCAATTGACACTCATCTGAGCTCATGGTGTTGTCATTGATGGAAACACACATTATTTTGGGTTGGATACCTATCCAGTATCCTCTGGTATTCAAGGTTTAACATCCAACATTCAAGGAAACCGGAAAGCAAGGGAAACTGGCAAACTAGGAACCAGTATTTGGAAGCCAACATAGAAGATTGATCTGGAAAAGGTTTTAGCGGCAATGGTCACAAAGATTAATGTTTATATTTTTGTCTAGGCCGACATGTATTTATCTTTTGTAATATGACTGTTAGCCGACATAAGGCATTTATGTTTATGTATGTAAAGGGTATATAAGTCAGTTCGGCTAGGTCATTTTGGGATATAGATGTGATAGGTTATGTAATATTATGCAAGTGAGATATTAATCAATGGAACATGAATGTAATGATCTATAGTTGGTCTTGGTTATTTGTGAAGAGGATTGTAAAGTGAATCAGGTTATTGGTAAGGAAGGAGATAGTGTTAACCAGTACTATTAGTACTTAAACCAGAACTCATCCAGCATGTTAGATGCACACTTAGATTTCAAAATTTTGTTTGTAGTTTAGTATTTTATCTGTAGTCGGTGAGGATCCTTTGTGATGAGTAGTGTGCTCTAGGAAGTGTGCCTTCCTTCATGTGCAGGCCCCCTTTTTATGTAATATTTATTCAATTGGCCAGTGGATAGATATTGTGGGTCACAAATCCCACCGTGGCTTTCCCTCTTTGAGGTTTTCCATGTATAAATATGTGGTTTTATGGTGTTGATCTTTGTGGTTGCTTTGTTTTTTATTATATCATATTTATATGCTTACTGGTTACTAATTGGAAAAGTATCTAAAGGAATTAAATTCTTAATTACTGGTAGAACACTGATTTACCCCCCCTCTCAGTGTTCTTGGATTCCAACATAATATACCATCCACTAAGGCATAGGGGATGGACTGCAATCTGAGATGCCTTCTCTTGGTTCTATCAAAGTGAGGAGGATAGCTACCATTTGTTAGGAAGGCAATCATAACTTCCAACCAATCAGTTTGTGCATCTCCCTGGTTATCAACCTATTCTTCTTCCTGTAGCAAGAGGGAGGTCTCTGACTCTTTCCTAAAAGATGAATTGAACTGCTCACAGAGTCCTCTTCCCCTCACTAATCTGGTAATTTTGATTTCAAGGTCATACTCTATGACCTTAGTGATCCATCCAACCCTCTTCTCACCTATATCCTTGTTGAGAAGGAAGTCCTTAACACTGGCATGTGAAACTAGGAGTTGAATCCTATTGTTTGAGAGCATGTGTCTGAACATTTTTAGTGCTATCACAACTATGATGACTTGTTTTTCTACATAGTTTTACCTGAGTTCATAGTCCTTTAGGCCTTCACTAAAAAAAGCTATGGGCTGCTCAAAATTATCTTGATTTAACTGTGTTAAAACACTAGATATACTTGCATCTCCTCCCAATGTATACTGGATAAAATCATTCTCATAGTTTAGATTTACTAAGGTAGGAGCCTGAGAAATGGCCTAATTGATCAGATCAAAGCCTTCATTCCCTTCACTGGTCCATTTGAAGGGTAAATCCTTCTTTAGCATGGCTATGAGAGGCTTGACCAAGGCTGCAAGGTTTGGGATAAACCTCCTAACAAATTTGATTCTTCCAAGGAATCTTTGAAGTCTTTTCTTATGATGTGGAAGTGGAAGAGACACAATGGTTTCCATTCTTTCTAGGTCTATGGCTAGACCATCCTTGGATATAATTTTTCCAAGTAATTTGCCCTAATCAGTGGAAAATACACACTTGTTGGGGTTCAAGGACACACCATACTCCCTCCACTTTTTGAAAACTTGCTCAAGATGAACAAAATGGTCTACTGCATGCTTGGAGTATACAGTAATATCATCAAGATATACTAGTACAAATTCTGCTAATACTCCCTTAAAGGCCATATCCATGGCCCTTTGAAAAGTTGCACATACATTTGTTAGTCCAAAAGGCATCTTACAAAAGGCATAAGTGCCCCATTTAGTAGTGAATGCAGTCTTGTATTGGTCAAATTCTTGGACTAATATTTGGTTATAACCTGAGTATCCATCCAAGAATGAAAATATTGCAGAACCACTAACCTTGGCTAAAATTTGTTCAATGGAAGGAAGGGGATAGTGGTGTTTGAGGGAGGCTCTGTTGAGGTCCCTAAAGTCTACACACAATCTGATTTCCCCATTTTTCTTCCTAACTGGAACAAGATTAGTTACCCGAGAAGAATGCTTAATAGGAAAAATAATGCTAGATTCTATAAGCTTGGATAGTTCTCTTCTCATCAAAGGCTCAATTTTGGGATTTATAGGCCTTTTCTTTTATCTAACTAGTTTAGCATTAGGATCTAACTCTATGGTATGTTGAGCTAGACTAGGATCAAACCCTTTTAGATCATCATAGGTAAAAGAAAAAATATCATTATACTCTTGATAGAGATTGACAAAAGTATAATGATTTGATTGGGAACATACCTTCCCCAAATTGAGAGCTCTGCCATCAGATATGGAGATTGATCTATAGTCTCCCTTCTTTGTGGCCAAGTTCATTTCTCTCCCTTTCATTTGATCATCATGGTTGAAGATCCCCTCCAAGGTAATAAACCCCTTGGGTATCTTATTAGAACCAAGTTGCATGATTTGATCTCCATACTAGTCTCATAGCATGCCCTGCTTCTTATGTGAGAACTCTGCCTCATCTTGCAGGAAGTTCACAATCTACTAATTAGAATCAAAGACTTCCCAATTCACTTGGTTATCAGGCATTGCAGGTCTCACCACAAGTCTGATATGATGTTCTTTCTCCTCTACAATATGAGATGGAATGTTATGTTGGGCACCTACTGCTGCTAGTCTATCAACATGTTTATTTTGATTTCTAGGGACACTAGAAATATTGAAGGCCTCAAATCCTTCAATTAAGTCCCATTCTCTATGCTTGTAGGACTTGAGAAGGTTTCTTTTGGTGGTATTCTGAGCTCTAAATTGATTTACAACTGACTTACTATCTCCATGCACCCTCAAAGATTTTATCCCTCTCCCCTGTGCTAATTAAAGACCCAAAATTAGGACTTCATACTCAACTACATTGTTAGTGCAACTAAACTGAAGTCTGAAAGAAAACAAATATTTCTCCCCCTAGGGAGATATCAACAATACACCACCCCCTGCACCATTTTTGTTCCTTGAACCATCAAAGAAAGTGTCCCATATCCCCTGCATATCATTGTCTTCCTTTGAAAGATTGGGAATAAGGGTGTCTTCTTCATGTATATAATATGCACTCAGAACAGTATTATTGACCTCATCAATAGGGTCAAACTAAAATGCATTTTCGCACTCATCAAGTAGGCAATCAGGAACCTCATCCAACTAAGTTGTAGGCTCTCTTATTAAAATTTCCTTTCTCCTCATGGAGAGTACAATTCATGTTGATAGATCTTAGGGTATAGGGCTCTATATGACCATTGGCAACAAGTTCAGCCCTAATGGTGACTTTGGTACCATATCTTGTCCTAAACAACATGTGAGACTAGCCAGAAGATAGGTAGCCACCTATCTTGGCAGTGAATTCCCTAGATAAACAAATGGCAAAATAAGTAGGGAGGTTAATCACTAAGATTTCTTGCAACACACTACAACCTGGGCGGGCATGCAAGGTTAGATTTAAGTCCTTAATGACTCCCAGATACTGAACTGATGTGCCATCAATCTACACCACCCCTCTTGTTATAGGTTCATATTTGATACCTAAGTGGTCAGCTATCTCACTTGGCATAATTGAACTACTAGCCCCACTATATATCATGCAATTATGAATAATTTTATCTCCTCTGATTAATGTTAGATAAAAGGGAGTAGGCTTACTGATTTTGTTTGAAGTCTCTACCTCCAAAGGTTGCACCAAGCTTGTGGAAGTTGAAGAACTGCAACCCTGACTGGTACTTTCTGCAACATCCATCCCGTTTAGGGCTTCCTGAAGTAGGTCTCTTTGAGATGGGATAGCAAGATCATCCCACATAGATACATTGAGGCTAGCCCTCTTAATTTTTTAAACAATATTGAAGGGGATGGCAGCTTTAGTAGGGATCTTTGCAATGACAAGGTCCAATTTTGATATTATAGGGGCCTTAGGTGGCTCTCCCTGCATGACCTTTTGAGTCAAATCCTGCTCCTTATTCAAAGAAACCACCCTATCAGGGGTCTTTGGCATTGAAGATTGTAGGATAGGTTGTGAAGCTTGAGCTACAAATGGAGTCTAAGTTGTTGTTGTAGAAATAACACTAGGATCTATGGCCCTCATTTTTGAGCTTGTGTTGTTGGCCACAATATCTCCACTTGTCTGATTCATGCCATAAAAATCAGCTTCCTGCCAATTCATGAAAGTCTTATCTCCCTGTGTATGACTGGGACAGTCAGCAAATTGTTTCTCCTCAGATGTTGTTGGATCCTCTTGAGCTCCTAGGGCCTGAGAAAACTCACCATTCTGACATGAGGCCTGATTATGGGGCTGATTGCATAGAAAAAACCAATCTTGTTCCTGAGAAAGATTTTTTTGAAGTGGTACTATAGTTTTTGAGGTGCTTGCAGCTATGGGATTCAAACTATTCAAGGGCCTATCATTTCTCCATTGGTTTTGCCCTTGAAAATTAGGCCTCCGTTGTTGATAATTTTGGTTTTGGGCCTAGTAAGGCCTATTGTAAGCCTACAACAACTGTCTCTTGATTGAGATCAAATCATTCCCAAACCACTGCAACTGCTGCTATAATGGATCGATCATTTTTTGTATCGATGTCTCAAGAGAGGCTTGTAGTTTCTCAATTTCAGAAGATAAGGGATATGGCACAGGTGTAAGCAGATGATTTGAAGACGCCATTGGTATTGGTGCTAAAATAGGCTGTTGGGTAGGAGCCTTTGGAAATAAGGGCATTGGGGGCCTAGGCGACAACTTTCTTGCTTGTATTAAGCAATTTTTTGCACTTATGGCAGTCTCATAAGCTAATGGGAGATTATTTCCCCGCTTAGATTGAATCATTGCAGCTATGTCACTATTCAAAGCCTTAGGAAAATATAGAAAACCATGATTTGATGAAGGATTTACTAATGATGGGATCCTATCCCATGTCTTTTGAATTCACCCATGAACTCATGGGGTGTTCTTTTGATTGTGGTCAACTCCTCCATAAGTATTAGATGGTCACTTTTGTCCTCAAAATGTTTGCATAGATTTTCTCCTAACTCATCCCAATTGTGAATGGAGTTAGGAGCTAGCCCTCTATACCATTTGGTGCAGTCATAGGTTAGGACAAACCTCAAAGAGATCAATTCGGGCCGGTCAGCAAGAGTAAACACAATAGAAACACAAGGATATAATCAAGGCAATGTAGAACTGAATGAATTATATCATGAAAAATATTTACAATCAACCAGTAGCAACTAGGCTACAGAAACCAGCTCACTAGCCTACTAAAACATGCTTAATCACATAATAGATCACAACCGGGACCTCAAATATTCATATCTATCTTCTATGTTCTATCCCTTAGCTTATCTCTTCTTCCCTTACATTCTAAATCTCAATTACAATTTTTTATACGATCCAAAGGGATCCGGTCGGCCAAAAAAGGGATCAAATGCCGAGGAATAAGACCTAATGTGTAAAAATAAAAAGGTCGGCCTCCACCAGATAAATATCTCTCAAAAATATAAAGGATGAAGTGTAGATCAAAGGGAAAGGTTGGCCACATGCCAAGGAACATTAGAATCAATGCTCAAGGCTTTGCAAGCTATGGAAGGGATCCAGTAGATCCTAGTAGGTTACAACTAGACAAACGATACCAGAAAACTGTCTCGAAAATTGGTAGTGATATCTTGTTGGAAAATGATCCAAATGATCCATGGTTTGGGAATAAGGTTGATGATCAAGTCCTCAAGAAAAATCCAACTCTTCGAGATCTAGTAAGACAATGCTAGAAAATGCAGCATGAAATGCAAAACAAAAAGGAAATATTTTTTGGTTGATGCAAGATGGCCATGAACCGAGGATGCTCCTGCATCAAACATCTAGGGTTGTTGAAAAGGTGAGTCTCTCACTTTGCTGGGGTCAAAGGAAAACCAAGGTGGTCTACCTATGCCTAAGAAATCTAAGATGAATCTTCAACTGGTCTATCCTTCCACTTTACAAGATATTCCTTATATTGACTGCTTCGGGTACTACACCCAATCCTACTGTCCAAAATATCTTCAATCTGATCTGGTTCCTTCCGGGGCAACTGTTTCTCCAAGTCTATAGTAATGTCCTCACTAAATTCTAGTTCATGATACTGATGAAGATCTGCAATGTTAAATAAATGCGAAATACTTAGACTATCCGGTAACTCCACTTCATATGCATTTCCAAAACTAAACTTTCTCAAAATTTTGAAAGGTCCAAACTTCCTCATCTGCATCTTGCTATAAGTTCCAACTCGGAATTTGTCTCATCTTCTCTCTCCTTATACTTTTTGTTCATTTCCTCCAAATGTTGCTTAACTTGAATATGTAAGTCCTTCATGTGATCTGCAAATTCTTCTTCTTCTGCACTTCTCCGGTCTTCATTGCTAATATCTCTTAGTTTTAATATACCTCTAGGGTGTGCTCTGATAACAATCTCAAAAGGTGTCCTTCTAGTACTCTTGTTTACTAAATTATTGTAGGCAAACTCTGCTTGTGCAAGAATCAAATCCCAACTTTTGGTTTTGTTTCCAACTAAACATCTTAACAAATTTCCCAAGCTTCGGTTAACTACTTTTGTCTGTCCATCAAAGTGTGGGTGAAAAGTAGAATTGAACTTCAAATCTATCTTCATCTTCTTCCAAACTGTTCTCCAAAAATAACCAACAAACTTAGTGTCTCTGTCTGAAACTATGCTCTTAGGTAATCCATGAAATCTCACTACTTCCTTGAAAAATAGGTTTGCTATATGTGCCAAATCTAATGTTTTCTTTCAAGGTATAAAATGAGTCATCTTTGAGAATCTATCCACTACCACAAATATAGAATTATTCCCTCTCCATTTTTTAGGCAATCCAAGTATGAAATCCATGCTTGTATCTTCCCAAGGTCTCTTTGGTACTGTCGAAGGTTTATACAATCCCACATTATGACTACTACCCTTTGCAACTTGACAAACTCTACAACTTTGCACATATTTTCTAATATCCTTATGAATTTGGGGCCAAAAGTAATGCTCACTCACCACCGCTACTATTTTATCAACACCAAAGTGTCTAACTAATCCTCCACTATGTTTCTCCTTTATCATATCCTCCCTCATAGAACTCTTAGGTATGTACAACTGAACTCGTCTAAATAACATCCCATCTTGAATGAAGTAATCCAACCACTTGCTTCTACCTACCATAACCAGTTCTCTACATGCTCTCCAAGGTTCTGCAAAATTGGGGTCATCATCATACAAGGTCTTCAACTCCTCAAACCCTAATACTGTCACTCTCATCTCTGTGTAATTCTTCCTCCTACTTAATGCATCAACAACTTTGTTAGATTTCCCACTCCTATGCCTCAACACAAAGGTGTAACTCTGCAAAAATTCTACCCCTCATATGTCTCTGATTCAATTTACTCTAACTATTCAAATACTACAAAGCTTGATGATCCGTATACAACACAAACTCCTTAAGCAATAGGAGATGTCTCCACTTCTTCAAGGCTTGAACTGTGGCAAAAAATTCTTGATCATACATGAAATATCTCCTCCAGGCATCATTCTATTTCTCACTGAAATAAGCTATTGCTCTCCCTTCCTGACTCAAGACTGCTCCTATTGTTGTTCCACTTTCATCACAATCCACTTGAAATACTAAATTGAAATCCAGTAAAGATAACACAGGCTACTCAGTCACTTTCCGCTTCAACAATTCAAAATATTTGTTTTCTTTGGTGGTCCACTTGAACTCCTTCCTATCTCCCCTCATTGTCTCAGTCATAGGGTTACAAACTGAACTAAAATTTCTGATGAACTTCTGGTAGAAACTTGCCAATCCATGAAATGATCTTACCTCTCCAATGCTTTCCGGTGTAGGCCATTCAACAATTGCTTTTACTTTCTTAGGGTCCGTCTTCAAACCATCCTCAAATATCACAAATCCCAAATAGACTAACTCATCCTTCATGAAAGTTTTCTTCTTAAGATTGATCAACAACTTTTCTTCTCTCAACCTCAGGAAAACTTGTCTCAAATGCAACAAATGCTCCTCTTTTGTCTTACTGAAAATCAAAATGTCATCCAAATATACTATAACAAACTTACCCAATAATTTCTTCAATATCTTATTCATCAACCTCATGAAGGTACTCAATGCATTAGTTAACCCAAAAGGCATCACCAACCACTCATATAGTCCTTCATTTTTACTTGAATGTTGTCTTCCACTCATCTCCTTCTTTAATGATAACACAATGATGAACGAATAGTACCCTACTAGTACTGAGAGGGGGGGGGGGTGAATCAGTATAGACAAAAACACACTCTTGAACTGGTTTGTTTGCAGACACTGTGCATTGACAAACAAACAATGACACCGGTCCTTAAACAGAGTACAACCAACAAAACCCAAAATAACTGAGACAAGCACAAACCGGTTGACACTTATCTTCTCATACAATCTAACACTTCATTTCCATTTCACCCTAATGCATGAACAGGTAATCTACCATCAAAGATATACATATAAGCAACTAGATCAACATGATTCACTACTAGATAGAAAACAATATAGCATCACATGAAAAGGACATCACACATGGCACACATATTTTTCACATGGAAACCCAACTGGGAAAAACCACGGTGGGGATGAATACCCACAAGCTTGTTTTTGAACTCTTTGGAAGTTCGCTCTGTTAGAAGCCTTGTCCGGTTAAAGATTGATACAATAGGTTCTGTTAGGAACTGATCCTGTTAGGGATCACCTGGTTAAGGGATGGCTAGAACACCCAGTTAAACCCTGTTAAAGGTTACCTTGTTAGAGGATTTCAAGAACTCAATGGTTTTGAGTCACCCTATTAAAGGATTTACAACAAGCCTGTTAAAGCTACCCTGTTAAGGGATTTCTCAACTGTTGAAGTGGTTAAAGATCAACAAGTATTACAATGATCTGGTAATAGCACTCAATGCCAATGTAGATCCGCTTAAGCTCCTCTTCACCTTCTACACTTACACTCTGCAGGTATCACTTCTCTCCTTTGGTCTGGCAAGAATCACGTATCTCTTCTCTTGGATACACACACACAACTTTTTCCAACAACCCTAGAAAGAGTCACAACATCGACCTTATAGGAAAATAGATAGGTCGGTAGCATAAACCCTAAACCCTAAACCTATTAGGTTAAGGAATTCAAATGGTTCAATCCTGACGATTGAGCACACTACATTAATCTGCATCATTTATTGTCCACCGATTTCATGGCGGTTGATAACCCATCACACGTTATCATCGTTTACAGACTTCACACATTCCTGAGGTAGATAGGAACAATCTTCTTCATGCAAGATCCTTCACACACACAAGGCTTATGTGGCAACAAGATCTGTTCTTTTTTATCATGCTAACTCATCACACAAAGTCACCGGTTGAGCCACACAGGCTTGAAGCACTTCAACCAGAAACTCTAAAGTTGAGATTACCAACCGGTAGTCATACAACGCTTCCATGTGCCGGTTCCCATAACCATATGCCGGTTCACCTTGAACAAGCACACCGCTTCACTTTGGCACAAATGTCGGTGCACAGTGTTATACCAGTTCTCGCATATGCCAGTTCTCACCTCTTCAGCATATTGACATCAATGACAACATACAATGTCATTATGTCCTCATACCAGTTCACATAATGCCAACATCTAATACTGATATGATGATATCCAGTCTTCAACTCTATCTTTGTAAAGTATTTGGATCCACTCAAACAGTCCATTATGTCATCCATCCTAGGAAAATGAAACCGGTATTTCACTGTGATCTTGTTTATTCCTCTAGAATCGATACACATTATCGATTCTCCACTCTTCTTAGGTGCTAATACTATCGGTACTGCACAAGGACTCAGACTTTCTCTGATCAAACCTTTCTTCAACAACTCCTGCACTTGTCTATTCAGCTCTTCATTCTATGTTGGTCTCATTCGGTGTGCAACTTTTTTAGGCAAACCAGCTTTGGGAATCAGGTCCATGCAATGACTGATAATTCTCACAGGTGGTAATTCATCAGGAACATTAGCTAAAATGATGTCTTCATACTCTATCAACAAATCTTTTATCTCTTCCGGTTGTTCTTATTAATGCTTGTAATTCTTTGTCTTCTTAGGAAATAAGGCAAAACAAACATTCTCATGTCTCCTTCCATCTACAAAACAAATTCTAACATTCATACAGATTTCACTCTTTAAAGGATCCTCCAAGGGCAACAAGGTTTGATTCATCCCATTGGCCATAATAGTGTATGTATCCTTCCTCCCATCATGTATTTCCTATCTATCAAACTGCCAAGGTCTACCCAACAAAAGGTGACAAATATTCATAGGCATAATATCACATAAGAATTCATCATGATAATTCCCAATTTTCAATTTTACCAAACGTTGCTCACTTACTAACAACTTATGGTCATCTTGAATCCATGCTATCTGATAAGGCTTAGGGTGTTTCAATATTTTCAAATTCAACTTATTCACCATCTCTTTTGAAACAAGATTATCTGAACTACCACTATCAATGACAACTTTACAACACTTACTGGATACCTTACATCTAGTCTTGAACAAATTCTTCCTATGCAAGGGCTCTTCATCTCTCCTGGTATGATACAAAGCTCTCCTCATCATCAACAATTCTCCATCTTCCAGTTTATTAGTTGATCTAGTGGGGTTTTCTTCCCCACTGTTGTTCTTTTGGTATTCTCTTTCTTCTTACACTCAAAAGCATGATGTCCTTCTCCTCCACACTTATAGAAAGTTCCTCTAAACACTCTCTTGTCTTATATTCTGTCATATTTTCCAAAATTCTCATTCTAGTAGCCATCCGATTCTCACCTCCGGTAGAAATTTCTATCATCTTTCTAGTATGAATTACCTTCTTTTCTCACTTCCTTGTCTTTGTTCTAATATATAAGTTCCTCTACCTTTGGTATATCCTCTTCCTTCTTTAAATCTTCCTCCATAAAAGCTTCCACCTCTACCTCTCCTCATGTCTTTTGTTCAGCTTCTCTTATGCTTTTAGGGCATACTGGTAAGCTTCTTCAACACTCTGCACTTTGATCAAACTAAGTTCATATTGTATAGACACCCACAATCCATTCAAATATCTTACAACTTGTTCAAATACATCATCAACATATTCGGATCTAATATTCAACTTGTAAAATGCTTCAGTGTACTCCTTCACACTAGATTCCTTTAGTCTCAAATTCTACAACTTCCAGAACAGATTCACTTGATAATCAACTAGCATAAATTTTAATTTCAACTTAGCAACCATCCGATCCCATGTTTGGATCTTCTCTTTACCTCTTCTCTGTCTATCAACCTACAAATGCTCCCACCAAAGATATGCATGACCCTTCAACCGGGTATAAGCATATTTCACCATTCTTATTTTCTCTTTGCATCATCTTCATGCTAGTCCTCTGCAGCTACAGGTCAGATCCTAGTTCTCCACCCTACAACAAAATCTCTTAGGACAATGCAAAATCTGGAACAAAAGCTTGCTCTGATACCACTTGGTGCAGTCACCGATTAGGAGAGACCTCAAAGAGATCAATCCGGATAGGTCAACAAGAGTAAACACAATGGAAACACAAGGATATGATGGAGGCAATGCATAACTGAATGAATTATATCATGAAAATGGTTTACAATCAACCGGTAGCAACCGGGTTACAGAAACTGACTCACTAGCCTACTAAAACATGCTTAATCATAGAATAGGTCACAACCTGGACCTCAAATCTTCAGATCTATCTTCTATGTTCTATCCCTTATCTTATCTCTTCTTTCGTTACATTATAATGCTCAATTACAATGATTTATATGATCCAAAGGGATCCGGTCAGCCAAAAAAGGGATCAAATACCGAATAACAAGACCTAACATGTAAAAACAACAAGGTCGACCTCCGCCAAAGAAATTCCTTTGAAAAATCCAAAGGATGAAGTGTAGATAAAAGGGAAAGGCCAGCCACATGCCAAGGAATATCAGAATCAATGCTCAGGGCTCCACAAGCTATGGAAGGGATCTAGTAGATCCCGGTAGGTGACAACCAGTCAACCAGAACCAAAAAACTGTCTCAAAAACTGGTAGCGATATCTTGCCAAAAAATGATACAAATGCTCCACAATTTGGAAATAAGGTAGATAATCAAGTCCTCAAGAAAAATCCAACTCCTCAAGATCCTGTGAGCCAATGCCAGAAAGCAGTATGAAATGCAAAATAGAAAGGAAATATTTTTTGGTTGATGCAAGATTGCCATGAACCGGGGATGCTCCTGAATCACCATTGGAGGGATTTTCCCTTAAATGAGGAGGAACAAATCCTCATTGCAACACTGTCTTCAGTGACATCAAACACTATGCAAATACTTGCTACATCTTGTGTGTGTTCCTTCGGGGAGGTAGATGTCTCTCTAGTAAAAAAATGTTGAACACTAGATGTCATTGAGAGGGGGGGGTGAATTAGTGATTTCCAAACTTTTCCCTTTTCTATCCTATGTGTGCATACCGGTTAATAGATTTAACATAAAGCTGACATACTGGTTAGATGAGAGACTAACACAAATGCAATCACACATAAAAGGGACATCACATAACACCAGATGTACAAGGAAAACCCAAGATGGGAAAAACCTCGATGAGAAGTACTGCTAGAGACTCCTGCTCCAATCCAGCCTCATAATGAAACATTTGGTTACAAAATTTAGGGAACCAACCCAAGGAGTACCACTCCTATTTTAGGGCACCAACCCCTGATTTAGGGCACCAACCCAAGGAGCACCAGCCCTGCACCGAGCTCCAACTCAGTGATCTACAATGAATATATTCAATTACAAAAGTAATAGCCTTGTTACAAAAGGAACTTTTAATTCTGATGAAAATCTCTCCACCGGTTCTCCTCTCTCTAATTCTCTATTCGCTCTCTGCTCACCTCTTAGCTGCAACCCTATCTCCTGATGCAACTTACTCTCTACTACATCTTCACTAGTTCAGTCTCTTCTTCTTCTTTGTCGGTTCTCTTTTTTCTATCACAATGCTGCTATCCATCACTAGTCTTGATAACTCAATCAGATGTCTACCATCTGATTCATGTTAGTTCTCAATTTTCCATCTTTGCAATCTTCTATGACTCTTCTCTGCTGGTTTTGTCACCACTGATATACTCCTCTCTTAGACTCAATGGCAGGCTACCAGTTGCCTCACTCTTACTGGTTGAACTCTTCAAACTGATTCTCACTCACACACTCAGTCTCTTCTCCGATTTTTGTTGAGCACTTGAATGATTTGATCTCACATGCAGTAGAACCAACAACATCTTTGGATCTAACTCTTATAACCAAATTTTCCCACCTAAATGTTAGTTTGAACATTGACACGCTAGGGTTTCTATCATGCACTGAATCTGCATCTGATCTGATCTATGATCATTGTGACATCTCATATTAAATATGATATCCAGTCCTTGATAGATGTTCAACACTCAATCAATGAGCATCGCCCATCTGTTTACCTTGTGAGCCATGTCTTCTCTCTTTTGCCATGTATAGCATGATTTTCAGTCTTTTGTTTGATCAATCATGTGCATGATGCGATTTCCTTCACCCTCTTCGATCTGCAAGATCAGTCTATACTAGAACTCGACTATTTCCTTGATCTCAAACCACAATCCTCTGCATTCATTCCTCAAGCTTCTCAGTCATCATAAATGTTGGACTAGTCACTAACAACCTCATCGACTCACCACACCGACTTGTGTATGATTCCACTTTACCTCCACGTGGCCCCTTTATCGACATCCACCTTTGGTAAGTCTTCTATGTTGGTGTAGATAGGATCACCAACCAACAACACAACTTTGTTTATCTACCAGTTCACAAACCCTGCCAGTTGTACCCTAACCGGTCTGCCTTCAACCTTACACTCTGGTTCTCTTCTGATGGAGCACCTAAACTGGTCAACACACATGCCAACCTACCTCATGCACATCTTCATCAGATGGGAGCCTTCTACATCTACACTTTGTCAGCATTACCAGTGGACATACTTACCAATAAACTCCTTGATGACATCATGTCATTAATCTTCAATACACTCCATCTGTCTGCAACTGCTAAACCTTTCCTTCTTCACCAATAGACTGGTTCTACTATTAACATGTTTTTCAAAGTGATAACCATATCCTTCAATCTCTGTATTGGCAACTCATCATTGTTTACTCGATTGATCCAGTGCATATCTCTGATTTCATGCGCCTAAGGCAACTTAGTGTTTCACTAGTTGATCTAGTGTGAGCCTTCAAACACTTGCCTTTAACCTTTTCTGAGAACTATGATGAATTCCATGCATAATAGGAGATAAGATCCACTTACCAGTGGGAGTGAATTCTTGTCATCTACATCCTGTATTGCACCAATGTGGCTTCCCTGTTTGAGAAACATATCTTCAAATAAGCACATGTGAATCAGTTGGGAATATTCACTATCAGTCATCTCTTCATAATGGTGAATGCATCTTTATCCAATGGGAGTCCTGCTATTTCACATCCACACAACATATTGGTGGCCCGCACATACTAATGAGTACTAAGAGGGGGGGGTGAATTAGTATACCAAAAAATTATGTACTTAAACACTTTAATAGTCTAGCAGTAAACCAGTAAAATAGTTTAGCAAACAAACCAGTTAACACAGATGCAAACCAAATAGAAAATAATGCATTCACCCACAGAAGCAAAAACACCATAACACAAGATATTTTGACATGGAAACCCAAATGGAAATAATCATGGTGAGATGAAACTCACAAGTAACTATCTGTAGAATAGTAACCAGACCAGTTAAGGTCATACAATGTTCTTTACCAGAACAGATCTTGTTAGGAATCTCAATCTCTGTTAGGAGATAAGTCCGATTAAAGACTACCTTGTGAGAGAATTTCAGATCCACAAATGTGAACCACCTTGTTAGAGGATTTACAAAGACTTTTCTGGGCTTACCCGGTTAAGGGTTTCTAACTTGTCGAAGATGTGAGTAATCAACAAGTGAATGATCTAGAAAATGGCACAGTCTGCTTGATTAGATCCATTGTAGCTCATAGCTAATGCATTTCAGCATTACTTCAGTCTTCAGTAACTTCTTACTCTGTTACAACTCATAGACTTGATCTTCATAGTCAAGATCACACATTCAAGAGCTCATCAACCACCACAAAACCTATCAGCTAGACACTCATATATTCTAAAACCCTAGACATGATGTCCTTAAAAGGAATCTGATTTCATGTTGGTCCAATAGGATTACATTGCAAGTTCTTAGGTTCATTGTATCAAGACACATTTGGTAACATGACACAAAATCACCATCAAAGTGTCGGTGGATGGTAACTCATCACACAAATATACCAATTGGTAACTCATCACAGAGTATTATCGGTTTGTCCAACTTTCTAGTTACCGGTTCAAACAGATTACCGATTTACAAAAATTGAAGACTGGGAAAAAGATAACTGCCGCTTCTGGCTCCTTCGCTCTGCTCCGCTTGAGATCCTTAAACCGCTTGATCTCTCTATGCTGCTTGGGTCTTTATACCACTTGAGATCGGTAAACACTTTCTGCATAACAACAATATTCTAAAGACTATAATCATGATACCGGTTTGGAACAATTACCGGTTGAGCATAATTCATACATTCTCAAAGTGATCTCATAGCAAGTGTGTGTCCATCAATGACAATCACAACATAAACATCAAAATGCCAACAATCTCCCCCTTTGGCATTGATGTCAACACTTAGGAAAATTTTTGACATCTAAGTGTTTTACAACAAAATTATGCCATAAGCAAAATTACTCCCCCTAAGCATGTACACTATCCCTTTTGCAGACAATCCAATGTATACTACTTTCTTACAGAGATAGACATGAAAGTATACAAAGCATGCATCAAAATTTAAATATAGATACTACTCTCCCTTTTCCAACAATGACAAAGTATAGTTGAAAAACCCCTGTTCCATTAGCATTAAAAATTGTTTTAAAAGTTTATGACAATAAAGAGTGAAACTTGTCAAAAACTGATTTAAAATCCTGCATAAATGTCTTCATGGATAAAGACCATGATTCAAGCAATGAGGTAGCAACCTCATTCTCCATTTGCATCTGATAAACCTGCTCCTCCATGGCATCCATGGTACTCATCTCTTGAGTAACCGTTAGGGCATCTATATTGAGGTAGCATTTCTGGAGAATTTGCAGTCTTGGCAGTAGGACTAGTTGAAGTTCCTGCAAATTACGTGTCCAGTTTCTTATCTCTGCCTCTAGTCTTGCAGAATGAAGTTGAAACCGGTGAGTAGTTTGTCCATATGTGGAGAAGGAATCATATGGCATCTTGAAGCTGCTAATAAATAATTGCATATCAGATTGCAGTTTGTCCTTCTGAGTGAGCACATCATCACAGAATAAATGAGGCTGACAAATTTTGTTGAGTAGTAGATTGCCCTCATCCATTGCATCTTTGATGTCCTTTTGTGCCTTCTGAAGTTTTGACCGAAGCTCATTCAACTTCTTCACCAAGGCAATGTTCAGAGCCTTTTCATGTTCCTTTTTGGCATTTGATTATGCAACTTCGTCTAGTCTTTGGACCTGGTCTTCCACAACTATACATAGAAGCTTTAATTGGGAAAGTGAGGAATCGGTACTGGGGAGGTTTGTACCAGGTATCAAATTGGTGAGTGTTTCCACCACAATTTGGATAACATCTTCCTCCTTTTTCCTCCTTAGAGGATCCAATCGCTCTTGAGAAAGCTTATTGCTCAACAGTAGCTCCGATTCATTTGCAGACTAGAGGTCAATAGGACTTGTAATGTCAGCCAGTTTGGCTTGACTATTGGTTGCCTTTGGAGTCTCCATCTAAGTGCTCTATGCCACTTCTTCTTTCTCTTTGGCTTTCTTCTTGTCTTCTTTTGCCTTCTTTTTCTCCTCTTCTTTCTACTTCTCTTCATCCTTTTTATTCTCCTCTTCCTTTCTCTTCTCCTCTTCCTTTTTCTTCTCCTCTTCCTTTTTCTTCTCCTCTTCATTTTTATTCTCCTCTTCCTTTCTCTTATCCTCTTCCTTTCTCTTATCCTCTTCCTTTTTTGCTTCCTTCTTCTTCTTCTCATCCTCTTGTTTCTTATTCTCCTCTTCTTTTATCTTTTCTTCCTCTTTCTTTTTCTTCTCATCCTCTTTTCTCTTGTCTTCCTGTTTCTTCTTTTCTTCCTCTGCCTATTTTCTCTTGTCTTCTTCCTATTTCTCCTGACCTTTTGTTTCTATTGGTGCAACCAAAGTAACATTGTCACCGTTTAAGGCATCAACATCAATCGGTTCCATTTGAGTGGTGACCGGTTCTCCTTCATTGTTGTATACTTCATCCGGTTGAGTGATTTCCGGTTCTTGCTTTGCTTTCCTGTTGGCTTCAGCCACTTCATGCAATCTTAAAGCTGATTGAGCAAGGGAGTGGGTATCTTTGACCACTTTTGGAACTTTTCCTTCCAATAGTAGGAGTCTTCTCCTTCTCATGAAGAAGAGGCCCTTATATTTCTCCACCACTTCATATAGTTCTATTTTAGGTACATCAGGAAAGTATTGTGCAAATACTTCCTCTCTTATTTCTTGTTCCTTTTCAATGGCAGTGTGCCACTTGTTGTCTAAAGAATTATACAAAGAATCAGGCACCTCAAATTTAATTTTTGATGGCCACTAGTCATTAATACATAAATAATTGGTAACTTCCTGTTCAACTTCTTTCTTTTCATCATCATTAAAATCATCAAAACACTCTTTTAAATCAACAAGTACTTTTCTTGTAATATTCTTAATTGTTCTTTGACAATGTGTCAAAGGTTTGTAAGAGGAAATATCAATATTTACCAATGCAGATGATGTCGGTTCACTCTTTGTCTTTTTCCTCATTTGCCTGGTCTTCTTAGGCTGTTCTTCAGAGACAGTGTCCTATGAGTTTGGTGTATTTCTTTTTGTCTTTCACTTCCTCTCAAAGACTTTGGTGGGTGCCGCTTCTGATTTATTCTTTGCTAGTGACTCCTTGGTCACTTTGGGACTTGTTGTAGTAATTGGTGCCGATGCTGAAGGCACTACCTTTCCCTTCTTTACTGAGGGTTCTTGAATTGGTGTAACCCTTTCCAAATAGGTGTTGGTTCTCTTTTCCTTTGGATCAAGGGGCAAGGTGATTAGGGTAGAGGTATATGATAGTTCTGATACTAATTGTAAAGTACAAATGCCAATAGCTAACAAGATGAGAGGGGGGGTTTGAATCATACATACTTAATCTTCCATGAAATCAACATATTCAACCTCGGTAACTTATACTTCAGCAATATAACCAAAACTGCTAAACATGCTAACTCATAAACACATAATCATCATAACACTCATAACACCAGATTTAACGTGGAAACCCAAATAGGGAAAAACCACTGTGGGATTTTGGACCCACTAAGAAATATACTCTTCTAGAGTATGCTCGGTTAAAAGCATATCATGTTAAAGATTACAAACACATTGCTAGATGTGACCCGGTTAAGGGATTTCCCTTAGATCTGTTAGGATCTTCACTTTGTTAGAAGTGACCTTGTTAAAGGATTTCAAACACTCAACTAGAATGTTACCTTGCTAGAGGGTTTACAAATAAGACTGTTAAGTCCACTCGGTTAAGAGATTTTCTGTCACTTGCAAAATAACAGTAATAAAAATCTATCTGCAACTTCACATCTAAAATGCTAAAGCAGATTCTTATTTGCTCAAAACAATCTAGTCATAAGACTTATCTTGTCTCTTTGCTGGGCTCTCTACTCTGTTATTCAAACAGGTCTTCAAGCTTCTGTGCATGGTAATCACTATGTAGCATCCCCTGTGCATACACTTGGCCGCATGCATTGTTTATTAACAATTCCTTATTTATAAACAATTGCTAACCACTAAATCTCCTTGATCACATTTCCCATGATCAATCTTAGCCATCAGATCTTCAAACTTGACTAGGTTCAATGTATTCTTCCGATCTGAAAATGTTTTACCTTGCCTCGGGACTTGTAGTCCTTTCTTGGAACTTACACAAGGTTATTGCGGTTCAATCTGTGTTGTAGATCTTCCTGCCGATTTTCCTTTGTCATAGATCCTTAACAAACTTCATGCACGACATACCAATCATTTATACATCTCCAGCTAATCATTGTCCTTCATTAAATAATGCTTTTATCCATCCAATGCACACTGTCATAACTCGGTTGCAACTCGGTAAATACTAAACTTTACTCGATAGACATTCTGCCTTCATTAACCGATATCGATAACCTTAGGTTTTATCGACTAGGTTCCTTAGGGTTTACCGACTAGGTTCTTTGCTCGGTTGCATAGTATAGTATTAACCTTACAATCAACAACATATGTAGGATATCAAAACAATCTAAACATCATGATCTCATCATTGTCTAGCTCGGTAATAGTTGCCCATTGAATAACTTATGCCTCCTCTTATTCATCACATTCTTTCTGTGTCTTTTACCGACATCTTAATTATCTTCAAATCAATCTTCTCAAGATATGGCAACATCATACTGAATCAAATAATCAATCTCTTGACATCAATGACAAAATAATGTTATAAAGATAGTTATCATCCTTTTTCAGTTGTATCAATAATCTCCAACAACCTTCTCAATATCCTTCATGAATATCAACAATCTATTGATATTGAAATGCCAACAATATTTCTTACTGTAATGCCAATAGCATATCCATCTAACATGTCATTCATTACCTCATATCCCATTGGTTCCACTTCTTCCTGTCTAGGCTCAATTGCCTCCATTATGTACTCATCAACTTTGATGGTGAAGCAGATGTCTTCCTCATACTTTTTGACTATATCATTGGATATTCTTACCCTTTGGTTCATTTTGCATCTGAACTCATCAAAATATTTGTTCAGCACTTCCGAATAGCTAGTTCCAACCGCTTGTAGGCTTTCCTTGATTTTCTTTGTCACTTGCTGGTCAACAGACCACTGAATATCACCTACTCCTAGAAAGTATCCTTGAAAGTAGAAGAACAACCCAACCAATAGTTTTCCAAACTTAAATTTCAGTGCATTGTCCTATTTGATTGACTTGAGGTTCAACAAGAGTTGTCTTTGCATACTAGTGCACAAATCAAATGATGCATCTTCCTTTATCATCCTGTAGGCGGCATTTACTGTCGCAGCAGAGATAGAGTTAATTCTACTGGCATGGAACATCTGGTATCCTATCACCATACATGCATATTTGACAAGATCATCGTTGATTGAATTGACAGTCATTCCTCATGAATCACTCGTAGAACCGGTGAGCTTAGTCATTTCTGTCTTGCTAATCTTTCTTAGGGCTGGCACTTCACCGACATTGCAGAAATTGGTGATGGCATGAATCTCTTCTGGTGTGATATCATGTGTCTGCTCTAATTACATCTTATCACCATGTACTCTACTCATAATAATTTGAATGTGATCATCCGAAAATTCTTCAAGAAAATAGGCTGCGTTGTGAAGTTTCTTCTTTTCCAGAATGCTGAATTCTAGTTTAATCTTCTTATCCTTTCCACAGAACATACTCAACTGGGAATGGATCATCAGAGATCCTAGGTCTTCAATCTTGCAGTCAACAAAATCTGAAATGCCTTCTTCCACTATGACACCAGCGGGTATTTGAGATAGTGCATTGTATTTTGCCTTCTGTTGAATGAAGTCTACAGAATCAACGGGTGCACTAGAGCTAGCATGTGATGTTGAAGCCATGATAAATAGGGAATTTTGAAAAATACCTTCGTAGATCAAAATTTAGGGCTTCTCAATTTGAACTTTGCTCCACACTACTTCGGTTACTGAAATACCGCTTTACATTCTACACTTCTCCAACAGATGTTTGCTTTAGATTCTTCTTCAAGATTTTGATAAATTCTTTGAATCACAATGTAAATCAATTTTCTTTGCTCTGCACTTGAAAACTTCTTTGCTCAAAAAAATGATAGTGGGAAATGATTTGAAAATTCCTTTTAAACAAATTCTCCACCTACCATAATAAATTCTCCACTATTAGGGCATAAACCCTAATTTTGCCTTATACCATTTCCGGTCTTCTGCCAATTTGAAAGGTATCTCATACCGGTTAAGGTCTTTTACCAGTGTCAACTAGGGGTTTGATATATTTCACCATTTGCTCCCCCTAAGCTTTTCTGATGCTTAGTTTGCCGTTTCAATGACTTCCACACTGGGTGCAGAAACCGGTTCTTCTTGAATCACTTCTTCTGGCTTCTTCTTCTAGGTTTTCTTCATATCTGCTTGAACAATTTCAACATCAATTTTTCCTTCCGGAGTGACCGGTATACCATCCGATATACTCTTTCTTGCTTTGCAGAATCTTGTTGTATGACCCAGTGTGTTGCAGTGATGGCAAACCATTCCAGGTGCTCTCCAAGGTCCATTATTCATGTTTCCATTCTTCCTTTTGCATGTTGCAGTAGTGTGATCATGACCATGAAAAATCATAGAAATTTATCTCCATCCGGTTGCCGCTTGATAGCCACCGCTACCTGACTGATGACTATAGGTATTAAATCAGTTTGGGTTCCGGTTCCCAAAGGGTTCATGAAAAAATCCTTGATTCCTTTGAGGATACCTTCAGGTATTGTGCATGACAAACCTGCATTCAAATGCTCTATGCCCAAACTTGTTGCATGCATAACAATTACCATTGAATCTATTGGATCTAGGCTTATCATTTAGAAAATAAGGAAAATTATTGTAAGCCTTACTTCTACATACATTAGCAGTGTGTCCTTCCTTGAGACAGTTAAAGCAAACAGGTTTGAAATTTTGCTTACCTTTATCCTTTGATGCCAGTTGTTTCTTTGATGCTCCACTTTTTGTTCCAGAGGTCTCACCTTCCTCATATTCAGAGAAACCAAGTCCATTTGTATTCTTTACTGGTTTAGCTGATTCAAGCTTCTGCTCTAGCTTGACAGAGCTCTTATTGAATTTGGCAAGTATTTCCTTTGACTCAGTGAGTTCTTTGGAAATGGCAGCATTGGATTTCTTCAAGGTTGCATTCTCAGAGATAGCCATGTTTAGTTCACCTTTCACTTCTTCTTTTTCCATTTTGCTTTCATGAAGATGAGTGGCAAGTGCACTGATCTCTTGCTTCAGCTTGGAGATCTCATGATCTTTGTCTTTTACCAGATCTTCAACATTCCTCCGGTTCTCAAGCTCTTGACACATTCTAATAGTTAGGCCTTCAAGTTCCCTTCTTAGGTTGGCATTGGACTCATTCAATTTTTTAACTTCTTGAATTAGGGCTTCCATGTCTTCTTCATCAAAAGAACTATTTTCAGTTAGCTCCATCAGTTTTTCAGCATGCTCTCTTCTTTTTGCCTGAGACGCCTTATATTTGACCATAAGTTCATCATAGGCTTGCTCAGACTGAGTGAGATGATGAGTAAGTTCCCTCATAGTGTATTCCCTCATATCTCTTTCCAAGTGGTTAGACTTATAGAAAGGTTGGCTCTGATACCAATTGATGAATACTAAGAGCGGGGGGTGAATTAGTATACCAAAAAATACTATACTTAAACACTTTAATAGTCTAGTAGTAAACCGGTAAAACAGTTTAGCAAACAAACTGGTTAGCACACATGCAAAACAAATAGCAAATAATGCATTCACCCACAGAATAAAAAACACCATAACACAAGAGATTTTGACGTGGAAACCCAAATGGGAAAAACCATGGTGAGATGAAACTCACAAGTAACTATCTGTAGAATAGTAACCAGACCGGTTAAGGTCATACAATGTTCTTTACCAAAACAGATCCTGTTAGGAATTGTAATATCTGTTAGGAGATAAGTCTGATTAAAGACTACCTTGTGAGAGGATTTCAGATCCATAGATGTGAACCACCTTGTTAGAGGATTTACAAAGGCTTTTCTGGGCCTACCGGGTTAAGGGTTTCTAACTTGTCGAAGATGTGAGTAATCAACAAGTGAATGATCTAGAAAATGACACAGTCTACTTGATTAGATCCATTGTAGCTCATAGCTAATGCATTTCAGCATTACTTCAGTCTTTAGTAACTCCTTACTTTGTTACAACTCATAGACTTGATCTTCACAGTTAAGATCGCACATTCAAGAGCTCATCAACAACCACAAAACCTATCAGCTAGACACTCATATATTCTAAAACCCTAGACATGATGTCCTTAAAAGGAATCTAATTTCATTTTGGTCCAATAGGATTACATTGCAAGTTCCTAGGTCCATTGTATCTTGACACATTTAGTTACATGACACAAAATCACCGTCAAAGTGTCGGTGGATGGTAACTCATCACACAAATATACTGGTTGGTAACTCATCACAGAGTATTACCAATTTGTCCAACTTTTCGGTTATCGGTTGGTGACTCAGAGTAATACTAGTTCAAACACATTACCGGTTTACAAAAATTGAAGACTGGGAAAAAGATAACTGTCACTTCTGGCTCCTTTGCTCTGCTCCGCTTGAGATCCTTAAACCGCTTGATCTCTCTATGCCACTTGAGATCGGTAAACACTTTCTGCATAACAATAGTAGTCTAAAGACTATAATCATGATACCGGTTTGGAACAATTACTGGTTGAGCATAATTCATACATTCTCAAAGTGATCTCATAGCAAGTGTGTGTCCATCAATGACAATCACAACATAATCATCAAAATGCCAACACATACTTCACCTCCGATATTGATATGTTTTTTGTAACATTCTCCCACTTCATCAGAATCAATAGCCCAACATCTTTCTCTCTTGTTGGCTGGCCACAATGTATTTCCTACCTATCATTTACCAGTCTGCAATCCTTATGTCTTCAACACAAGTCAATCACTAACTTGTGTATCGGTGACTCCAATGGCCATTATCTTTGATGACCTTCTCTTCCTTACCGGTGACCTGCTATGCTAGATGACATCAATGGCACCATTTTTAGTATTCATTAATGACAACGCTGTACATCAATCTCCCATGCTGGTTGCCATCATATATTGGTTGATATTAATGACAACAAAATTCCAATAAAAATGGTATAGCCTTCAAGCCTGCCAATGGAATGTCATTCTTTTGAGTCAGGAATAAGGGACTACCACCATTGAAGGTGACAAATGTATGTCCTCTTGGAACTACCATAGCAAATAGGTGTCTACTGGTATGGATGGTAGGGCCTCTATATTGTGCTAATCTAATAAAAGCAGGGGTAGACTGAGACCTTAAGGGTGTAGGTGATTCTCCTCGAGTTCCTCTTATCGGTGACAATTAAAGCCTACCTACAACTTCTCTAGAATTTGAATATGAAAGTTCAGAGTATTAGAAATTACCTCTATAAGATGCTCTAGTTTGAATTCCAGGCATGTAAGTGGTAGGTGGTTCTCACCAAGAGTCTAAATTTGTTCCTTAGGGTCGCCAAGTGCTTGATTGATTGCCTCCAAAGGCTGGATTGCTAAGAGTAGCACTAAATCCTTAGAAGATATGTTGAAATCGTGTCCCACCGGGCATGCCAAAAACTGTTGTCACAAAAATTTGCACCCTTGATGATCAGGCTTGATCACCAACCTTGTGAAACATGGAAACAACCTCCCAAGTGTGGGACTTGCAGAAGTGAGGTTGAGTCTCCAGAGAAGGCTGACTTCCTTTCTAATCTAATGTAGGTGTTGGACCAACCCAACATGAATAATCTAACACTACTAATTTTTTGAGGGAAAAGGGGAAGAAGGATTGCTTGAAAAGGGAAAAGGTTTGCACCTAGATTGAAGATTGACCTTCCTGCGTATATCTACATAGAACATCAATAGAATTTCTCTAAGTATGCACAAATTCTTATCCTAATTGACCACCTAAGTGCAAGTGAAGGTTGAAATCTTGTGAAATGAAGAGAGTAACTGAGTGTTCACTCTCAAGATCCACAGAGGGATCAACATAGACACTTACAACTAAGGAAACAAAAGCAGAATACATTCATACAAGGAGGTAAAATGTTACACAAGTTGTAAGAACTGAAAGAGGCAAAGTTAAGCATAATCTATTAATGTAAAGGCATGACAACTTTTACAAATCATGAGACCAAGTATTCAACTGAAATGAAAAAGGAAGAAGATCTTGAGAAAATTACAAAAATTGCCTTTATAGTTCAGGCATAAATTTGGATTGAACATCTGATAAAAACCCTAACCCTACCCAGGTTAGGTTACAAAATCTGAGAGAGGAGAAGATGATCAGATCAACAAATTTGATAGCATGCTGAATCCGGCCTTTGAAGGCATCTTTTGCCTCTAGAAGGGCGAAAACCACCCCTCAGTGAAGTAATCCCTATCAACAAGCATGGTCAGACACACTTGTAGGGAAACAAGTCTCTATTTTTCATTGAAGAGGTCATGGTGGCATCAAAAAATGGCCTACAGGGGTCACTTCTAGAGTAAAGGTGAGCAAATTAGGTGGTTGGCATGAGATCGGGTGCAAGATTGGGCTCCGAGTGAGAAAAGAAAGATCTTGACCATCGAGTTGATAATTACCCTTCATAGAGAAATCAAAACCCAATGGCCATTGCAAATTCAAATATCCACCATCTATCTGAGAGATTCACATGAGATCTCACCACTTAGGCATCCAGTGGGCCCAATTAGTGATTAAAACATGGTCATTGGATCAGGCTGTTATGAAGGTCCGACGACCATAATTGGTTGATGTGGCACTCTGGGTCCATGCTTCCCTATTGTTGTCGATCACTGAGCAACTTTGCATACCATGTGGAATAACATTCTAAGCTTGTTGCTTTGGTACAATCTTATCCTGCGACCTCTTTTTACTCTCTGCTCAACCTCTTAGGATAAACCTTGTCTTTGTTTCTACTTTGTTCCTTATCCCATGATCCCTTCTATGTCTTTTTTTTACCTCACAAGATAAGAGAGGTTGACCTTCTTCTTACTCGGGTCTTATCCCACGAGCTTCCCTTGTTGTTCTTTGCACCCTGCGAGATAAGAAAAAACACACCTTCGCCTTTGTTATTTCTTATCTCACAATAGAATTTGAGCCTTCATTAACTTCTTGTCCCATGGGGCTTCATTGAAGTCCCTCTAACCCTCAGGATAAGGAGAAAGACCACCCGCTTTTGTCTTCCTTATCCCATAGAGTCATTTGTGTCCTTGTTCTACTTCATAGGATAAGGTTTTCCTCTTTTCTTTGGACAATTCCTTATCCCACGAGATGTCAATGTTGCCTATCTAACCCTATGGGATAAGCAAAATGCCCCTTTATAGCCCCTGAGCCTTATCCCGCATGACTTTATCTAAACCCACCAAACACTTAGCCAATTGGGGCCCATCTCATTGCCAATTAACACGTTGCAAACTGAGATGGTCAATAACATGACATATTATTGACATGAGCTCTTGGTATAGCATATTAGGCACAGGGTCAATAACACTCGTGTTATTGACACATCATATAACCCTTGTGTTATATGAATGCAAAAATTATGAAGAAGCAGATAACTTTGTTGAGATCGATAACACGAAGCGTTAGCCACACTAAAATCCTAGATCTGAGCTCTGCTAAGGTTGGCACAAAAATTGTCAATAGTTACTATTGTTGGTGATCCAACAGAACCTCCTTCTAAAATTAAAGACTCCGATGAAGCTGAATTATGTGAAGTGCCCTTCGAATACCTTAATAACCTTTTTTATTATTCCTACATTAACACCATTACCTCTATCACCCCTTCCAACCTAGCAGAACTACAACTTGTCCACCCAAAACTCATTGACTAGGACCAACAAGGACCACCTACCTTTGACATCTGCGCTGACAATAATGCCCTCTTGGCATTATTTAATATGAAAGACCTTTAGAATCACACATATGTGAATGGAATCCAACTCAATAGGGAGGCATAGTCTGGTAATCAGGCTAGCTTAATCACAAAAATGAGAATAAGAAGAAAAAACAGAAGTCCCCTAGTGAAAACCTCTCTAAGGAGCCATCAGACTCATAAAAAGTAAAAAAAGGGATATATCTTCTAGTGAAAACCTGGATTGGGCACTAGAAGATGAGGGAATTGACCTGCCTACCATGGTTCCCTTGCATTAGGAGAAATCATCATTGTTGATTGAAGAAACTGACACTATTAACATGGTTATAGATGACAATCTGAAGAATGTGCTTGCTACAAAGTCCCTTACAAATCATGAAAAGTAGAACATCATAATCTTCCTTAATGAGATGTAAATTAACTATGCTTGGTTGTATGCTAATATGCCAGGCCTTGATCTAGAACTGGTAGTACACAACCTTGATGACTGACCAGATGATAAACCAACAAAGTAGAAGCTCCGCAAGATGCATCCATAAATTTCCCTCCCTGTCAAAGAAGAACTACAAAATATGATGGATGTCGGATTCATTAAACCCATTGATTATCTTGAATGGGTCTCAAACATTGTACCTATCGGCATATAGCCACTAGGGGCATAAATATTTGTACAGACTTCAGGGACCTCAACAAAGCATTTCCTAAACATGATTTCCCATTACCCAACATAGACATGATTGTTGATCTAACAACTAGACATGAGATTCTTTCCTTAATGGATGAATTTCTCGGATATAATCAAATAAATTTTTCTAAAGAAGACTAGCATAAGACTGCATTCAATACCCCTTAATGAACATTCTTATATCAAGTCATGCCCTTTGGCTTAAAAAATACAGGTGCAACTTATTAGAGATAAATAAAAACCATTTTCCATGACTTCCTGCATGACATCATTGAAGACTATGTGGATGACCTCCTGGGAAATTCTAAGACACATGAATAACACATCTCCATCTTGAGAAAATTCTTTGAGAGACTAGAGAAGTACAAGCTACGACTAAATCCTAAGAAGTGTGTCTTCGGGGTAACATTTGGAAAATTGTTGGGATTTATTATGTCTCATAGAGGAATTGAATTAGATCCAAATAAAGTCAAATCAATCATGGAAATGCCTCCCCTTAAGATGCTCAGAGAGCTTCATAGTTTATAGGGTAGGCTTCAATCCATCCGTCGATTTATAGCACAACTTGTAGACAAGTGCCATTCTTTTGCACATCTCCTGTACAAGGACACCAAATTTAAATGGGATTGCCTATGTTAGAAAAATTTTGATAAACTGAAAGAGTATTTGGCCTCCCCTCTAGTACTAATGCAGCCTATTCTAGGACAACCACTTCTTTTGTACATATCAATAATAGTAGTGGCTCTGGGGACATTACTTGCACAAACTAATGACAAAGGTAAGGAGCATGCATTATATTACATCAACTGCACTCTTGTTGGATATGAACTCAATCAATTACATTCCCATAGAATGAGCATGCCTTGTAGTGGCCTTTAGCACTTAGAAGCTTCTCCACTACATGCTTAATAATAGGACCAAGTTCATAGTGAAGATTGATCCCCTCAAGTACATGTTGTCTAAGGATACTCTTACTAAGCGCATAACTAACTGGGTCATGTTGTTGAGAAAATTTGACATTGAGTATGTAGATAGGAAATCAATAAAAAGACAAATCATAGTTGATCAGTTGGTTGATGCTCCCCTTCAAGGAGATCACCCCCTCATAGCAGATTTTCTTGATGATTTCATTATGTTCATCACATAATCTGCACAATGGTAGTTGTATTTTCATGGTTCCTACACATAACATGGATCGGGAGCAGGTATCTTGTTAATCACCCCTCAAGGAAATTGCATCCCTAAGTCCTACAAGATAGCATTTGCATGCACAAACAACATAGCAAAGTATGAAGCTCTCATCACTGGACTTTGTTTGGTCATCCAATGGAAGATCACAGACCTCCAATTCTATGGAGACTCCCAACTTGTCATCAAGAAAGTCAATGATTATTACCAAAAAAAGGATGACAAAATCATCCCTTATTGTTTTTTGGTAGAGGACTTCAAATTGCACTTCACTTCCATTTAGTTTGAGCAAGTCCCTTAGACAAACAATAGAGCTGCCGATGTAATGGCCACAATTGGTTCTCTTTTGTAGATGCCCACAAATAGTTAGAAATGTGAGTTCTTGGTTGAGCATCTTTTTGTACCAACATACAATGTCCCTGAACCACACATGGTATGTGTCCTTGTTGGTCCCGACTCCCATTGGTATCAATAAACCTTCACCTACCTTAGAGATAACACCATTCCCCCTCACCTCAACAAAACCTAACAACAAACATTCATTTGGGCCAATCTACCTGATACATTATCCTTGGTGATATTCTATTTCAAAGGAAATTTGATGGAACCCTCCTATGGTGTTTAGATAAAGAGGAGGTTGAACAAAAATACGTAAAGTACAAGAAGGTATCTATGGAGCACACTCAACCAACCTCACTTTGGCTAAGAAGCTCTTGCACAAAGGATATTACTAGCCCACAATGGAACAAGATGCCTATCACTACATGAAGAAATGTATCCCTTGTCAAAAGAATGGGGACAAGATTCATGTGCCTTCTCAAGATCTACAACCATTTATTACACCCTAGCCCTTTTGTCAGTGGGGGCTTGATTTCATAGGTAAATTCCACCCCACCTCATCCAATGGACACAAGTTCATAATAACCATTACCGAGTACTTTACCAAGTGGGTTGAATGCATACTACTCATGTTTACCACCGGTAAACAAATTTCTAAGTATATCCTAAATTACTTAATCTACCGCTATGGAATATGTTAGAATTGTTCTTGAAATCTTTTAAGGTTTGTATTTTGTTTTTCTCTAGCCTCAAAATGATTTTGTTTGAATCATATTGGTGGGTATTTCTTTTTGAGTAGTGACTTGTTCTCTTGGTTATCTTCTCCTTATGTTCACTCATTAAAGGTTTTTTTAAATTCAAAGACCAACCTTATGTCCTAATGTTTTATTTTTGTCTTGTAATTCTACGGTCTTGAGCAGGATTTTCCCCTTATTTTAATGAACCTTAGGTTTTCGGTCTCCTCCACATGACTTTATAGGGATATAGGAACATGATCTAAGTTTTTTTTATGTAGGCCCTCGGTACGCATTGAGATGTTTTACTTGCCTTACCAAGCTTCTAAGTGTGACCTGATGTAGCAATTGTGTGGTGTTCGAAAAGGAAACTCAAGGCTCAGTGAGACCTTAACTCCTTTTCTACTGATTCCCGAGGGGTTTTATTTCTGTAGGATTTCAAAGTGTTTTCAACTCAAATTCTCGATGAGTTGTTTTGTAGTTCTGGCAGAGTTCCAAGTCTTTCCACAAGGCACAAACGAGAATGTACTTAGAGCTCAATGAACCTTTTGTTTGTAATTTAGTGAGTGTATGAGGAAGATGGTTGCAAAGTGATATTTAAAGGCAGTTTGATACTCGTTGAGTTACTCTCTTTCTTTTGAGCGAGTTTTTGAGTAAGCGAGGAAAAGGTGTTTTGTCAGTGGGTGAGTAGGATCTAACATGTCATATTTGGATGTGCCAAGATAATCTAAGGGATTTTACTGAGCATCCAAGGAATAATAATAAAGTCAGTGATAAGAAAAATTGAAGGGTCAAAAGTAGTCCCCTCGATTAAGGAGATTTAAAATTTGTCAATGGTTGTCGATGGTTCATGATCAATGGTTTAGATTCAAACTTGTGTCCCATTTGTGCCATCAAAATTCACATGAATAGCATTAATGAATGAAAATACTAGAGAGTAGAAATAGCTATTTGTAATATATATTCATTTCTAAAGCTTGGAGCAGATTTTAAAGGAGAGACGAGAAAAGAGCTAAGGTTCTAGCCAAGAGATTCAATTGCTTCCATAATTTTCAGCCAATTCATCAAAAGCTAGTAAGTTAATTTTCTTCATTCCCTGAAGTTATTTCAAGTTCTTTCTGAAGAAAAAGTAAGGTTCGTAGTTAGAACCGTAGGCTAGTATATTTGCAACAATTTGACAAAAACATTCACTAATAGACCTATGAGATGTCTACTTTGTCAAAAGTCTCACAATCAGGAGAACCAAAGGCAAAAAAGATAAAGAAATAAAAGAACCTTCATGATTATTTAATTGCCTTGTTTCCATGGTCTTAATGGAGGCCAAAAAATGGGTCTCGTGTCCCTAAATTTTTTGAAAAATAGAGCAATTGTAGAGAAAGTTACTTTAAGGTTACAAGGCACCATATTTTAAATTTTTCTTTTTAAAATCTGAATCTACTATTCTAGAATGTAACCCTTGGAGGTTAGGGCTTGCAAGGCTAGTTGTCCCAAATGTGTTTGTTAACTTAGACCTATTCAAAACTTTTTCCAATTGCTATAATCCCGTCGGTAGATTTATTAGGTCTATAAATGGAAGTTTGCTAGAAATCAATAGGGATAAGATATTGGAAGTTTTTGACATGCAAGATTGTAGGGACTATAATACAAGGATTGATCTAGCAAGGTTAAAAGAAGAATATGAAGCCATTGAGGGTTTTTATAGAAGGAAATGGTTGCCTATTCATAGGCCAAGATACAGAGGTAACCTGAAGGAGTTTGCCAGATCAGAAAAACCTTTCTATAAGGTGGAATTGTTTAAAAGGTACTTTTGTTGGCAATATGATGGAATTGATTATGTGTTGCATTGATTTTTTTTCTTTGATGTCAGCACTAGCTGTTATGGTTGTTTACCAACTTGCGGTAGAAGGATTGGATTGGGAATATTATCAATTGATTGTCACCGATATGATTTGGATGATGGAATAAGTTTCTATGGATGGTTCATATGCTTCTGAAGTATGTTTCAATCAGTTGGTATTGACTTGATGATCGGATGCTATCTTATGTTCTAGTAAGCCTGCTTTATAGGTCTGGTGAGGGTTTCACCGATAGAGATTTATTGAAGATCTTTGATGTAATGCATAAGTGGTGTTGGTACAACTTCTAGAAAGGATTCAGGATGCTGATGGTGATTGTGTTTGTGCCTCGACTTATTGGTGTCATTACTTTGGCATGTGTGGATCTAATTTAGGTCTGGTGCTATCTAGGTATGGACCGGTTTTCATGTAACGTATTGGTGGATCCTCCGATGTGCTTTCAGGATGTTTTATTTATTGGATGATGTTTGCTTGGACTTAGGCCGACATGTGTTATGATTTTATTTCTAGATTATATAATGGATCTATTGAATTATCATTTGGGTGGCTGACCTAATTGGTTAGGTCCCGGGTTGGTATAAAAGCTATGTAAGATCTCATTATAGATCATGTATGAAAGGGAAAGGATCAAATAATTTAATGATTATTTGTGCAGAGGATTTGGTTGATCATAGATGATTGAGTTGGGTTTATGTAAGAGGTTTTAGATCTCTGGTATTGAGCTTAACCAGAACTATAATCTGACATGTTTGATGCTATCACAGGTAGTTCTTCTTTCCGGATTGTTGTCCAAATATTCTGAGGTGGTTAACCTCTTAAATAGTCAATGAGACTCCATTGTGATGCGTAGTGTGCTCTAGGCAGTGTGCCTTCTTTCATGTGCAAGCCCCTTATTGTAATATTTATTCATCTGATCAGTAGATAGATATTGTGGGTCTCCAATCCCACCGTGGTTTTTCCTCCTTGAGGTTTTCCACATATAAATCTATGGTGTTATGGTGTTCATCTTTGTGGTTGCATTGTTGCTTATTGTCATATACTTTTATGTTTACCAGTTGTTGAGTTGTTGTATTAATAAGGTTAAATTTCTCCATTCTGGTAGAACACTAATTCACCCCCCATCTTAGTGTTCTTGGATTCCAACAATTGGCATTAGAGCCTAGTCCTATTTTTGCAGAAGCCTAACCACTTGAGGAAGATCCTGAAACCGAAATCCATGGAGATGTGTTTGAGGCAGCACCTTGAAGTTGCTCTTGAAGATTTTGAAGCTGAAAAATTTAAGAACATTAAGTTGGAAGATGAACTTAGATCTGCAAAAGAATTCATTATCACTCTACAAGAAAAGATATCTAATTCTCAAGCTAAAAGGAAGGAACTTATGTGAAATCAAGATGATGAAGAGAAGGATGCCCTTAAGGAACAATGTCAGAAGCTAAGTCAGGAGAATGGTGTGATGAAAAATGAAATGCAAGCCCTAACTATGAAGATGTGCAAGGAGATTGAAGACCGGAAGAATAATGAAGAAAATCTTTCTATATCTTTGAAAGAAAGATTTGAGGAATGCATTAGGTTGGTGCATGAGAATGATATGTTGAAAATTGAATTGGTGCAATCATAGAACAATGAGAAAGAGTTGGAAAGAATGATGATAATCATAAGAGGAGGTCTAGATGCTGCAAATGAATACAAAGATGATTTCAAGGTTAGTTCTGCTAAACTTGATGAGCTATTGAAGGATCAAAGATGCAAGGGAGACACTAGAGGACTTGGATTTGAACAAGGTTAGAGCTTTGATACTGCAAATGAAGATTAGACGTCTGGTATGCAGAATGATCATAAGGTCAACTAGAATTAGAGGTCACTGTTAAGGCAACCCAATACACATAAATTCAATGGTAGATGTTTTGTTTGCAATAAATTTGGTCATATGGCAAGACATTTTAGAAATAGAGAAAAATTAGAACAACAATGCAATTCCTAGTCAATGTTCAAATTATAAAAGGTATGGTCATAAGGCAGATGATTGTAGAATGAATGTGAAATGTCATGCATGTGGAAAGTTTGGACATATGACTAATCAATGCAGGTCAAGGAATGGTCAAGGTTATAGTAAGGCAATTTAGAAGATTGATATGACTTGTTATGCATGCAATAAAGTAGGACATACTGCTAAATTTTGTAGAAGCAAGAACCTACCAGCAGAAAGTGATAAATATGATGAAAAAGGAAAGAAGAAGGGTGATGACATTCAAAAGAAGCATGACTGTTGGTATTTTAAATATGTTGATATGGTTTTGTCATTGATGTCAACACTTGTCAACACTTGTCAACACTTATCAACACTTGAAGATCTTTGGTTATGTTCACCAGCAAGTCAGTGACTTATGCACAGTCATTAGTATTTGGTTCACTGGCAGGTTATATTGTTCACCTACACTTGGAATGACTTGAAGACTACCTAGTTATGTCGAAGACATTATTTGATCACTTGATTTGGTGATTTAGTTATTTATCTATTTGGGTTTGCATATTTATTGTTACCGACAAATAGGTCCAGGTTATGCACCGACAAGCATATCTATTCTAGATCAACACAACACATTATGGAGATGATTTATTATTATTGTAAATGCATTGAGCTGACATGATGCATCGCTTATTGATTTATTTGTAATTGATTTTATTTTATTATTCTTTGTAAAGCCGACTTACACTTTTGGTCTTAGTTTTCGGTATATATGTAAGATCTCATTTGTGAGATTGATATGTGATTGGGAAAAATGATTGTAATAAGGTATATGTGAAAATACGAAGAGCTATACGAGCAGACATCATTTGAAGGTTGAAGGAAGGTTTTGAGGAAGATAATCAAAACATAACTGGTACTGAATCTAGCATATGAAGATGCTATCTTAAGCAATACATTATCATTGTATTTAACCATCCAATTGTAGTCATTGTGACTCCCATTATGTTGAATTTACACTATGAGCATATTCAAATGCGGTTTGGGATAGAGTTATAGGAACCAGATAGGAACATCCGGTGGAGAATTCTTTCTTGGGAAGAAATTAGTTTCATGGATCAACAAGAAGTATTCATGCATTTATTTATCTACTGCTAAAGCTAAATATGTTGCAGCTGCAACTAATTGCACTCAAGTTTTATGGATGAAGCAAATGTTGAAGGATATAAGGGTAGATTACAATGAATTGGTAGTTATTCACTGTGATAACTCTACAGCTATTGACATATCCAAAAATCTGGTATTTCACTCCAAGACTAAGCACATATCAATCAAATATAACTTTTTGAAGGAAAAGGTTGAAGCAAATGAAGCCAGATTGGTCTCAGGAATCATTTGAGCATTTGAGAGACAGATTGGGAGTTTCTACCCCTCTGGTAGAGATTTGAGTGATGTTGATTGGCATTAGTTCAGTATGCATTTACAGAGGTTCTATTCATTCTGGATTGATGATTTGGTGCTACTACTCAGGGGAAGAAGTTATCTATGTGGTTCAGAGGCTCTATGTCTTTCTTTGGTGTTTATGTCATATTTTTGGCATTGAAGTCAAAGGGGGAGAGATATATATTTGAAAAACCATTGCTATTTATTTTTTAGATTGATTGCACTCCTTAGGGGAAGTTTGGTGATATTTGGTCTTTTGATTCAGATTTTGTTCAGAGCTTCATTACTATATCATTTTATGGGAGATTGTTGGTGGTCTTCCATAGGGGGAGACTTGTTTGGCATCTCTTGGTGCTTGGATGTTTTTCACATCTAGTGTTACCATCAATGCCAAAGGGGGAGATTGTTGGCAATATGATGGAATTCATTATGTGTTGCATTGATGCTTTTTCATTGATGTCAACACTAGATGTTATGGTTGTTTACTGGCTTCCGATAGAAGGATTGGATTGGGAAGATTATCAATTGATTGTCACTGGTATGATCTGGATGATGGAATAAGTTTGTATGGATGGTTCATATGCTTCTGAAGTATGTTTCAGTCATTTGGTATTGACTTGATGACCAGATGCTATCTTATGTTCTAGTAAGCCTTATTTATAGGCCTGGTAAGGGTTTCACCGATAGAGCTTTATTGAAAATCTTTGATGTAATGCATAAATGGTGTTGGTGCAGCTTCTAGAAAGGATTCAGGATGTTGATGGTGATTGTGTTCGTTCCTTGACTAAATGGTGTCATTTCTTTGGCGTGTGTGGATCTAATTTAGGTCTGGTGCTATCTAGGTTATGGATTAGTTTTCATGTAACGTGTTGGTGGATCCTCTGATACACTTTCAGGATGTTTTATTGATTGGATGATGTTTGCTTGGCCTTAGGCCAGCATGTGTTATGATTTTATTTCTAGATTATGTAATGGATCTATTGAATTATCATTTGGGTGGCTGACCTAATTGGTTAGGTTCTGGGTTGGTATAAAAGTTATGTAAGATCTCATTGTAGATCATATATGAATGGGCAAGGAGCAAATAATGTAATAATCATTTGTGTAGAGGATTTGGTCGATCATAGGTGATCAAGTTAGGTTTATGTAAGAGGGTTTACACCTCTGGTATTGAGCTTAACCAGAACTGTAATCTAGCATGTTTGATGTTATCACATGCAGTTCTTCTTTTCGGATTGTTGTCTGAATATTCTAAGGTGGTTAACCTCTTTTGTAGTTAGTGAGAGTTCATTGTGATGAACAATGCACTCTAGGTAGTGTGCCTTCCTGCATGTGCAGGCCCCATATTGTAATATTTATTCATCTGATCAGTGGATAGATATTGTGGGTCTCCAATCCCACCATGGTTTTTCTTCCTTGAGGTTTTCCACATATAAACCTATGGTGTTATGGTGTTCATGTTTGTGGTTGCACTGTTGCTTATTGTTATATACTTTTATGTTTACCGATTGTTTTGTTATTGTTTTAATAAGGTTAAATTTTTCCATTTTGGTAGAACACTGATTCACCCCCCGTCTCAGTATTCTTGGATTCCAACAACTTTGAGATGACATAATATGCAATATGTAAATTACTGGGGTATGGTGGAAATCCTATGCTGCTAGAGTAGATAATGTTGCTTACTTGTGATGTTCAGAGTGAAACTAATTATAAAATATATGATTAGCCCTAGTTTGTTGCAGATACTATCAATGATGTATTAATAAAAATTCAACAAGGTGGTGCCACCATAACCTTTAAGTGGTTTTCTCTTTTGATGCACATGTTATTTCAAGAACAAAAGTACAATGTGTGGGGGTCTGAGCTTCACATAAAGGTCTCTGATTCTAACAATATTAAGAAGTTTGTTCAATTATGGATTGTAATTTGGGATAGTGGATATGATTATTCTCAAGCCCTCATATTTGAACAACACTTTGTTAAAAGTATTTATGTTGCATGTGGTGTGGAGCTCTTGAGATTGTCAAATCAAGTGATGAACTTCCTAAGGCCGAAAGGAAAGGAGTGGGATCTTAAGGCCATTATTGACTATAATTGGTCAAGATGGTATATAATTAAGGAATGTACATTGAAAGATAACAAAGAATAGCTAATATCATGGGGTGTTGTTGTTAGCATTATGGATGAATTGATTATGTGTTGCATTGATTTTTTGTTATTGATGTCAACACTAGTTGATATGGATGGTTACTGGCAGACAGGTTACTGGTAGAAGTTCTAGTGTTACCGGTAGAAGAGATTATCTGTTGGACACTTCCAACATGATTGGATTAGTAAAGATGCTCTATGAGCATGTTTTGGTCAGTTGGTATTGGTTTGGTAATTGGATAATTATTATACACTCTGGTAAACCCTTTCCGACATTGGTTTAAGGCTTTACCGACATAACTTTCATTGAGGAATTGTGACAGGATGCATAATTGGTGTTGGTGCATCTTCTTCATGTATTTTAGGATGCTGAAGATGTTCATTGATCATGCTTCAATTGCTTGAAGACACTGCTTTGGCGTGGTGGACCTAGAATAGGTCCAATACCTATCTCAGTTATGGACTGGTATCATGCTAACGTGTACTCTACATGTTACCTGGATGATTCGAGATGATTTATGAATTTGTTATTATTGTTTTGGTCTTAAGCCGACATGGCATATCATTGTAATATGGAATTATGTAATGATCTTATTGTAATATCTTTTAGGTGGCCGACCTAATTGGTTTAGGCCTTAGGGTTTGTATAAAAAAGAGGTAGAAACTCTTTGTAAAGTATCATGGTTATTGGAAAGGTCATGGTCAAGGAATGTAATGTGTGAATATTGTAATATCATTTAGGTAGAGGAGTTGGTTGTGTAGACACCTAAAATTAATATTTAAGGCCTGTCAACATAATTAATTGACTTAATTGTGTTGTCCTTATTCTTCTTAGTGTTAATTAAATCTAATTTAATTAATCCTATCGGTATTATCCAATAATTAATTTATCAAATAAATTAATTATTCCCCTATTCTTCTAAAGTCCCCTCCAATAATTATTTTCTCTAAACCCACTTAATTAATTTTAACTAATTAACCTAGTCATGTGATTCCTACAAATCACTTTTCCTAATCCCATTAGCCTAATTAATCCTTCTAGAATCTCTCATAATCATTCTTATCATTATCTCTCAATTTTTAATTCCCACTCATGTCACATCAACATTGAGTCTCGCAAAGAAATTCAAATTTCTTTGAATCCCTCAATGCATCCTTATTTTGGAATTTTTGATTCCTCATATTTGAAATTCAAATTTTTCCCCCCTTTTTCCCAAGGAATTTAATATTCCTGTTTATTTTCCCAAGGCACCCTTGATCCATGCCTTCATGATCAAATCAATCTTGGCCCTCTATTTGCCTTCTCCAATCTATAAATTGGAGCCTATTCTCCTCACAAATCATCCACTTCTCATGCATTGTCATGCTACCTATTTCTTCTCTCATCCTCTTCATAATCCTCTATCAAATCTATGCATCCTTAATCTTCTAATCCAAATCCTCCTATCCATCACTCAAATCCAATCGATTAATCCACTTACCTTGTTGAGAATTTGGAGAGCATTCCACATCCATCAAGAAGGAGCCCATCTAATCAAGTTGAAGAGAGGTGCTATTCAACTTCACCGAAGGCTCAATCCGAGGGAGAAGGTAAAGGTTTGCAAGGTATAATCTTTGTCTTCATGGTTTTATGTGGTTTTAGGCATGTTTCATGTTTTAATATATTTTAGTGTTTCATTTGTGCACTAACCACCTCAATCCACCTTGCTGGTTTTTCCCCTCTTCATTTTGGCATGCCCGATGGGACCCACATCCCTAAAAACTAATATTTTATTGAGTTTTTGTGAGTTGTGAGACGCAAGTTCTGGAACAACGCGAGAGACTGTAAATCAACGCGAGCGACTCGGGTTTAGTGTAACATAAAACCTATTTCGGCGCATGTGCAGGCGCATCAGCGCGACCACCTGATAACATTAAAAGTTTTCTGGCTCTCTTTTAAATTTTTTTTAAAAAAAAATTACTCTGTCTGTTTACTGCGTGCGCAGGCATTTCAGCGCAAGTGTTTTCTAACCAGTGCAACCGTTTTCCCAAAATTCCCGCCCTTAGGAAAATTTTAATTTTGAAAATTTTGCTCGCTAATTTTTCCTATCTCTATTTTCAGGATTTCAAGGCGACCGTAGGCATTTCGGTGCGACCGCAGGCATTTCAGCATGAGTGTTTTAGATCAACGCGATAGACAAGTATAAAATTCCTCTATGCTCTATGTTGACTTTATCCTTTTTTTTTAACATTTTTATTTACTATAGCGCGTATGTAGGCGCTTCAACGTGTCTGACTACACTTCAGCGTGTACGTTGTATGTGCAGTACAACAAGTACTAATTTCCTTTTTTTATTTTTGCATTTTAAACCGACCGTCCAAGACCTTAAAAAGCAGAAAAAACTGCTAATCCACTTTTTTTTGCAGGTTGCCTAGGAGACCCAACCAAACACTGTGCTTATTTTTTTTTAACTAGGCACCTAGATGTTAATTAAAGGGTGAATGAATCATTGTTTGATGTGTTTGAGGAAAGTGTAGAGGTAGGAGAGTATTCTCTTGTCTGCATAGACAATCAAAAATCCCGACCCTCGAACCTTTTCTTGTTTGATTGCATGCTTACCCTTAGCGGGCTTGCCCTCCAAACTTGCTCTTTGAGAAGGTAAGAGGGGAATGACCCAAGTGAGTACACCCGGACCTGGGGTTCCCAACTCACTATAATAAATAGGCCATTGACTACGAAAGGGTCAATGGTTGGGGCTATATGAGAGTTCACTCTCACATTGGGTGCTTAGTAGGATCCTAGAGATCTCAATTACGCTTGCGTAACTGCTAAGTTCTTCGTGCTTCATTGGGCTATAGGCCTCAATTGCACTTGTGCAATTGTGAAGGGTAGCTCCTAATGGGAAGCCATACTAAACACCTTGTGCATAGTGGCCAAAAAACTTCTAGTCATTGGTGTAGGAGGTCGGACCTCCGAAGCCACCCATATTTTTACGGCCCTTAGTAGAGACACAAAGTTCACCATGAGGAGTTTTCATCCGAATTGATGCTTGGCTGCCCTGGATAAGTGAGTGTCGTGGAGGGGAGCCAGTGGGGTCAAGCATCTAAGTGTCCGCTTTGGGTAAGCGTAGCTAGGAAACCAATTGGATCCATTGACTATTGTCTTTTCTCGCCGCAGGATATGTTGTGAATGCGCATGGTGTCTTTTGAGTCTAACTTCTCTTGACCATTGTGTTTTCTTTACTTGACATCTCTTTCCAAGTCCATCCCCCACAACCAATCAATCCTCCCTCTTTCGAAAGTCCATCTTGTCATCATCAAAACTTTAATCGATTTCTATCTATCCAAGAAATTCTCCAATCCCCAATCCACTTTCATACATTCAAACAATCATCCTTCCTCAAGTAATATTCATTCTTCCTCTAATCCAATCAAATCTCCAAAATTCCAATCAATCAAATCCATCCATCTTCCTAATCCAGTTATCCAATCCAACCAACCAATCAATCTAATCTAATCCAAATCCAATCAAGTCCTAATCCAATTCCAATCCAAATCAAATCTAATCCAACCAAAGCAAGTCCTAATCCAAGGACTAATCCAATCCAATCAAATCAAATCAAATCCAACCCAATCCAATCCAATTCAATCCAATACAATCCAATCCAATCCAATCCAATCCAATTTAATCCAATCCAATCCAATTCAATCCAATCCATTTAATCAATCAAACAATCCAATCAAATCAATTCCTAATCCAAGGACCAATCAAACCAAGTCCTAATCCAAGGACCAATCCAATCAAACCAAGTCCTAATCCAAGGACTAATTCAATAAAATCCAATTCATCCTCCAAATCCAATCAAGTCCTAATCCAAGGACTAATCCATTCAAATCAAATCCAATCTAAATCTAATCATATCTAATCCATCATCATTCCAAGCCAATTCCTAATCCTCATCTTCATTTAACATCATCTTCATAATCGTTCCCCTCCAAAACATATTCATCCAATTCCAATCTAATCCTTCACTCTCAACATGACTACCCAAAATTTCAAAGCTTGGTATGAGAAGATTCTCATGGAAGTTCACGAATCTTCCTACCAAGTTAATCCCATAATCTCCCACTTGCCTATCATACCTTCTTCCATCCCATCCCAACACATTTTACCCAATCCCAATCTATACCATATCTCTTATCCTTCCTCTACCTTCGACAAGGGAAATCCATCTTGTTCCATATCCATATCTCCATATTATCCCTCATCCACCTACTCCTCTAATCTAATAAGTATACCTCCATCTCCCCTCCCATCCATATCTCAACCCCCATCCTTTGACAACACAATCATTACCTCTACTCCCCATCCAAATCCTTTACTCCATAGTCCTCCAATCATTAATCCTAATTCCCTAATCCATTATCCTAATTCTCCATCCAATCCCAATTCTACTTCTCCATCCAATCCCAATCCTCCATCTAATCCTAATCCTCCAAAATCCATATTGTCCATGTCCTCCAAATCCATCATCCATAATCATATCTAAGACATGCTAGCAAAGCAGATAAAACCCTCACCTCAAAGCAAAGTGGCCAAGTCTCCTCAAGTCCTCCATACTTCATGATACTCCCATTTCCCCATCTATTCACATCAAAGCTTCCATATCTTCCACCATTGCACAATCCCCACAACTCCCAACATGTCAAAAGCTTGTTCTAAAGCATGCTAGCATATAAACCTCTCCATCTCATGATGCATCTCCCTCCACTCCATCTAATGATCTCATCCCCTCCACTTCCTCTCATGATCATATGATTCCTCTATCATTGCATGATCCTCTTCCATCTCATGATCCAATAACCCCTCCCACTCCATCTCATGATACCCTCCCTATTCAAGATCAAAGTATCCCTTCATCTCCATGTCATGATCCCAATCCATCTAAAGATCCTAATCTTCCTTCCACATCTCATCCCCCTCAAAATGGACTTGCATATTGTTTCCGAAATAATAAGGGTCCTCAAGATAATGCTCAAGATGTTGGTACATCCTTTATTCCTCCTAAATCCAAATTTCCCTCATACAAATCAAAATCCTGTTATCCCTCATCTTCTGTATCCATTTTGGGACCCTATGTTCCAAAGTTAAACCCTTCATTCCTTCCATCCATTTTGGGCCCCTATGTTCCGATGCTCAATCCTCCATCCCTTCCATCCATATTGGGTCCTTACATCCCTCCATCCACCACTCTATCACCTCAAATAATCTCTAAGCAAGATCAACAAAGGCACACATCCTTGGATGCCTTCCAACACTCTCTTTCCACCATCCCATCCATAAAATCCATCAATCCTTCATCCTCATTCACCCATCCCATTGCTATTGGAAGCAATTTGGATGCCCAATCTAAAAAGAATAAAGCTCAAAATCCACAAACATAAAAGGATCAACATGTTCCCTCAAAATGACATGCTCAAAAGAAAAATGTTATTTGAAAGAAAAAAAAATAAAAAAGGCCACAAAGGCCCGAAAAGAAAAAATCAAAAACTATGTGGATTCCCAAAGTAAAATCAAAATTGGCATCCAAACTTGCTAATCCAAAAGCTCCATCCATTCCTAAATCCTCCAATCCTCCATCTAACACTCCTTCATCTTCAAAATCCATTTTGGGTTCTTATGTCCCGAAATCCACTATCCCAACTCCATTTACCCGTTCTTTTATTTTGGGTCCTCATTTCCCAAAATCCACACTTTATCCCCCATCCAATTCAAAACGCTCTCCCCCACTACTCCATGACCCTTCAAGGTGTGTGCCAATGGTGATCTTCCATAAATTCTTCAAAACCCCATCCATTATCCACCATCCACTTTTCACATTCCCATTCCGTTAGTCCAATCCTTTCTAGATCCTTATCTTCCATCCTCTATCCATTTCATCTCCCCAATTATTGTTACCAACATCTATGAGCATACCTCAAGTTCAAAAAAAGAAATACTAAGGGATACCATCTATGGAACTATATGCTTGAGTCCTCCATTCCTCCTTCATGCATCCACTATCTTCCATATCCACTCATCCTTATCCTTCTCCATCCAAACTATTCCAAAAAAATTTTAAAAAATAAAAATAAAAAAATAAAAAATCAGAAAAAAGTAAAGAAAAATCATTTCATCCAATGGTGAAAACCACTTCTTGTGGCACCTTGGGTAAGTATCATTATAAAAACTTAGTAAACAAGCGTCATGTGTAATCCCCTCATCCCCTTGCACTCTACACTTGGGGGCAAGTTTCATCCACACAATCCTCCCATCCATCTAAATCATATCTAAGTCCATTCTCCTTTCATATCTTTGATCTTGACTATCCTATCCATATCCTCCATCTCATATTCCTCATCCTATCAAAATAAATCCTCCATTCCTATCTTTCATCTTGATCATATAAGAGGTGAAACAATGTATATGCATGCATGCTTTGGAGCATTTAAGCCTTAATCCTCTACCATCCATATCCATTATACATTATCTTTCAAAACTCATACATCTTTATCTTACATCCTTAATTCCACTACCTCTATTATGGGGCATTGCACTCATTTGAAGCATATTCCTTGGGTCTCTATCACCCTACCCTCCATCCTTTATTCCTCCATTTCCTATCCATATCCATCCATTTATTCCCTCCATCTCCTATCCAAACAAATCCCTCACCCATCTATCCTCTTACCAATCCTTGGTTCTCCCTTGTCATTGATTCCATTCAATCAAATCCTATCCACCCCATCCAATCCAATTTATAATCCAATCCTATCTTATCCAATCATATTATCCATATCTTCCAATTCAATCATTAATCTCATCCCCAATCTGATCCTATTCAATCATCCGTCCCCATTTTCATCCTATCTAATCATTTATCCTTCTTCTAGTCCTATCCAATCCATCAAACTGAGCTTTCCCCATCTACCTAAGCTTGCATTGACTTGTGCCTAATCCAAGCACCCATCCATCCTTTGCTAATAAAATCCAAGTGTAAATCCTCTCATCTACAGACCTCATGCATCCAACTTGTCTTTTGTCATCCATCAATCAATCCATCGCCTGCTCATCGGGATGCATCCTTCCCTAGTCCGATAGTTTATCCAGATCTATATCCTACTCTTGGAAAGAGATGTCAGTTGGTCATGTGCACATTTCTTGCATTCTTGAGTTTTTCACTTTGTTTTCATTATGTGTCCCAGGACTATACTTGTTCAGGACTGCCTTGATCATCCTATATCTTGGTATGTCTTGGCTGGTGTATGATGGGGCATAGTTGTCATGGTATGGTGTGTTTGAAGGTCTTCCTTGTATGAACCGACAACCCTACATTAGTGTTTATCAACACTTGCATGATTGTGTGCAAGGCATTCCTATTTGACTGAGCGTCAGTCCATGCCTCGGATCTTCATATCATCCTGGTTCTTATAATCAGTGGTGTAGACTATCCATGGCAATATGAAATCTAGGTTTGCTCTCTATACTTGCTCAACAAGAAATCAAATCCATTTATCCTTTCTTTGTCTCATTTCATTCACAACACTCCAACCCATCCTATTTCCCTTTTTCATTATCTTAATCCTATCATCACCTATTCTTTTAATTCCTTTCAAGAGTACACCTGTGTTCCTCGAACCCACATGTCCTCTCGAGGGGGAATACCATTACTTCCTTGTCATCCTTCCTCCTCGTCATTCTTCCTCATCTTATGACTAGGGCATCATGCTACTAGTCCTTCTCCTTTTCTTCCACTATGTTTTATTCTTCTTTGATATAACATCATTCACGACGCAATGTCAAAGAGGGGCAAAATGTAGACACCTAAAATTAATATTTAATTAATTTAAGCCTGTCAACATAATTAATTGACTTAATTGTGCTGTCCTTATTCTTCTCAGTGTTAATTAAATCTAATTTAATTAATCATGTCGGTATTATCCAATAATTAATTTATCAAATAAATTAATTATTCCCATATTCTTCTAAAGTCCCCTCCAATAATTATTTTCTCTAAACCCACTCAGTTAATTAATTTTAATTAATTAACCTAGTCATGTGATTCCTACAAATCACTTTTCCTAATCCCATTAGCCTAATTAATCCTTCTAGAATCTCTCATAATCATGCTCATCATTATCTCTCAATTTTTAATTCCCACTCATGTCACATCAACATTGAGTCTCTCAAAGAAATTCAAATTTCTTTGAATCCCTCAATGCATCCTTATTTTGGAGTTTTTAATTCCTCATATTTGAAATTCAAATTTCTCCCCTCTTTTTCCCAAGGAATTTTATATTCCTGTTTATTTTCCCAAGGTACCCTTGATCCATTCCTTCTATCTAAAATCAATCTCAACCCTTCATGATCAAATCAATCTTGGCCCTCTATTGGCCTTCTCCAATCTATAAATTGGAGCCTATTCTCCTCACAAATCATCCACTTCTCATGCATTGTCATGCTGCCTATTTCTTCTCTCATCCTCTTCATAATCCTCTATCAAATCCATGCATCCTTAATCTTATAATCCAAATCCTCCTATCCATCACTCAAATCCAATCTAATAATTCACTTACCTTGTTGAGCATTTGGAGAGCATTCCACATCCATCAAGAAGGAGCCCATCCAATCAAGTTGAAGAGAGGCACTATTCAACTTCATCGAAGGCTCAATCCGAGGGAGAAGGTAAAGGTTTGCAAGGTATAAGCTTTGTCTTCATGTTTTTATGTGGTTTTAGGCATGTTTCATGTTTTAATATATTTTAGTGTTTTGTTTGTGCACTAACCACCTCAATCCACCTTGCTGGTTTCCCCCCTCTTTAGGTTGATCATTGGTGATCGAATTGGATTCAAGAGAAGATTTAGTCCTCCAACATTGAGCTTAATCAAGACTGTAGTCAGGTATAGTAGATGCTATTTCAAGAATTTCACTCTATTGGATTGTTGTCCATTTATCTTGAGATGGTTTTAGCCTCTCTGTAGTCAGTGAGACTCTTTTGTAATGAGCGGTACACTCTAGGGAGTGTGCCTTCCTGCAAGTGCAGTTCCCTCTTGCTTTCTGTAGAAGTATCATCTGACTGTAGTTAGGCTTCCCACCGTGGTTTTTCCCTTTCCAGGTTTTCCACGTACAAATCATGGTGTTATGTGGTATGGTTTCTTTACATTGATTATCTGGTTAATTAATAAGTTGTATTGTTTACCAATATCTATTCCTACCGACATTTGTTTGTGCTTTACCGGTACTTGATTTGTTTAAGGTCATATTGTGGATTAAAAGTTATAATCTATTAACAACTAATTCATCCCTCCCTCTCAGTTGTTCATTGGTTATCCTAACAATTGGTATCAAAGCTTTGGTCCTCTTTTGCAGAAGCTTAACCACTTGAGGTAGATCCTATGGCAACTAACACTTCTAATCCACCGACAACTATTTTCAAAAGAGAAGTCCCTAAGCTTGATGGAACAAATTATGGGATATGGAAAATTCGAATGAAAACTCATCTTAGATGTCTTGGAAAGGATATTTGGGAGATCACTGAGAAAGAATACACACCTTATGATCTGGCATCTAGAAATCTTGCTCCTATAGACCTAGATAAGAATATTGAAAATGATTGCAAAGCTAGAGAAGCCGTCTTGTGTGCCCTTACTGATCAGCAGATTATGGGATTGATTGACAAATCATTGGCTAAGGTTATGTGGGACAAATTACAAACTCTAAATGAAGGTGACCCTACTGTCAAAATTGCTAAACTTGATGGTTACCGGGTAAGATATGAAAACTTGAAGATGGAAGATAATGAAAGAATTGTTGTGTTTATGGAAAGAGTAAATGAGATTGTTCTAGGAATTCAATGTTGTGGAGGACTTATAAGTGAAGATGAAATAGTTTCCAAAGTCTTAAGAGCCCTTCCACCGACTTACAAGATGACAGAAACTACAATTAATGAGTTAAGAACAATGGCAAACACTTCAGTCAACAGAGACATTCTAATTGGGAAATTATCTTCTTTTGAGCTTGAAGAATTTGGATCTTCTGGAGTTGCAAAGTCTGAACCTACTTTTCATGCATCGTCATCAATATCTACCAGCAAGAGTGATTGGAGAGCCCTATATGCAAAAGAACTGGAAGACATGAGGAAAGAAGATGAAGAGCTTTAGCAACTTGAAGCCTTATTTGCTAGAAGAGTACCTAAAGCACCAACTGGAAGTAAGTATGAAGGAAAAGAACCTTTTAAATGTTTTGCATCTAGATGTCCTGAAAGGAATGCAAGGTTTGAGGAAAGAGTTAAGAAAACTTTTAAGCCTAACCCAAATAGATATAGATTCAAGAAAAACAAACATTGCTATATAGTAGATGAGGAAGGAGTAACTGATGACTCTGGAGATGAATCGGCAGAAGACTCTACTAGTGGATCTGGAAATGGAAAAGAATGGGTGTTCTATGCTTTTAAGGATGATGAACCGGAACCGGCTATCAAAAATGAACAAAAGGCCATGGCAACAAAAGTTGAAGATAAAGATGAATGGGTAATTGATAGTGGATGCTCACATCATATGACTGAAGATAAAGGGAAATTTTTGTCCTTGCAAGAATACAATGGCAGTCAAGTCATATTTGGAGATGACAAGGCATGTATGATCAAAGGTAGAGGTATTATTTCTTTGGATGGCAAGCATAAAACTGATAATGTCTATTATGTAGAAGGTTTAAGGCATAATATTTTGAGTGTTGGTCAATTAGTTGATAAGGGTTTTCAACTTCAGTTTACAGAGAAAATGCAAAATCATCAACAAGACTAGTTTGGAAATTGCAACTGGTATTCAGACAGGAAGTAATATCTTTCACTTGAAAACTAGTAATAAGACATGTTTGATTGCTCATATTGATGAGAGTTGACTATGGCATAAGAGGTTGTGCCATGTTAATTTTGATTGTATTGTTAAGATTAGTTCAACTAAGGCAGTTAGAGATATACCTAAGATTATGAAACCTCATAATCCGGTATGTAAGGAATGTCATTTGGGTAAGCAAGTCAGAAGTTCTTTTAAGAGAATACATGATAAATATAATGATGTACTTGATTTTATTCACACTGACTTATGTGGTCCAACAAGGACTAGAAGGTTTCAAGGTGATAGGTACTTCATGCTGATTATTGATAACTATTTTAGAATGATGTGGGTGACTTTTCTGAGGGAGAATTCTGAAGCCTTTGATAAATTCAAGATTTTTAAAGCGAAGGTTGAAATAGAAACTGGATTGAAAATCAAATGTCTAAGATTAGATCATGGCGGTGAGTTCACTTCTCATGAATTTAATAGTTATTGTGAGACAAATGGAATCAGGAGACAACTATGTGCACCTAGGACTCCTCAGAAAAATGGAGTAGTTGAAAGAAAGAACAACACCATTTTGGATGCAGCTAGATCTATGATGATGGAATCCAAATCGCCTCATATCTACTAGAGAGAAGCAGTGAGTACACCAACACATTCAATAGAGTTCACATCAAAGGTGAAACTGGTAAGACCCCTTATGAACTATGGTTTGGACAAACACCTACTGTTAAGTATTTCAAATTTTTTGGAAGTAAATGCTATATCAAAAGAGATGATTCAATTAGAAAGTTTGATCCTAGATGTGATGAAGGAATATTTCTTGGTTATTCAATTCGAAGAAAAGAATATAGATATTTTTGAATATGGGAAAATAGGTTTTGATGGGCCCCTGAAACCCAGTACAGTGAGAAGATCAAAAGATAAACATTACAATGCAACTAAACAAAAAGATAGCAAACAAAGGAAAGACAACTGGTGAACCAAACGCCAACAAACAAGAGAATGTAGATTATAGACCAAAAAAGACCGACAGAAGCCCAGGCTTAGGTTAATTTCTAAAGCATTTCCGCCACTTCCAGCTCCATCTATTCTATATTGTCCATTGCCTGCTTAATGTACTTGATTTCCTTACTATGGCTTTGCATCCTTTTAGTGCTTTCTTTTGTTCTTCTCCCAAGCCTTGTGTCCTTATCATCTAGGGTGTCATCCTTAACATCAATAATGCGTGTCATGACCTTATCCCCTTGGTAGTTCTCTAGCTTGTAGATAAGGGCTTTCATGCTGGCCGAGGCAACCTTCAAAATCTTGTGGTTTTTCTCACCTATTTTTTTGAGTGTATGCTCAATTCCATCAAGTCTCTTTTCAGTTGCACCTGCTCTGTTTTCCAAGCCAAGAAATCTATTGCGGTTAGCGTTGATAATCTCCTTACCAATCGCTTTGGTGAGCTCACTGAGACATTCTGGAAGGGAATAGAATTTTCCCAAGCCTAAAGCTTGTAATGTCTCAATTTTCCCTACTTCCTAGGCTTGCTTGGTTTTAATGCCTTCATTTTCCTTATGCATCCAGCTGAGAACCTATTTGAGGCTTTCCATACCATTATTGATGCACAGATCAATATCCAAGTGATGCTCTTCCTGGTTCTTATCACAAGTAGTATTGAGATTAACTTCTAGACCAACCTCCCTATCCTCAGAGCTTTGAGCTTCTTTCATTGTCATTTCCTCCCCCCATCAAGCCCTTCTCCTTTAAATCAATCTTGAGAGGTGACCGATCCTTGGTGCCCACCTCCTTACTTGGGTTGTTTTTGGGTTGTTTCTCTTGTATATTTTCCATCAAATCCATCATCTTAGCGGCTTGAAGGATAGCCCAGACCTACGGATGACTCTTCCATTTCTCAATGGTGGTAGCCTCCATTCTCTTTCGTTTAATACCCATGATCCTATTGATGTAAATAATTTGTAGCTCCCACCTGATTCCTTTCTTTTCAACAGGCTCTCTGTGATAACCAGTTCGAATTCTATAGGAGTTTCTGATGCTATTGTTGAAGAGGGATAAAAATGCCCATAAAGCATGTGAAGTTAACCTACAATGATTGTTGTACCTCCTTCTCAGTAGCCTACAGAACTAGCGCCTTCTACCATGACATCTCCTTACACTTTGGGAAATGATATCAAATTTGTCCATGCTTACCATACAATCTTTCATAAATTAAGATATCACATGCCGTACACGATAGCTCCCCTTCTCCATTCCAGGTAATAATTATCTCACTTCGTACAGCCACTTTGGCAGCCCAGTCAGCACTCCGGTTAGCCTCTCTGTAGACATGTGTGATGTGGCATTTTTTAAACCCCTATCAACTCTCTGGCTAACTCAATGATGTTCTTGATAGTCCACGAAGGTTGATGATTACCGATAAGGCAGTTAATAATGTTTTTAGAGTCGCCTTCAAACAAAAGCATTTTGACCCCTAAATTAGAGGCCAATTTAATAGATTGAAGTGCACCCATAGCTTCTTCCATATGATTGTTTTGGATTCCTAAGGGATAGGTCATCACTCCAATGCAAAAGCCAGCCCCATTTCAGATGACACCACTACAACCAGTCGGACTTGGATTTCCTTTTTCCGCCCCATCAAAGTTGGCCTTGAACCACTCATTGGGGGGAAAGGACCAACAACACAAGCTTATATTAATTTGGTTGATGTTAGAGCCCAAAGAGGTTGGGTTATTCCATCTTTTGAGAACAACAAAGTCCTCCTTACTGGTATGACTATGCACTCCCCTGGCCATTACATTCTCAACATAGTTATTTTTTTATCTTGACCCATACCACTTTAGAGGTGTTAATATCATTTTGGAATATTCTATTATTCCTCTCTTTCCATATCCCCTAGAGGATATGGGCAAAAGAGAAATTCCAAAGATTTCTTATGGTGATGTTATTGGTGGAATAATGCTAGCTTCTGAAATAATCCTGCATCTCCTCCTGGAAAACCCAATTCATCCCTCACATTTGAAAAAACATCCCCCAAATATGAGTGGTAAGAGGACAGTGTAAGAAGATGTGGTTCATAGATTCCTCATTATTAAGACAAATGTAGAAAAAGTTAGGGAAACAAAAGCCCCTCTTTCTTAAATTATCAGTCGTAAGAATCTTGTTTTGCAATAGGATCCACAAAAAGATGTTGATTTTGGGAGTCAACCCTGGATACCAAGCCTTGGCCCAACACGGAATAGGGTCTTGGGAGTGTGCCAGTAAAAGGATAGTAGAAGAGACCGAATAAGTACCTGACAAAGTCCCACGCCACACCATATGGTCTTCCCTTCTAGAATTTAAGACCGCATGGTTGATCATTAAGTTTACCTGCTTGAGTTTGGGATCAATAGGTATGAGGTCCACTCACATTTGATCTTTCCAATAATCAACCACTTTGGTACCTATCTTCTCCTTGCAATTTTGGATGAGAGTATGAGAAGCCATCTTATAAAGAGGGGCTCCTCCAATCAAAGTATCATCCTAAAAGTCCACCTTCCTGCCATCACCAATGGCCCAGACATTGCCGAGGCTAGCAATACCTTTAGCCTGGATAACACCATTCCAAATGAAAGAACCGCATGGTATCTAATCTGAGACCAAGAAATCCTCAAAGGTGGGAGATTTTCTTAAGTACTTAGCCTTCCAGATATCATTCCATTCTCCTTTTTCCTGATAAGTTCTACAAATTTGTTTAGCCAGGAGAGTTTTGTTCAAAGTTCTGATATTCCTAAGACCCAAGCCCCCCTTCTTTTTAGGTTTACAAACATTTTCCTAGGCTATGAGAGCCATTTTCTTCTTCTCCTCCACCCCTTACCACAGGAAGGCTTTCTGGATTTTCTCAATGGCATCAACAAATTTGCCAGGGATTTTAAAAAGGCTTAAAGCATATACTGGAGGACTCTGGAGGGAAGATTTTAAGAGTTGGACATTTCCAACTTGACTAAGAAGGGTCCCTTTCTAACCAGCTAGCTTTCTGCTGAATCTATCAACAAGACTATTCCAGAGCAACTCGAAGGGTTTCAATCCCAAGGGGAGGCCAAGGTAGACAGCAGGAAGCTTACCAATTTGGCAACCAAGGATCTGAGCCATTATGATTTGTTTGTCTTTTGGGGTATTGAAGAAGAAAATAGAGCTTTTCTCCCAATTGATGGTTTGACCCGTTGCCTTACTATAAGTGTTGAGAAGGTTCTTCAAATTGGAAGCTTCTTTGATAGTGGATGATCCCATTAGAATGGTATCATCAACAAATTATTGATGAGTGTAAGCTCTAAAACTAGAAGAAGGCAAAAGACCATAGAGGAGCCCCACATTTTTTAGAGTTGTTGATAAATCTACCCAGAAATTCAGCCAAGATGATGAAGAGTATGGGGGATATAGGATCCCCCTGTCTGATACCCCTAGAAGTTTTGAAGAAAGTGGAAGGCACCCCATTGACAATGACAGAAAAAGAAGGGGTCAAGATGAGTTGGTCAATCATCTTAATGAACCTCACTCCAAATCCAAAAGCACCCAACATGACCTTACCCAAGAAACTCTAGTCCACACAGTCATATGCTTTAGACAAATCCAACTTCATCAGAAATCCTTGTTTTTTTTTTAATCCACCAACGAATGAATGTTTTCATAGATAGAAATGATGAAGTCAAGGATTTGTTTGCCAGGGAAAAATCCACTTTGTTGGGGCGAAATGATCAGAGGAAGAATCCTTAACAACTTGCTATAAACCACCTTAGAGATTATTTTATAAAAAGAGTTGCATAAGCTTATCGGTCAGAACTTATCCATAGAATCTACTCCCGAGCATTTGGGTATCAGAACCAGAAAGGTAGCATTAAGTTTCTTTAAGATTATTCTAGCCCCAAAGAACTCCTACACACCTTTAACCACATCAGCTTTGAGGATGTCCCAAAAGGTTTGGAAGAAGAATAATGGAAAACCATGCGGGCCCAGGGATTTGTTCCCGTCAAAAGAAAAGACAACTTTTTTGAATTCTTCCTCATAAGGGATGGCTACCAAGGCCTTATTCTGATCCTTGCTAATAGATAGAGGGATATTGTCAAGGATGGCATTCTGAGATTGACCATCCAGACCAAAGTCCACCGAAAGAAGAGAAATAAAGAAGTTCATGGCTTCCTTCACAATCTCATCATCCTTCCTTATTTCAATTCCCCCAATTTTCAGCTTCAAGATTTTGTTATCCACCTTGTGTTTCATCGTGTACATATGAAAGAATCTAGTATTTATGTCCCTTGCTTTAAGCCATAGGGATCTGGACCTTTGTTTCCATAATTCTTCATCTTTTCTAGATAATCTTGTGGTACATCACCAACACTTGATTTTCCTCACTGATTGAAACTTCATTGTATCTGCTAATTTGGATTTTATCCTAAATTTCCTTGAGTTCTAGCTAAGTTTTAGTTTTGGCTGCAAATAGATCTCCAAAAACCTCCTTATTCCATTTTTTAATATTGTCCTTCACATTTCTCAATTTTTTGGCAAATCTATACATAGCAGTCCCTTTGACATCAATGGACCACCACATCTCAATGACCTGCGCTAGGTTAGGGTGATCTAGCCACATCCTTTCATATCCGAATGGAAAATTTCTTTTAACAATGGTGTTATCAGTAGTAAAAATCATAGGGAAATGATCATAACCTATTCTAGAGATAGCTGAGAGGGAGCATTGATAATGATTAAACCACTCATTAGAAATGAGGGCCCTATCAAGTCTAACTTGAGTGGGATCATCTCCCATCCTTCTATTTGACCAAGTAAACTTAGCTCCTGGAGCTCAATATCATGTAGGCCTTGATTATTGATAAAGTTCAAAAGATCCATTATGCTATCCAGCTGAGAGGCGACACCTCCAAACTTGTCATTCTCTTGGAGGGGGGTGTTTAAATCCCCCATAACAATCCACATATCATCCTTGTAGAGGGCCCTAATAGCTTCCATCTTTTTCCAAATTTTTCTTTAACCATATCTATTATGAGGGGCATAAATATTGGTAAGAAGTAAACAGGTACAATCCCCAATGTGATGAAACCTGATAAAAGCCAAATTGCTATCCTGCATGACCAGCTCCCCAGAAACCCGTTTTAGGCTCTAAAAAATAGCTATGCCCCTAGAAGCCCCATCAGAGCTTCCACCACAAACTTCCCCATTCTTAAAAAGCCTAATCTTTTTAACTTTCTCTTGAATCATTTTAGTTTCTTGGATAATAACAATGTCCGGTTTATGTTCTCTAACTAAATTTCTAAGAACATCCTATTTATGTGGACTATTCAGTCCACGTATATTCCATGAGATTATTTTAATTTTCTAACTAGGGAACATACCTCATGGATGGTCATTTGAGTACCATCTAATATGTTCTTGCTGGCCTCTTGATCTCTGGTCTGACTTTATTTTTTCCTTCCAGGAGGAGATGGGTTGAAACCCATGTCAGCTTTGCTCCAGTTTCTTGTCTTGATTGAGTTAGCCCGAGGGGTAGATTTAGGACCTTTTTTGCCCCCTCTCCTTCACTCTGAAACTTCATTTGTATTGCAATCTTCCTCTTGAGTGGTTGTCTTCTATTCAACATCGTTGACCTCTGCCCACTTAGCATTAAGCAATGAGGTCTTAGGTGATTGTTGAATGGTGGCTTGTGCCATTTCTATAGATTGTTGTGATCCTGACAACGAGATCCCTCCAAGGATCAAGCACCTCTGAGCTTCTTCAAAATCACTACTGAGGCTTGCTCTACTTGTGTTTTATGTAATGTAGTTTGAATCTGCTTCCTAATTGTTCTATATCACCACCTGTATCTCTCCTTATTCCAGGTTATCACTCTTTTGATCCTCCTGATTGGTATCTTGTTGATCTCTATCATCTTTACCTGTTTGATCCATTTTACCTTTATCATTCAAAGGTATTTCTGGGTTTTCCCCATTAACATCTATTCATTGCTCTATCGTGTTAGGGATTATGACACTCTGGGCCTCTTCAATTATGTTCTCTTTTTCAGAGCTCTCTGGTTGCTTGATAGGGTTTTTTGCTTTCCATTGTAATGTCCTTTCTTTCTTTTCTTTCTCTTTGGCCACCTAAAGAGGGCATTTCCTTGTTGTATGTCCCGCTTTTTTGCAATGAAAGCAAGCAAAAGGGACACTTTCATATTCCAAAGGCTGGATCCATTTTCCCAATCTAGAGTTGATTTCAATGGATAAAGGCATATATGTGCCTTGTATAACTCCGACGTAGATTCTGGCAAAAGTAAGTCTTCTTCTAGCCGTTGTTATGGGGTCCATTGAGAGGAATTCATCAAAAGAGCTAGCAACACCTTTAAACACATCTTCCACCCAGAATTCTAAGGGAAGGCCCAACAGTCTAACCCAGATAGGAGCCTGGACAAAAAATGATTCATTAAGTTCCATCTTAGGCGCCCATTTTTGCAGAGCTAGCGTTGCTTTACCGATCATCCAGGGACAATCATAGATCACTCTTGACATATCTTCCTTGCAAGAGAATTCCAAATACAACACCCCTTTTGACATAGCTGTGATCTCCACTTGACCTTTAAGCGACCATTTGCGTTTAGCAAAAGTCCTAACAATATCAATATTTGGCCTGGGACCCAAAATTTTTCCAACCAGTGTCATTGCTATAAGGTTGATGTTATGATCAATAATAGGGTCTAGGATTTCAATAGAAAATCTACCCTTTTTTGGGTCCGATATATTACAAACTGGGGGGAGCGAGGAATTTCCGCTTGGTTTGACACCGAATAGAGAAGTCCAAGACTGACCGTTGTCCCTTCACACCAGTTCCTACCTAGGAGTGTCTTCAGCACATGAATCATCCTTTTTTCCATCAAGATCGATAGGCTTGTCACCTGCTTTGGGTCCCCATCTACTGGGTCCTTTCCACTCAACTTAGAGGAATCTAGGCTATCCCAAGAGTCGTCCTTACCCTTCTCCCCCTAGTTTTCCTATCCATTGTAGGGTTTCCCACCCTACCTTGGTTTCAAATGTCCCACCTCCCTATTCTCCCATTTCTCCCGCTTCTCGTGCTCCATGGTACATTTACCGAAAATCATATAGATTTTATAACAAAAGATTACATAAAATTGTTGAGAGTGCTAATGTGAAAGTGGATGAACAATACAAAAATCATTCTATATCATATGATAGGGAACTGACAGTAGAAATGATCATAACTAAACCGACAATACCTCAACTGGTATAGGAAGCTGAGATAGTTACACCAACATAGTCAGAACATTCAACTATGACTGATGATCAGAGTGGTGAACCTGAAGTTCAAAAGACACCAAGGTATGTAAAATTAAATCATTCTAAAGATCAAATTATTGGAGATAGAAACAAGGAAGTTATGAAAAGAAAAAAACTGGAAAATGAAGAGGTATGTCTTATTTCTCAAGTTGGACCGGCAACTATTATTGAAGCTTGTAAGGATAAACATTGGTTAAAGGCTATGGAAGATGAATTAGATCAAATAGAGAAGAATGAAACTTGATCTTTAGTTTCTCGGTCTAAAAATAAGAATGTTATTGGAACTAAATGGGTTTTTAGAAATAAACTAAATGAGGATGGTCAAGTTATAAGAAACAAGGCTAGATTGGTTTGTAAAGGATATTCTCAAATGAAAGGAATTTATTATGGTGAGATATTTGCACCTGTAGCTTAAATTGAAGCTATTAGACTATTTCTTGCCTATGCTGCTTATAAGAACTATAAGGTTTATCAAATAGATGTCAAATGTGCATTTCTGAATGGTGAGCTTGAGGAAGAAGTTTACATTGAGCAACCTGATGGATTTTCATTGATAGATGACAAAGACATGGTTTGCAGATTGAAGAAAGCTTTATATGGTTTGAAACAGGCTCCTAGAGCTTGGTATGCAAGGTTGGATAAATATCTTTTAAAGCTTGGTTTTACTAAAGGCAGTGCTGATAGTAATCTATATTATAAGATCACTGATAATGATATTCTGATTATTGAAGTTTTTGTTGATCATATGATTTTTGGAGGAGAAGATAAACTATGCATGGAATTTGCTAACTGAAAAATGAATTTGAAATGTCCATGATTGGTGAGATGAAATTTTTCTTAGGTTTGCAAATTACTCAAACTGACAAAGGGATTTTTATTTGTTAGATTAAGTATGCGAGGGAATTGTTGAAAAAGTTTTGTATGGAGAATTCCAAATCGGTAAGTACTCCTATGGCTACAAGTGAGAAATTATCTATCAAGGATACTTATACACCGGTAAATCCGACAAGGTATAAATCTATGATTGGTGGTCTGTTATATCTAACTCAAACTAGACCTGATATTATGAATGCAGTAAGTATTGTTTCAAGATATCAAAGTAATCATAAAGAAAATCATGAATGTGCAGTAAAGAGAATATTTTGGTATTTGCAAGGAATAGAATATGGTTTATGGTATTCCAGAGATGATTTTCACTTTATGTGCATATACTGACTCAGATTGGGCAAGTGATATTGATGACAGGAAGAGCACTTCTAGTGGAGCTTTCTCTCGTGGATAAGCAAAAAACAATCATACATTTATTTATCTACTACAGAAGCTGAGTATGTTTCAACAGCCACTAATTGCCCTCAAGTTTTGTGGATGGAGCAAATGTTGAAGGATATCAGGGTAAATTGTAGTGAACTGATAGTTATCTACTGTGATAACTCTACAGCTATTGACATGTCTAAGAATCCGATATTTCACTCTAAGACTAAGCTTATTTCAATATAACTTTTTGAAGGATAAGGTAGAAGCAAAGGAAGTCAAATTGGTTTATGTTAACACTAAAGAACAAATTGCAGACATATTCACTAAACCACTGTCTAAGGAATTATTTGAATATTTAAGAGATAGGTTAGGGGTTTCTACACCTCCGGCAGAGACTTGACTGATGAATTTTTTCATCAGTCTGACATGTATTATTAGAGACATTATTCATTTCGGCACTGATGAGTGGTGCTACTACTCAGGGGGAGTAGTTAGCTTTGAGATTCATAGGTTTATATCATTGTTTTGATATTTTTGTCAGGTTTCTAGCATTTATGTCAAAGGGGGAGTGATATTAATGTAAAAAAAAATCATTCTAAACCTTACAAGGATATCTTTCATAGGGGGAGAGCTATTGATTGTTGTTTGTCTTCCACAGGGGGAGACTTATTTGATATCTCTTGGTACTTAGATGTTTTTCACATCTAGTGTTGCCATCAATGCCAAAGGGGGAGATTGTTGGCATTGTGGATGAATTGATTATGTGTTGCATTGATGTTTTGTCATTGATGTCAACACTAGCTGATATGGATGGTTACCGGTAGAATTTATAGTGTTATGGGCATAACAGATTATCTGTTGGACACTTCCGACATGATTGGATCAATAAAGATGCTCTATGAGCATGTTTTGGTCAGTTGGTATTGGCTTGGCAATTGGATGATTATCATACACTCTGGTAAACCCTTATCGACATTAGTTTAAGGCTTTACCGATAAAAAAATCAATGAGGAATTGTGACAGGATGCATAATTGGTGTTGGTGTAGCTTCTTCACAAATTTTAGGATGCTAAAGATGTTTGTTGATCGTGCTTCAATTGCTTGAAGACATTGCTTTGGTGTGGTGGACCCTGAATAGGTCTGGTACCTATCTAGGTTATGAACTAGTATCATGCTAACATGTACTCTACACGTTACCTGGATGATTCAAGATGATTTATGGATTTGTTATTATTGTTTTGGTCTTAAGCCAACCTGGCTTATCATTGTAATATGGAATTATGTAATGATCTTATTGTAATATCTTTTAGGTGGCCAACCTAATTGGTTTAGGCCTTAGGGTTTGTATAAAAAAGAGGTAGAAACTCTTTGTAAAGTATCATGGTTATTGGAAAGGTCATGGTCAAGGAATGTAATGTGCGAATATTGTAATATCATTCAGGCAGAGGAGTTGGTCGATCATTGGTGATCGAATTGGATTCAGAAGAGGATTTAGTCCTTGGCATTGAGCTTAACCGGGACTATAATCAGGCATAGTAGATGCTATTTCTAGCACTTCACTCTATTGGATTGTTGTCCATTTATCTTGAGATGGTTGTAGCCTCTCTGTAGTTAGTGAGACTCTTTTGTAATGAGCAGTACACTCTAGGTAGTGTGCTTTCCTGTAAGTACAAGCCCCTCTTATAACACATACTTTCTATAGAAGTATCATCTGATTGTGGGTAGGATTCTCACCATGGTTTTTCCCTTTCTAGGTTTTCCACGTACAAATCATGGTCTTATGTGGTATGGTTGTGTTACATTGATTATCTGGTTAATTATTAAGTTTTATTGTTTACTGGTATCTATTCCTACTGGCATTTGTCTATGCTTTACCAGTACTTGATTTATTTAAGGTCATATTATGGATTAAATGTTATAATTTGTTAACAACTGATTCACCCCCCCATCTCAGTTGTTCACCGGTTATCCTAACAAATATATTGGTGATTTCCCTTCAATTTACCTTGGTCTTCCTTTTGGAACTTCACCACTAGACTCTTTTTGACTATCTCTCGTGGATAGATTTTATTAGAAGCTTTTATGGCTGGAAAGGTTCTCTTCTCAGTCAGACTGGGAAAATTCAATTATTGAAGTCTACTTTGCAGAACCTCCTTGTCTATACTTTGAGTCTCTTTAGTATTCCAGCAAAATTTGTTGATTTAATTGATGGTATTCAAAATAGGTTCATGTGTGTAGTATAATAAATTGTACACTCTTCCTAGGGTGGTACAATTTCACACTTAGTTTAGCACCCACCTTAGTGTGTTTGCATCTTGCATTGTAATTTCCCTTTAAGCATTTTATTAATTAATTAAATTAAATAGAAAGTCATATTTCATCACTCCCCACATCATAAAATTGGTCCCTTTGCCCTAAGTGTGGCCCTTTTTATTTTATTCCTCCAATAAATCATTAAATCATAAACCCTAATTATGTCATATTTCAACCTTTGAGGCTCGATTTCACATATCAAAACACCTTGAAATAAATTATAACTTTGGGATTCGCTCTAATATCATCATATCTAACGGCCCCAAAAATTTGGTGAAAAGTTGGTCGGACCATGTTGAAAGTGTACATGGTCCTCGAGTTTTTTCCCAAAAATTTGGGAGCATAATCCTATGATATTATAATGCTTAACCCAAAGAAATTGGCAGAAAATTCAATCTCTAAGTTAGACTAAACATGAAATTAAGGTCTAGGGTTTCATACTTAGAGTCTTCTTTATTCATTAGAAGGGAACTAAGATCTATCTATCTATCTAAGAATCTAAGAGTAGGTTTTTTGAGCACAAGGAGCCTTCTATGTAGTGAAAGAGAAGCCTATGTGGACTCTTCAACAACATTCAATAACATTTCATTAAACATTCATCTTCAATTAGGAGCCTTGAAGACATTGAAGAATAATAGGAGATCACGACTGGCGATTGGCTTGTACCCCTCCCTTAGGGGTTGGGTATGGTTTCATATTATTTTTATGTCTTTGCATGAGCTTCATTATATCAATTTACATATTTACATTCATGATTTAGATCACTTTGCATCATTAATTTAGAGCATTTACTTTGTCAATTACAAGCATTTAGGGTTTACTCTTTAGGGTTGCTCTAGATTGTTTGCATTCATTTTAGGATCTTGCATACACACAAGGTTCTAGCACACACATTTTTAGTACATTATTGGCTATTTGTGGAGGTGGAAATAAGAAACACAGGGGTTTGACTGAGGCAAAACACTATATATCCACCCAAACCCTATCTTTTCAGTTGCAAGTGCAGAAACAGGTACCCGGAGGGAGTTTCAAATTAGGAAAAGGCACAAGTACCACCCACATGTATCATAATTTCTCAAAACTATCAGGGACAGGGGCATGGCACCCTGGTCCCCCTCAAAATTAGTGAATTTTGGCATGTTGAAGGTTCAGGATCTCCAGTTTGTAGTCTTTTAGTTACAGCCTCATGTCTGTAGAAACAGGACAGTGGCATGGCACCCTGGTCCTGGTCAATATGGCTCAGTTTTCAGCATCAGGTACACATCCAAATTTTTCCCCATTTCATGCTTTCAGTATCTCAGTTTTAGATTTGCAAGTTTGTGCAATTTCATTTTATGTGTGCTTCATTATTTGCCTCCTAGTCTAGTTGATCAATCAAACCCTATTTTTTCTCATCACATACAACAAGAGGAATAGAAACCCTAAGAGATAATCCTTGGCTCTCTCTTTCTCACAAGAAGTAGCCAAAGTGAGCTATCTCCCTAGGCTCTTTCATATTCCCAGTGTGTAGGAAAAAGTGGGATTAGGTCCTAGTCACCCGGTCTCGCTTTTTACCCTCCACAATGTGGTCCGATGTTGGGAATCGAAAGAGAATTCATTTGATAGTTTGGAATTAGATGTGCAATCCTACTAAGTTAGGAGGCCTTGGATTATGAGACACAAGATTTTTTAATGAGGCATTGCTTGCAAAGCAGGTGTAGATAATTTTCTCTAGTAGAATGGAATGGAATTCAATATTGCACAGTAAATACTTGTGTCAAGTTACCTCTTTCAAAGATTTTATCACCTCAGATTGTTTTCCCCAAGGATTCTATCTCTGGAACAACATTATTAAGGTCAGAAGTCTTGCTGCTAAAGGTGTTGGATAGAAGTTGGGTAATGGTTCTAGTATTAACTTCTGGGAGGACTCTTGGATCAGAAATGAGCCTCTTAGTGTTAACATTTCTTTCAATCTCTTCATAGATGATTGCATTAGAAGATTTTCCCACATGGTCGTGGATTATTGGAGGGATGGTTGTTGGGTTAATTTGGTCTAGATTAGTCTAGAGTTATGCCCTCTTCAAATTCTTATGAATTTGGTCTATGTGGACCAGTCAGAGGACATGATGGTGTGGAAAGATGATCCTGGTGGTTTGTATTTGGTTTTGTCTATTTTTTCTCTTCTCTTTCAAAATCATAATTCCTCTAGCCCTGTTTGGGCCAAGGCATGGATTAAAAATCTTATCCCAAAAGTTAATATCTTCACCTAGATTATTCTCCAAAACAAGATCCTTACCACTGACAATTTATACAAAAGGGGTTTTTCTTCCCAACATTTGTCTTCTCTATATGGCTAATGAAAAATGTGTTTCCCATCTTTTTATTGGGTGCCCCTTTGCTTAGTAAATTTGGGGGATAATTCTTCAACTCTGAAATATTTGTTGGGTTTTTCCTTCCTCTATACCAAATTTGTTCCTTCAATGGAGAGCTCCTAGTCAAAATCAAGTAATCAAAAGACTTTGGATTTATACCCTTCCTTATCTTGTTTGGGGTATATGGAAAGAAAGGAAAAATAGGATATTTAGAGACTCTTCCTTCTCTGCTCAGATTGTTTTCCACAAAATCTACAGAGTTGTGAAGAAAAACTTCAATTGTCTTAACAGTTTCCAATTGAGAAATGAGATTCAAAGTTGCATTGAATATGATTACAGGATTGTAAATGCTTGGCAAATTCAGTTGGACATTGCTCGAGTCTTCAAGCCTATAAAAAAACCCATGATGGAACTTATTGGCATGTGCCTCCTTCGAGCTAGGTTAAAATTAATTTTGATGGGTCGACAAAGGGAAATCCGAGTCCAACTGGGTGTGAGGGAGTGATTAGGGATTATAATGGCACTTATATTTCAACAGTGGCACTCCCCTTGGGTAGCCAAACAAACCATGTTGGTGAAGCCATTGGCGCCTACCAGGCTCTCTTGGTTGCTAAACAAACAAATTGTACTAAGGTGTGGATTGAAGGGGATTCTAAAAACATTATTCAGTGTCCCAAAAAAGAAGTTAATCCCTTATGGAATATTTCTAGCTAGATTGGCTTATCCCATAAAATAATTGACTCTCTCAAAAGTTGTCACATATCCCACATATAGAGAGAAATTAATAAAGTTGCGGACTACTTTCCCAACTTTGGAGTTCAAGATTATGATAAAATTATATGGCGAAAAGGGGACTGTTTGGATGATGAAGTGAGGGGGCTATTAAGCTTGGATAGCCTAACCAGTAGGGAAGTTAATTTGCCATGATTGATTTTTCCATGAGCATTTTTTGAGCTTGTTGTGTTATGAACATGTCATGGGAACCTAGAATTAATTTTTATTCTAGGGGTTTCTCTTCACATGTATTTTGGGTGAGCTTTGAGTTCCTTTGTGCTCTCTTATATTTTGGGGCCATTTTAGGTTCGACAAATTCTAGTTTCTGTCAATTACAAAATTTTCCCTCTCTCTAAGCATAGTGATTATCACAAAATGGGCGGGGATTTGAAACGTGTGGATCCGATGGATTGCATTGAGTTGAAAAATAGCAAAACCATTTGGAACATTTTGGAGAAGGGTTTTTTTACCATCTATATTGAAAAATTGCATAGCATCAAAGCCAAGGTGACAAAAATATTTTTGTCAAAAATTACAACAAGGGGTCGGTTACCCTTTTTGGAAGGGAAATTGTTGTTAATGAAGACCTTATTGCAGAAGTTATTGGTCTTTCAACTAATGGAGAAAAGTTTTATAAAGATAAAAAATTCTCTGAAAAGGTAGTCAAGCTCTTCCTAAAAGAGGAGAAGGAGAAGAAAGCTTTGGTAAGAGATGGGACTACAAGCTACAATACAACAAAGATAAAGACTATCTGGGGTGATGTCTTGAAAGTGCTCATGGAGTACATTACCCTTGATGGGAAATTCACAAGAGCTTTTGATTACCATTTTGCACTTCTCAATCACTTTCAGCATAAGGTTAGAATCTCTTTCCCCTTCTTCCTTGTGTCCTCATTGAATGCCAACATTGTTGAACATAAGAAAGATCTAGTTAAAAACCCTGTTCTGCATGATGGTTTAATTCTTCTAATTTTTTAACATGTTAAGTCTTTACAATCCATATCTTCCTCCCTCCCTGAGGTTGATATTGGTTTGGATGATACTCAATATTTGAGGGATGACTACCATTAGTGATATTGATGATGATGATTTCTCTCCTAGAGCTTCCCCCCTAAGACCAAGGGTAAATCTCTTGCTGTGAAAAGCCCCAAATCCAAAAATCCATGTGGTTCCAGCTCTCCTCCCCCAATCCAAAAACTTTATTTGGACTCTAAGACTAGTGGTGTTTTGGCTAATACTCCCCTAGGCCAGGGAAAGCATCCCTCTCCTTCGATTTCAATTGACTCTCTTCCTGACCATAACACCGAGAGCCGATTGCCTTTTCCATATACCCTTGACCGTACTTTGCCTTTGCTCAGTGTTGAGAAAGAGTCTGTATCTAATTTCCTTTCCTTATCTAGATATGGGGTAGTGGACACTTTCAAAATCTTCAAGTGGATCTTCCATGAGATCAAAGATATCCAACTAAAACAGAGAGCTGATAGCAGTAATTTGGAGGTAATTAAACAAAAAGAATATGGATAATGTGCATGTTTTTAATGAGAATAGTCCCTCATCTGAGAAAGAGAAGGCTTCTGTTACAAATTGTCTAAAGACTACTATGGAGGCCTTTGTAAAATTCAAAAAATACTATGAAGCTAGGATGACAATCCAGGAAGAACAAATTGGTAAAATAAAGGATTCTATCAAAGTTGTTGGCAAAACTAGTCATGGTGTGATTGGTGCCTCGATTGATAGCTTTAATAATATGGTTAGCAATCTTGAAGAAAAATTCTAGTTGAAAGATATTGTGGATGTGGACAAGAACAATGATCAAGACATCTCCTTGGGCCCCAACAAAAGAACGAGAGGCACCTTGAAGAGAAAGGCAATTGGACCTCCCGATTTCCAGAAGTTAAAGAATATGACCAATATAATAGTTGATAGTGTTAGGGAGATGACATAGTCAATGAATATGCTAGACTAGTGCTGGTGCTCTGCTACGTCTTAGTTGGGTTTGTTGCTACTGGCATTTTTGTAGTCTGGTTTTCTCTGTTGTGTTATAGTTTCTATTGTTTTGGTTTGTCTTTTTATTTGCCCTCTCTCTGTTTTGAGGCTTATTGTATATCTAATGGGGCAACATGGTCTTTTGTGGTCTCTTTTTGTCTTAATGCCTTGTTAAGTATGGACTACTCTCTGCTTTATTGTTAAAGGATTTTGGGTCCCTTCAAAACTTGTTTTTACCTTAATAAAAAATAATTGGTTTATTGTCTTTACAAATTTTTTGAATCTATCGATGATGAAGATAAGGGTCCATGGGTATATATATTGAGTGAATTGGAATCTGAAATATCCAAAGTTGATGCATTACTAAGTAGGTACCATAAGTTTTATGGACAAATAGCCCAGGCTCTATGTAGGTTCACTCAATTGTAGGGTACTCCTCCCCCACCATTTATTAAGGACAATGGAGAATATAATATAGAGAAAGAATGGAGGAAGAATATTGGGAAATATCTTTTATACAAAATAACTGATAAGGTCATAGATGATGTAGACAAGTTAGAAGAAAATCTACATATGCAACTAAGTGGTTTATACCGGTTGGAATTCAATATCAAAATTCTGAATAGATGGAATGCTTCTTTAGTAATCGTAGCATATAGTGCTCACTTAGATGCTTGTCACCAATTCTTACTTAGAGAAAAATAATTTATGGATGAGGTGAATATTCAATGATATTTTATTTGTTTTACACCTGACCCTCATGTCACTCATTGGCACCATCTCAACATCACCTTTGTCTTCTTTTTTGACTCAACAAAATTGTAACAACTAGAGAAAGTGGTTTCGTTGGAATCATAATCGGTTGTGGATGAAGTAGTTTCTTCTTTTCTATTCTTTTTATTTCACATGATGTCCTTGGCATAATTTTGAGTTGAAATCAAATTTTGACAAGTGGCAAGTCAACCTGAAGCTTTGTTGCTCCCTTGTTTCTATAAAAGGGAATTCAAGGTCGTTTGCAAGAGGAAGCTACTGAAATGTGTTGTTCATAGAATTAGTGATAATATAGAATATTGTTTATGTACTGAGTTCAAATAGATTTCTTTTCTAGTAAATTGTACTGTTGTTGATAGATGATTAATGAAGATATTATGACAAATTATCTCACATTCTCTTTTCTTTTAGCTACATAATTTCATTTATTAAGAATAAATGGGGTTGTATTTATGAATTTCTCATAAATGTGTGATACATTGGTTGGGTTTTCTTCAAGGATGAAATTAAACACTGATTGTGTGTTATAGTGGTTTAGGGAGAATTAAGTGATTTCATAAGTATGATTTGTGTTAATGACAAATAGGGTGCATTTGTAAGGCATGTGTACTTAGGAACATATGCACAAGATGTGTCAAGTAGATAAGATTTGTGACTCTGTTTCAATAGAATATGCATTGGTCTTTTTATTGCATTTGCAGTAACCAATTGAAAAATCATATTGTATTTACTTTATTTGTTAAGTAGATAAGTGTTTTAGTAGAAATATTTTCTCTCAGGAGTGAATATCATGATGCAAACTCAGATTAGAGCCTATTCTGAATAGAGTTTGGGTATATTTTAAGAAATTTTATTGAGTCATCTATTATAAAGAAATACCCATCATTAGTAGTTCTTAATCTAATAATATTTCTACGGTTGACCTGCTTGGGTCTTATAGAGCCCAAAGAGTACGAGAATTTCCTTTCTTATTGGTAATTCTTGTTAGTTGGCCAATGATCTCAAATTTTTGATGATACAAGAAGGCTAATTATTAGGTAAATCTAATATTTCAATTGGGACCTAAAGTTATCATTACAGACAATGACAAACCTTTCAAGAATTAAGACATCAAATAATTATGCTAGAGGTTTACCATACAACACCACTTCTCCACTCCATACTACCCACAATGTAATGGTCAAGTTGAGGCTTCAAACAAAACTCTCATCAAGATCCTCAAGAAAACAGTCAATGAAGATGATCATAATTGTCACTTGCAACTCCATCTTGCCCTCTGGGCCTACCACACAAGGATTCCCACCCCCACAACAGCTACACCATACTCCTTAGTCTTTGGTTTTGAAGTAGTCCCAACCCTTGATATCGAGATCCCCTCACTTTGGGTGTCACTATAGAACATCCCCCATAATGAATAACATAGAGTGGATAAGCTACAGGAGTTACAATTGCTAGATGAAAGGCATCTAAAGGCCTTAAATCATCTATGGGTATATCAGAATTGCCTCTAGTCAAGCTACAACAAGAAAGTTGGGACTCGAGAATTTGACATTAGGGATCTTGTACTGATGAAAAATTAGAAAAATCTTTAGGACTATGAAAAGAAGGGAAAGTTTGAGCCTAAATGGCTTGGAACTTATGTCATCCCTGCAAAGTATGGTTCAGGAGCTTATTAGTTGGCTACACCAAAAGGAGATCCTTTGGATGAGCCCATGAACATCATGCATCTGAAGAAGTTCTATGCCTAGTCTTCAAAAAATTTCCAAAAATCATAAAAGAAAAAAAAAAGAGATCATAAAATACAAAAAAATGGAAAAAAGTGAAAAAATTAAAGAAAAATCATATCGTTCATCAGTGAAAATCACTTTGTGGCGCTATGGGCATGTACCTTGGTGAAAAACTATTTAGAGGCATCAAGGTAAATAAGTCAAATCCACCATCTATTTGGACACTCATCATAATTAGATGCATTGCTTCACTCTGCATCCATATCCCTTTCACCTTTCACTACACTCACACATATCCATATCCCTTTCCAGAATGTGTAGGCACTCTTCGCCCTGGTTGTTCACCTACATCCCCGCATTCAATCATTTATCCCCACTCCCTCTCCCTGAGATGATGATCTATATTCTAAACCTTGAATAAGGATAATCCTAATACATTGAGATTTTATCCCATTATATTGAGCTTCCCCTATATTATGAGATTTTCCCATCAAACTAAAATTCTTCTTGACTTGTGCATCAACCAACTACCCATCCACAATGTTCTATTTAAATCTCAGTGAAAATGTTCCTATCTTCCTTTTCTTGCACTTCCATCCACTCTATTATCTGTTTTCAGTCCCATCAATCACCTTTTCCCATCAAAATGCATCCTTCCCATGTTTGGCAGTTTATCACAATCCTAGTCCTACTCTTGGAAAGAGATGTTAGTTGGTCATGTGTATGTTATTTGCATGATCGGTCTTTTTTCTTGGATTTTATTTTGTGTCCTATGATTACTTCTATCTAGGGCTACCTTGATCATTCTATAACTTGGTATGTCTCGAGTGGGTGTATATTGGGGCATCTATTATGGTATGGCATGTTTGAAGGTATTTCTTGTATGATTCTATAGTCTCACACTTACACCTTTATTGGTGTTTGAAAACTTGTGTGCATTGGATACCTATTGTTTGAGAGTCTAGTCCATGCCTTGGATATTCACAACATCCTAGTTCCTATAGTTAGTGGTATATATAATCCTTGGCAAAATAAAACTAGGTTTTCTATCCACATCTACACAACAAGAAAGCCCATCCACTAACTTGAATCATCTCATTCCACTCATTTCATCCATTTATCTTAGAGACTCCAATTTATTTAATCCCCTTCCTCATTCCTCTTTTCATTTGTTATTCTATTCAGTCTTGTTCATTGTATTATGGTTAGCTCATTACAAAAAAATGTCCATCTCCATTTTGGAAAATCACATCCATTGTATCCTCACTTGCATTTCCATCATCAATTCTATTCATATTATCATTTTAATCATATTTGATTATATTGCATATCATATTAATATTCCTTTCGCATTGCATTAGCATAGAGTGGCCTTTATTATTAAAATTCATTTTTAGTGCATTTTTTATCATACAGTTGCATATTCAATAATAAATTAGATTCTCATTTCATTAAAATTCATTATATATGCATGTAGGGTTCATTTGCATTAATTCACTTTTATATTAGGATCATTGTTTATATAATATATTTTCATCTCATTTTAGGTATGATTTGCATATCATTTTCATTTATTAAAATCCATTTCCTTTCATTTAGGAAACATTTTAGTTCATTAATGGCCATATCATTTTGCATATTATTATAGTTTTATAAACATTTGCATTCAATATTATAGTAATAATATCATAATCATTACATTCATTTCACATCATGATAATCACATTACCTCCATAGCATATACATCATACATTTTAATCCATCATATCAACATAATGTACATCATCCATATTGCATCTTGCATACACCATAGGTTAAACATAAATTACATAATCAAAATCATCATAACATCAAATCACACATCTCTCTCTCTCTCTCTCTCTCTCTCTCTCTCTCTCTCTCTCTCTCTCTCTCACACACACACACACACACACACACACACACACACACACACACACACATACATATCATAAATGTACCCACCCTGCATCCACAACATGTTAGAAACATATTATATGAAAAATCATAAACATAAATCATACACATATGAATACATCCATTTCAAATCACAAACATGTTAGATCATCATAATAATCTTCATAAATCACAAGCATCCATCATAATCAATCATCATCATATAAATCAAAGTCCATAATAATGTCTATTGATAAAGTACATCAAAATGAATCGCTGCCAAAATGATGAGCCATATCATATACATAACGTGTCTGATCATAATACAATGAAAATCACTTCCCCGAGGGGTCAAAATGTCATACAAAATGGGAGCTAGCCAATGATCTCCTTGCCTCCTGCACTTGGATCAGCCCACCCATTGGATGGACCTATTAGAGGTGATCTAGGATCCCTCATACCCATTGACTCACCAGAAGTCTATGACCATGTCTGTCAAGTCTGTGTCCAGTTTGTAAAGCTAGGTGCTTGTTGATCTATGGGAACTACATCTTTATATAGGCCTTGGTAGTACTGTGCCTCCCATAGGGAACTCTTTGAGGCTCTTTGTGCATCCATGTACTCCATAAAAAGATTCATCATCTGTCTTGGCTCTAAGTCTTGGTGGGCTAGGTCCCTCTCTTCTCGAAGGAGTATAACATTTGTCTTTGCCCTGGTCAATATAACCCTCAGGCCCTCCACCTCCATCTCTAGATCCTCGATGTAGTGTAACATCTCCCCTCCCCAAGACACCTCTAACATCTCCAAGGTGGTGTCATCCTCTATCCAAAGAGAGCCCCTCTCTTATTTTATATTGGCTGATATGTTGTCATTGATGTCAACATATGTGGAGATTGTTGGAAAGTTTTATGTGTATTCTAGTGTTGTAGTTTGATTGGATGAGTTAGTTTAGCATGTGTATTGCAAATGAGCTAATGAGTTTTAAATGGTTTCTTTTATGTTGTCTATAGATGGTTCATTCCCATTTGTAGAGCTCCGCATGATGATTTGATCGAGTTACAGGATCCGATATTGGGATGTTATGCAATTATTCATGTTATTTCGTATTTTGGCTTGTGCTCCGTATTCCTCCAGGATTGCTATATCTTTGGTTGCGGATGCGTGGAATGTGTTTTGGATGTTGATGCATGTCCTTAGTTAGTTTGGTTCATGGTTTGGATACCCAAAAGTTCAGGTTGACAGTTAGTTATGTTGATGTTCTTGAGCTCTGGTAGAGAGATGATAATGATTATGTTAAGTCTGAGTTGTTATGGTTGTAATGTAGTTCACGTTGCTTGTGAATGTCTCTAGATCATGTTCTATGAGTATTGGTGGTCCGCATTGATTATTCTGTGTGTTATTGAAGATTTTCCTTGTCTGGTGATGTTCTTCATGTTATGCGATGTTCTTGCTGGTTCTAGCATGTTGGAGGTGATCAAGGCATAATTTTTGGAGGTGTTTCTTATTTGCAGTATTGATTTGAGTCTAGACTATGTCTTAGCCGACATTGTTTTGGTCTGCATGCATGTTGTAGAATGTGAGAATATTATTTCATACTTTGTATTTAGGGTTTAGACGACCTATATTTCAAAGGTTGAAGGGTTTGGATAAATATATGTAATAATCATGTAAGATGTATGTCTATGAGTGTTTGCATTGTATATGCAAGTGAATGATCAAGTTGGATGTGCGAACAAGTGATTTGATCTTTTAGAAGTGTGGAGAAGAGAAGTGTTGTAGAGCAGACTATGTGCTTAACCAAAACTATACTCAAGCATATGGAGATGCTATTTTCATAGTTCATATGATCAGGATTGTAGTCCGAATGTTTTTGTAAGTCAGTGAGACTTCCTGTAAGGAAGTGAGTCTTTTCTTAAGGTTTTAGCCTTTCTGGGTTTCTTATTTTGAGTAGTGAGCTCTAGGTAGTGTGCCCAAATGCATGTGCATTCCCATTGTAATATTCACATTTACTCCTAACACAGTATTATCTCATTGTGGGTAGGTTCCCACTGTGGTTTTTTCCTTAACCGGGTTATCCATGTCAATAATCTTGGTGTTATGTGTGTTATTGATGTGGTGTTGTCTCGTGCTTTATCTATTAATTATCAAATTTGTTTTGTTGTTCAAGTTGTAGTAAGTTTTTGTGCAAACTAATTCACCCCCCCTCTTAGTTTGTTGCATTGTTGCCAACATCTCTGTCGCCAATGCCTCTAGGTCTAATCTCAGGGAATCCCCCTCACTCCTCAATCTGTCCAACTCACCCTGTAGGTTGTCAACATGGGCTCGCTCCTGATCTACCCTCCCCCTCTTTTGAGCTAGATCATCCTCCAAACTGACTTCCTGAGCCCTCTTAGTATCTTGCTCCAAAATGGTCTGATCCAAAATGTCCTACGATACATGTCCCTCTCCCTGACCTTGTGGCTATGGTGGAGGCCCCTGTACCTATGTTGTCTACCCTGCTTGATCCTGCCTCTATGAATATTTTCCCTCTTGATATTGTCCATCCCCTCCTTATACCTATGCTGGCACCTGTATCAATGCTTGTACCTAAGCTTGTGCCTGACCTCCTCTCCTAGAAACCTAATGAATCCCCCTAGGTCCCCCATCTATCCCTCCTTCTCTTGCATCCATCCAATCATTCATGTCAACCTTTTCTTCTAAGTCTCTACCCATCCCAAGCCTCGAAGCATCTCATCGAAGCCCCTTGACCTCTTTCTTTTATTTTTTTCCTCATTCCCCCCTCCCTAGGTGGAGATGATGTTCTCCTTAATGAAGGCATCAAAACTGCCCCCAAATGAAGGCATCAAAACTGCCCCCTGTGTGCTAGTCTATAGGGTGCTTACAACATTACTGAGTCATTTTTCCCATCCCCTTGCTCGTTGATTTAGATGCTGGTCACTGAACCAATGTTTGCACAAACATTTTCTCATCTGCGTAGATAAGGATAATTTGCACAGACGACGATCCTCGAGCATAGATGTTGATCTGGCGATCAATGCCTATGTCCTGAACCAATTTCCACTCATTTAATGACCCTAATAAATGCTATTATACTAAATGACAAAGTTAAGGATAGGGTACATACTGATGGGCTATTCTCCAATGGTCACTAGTACCTGCAGACCCTCTCTATGGTGCTCGTGTCATGGAATCCTCGGCATAGTGCTTCTTTGCTCTATTCTCTGTGAGCTTCATGAATAGTATGTATGAGAATGATCCCTCCATGGGCCTTGTGTGGCTTATATGATCCCTTCTCTCGCCCTTCTATCTCACATTCTCTGCTTCTTCTCGCTTTCTCTTCAATCCCCTATATGATATTTTCTTTTTCCTTATCTTTCTCATCTTTTCTCATCGTTTTCTTCTTTTTTGAGATTTTTCTCAGAAAATCTTAAATTTTCTGATGAAATTATTAAGGGGGCATACCTCACTCACATCTTCACGGTGGGACACCTTTCTTTGTCTCTTACCCACCACCAGTGTTGCATTGTGTAAAAGGGGCAAAATGTAGACGTCTAAAATTAATTAAATTAATAATTAATTAATTTAAGTATTTCCACATAATTAATTAATTTAATTATGTTAATTCCCTTCTTATTAAGATTAATTAAACTAAATTTAATTAATCTTATCACTATAGTCCTATAATTAATTTATCAAAAAATTAATTATTCCTCATTCTTCTAAAGTCATTTCAATCATTATTTCTTCTAAACCTCTATTAGTTAATAAATTTTAATTAATTAAGCTAATCATATGGTTCCTACAAATCACCTTTTCTAATCCTATCATCTATCCTAATTAATCATTCTCTAATCACACTTTTCATTTCCTCCTTTTTTATATTCCTCCACTCATTCTCTCTCCTCATGTCACATCCTCCTAACTTTCCCACTTGCGTTCTAATACCTCATCAAGTCACCTAATTTTTCCTTCTAATCACTTGCACATTCCTAATCACCTCGATTAGGGATGAGTCAACTATTTACCATAAATGGATTTCTTCTCTCACCCTCCAAACCTTAAATGCACCAACTTTGTGTCTTCCAAGGAATGTCAAATCCTTGCACATTCCCATGCCCCCTATTTCCAAGGAATTTTTAATTCCTTTATCCCTTTATTGTTCCCACACAATATTCCATTTTGAAATTTTTAATTCCACCTCCCTTCCCCCAATGAATTGTATATTCCTTTTTGTCTTCCCAATGTTCTTGTGAGGTGTGGAGACAAGAAATGCCTTTATGGCATATCTCTTGGATCTCCCACCTTGTCCTCTCAATCTTCCTTCACCTTCTTTCAATCCTTTCCCTCCATTTCAAATCAATATTTTCCCTCCATTTTGGCCTCCTCCAATCTATAAACTGGAGTCTCTTCTCCTCACAAATCATCCACCTTTCATGTATTGTCTTGCTATCCATTTAAGAATCAAAATCCTCCATCATACCATAATAATTCCCAAATATTTCCTCATCTAAACCAATCCCCCATATCCACACTTATCATTTGAATCCATATCTTGTTGTGTAGTGGAGAGCAATCCACACATCCCTCATCCAAGGAGAAAATCAAATGAAGTGGAGCAAAGGGTGTGTTCTCCAGTTTATCAATTTCAATCGGAGGAAGAAGTGATCATCTATGGTATAATAATTATTAGTTTCATTTTAATGCTACTGTTGTGTTTTTATATGATTTATGCAACTAGCCATATCACCCAGATTTTCCCCTCTTCAATAACAACTAGTATCAAGTGACATTTTTTGAATCACACATTAAAACTAATTGATTGAAAAGTATAATAAAATATTTTTTCATTTTACTCTATTTTAATTAGGGTAGTTTCTTCTCCTTTATTGTGATTTTATTTTATTAAATTACAACATACTCACTCTACTTAGCATAAATAAGTAAGTAAATTTAATTGTATGGTATTGTAAGAACATGACAGAAATTACCAGATGAAAAATTTATCTTTCAAATATCTTTTTGAACATACATCAATGTGATTCATTGCATTGCATAAGCAGCACTAAAACAACTATGAATTTTAAATTATCAAGAATTAAACATATTCTTTTCTTTTCAAGTAATACAATACTTAGATTTAAGAAAATGAAATAACATAACAAGTGATAGAGTTTAGAGCCTACTAGTATTTAGATAAATCGATTTGTATCTCATGCCTCGATGAGTTATTTCCAAGAGGGAGAAAATCACCCAGGTGCTTTTCATCCAACCATAGATCGATGATCTATTGCACATCTTCCAACTAGAAGTGGCCCTACCCTTCATGAGGGTATAGACAAGGGAATTGGTCAAGGTATGCCATATGAGTCTAGTGTGGTTCCCTACATAGTTCCAATCAACCAAACAAATTTATACGTCCTTCTAACTACATATGACCAATTGATTGAACTATGAAACTAAAACATGGTGAGCCGATTGGATGCAAGAAGACATCTGTGCCACTTTGGCCAAAGATTCATAGAAATATCACTTATCAAGAAGTGAAATAAAATGTTCATGCACCCATACTTAATTTGGAGTACTAAAGTCATCCTACATTTCAAACTCATATGACTCAAAACAAATAAAGAGTTGGCATGGAACCTCTAGTCACGTGTACTCGCATCCATTGACTCTAGCAACTACATCTAGTTCTCATGATATAAAGATAAACAAATATTTAATGGAGAGAGAGGGTCTCAACTCAATAAAACTTCACTTGCAAATTGGTTAAGAATGTGCAAGAACTATCACCCTTCACATACTCGTGACTTGTGAGCTATAATGCACCTAGTGAGTATAGAAGACTTACTATTTATACCAAAAAACTTCTCATATGTTCTTGTTGATTGATATTCAAACTAAAATATGGCATAATTTATCTTAATGGACCATATGACTCATACAAAGTTCATAATCATTCAAAAACCCCAAGGGTTTACAACATATATAGTTCTTGTTTAAGAATGAGTATTGAATAAAGTATGACTTACTCTCATCTTTGGTCTTAAATAAGGTTCTAATGTTATCCCATTTATAATACACTAATAAGAACCAATAGAATTCCATATGCTTGAATGCATACATAAAGTGCATCCCTTACACATATATGTAAACTTGTAGACTTATGAGAAACTATATGTTTTCTATACTCAAATAATGAATAGGTATTGATCATAACTCATCTTCAAGAGGACTGAATAATAAAAACAAATAAAAATATACTATGATTCTTAAAAGAACTTATTCATAATAAAGACATGACTATCTCAAAATAAATCAACATTTAAAGAAAAGTCTATATAGTGCATTACTTGTATATGCAAGCATGAGTATATGACCGCTCTTAAGCCTATTTTCTAAGTATGTTTGAACTGAAATCTCTTAAAGAGTTAATAAAATACTCCTTTATTTATGAGGTTACAGATCTACGCATCTTGTCTAGCTCATAATAGAAAAACCATAGCCAAGATTCAAAATTTGGAATATATAAAAAGTAGTTATACATCTACACTCTTTTCATATAACAAAGAGAAAATAAATCTATTATAATACAAACTACTATTGAAAACAGAGAATGATATTGAAATAAGAAGAAAATGCTTGGAGGTTAAATGTTGTAGCTATAAAAGACTTAGAACTACCAACCTCCTTCTATTACACCCAAGAAAGTAGTCACACCAGCTTAATAAAACTCTGACTTCAATGAAATCAACTCCTTTGCATAGAGCTCAACCCATCCCAATCATTTTAAAGTGTCATTTTGAAAAGACACTTTACTTGAAGTGATGCAAGGTACTTCAATCATTTACTTGGCTACAAAATAATGTTTACTTAAACCTACATTTTCTTAAATGTGGAAACTCAGAGGGTATCACTTGCTTATTCACTGCATCTAAATCTCTCTCTAGTGATGCTTTCGCTCTTTATCCTAGAGGGCATGGTGGATCATCCTCCATCCAACTTAGAAACCACAATAGTAGTTAGCCCATTACATAAACATCATCATATGCTTTGAAACAATAATCATTTAATAACATGTCATTAATCATTAATGATAAACATCAAACATACATATGCTCATTTCTAGACATCCATTTGATGCAACTCAGTCTCACATGTAGATACACAACAGAATAACATGAAAGTAAAAATTATTTCCAATGTCATAAAATGGGGTGTAACATAAATTTTACTTCAACCTACTAGGGACAAGCCTAGTTAATCATTTATCACCTTAAAGCAAGTTCTATTGTGGCTCTTAACACAATATTTTAATCAATAGGTCAAGGTACTTTGATACTTTAAAATCAACAATAGTATTGGATAAAGTTGCAATAGAAGGATAAATCTACATTATCAAACTCATTTTGAAACTAGCTACACTATGTAGCTTCATCTACAATAATATAATTTTGAATGAATTTATATCACTAGTTTCTAATATCTAATTTATATGTGTAATTCATTTTATATTTTGATTTTGAGTTACACAAATTGTTGGTGTAATTAAGGTATTGTACCTTGTTAGTTCTTCGCCTAGGTTCTAATTACATGCTACTTAAGCTTACTTCGGGGCCACATAGCATATTTCCACCTTCAATGGGCTTATAACATTATCACTTTCCACCTCATGTGGTACTTCCACCTTTACTGATTTTATCATGTTATGACTTTTCCACCTTATATGGGTGATAAGTTATCACTTTATGTATCATGTCATAAGATTAATACACTTGTCATAATATTATGCCTTACTATTTTTCACCTTGACCTATTTGACCAAGGTGTTTCCTATGCACTTTCATCCACTGTATTGCATTCTTGACAGGAATACAGTTTATTCTTGTCATGTTGATTCTCTTTTGTTCTCATGCTTTCCATTCGGCCTCTAGATCTTGGTTAGCTACCTCCATAGCCAAATCTTACATGGTATTAGATATTTTAGAGTGCCATGGTTAATATTTTTGAGACATTTTTAGTAAATTTTGGGATTTTGTTTTTGTGCCTTTATATTGCAAGTAAAAATAAGAGCTTGATGGGTCAAATATAAGGTTTCCATTGGATTCAGAAGGTTTGAGAAAGTTAGTTTTTCCTTTTGTTTCATTCAAATAGGGCACTGGAGGCCAAATGCACATGCATTTGAAGTTTGGAGGTGTCGTAGTGATATGAGCATTATAATTATGCAAACGATTTTCAAACAACAATATCTCAGTCATCTAGACTCCTTTTTGCAAGAATGCTTTTTTGATTTGGTGTAGAATTTCACACTCTTTGTAGTGGTGCAGGCATTTTTTAATTTTCTTCAAAGATTTTTCAAAAAAATTGTGTAATCCCCCTTTTTGCAAATTCGAAGGATTTGTTCAGGCTCATATGGGCTCCTTTTTAGGTGCAATTTTTTTGAAAGTACATAATTCTACCTATATTTCATAGTGATAAAAAAAATTACTTTTAGCACATGACCTTATTTGGCTTATTTTTGGCAAATGTAATGCATAGACCATAGTTTGATCTTTTGTATGTTTATTTGAGTCTAATATAGCCTAATTGTGAAAATTTTAATCATTGAAATTAGAAGTCCACTTTTTCTTCATTTTACAAGTGGCCATTGTAAATGCACTAAGTCCCAAATCATTTGCTTTGGGGGTGTTCCTTGATTAAGTGAATTTGGGGGTAACCTTGCAATGGCTAATTGCATTCTTTTGCATGTGTTTGTGTTCTAATGATGGGGACATCACAAATTGAACTCCTAACATCACATAATTATGCATCAAGAAATAAAACAATATAGAATTATCTCATGGGAAAGGGTTATCTTGGCTATCTAAAGGAAATAATTTCTCAACCAATTGATCCTAATGCATTAGCGAGATGGTAGATTGAAAGGGAGAAAACACTTGGATGTGTATGTTCATTAGTCTCAATTGATTTGTAGATGCGGTCAATGTTAAAAGGTTTGAAATAGATTGTCTGACCTTGCAACTAGACAAAAAAAACAACAAATAAAGAATTGAGTGCAGATAAGAACAATAACTTGTATTAATGAAATATAATGGTTATATGTCCACAAGATTTCATACGCTCCTTACTTTTGACCTATTGGCCCGCCATGCAAGCTCATAGGCTACCACAGGCTTATTATAGAGATTACAATAAAATTAGAAGTCTTTTGAATTAGTTTTGCCCTACCTACTTCTCCCTAACTACTCCCTAGCTACTACTCACCCCATTTCTTGTTCTCCCTAAAGTGTATTGGATCTCATAGATGAATAAGTATTTTGATTTTGAAAACACTGCAAAAGAGAGGAAGGTGAAATATGCCTATACCTGGTTGAAAGGTCATGCATCTCTTTGGTGGGAGTGTTTGCAAGTTGATAGACAAAGAAGAGGTAAAGAAAGGATTAAGACATGGGATCAGATGATCGCTAAGTTGAAATCAAAGTTTGTACCAATGAATAATCAAGTGGATTTGTTCTGGAAGCTGCAGAATCTGAGACAAAAGGAATCTAATGTGGAGGAGTACACCAAAGCATTTTACAAGTTGAACATCAAGTCCAGACATGTTGGTGATGAAGTTGAACAAATTACAAGATATTTGAATGGATTGTAGATGTCTATACAAGATGAACTCAGTATGATCAAATTGGAGAGTGTTGAAGAGGCTTACCGGTATGCACTAAAGGCTAAAGAGAAATTGAACAAAAGACATGAGCAGAGACAGAGAGGTAGAGGTGGAAGGTTTACTGGAGGAAGATTTAAAGGAGGAAGAGGATATACCAGAAGAAGAGGAACTAGTAAAGACTAGAACAATGACAAGGAAGTGAGAAAAAAAGGTAATTCATACCAGAAGGATGATAGAAATTTCTACCTAAGGAGAGAACCAGATGGTTACTAGAATGAGAACATTGGAAGATAATACAAGAGGAAATTTAGACGAAGTTTTTTTAATTGTGGAAGAAATCATGCATTTGAATGTAAGAAGATAGAGGCTACCTGAAGAGAAGTAGTGGTGGAAGAAAACCCCACCGGATCAGACAATAAACCGGAAGATGGAGAATAGTTGATGATGAGGAGAGATTTGTGTCATACTGGAGGAGATGAATAACCCTTGCAGAGGAAGAATTTGTTAAAGACCAGATGTAAGGTATCTGGTAAGTGTTGTAAATTTATTATTGATTGTGGTAGTTCAGATAATCTTGTTTTAGAAGAGATGGTGAATAAGTTGAAATTGGAGAGATTGAAACACCCTAAGCTTTATCAGATGGCATGGATTCAGGATGAACATAAGTTGTTAGTAAGTGAACAGTGTTTGGTGAAATTGAAAAATGGAAATTATCATGATGAAGTTTTGTGTGATATTATGCCTATGGATATTTGTCATCTTTTGTTGGGTAGACCTTGCAAGTTTGATAGATAGGCAATACATGATGGGAGAAAGAATACATACACTATTGTGGCCAATGGGATGAAGTAAACCTTGTTACCTTTGGAGGAACCTTTGAAGAATGAAGTTTGCACAAATGCCAGAATATGTTTAGTAGATGGAAGGAAATTCATGGATGGACTAAGACATGAGAATGTGTTTTTTGCCTTAATTCCTAAGAAGACTGAGAGACTGGAATCGAAAGGAGAGTACTTGAAAGAGAAGATATTCTCTGATAGAGTATGAGGATATCATTTCAGATAATGTACTTGATGGATTTCCACCTATTAGAAGTATTAGTCATTGCATGGACTTGGTTCCCGAAGCTAGTTTGCCTAACAAAACTGCACACTGGTTGACACCGACAGAGAATGAAGAACTGAATAGACAAGTGCAGGAGTTGTTGAAGAAAGGTTTGACCAGGGAGAGTCTGAGCCCTTGTGTAGTACCATTAGTATTAGCACCTAAGAAGAATGGAGAATGGAGGATGTTTACCAATTCAAGAGCAATAAACAAGATCACAGTGAAATACCAATTCCCTTTGCCTAGGATAGATGACATAATGGACTGTTTGAGTGGAGAAAAATACTTTACAAAGATAGATTTGAAGAGTGGATATCAGTATATGAGGATCAAAGAAGGTGATGAGTGGAAGACAACATTTAAGACAAATGAAGGACTATATGAGTGGTTGGTGATGCCTTTTGGATTGACTAATGCACCGAGTACTTTCATGAGGCTGATGAATGAGGTATTAAAGAAATTATTGGGTAAGTTTGTTATTGTGTATTTGGATGCCATTCCAATTTTCAGTAAAACAAAAGAGGAGCATTTATTGCAGTTAAGACAAGTTTTACAGAGGTTGAGAGAAGAAAAGTTGTTGATCAATATCAAGAAGTGTACTTTCATGAAGGATGAGTTAGTCTATTTAGGATTTGTGATATCTGAGGATGGTTTGAAAATGGACCCTAAGAAAGTGAAAGCCATTGTTGAGTGGCCTACATCAGAAAGCATTGGAGAGGTAAGATCATTTCATTGATTGACTAGTTTTTACGGGAAGTATATCAAAAATTCCACTTTAGTTTGTAACCCCATGACTAAGACCATGAGAGGAGATCGAAAGGAATTCAAGTGGACCACTAGAGGAAACAAAAGTTTTGAATTGTTGAAGCAAAAAGTGACTGAGCAACCTATTTTAGCTTTACCGGATTTCAATAAGGTATTTCAAGTGGAACAACAATAGGAGTAGTAGCCTATTTTAGTGAGAAATTGAATTATGCCCAGAGGAGATATTTGGTATATGATCAAGAATTTTATGCCATAATTCAAGCCTTTAAGAAATAGAGACATTACTTGTTGCCTAATGAGTTTGTGTTGTATACAGATCATCAAACTTTGCAGTATTTGAACAATCAGAGTAAGCTGAATCAGAGACATATGAGATGGGTAGAATTCTTGCAGAGTTACACCTTTGTGTTGAAGCATAGAAGTAGGAAATCTAACAAAGTTGCTGATGCATTGAGTAGGAGAATAAATTTACCGACAGAGATGAGAGTGACAGTATTAGGTTTTGAAGATTTGAAGACCTTAAAAGATGAAGACCCTGATTTTGCAAAAGTATGGAAAGAATGCAGAGAATCGCTTATGGTTGATAGGAGAAAATGGTTGGATTATTTCATTCAGGATGGGATGTTATTCAGGGGAGTTAAGTTGTGCATACCTAAGAGTTCCATGAGACAGAACCTAATAAAAGAGAAACATAGTGGAGGTTTAGCCAAATATTTTGGCATTGACAAAACAGTTGCATTGGTGAGTGAGAAGTACTTTTGGCCCCAAATTCATAAGAATGTTAAGGGATATTTGCAAAGTTGTAGAGTTTGTCAAGTTGCAAAAGGTAGTAGTTAGAATGTGGGATTGTATAAACCTTTGATAGTACCGGTAAGACCTTGGGAGGATATACGCATGAATTTTGTACTTGGATTCTCTAAGACATTGAGAGGGAATGATTCTATATTTCTAGTAGTGGTTTTATTTTCAAAGATGACTCATTTCATACCTTGTAAGAAGACATCAGATGCATTGCATGTAGCAGACCTATTTTTCAAGAAAGTGGTGAGATTACATGGATTACCTAAGAGCATAGTTTCAAATAGAGACACTAAGTTTATTGGCTATTTTTGGAGAACACTTTGGAAAAAGATGAAGACAAAATTTAAGTTCAGTTCTACTTTTCATCCACAGACTGATGGCAGACATAAGTTGTTAACTAGAGTTTGGGAAGATTATTGAGATGTTTAGTGGGAGAAAAAACCGAAAGTTGGGATTTAATCCTTGCACAAGCAGAGTTTGCCACAACAATTCAATGAATAGAAGTACCGGAAAAAACACCTTTTGAGATTGTTACTAGAGTACATCCTAGAGGAATAGCATAATTGAGAGACATTAGTAGTGAAAACTGGAAGAGTTCAGAAGCAAAATATTTTGCAGATCACATGGTAGCATTTCATATTCAAGTTAAACAACATTTAGAATACATGAAAAATAAATATAAGGAGAAGGAAGATGAGAAGAGGAGACATAAGGAATTCGAAGTTGGCGATGAAGTGATGGTATATTTGAGAAAAGAGAGATTCTCAGTTGGAACTTATAATAAGTTGCAAATGAAGAAGTTTGGACCCTATAATATTTTGAGGAAGTTTAGTTTTGAAAATGCATATGAAGTGGAGCTACCGGATAGTCTAAGTATTTCACCTATATTCAACATTGTAGATCTTCATGAGTACCATGAACCAGAATTCAGTGAGGACATTGTTGCATACTTGGAGAAACAATTGCCCTAGAAGGAACCAAATCAGATTGAAGAGATTTTGGACAGTAGGATTGGGTGTAGCACCCGAAACAGTCTGTACAAAGAATATCTTGTGAAGTGGAATAACAAACCAATTGAAGACTCATCTTGGCTTTCTTAGGTAGAGGTAGACCACCTTGGTCTCCCTCTGACCCCAATAAAGTGAGAGGATCACTTTTTCAATAACCTCGGATGTCTGATGCAGGAGCATCCCCAGTTCACAACAATCTTGCATCAACTAAAAACATTTTCCTTTCTATTTTGTTTTCTGTTTGCAGTTTCAGTTTTCCTTTCTGTGTGTCTTGGTTTTGGCTCAATGGATCCTATGGAGTTGGATTCTACTTGAAGAATCGATTATCTTTCTTTCTTTCAGACTGCATCACATTTGGATCACTTTCCGAAAAGATATCACTACTGATTGTCATGATAGTTTGTTGTTACTGGTTGTTCCTTTGTTACCAGTTGCCTGAGACCTATTTTGGTGATCTACTGGAACCCATTCTGAAGATTGCGGAGCCTTGAGAGTTGATTTTGATGTTCCTTGGTGTGTGGCCGACCTTCTACATTTCATCCTTTGGATTTTCTTGAGGAATCTGTTGGTGGAGGCTGACCTTGTTCATTTTGCATGTTAGGTCTTGTTCTTCGAGTTTTGATCCCTTTTGGGCTGACTGGATCCTTTGGATCGATATATATTTTTAATAATTCTTTAGAATGTAATCAATTTGGAGAATCAATTAGAGTATCAGATAGATAGACTATGCCTAGAAGATATATATTTTTATTCAAGGTCTTGGTTGTGACCTCTTCTACCAGGCCTGTGTGTCAGTATGTTGTAACTCGCTTGTTACCGGTTGGATGTAATCAAATTTCATGCAATAAAACTATTTGTTTTGCATTGCCTCTATCATATTTGTGTGTTTTCATTGTGTTTACTCTTGTTGAGCGGTCCAGATTGATCTCCTTGAGGTCTGTCCTCACCGATGACTACTTCAGTTTATATATCTACTTCCAACATCAAAATTTATTTGTGTTGGCCTCCCAGATCCCATAGTGTAACATGTACACATTCTCTAGATGCTTGGAGAAGACCTAAATCTTGGTGAAAATAGGTTTGGGACTATCTTGATATTTCTCTTCCCTATAACCCCTTGTGATACACTCTACAAGCTTCATAAATCTCAAAAAGGGTCCACATGCTTTTGGTATTGGGTTAGATCTAAGATCCTCTAGTATTCCTTATACTCCTTATTTCAAGTGCTACAACTGATTTGACTATTGAGGATATGCTCAATCTACTTCGATGGTGCCTATGGCAACTGCAACTAAGGTAATGTATCTATATCACCCTCTTGTGCCCCATGGAACTAGTAGAGATTTTCTATATTGAAGATTGGTGAAATTTCCACACCCTCTAGTAACTCCACTTCATAGGCATTTTTGAAATTAAACTTCTAGTGATCTTCCAAGGCTTAAACTTCTTCATCTTTGGCTTATTGTATGTAACTACTATAAATATGTCCTTCCTGAGATACACCATGGCTTCATCACCAACTTCAAATTCCTTCTAGCTCCATCTAGGGTCTATTTGCTTCTTGTATTGGTTATTCATGGTCTCTAGGTGTTGCTTGACCATCTTGTGGATAGTCTTCATGTATTCTACAAACTCATCTACCTCTACAATTATCTTATCTCATTCTCTATTATCCCAAACTTCAGTCACTCCTCTAGGATGAAATCTAGTAACGATCTACCTATGGAAAGATTATATCCCAATTCTTAGTTTTGTCTCTTATTAAGTACTCGAGTAGGTTCCCCATGATTTTTTTCACTATCCTAGTTTGCCCTTCAGTTTATGGGTAGGGTGTTGAGCTAGACTTTAGTTGTATTTTTATCTTCTTCCTTAGTGTCCTCCAAAGTATCCAATAAAATTGGTATCCTGGTTTGAAACAATACTCCTTGTAACTCCATGTAGGCTCACCACTTCTTAGAAGAATAAGTTGGCAATATGAACTACATCATAAGCCTTCCCATAGGGAATGAATTGTGTCATATTAGGGAAGTGATCCACCACCACAAATATGGAATCATGCTCCATCTAGGTCCTTGACAACCCCAACAAAAATTTCATGCTAACATCCTCCTAGAGTCTCTTTGGGAATGGAATAGGTTGATACAACTCCAATATTCTAGCTAACCCCTTTTGCTACTTAAAAGATCCTACACTCTTGAACGTGTTTTTGGACATCCTTATACAATTTTGGCCAAAAGAAACCCTAATTCACCAAGGATACTATCTTGTCTACACCAAAATGTCCCACCAACCCTTTGCAATGTTTCTTCCTGATCAAATTCTTATTCATTGAGCTTCTAAGAATACACAACTAATTTCCTTTGAATAACATGTCAGCTTGGATAAAATAGTCTATGCATTGGCTTCTGTCTATTACTATCAGCTCTTCACTCATCTTCCATGCCTCTGCACAGTCTAAATCATTTTTATACAAGTATTTCAACTCATCAAATCCCATTGTAGCCACCCTCATCTTGATGCAAGAGCATCCCCAGTCGATGAGAAATATTGCATCAACCAAAAATATTTCCTTTCAGTTTTGTTCTTGTCTTGTTCTTTATGCAGTTTTTTGTGTTCTTACCGGTTGGTATAGGTAGTTGCTTTCTTTTCATGGAAAATCTTATTTTTGGTTTCTAGGATAGTTCATGTGCTTGATTCTGGATTTTTAGTTCATTTGGGTTCTTTTCCAGTCAGTTATCACTTCCGATTGACTGTTTCTGGGTTTTAGGACAGTTCTTGTATTTACTCGTTGGTTTTCCTTCATTACCGACATGATTCTTAATGTGTGAATCTATTTCAGGTCTTGTCTCATGTTCTTTGGTGTGTGGCCGACCTTCTTGCTGAACCGCACCTCTTGGTTGATATTTTTTGAAAAGATTTCTTTAATTCTTAGGGCCAACCTAGTTACATGTTTCATTTTCCTGCATTGGTAAACGTAATTATGAGGCCGACCTAGATATGTTTTGGTGGCTATAAATATGATATTATGTAATCATTTGTAGGGGGTGGAGGAAGTAGAATTGAGAATAAGGATTGAGATTCACATTTTGTGATCCGGTTGATTCTTAGAGTCCTGGTTGGATTGTATCTGGCTTGAAGCCTGCATGTAACCAGTTAACTACTGGATGTTCTCAGATGATTATATGATGATAACCAAATGGTTGCCAAAAGTTATAAAGCAACAATTTGATATGTTTATGTAATCTTGTTATGTTTTCTTGTTTCTTTTGTTGTGTTAATCTTTCTTCATAAGCCGGTTGATTCTCTTTGAGGGTTTTACTGGCTATGGCTGCATCAAGTGGTATCAGAGTTGGTAATGGATTGGCTAGTGGAAGAATTGTTTGCAAACATTGAGGAATTCCTTTGGGTGGACAGATCATCGATTGGAGGCAAGTTGCATGTGTGTTCAATAGATCACTGAGGGGAGGCAATTGAAACCGGTAGTTCGATCACCGAGTTGAGGTAGTTCATCGAAGTGGAAGAGGAGATGCCACCTAGAAGGACAAACCCCTGGAGGGTAAAGCAGATGATGGAAGACTTCAAGAATGAAGTAAGGAATGAAATACAAAACCCTTTGGCTGGTTTGCGGAGAAACCCTGAATCTGAGGATGAGTATGAGGAAATCGGTGAAGAGCTTGAAGAAGCTGAAGAGCCAAAAGATGAAAGAGATAAAAGATTCCTGAGAGTAGTGGCACAAGTGAGTAAAGTTCATAAAGTTGAAGTTTCCATCTTTTCCAGAATGTTGAACCTAGAGGATCTAATCGATTGGATCAAAGAGTTGGAGGATTACTTTGAGTTTGAGGATGTCAAGGATGCACAGAGAGTTTGGTTGGAACAAACCAAGTTGAAAGGGAATGCTGCCTTACGATGAAAAGAATTAGAGAAAGATAGAGTAGATAATGGTGAGTTAAAGGTCACCCGATGGAGATAGATGGTTGCAAGATTGAAGGTCAAGTTCATACCAGGAGACTATGAATTGGAGTTGTTCAAGAAGTTACAGAACATGAAATAGAGAAACATGATTGTGAAGAAATATACTAAGGAATTATACAAGGTGGGGATTAGATTTGGACATAGAGAGATGGACAGAGAAAAGGTGGCGAGGTATATAAATGGACTTGCATTTAACATTCAGGATGAGATGAGTATGTTGAGGGTTTCCATAGTTTAATAAGCTTACCAATATGCTTTGAAGGCTGAGGAGAAGATGAGAATAAGACAACCAAATAGAGGGAAGGAGAAATTCAAAGGAAAAATGAGTGATAGTATGAAGAAACCGGTTGAGGAAGATGAATCAAAACCTAAGTGGAGTAAAGAACCGGAGTAGAAAACACAGAGGAAAGGCACTGGCAGTATCGATAGAGAATTTCTTGGAAAATGTTTCAAGTGTGGAGAAATCAGACATAGATTCTATGAATGTAAGTAGGGAATGGCAAGAAGTTGTGTGGTAAATGAGGAACCAAAAGGTGAAGGTACTGGATCTGACTGTGCACCAGAGAAAAGAGAATCCCTTATGATCAGAAGAAAAGATACCAGATCAACTCAGAGGAAAAGTCTTTTTCGGACTATGTGTAAATTAGGTGGTAAGTGTTGCAAGGTTATTATAGACAATGGAAGTACTAAATATTTGGTATCTGAGGAGATGGTTGTGAAGCTTGGATTGAAGAGGCTTGAGCATCCTTGTCCTTATGAGGTAAGTTGGTTGCAAGATTATCAAAAGATAGAGGTAAAGGAGCAGTGTTTGGTGAATTTCAATATTGGGCCTTTTAGAGATGAGGTTGTGTGATATTGTATCTATGAGTGCTTGTCATGTCTTGTTGGGAAAACCTTGGCAATTTGATAGAGGAGCTATTTACGACTCTAGAAGAAACCTAGTCACTATTGAAAAGGATGGGCATAAGTTCACATTGATTTATTTGGAGGAGAAAGAGAAGGAGGTGAATAATCTGAGTCTTGAGAAAAGTTGCAATACTGAGAAACTGATGGCAGAGGTTATACCGGAAGGTGACTTGAAGAAAGATCTTATAAAACCGGTTGCAGAGGTTATACTGGAGGGTGACATGAGTTTGCAGAAGAATCTGACAGATGAGCCTGATGGACGAATGGAACTGGATGACAAAGATCTTATGGTGACAAATCGGATGAAGTATTGTGATAGAAAAAAATTAGAGATGTAGAAGAAAGAGAGAAATAAGAAAAGACAATAAGAAGATTTGAAGCAAAGGAAGAGAAACAAAGAGAGTTGGGGGTTAGTGAAGCCGGTTGAGGCACCAGAGGAGATAAAGTAGAGGTTGGCCAATAAAGAAGATGTTTGGATCAGAAATGAGCATGGGGTCCCTGGTCGATGAGAAATCTTGCATCAACCAAAAATATTTCCTTTCAGTTTTGTTCTTGTCTAGTTCTATATGCAGTTTTCTGTGTTCTTACCAGTTGGTACCGGTAGTTGCTTTCTTTTTGTGGAAGATCTTATTTTTAGTTTATAGGATGGTTCATGTGCTTGATTCTGTATTTTTAGTTCATTTGGGTTCTTTTTTGGTCACTTATCACTTCTGGTTGACTGTTTCTAGGTTTCGAGATGATTCTTGTGCTTACCAGTTGGTTTTCCTTTATTATCAACGCAATTCTTGGCTTGTAGATCTATTTTGGATCTTGTCCAATGTTCTTTGGCGTGTGACTGACCTTCTTGCTGAACCGCACCTCTTGGTTGTTATTTTTCGGAAATATTTCTTTAATTCTTAGGTTTGACCTAGTTACACGTTTTATTTTCCTGCAAATGGTAAATGTAATCTTATGCGGCCAACCCGGATATGTTCTAGTGGGTATAAATATGATATTATGTAATCATTTGTAGGGGTAGAGGAAGTAGAATTGAGAATAAGGATTGAGATTTGGATTTTGTGATCCAGTTGATTCTTAGAGTCCTAGTTGGATTGTATTTGTCTTGAAGCCTGCATGTAACTGGTTAACTACCAGATGTTCTCAGATGATTATATGATGATAACCGGATGGTTGCCAAAAGTTATAAAGTAATAATATGATCTATTTATGTAATCTTGTTATGTTTTCTTTTTGCTTTAGTTGTGTTACTCTTGCTGCATAAGCCAGTTGATTCTCTTTGAGGGTTTAACCGGTTATGGCTGCATCAAGTTGTATCATCATATTTCTCCTACTCAAACCATCAACTACCCAATTTGATTTTTTGCTTCAATGTTTGAGGATGAAAGTGCAACTCTGTATTAACACTACCTATCACATGAGTCTTTGATTCAAACTTACCTTGACTATTCAGGTACTAGAGAGCTTAGTGATCTATGTACAATAAAATTTCTTTTGGTAGAAAATAGTGTCTATATTTCTTCAATGCTTGGATCATGGAATAAAATTATTGATTATATATTGAATACTTCCTTTAGCCATCATTCAAATTCTCACTAAAATAGACAATTGGTAATCCTTCTTGACTCAAGAATACTCCTATAGCATTGTCACTGACATCACAATCCACTAGAAAGACTTTGTTGAGATCTAGTAGGGTTAGTAACAACTTCTCCATCAACTTTTGCTTCAATAGTTCAAAACATTTTTGTGCTTTGATGTCCACTTGAATTTTTTCTAGTCTGCTATCATTGTCTTCATCATGGGTGCACAAATAGTACTAAAATTCTTGATCAAATTTAGGTAAAAACTTTCCAAGCAATGAAAGGAGAATACCTCCCCAACATCTACTGATGTATGCAATTTTGCAATCACTCAAAAAATTTTCTAATCCATCTTCAACCCTTTCACATAGATTACAAATACCAGATAAATGAGTCCATTCTTCATGAAACTCTATCTCTTGATGTTAATCAACAACTTCTCTTCTCTCAACTACTGGAACACTTGCCTGATAAGTTTTGTTCTTGTCTTGCTAAAAATCAAGATGTAATCAAAATAAATAATGAGAAACTTATCCAAGAACTCCTTCAATACTTCATTCATTATTCACATGAATTTTCTTGGTGTATTAGTGATTCCAAAGGGCATGGCCAACCACTCATGCATTCCTTCATTGGTTTTAATGCATTTTTCCACTCATATCCTTCTTCAATCTTGATTTGATGGTGTCTACTCTTGAGATCAATCTTAGTAAAGTATCTTACACCACTCAAGCAATTATTAAAGTATCTTTCACCACTCAAGCAATTCATTATGTCATCCATCCTTGGCAAAGGAAATTAGTATTTTATATTGATCTTGTTGATGGCTCTTGAGTCAATACACTTTCTCCATTCTCCATCTTTCTTTGGTTCTAAGATAGTAGGTATTGCATAGGGGCTCAATCTCTCTCTAATCAATTCCTTCTCTTACATCTTATGCACTTTCTTGATCAACTCTGCATTCTCTACTGGTGTCATCTGGTGTGCTGTTATTTGATGAATACTAAGAGGGGGGGTAAATTAGTATACCAAAAAATACTATAAACAAACTTTTAAACAATTTACCAGATAATAGGTACAAAAGATTCACTAATAAATCGGTTAAGATAAATGCAAACCAAATAGAAAACAAAGCATTCACCCATAAGAGCACAATCACCATAACACAAGATATTTGACATGGAAACCCAAATGGGAAAAACCACGGTGAGCAGAAACTCACAAGTAACTATCTGCAGAATAGAAACCAGATCAATTAAGGTCATACAATGTTCTTCACCAAAACAGATCCTATTAGGAATATAGATCTCTGTTAGGAGATAAGTCTTGTTAAAGACTACCTTATTAGAGTATTTCAAATCCATAGTTGTGAACCACCTTGTCAGAGGATTTACAAAGGCTTTGCTGGGCCTACTCGGTTAAGGGTTTCAGACTTGTCGAAGAGGTGAGTAATCAACAAGTGAGTGATCTAGCTAATAGCATAGTCTGCTTAATTAGATCCTTGATAGCTCATTGTTAATGCATTTCAGCATTACTTCAGTCTTCAATTTCTCCACACTCTAACTCTTCACACAGACTTAATCTTCTCTGCAACGATCGCACATAACCTCTTCTATCACACTTCTCTTACATATCATACATGCAAACCCTAGACATGATGTCCTTATAAAGGAATCTGATTTCATGTCGGTCCAATAGGATTAGACTACAAGTTCCTAGGTTCAGTACATTTGGACACATTTGGTAACACGGCACAAAATCACCACCAAAGTGTCGGTGGATGATAACTCATGACACATTACAAAAATACCAGTTGGTAACTCATCACAGAGTAATACCGGTTAATACAATATACTGATCACTGGTTTGTCAAAAATGAAGATTGGTATATCATAGTGTTCCAATCAAACGTTAACTACCACTTGGTTCCTTTGTACTACTTGAGATCCTTGAACCGCTTGGGGTCTCCATACCACTTGAGCTCTTCAGTCAATCTGTGACCGGTAAACACTTCTGCAAAATACCGATAGTCTAGAGACTATACATTCAATAATACATAATACCGGTTGGAACATTATCGGTTGAGTCATAACTCATACATCAAGAAAGTGTGTGTCCATCAATAACAATCAAAACATCATCAAAATGCCAACAATCTCCCTCTTTGGCATTGATGGCAACACTTAGGAAAATTTTGACATCTAAGTGTTTTTACAATAAAAATGCCATAATCAAAATTACTCCCCCTAAGAATATACACTATCCCTTTTGCAGAAATTACAATGTACACTACTCTCCCAAAGTGGTAACATGAAAGTATACATGAAATGGTAACATTCACCAAAATTTTAATGTACACTACTCCCCCTTTGCCAACAATGACAAAGTAATGCAGAATAATCCCTATTTCCTTATATATAAAAAGAGTAAATATTCATGACAATAAGGAATGAAATTTATAAAAAACAGATTTAAAGTCCTGCATAAAATTTTTCATGGCCAATGTCCATGACTCAAGTAATGAGGTAGCAACCTCACTTTCAGTCTGCATCTAGAATACTAGTTATTCCATTGCATCAATGGTACTCATCTCTTGAGTTACTGTGATAGCTTCTAGGTTGAGAAAACATTTCTAAAGAATCTGCAATCTTGGCAATAAGACCAGTTGAAGCTCCTGCAAATCTCTGGTTCGGTTGCTAATCTCTGAGTCCATATTGGTTGTCTGTTGTTGATAACGATGAACTGTTTTCCCATATGTAGTGAATGAATCATATGGCATCTTGAAATTGCTGATATAAGCCTGTAACTCTGATTGGAGTTGAGCTTTTTGTTTAAGCACATCATCACAAAATAGATGGGGTTGGAAGATTTTACTTAACAGTAATTTATCTTCACCCATAGCAACACTGATACCATTATGTTATTTCAGTAGTTGAGTCCGGAGCTCATTCATTTTCTTGACTAAGGTAGTGTTGAGTGCCTTTTCATGATTCTTCTTTACAGTGGCTTCAACAACATCTTCCAAGCATTGTACCTGGTTCTCCACTACGGTACAGAGAAGTTTAATCTTGGACAAAGAGGAATTGGTACTGGGGAGGTTGGTACTGGGAATCAGACTGGTAAGGGTGTCAACCGCAGTTTGTATGACATCATGTTCCTTCTTCCTCCACAATGCTTCCAGTCTCTCTTGTGCAAGTTTGATGCTTTGAAGCATCTCAGACTCATCTACAGATTGAAGATCAATAGGATTGGTGGTATCAACCTGTTTGGCTTGACCACCGGTTGCCTTAGGAGTCTCCGCTTGTTTGGTCTTCTCTGCTTCCTTCTCCTCTTCTGCTCTTTTCTTTTCCTCTTCTTTCTTCTTTTGCTCCTCTTTCTCCTTCTCCATTTCTTCTTTCTTCTTTTCCTCTTCCTACTTTTTCTTCTCTTCCTCCTTCTTCCTTTCTTCTTCCTTCCTCTTGTCTTCTTCTTTGTTCTTCTCCTCTTCTTTCCTCTTCTCCTCTTCTTTCCTTTTCTCCTCTCATTTCCTCTTCTCCTCTTCTTTTCTCTTCTCCTCTTCTTTCCTCTTGTCCTCTTCTTTCCTCTTCTCCTCTTCTTTTCTTTTCTCCTCTTCTTTTCACTTCTCCTCTTTCTTTTTCTCTTCCTCTTTTCTCTTGTTTTCTTCCTACCTTGCTTTTTCTTCTTGCTCTTTGTCCTGTTTCTCTTTTTCAGCTTTTTCCTTGTCATGTTTCTCTTTCTCTGCTTTTTCTTTATCTTGTTTCTCTTTCTCTTTGTCCAGAGTGACATCCTCAATATCTAAAGCATCCACATCAATAGGATCAATTTTCTTTGTCACTCTTTCACCTTCACTGTCAAATACTTCACCCGGTTTGCCTGATGATAGGTTAGGTTCTTGTTCAACCTTCTTATTAGCTTCAGATACTTGGTGTATTCTAACAACAACTTTGACATGTATATGAGTATCCTTTTCCACCTTAGAAGTTTTACCTTCTAGTATCCTGAGCCTTCTCCTTCTCATGAAGAAGATGCCTTTGTTCTTATCCATTATCTTAAACAACTCAGAATTAGAAGCATTAGGAAAATATTGTGCAAATTTTTTCTCCCTGATCTCCTGTTCTTTCTCAATGGCAATGCACCATTTGTTATCTAAAGAATTATACAAAGAATTTGTTGTAACCGATCTAATCTCTGATGATGACTGGTCATTAACACATAAATATTTGATGACTTCCTGTTCTACTTCTTCTTTTTCATTATCATTAAAATCATCAAAATACTCTTTTAAATCATCAAGCACTTTTCTCCTAATATTCTTAATTGTCCTCTGACAATGTGTCATTGGCTTATAAGAGGAAATATCTATATTTACTGGTGCTGAAGTTGCAAGAATATTACCGATAGATTTTGTCTTTTTGCTTGATTGCCTTGTCTTCTTTGGTTGAATTTCTAGTTCAGTTCCCTCTGATTCCGGTGAGCTAGTTTTGGTTTTCCGCTTCCTCTCAAAGACTTTGGATGGAACAACCTCAGGTTTCTTCTTAGCTGGTGATTGCTTGGTCACTTTCAGACTAGCAGAGGTAACCGGTGCAGATACCAATGGCACTGCTTTGCCCTTTTTCTATTTTGGGTCTTCAACCATTGTGACCCTCTCCAAGTAGGTATCGGTTCTCTTTTTCTTTTCATCCAGTGGTGAGGAAAGTAGGGTAGAGGCATACCCGATCAATAGGTCATTCACCACTTCATAACCCATAGGTTCAACTACTTCCTTTCTCGCTTCCATCTCTTCCATTATGCATTCATCTACCTTTATTATGAAGCAGATGTCATCTTTATATTCCTTCACAATATCATCAGATATCCTCATCCTCTGGTTCATTTTCCGCTTGTATTCATTGAACTATTTGTTTAGATCCTCAAGATATCCAGTTCCCACTACTTATAGACTTTCATTGATTTGCCTAGAAACCGGTAGGTTAGCAGACCATTGCACATCACCTACTCTAGGGAAATAACCTTGAAAGTAGAAGAATAAACCGACCAAAAGTTGTCCAAACTTGAACCTTAGAGAGTTGTCCTGTTTGATGGAATTTAGGTTCAGTAGCAATTGCTTCTATAGATAGGTACATAGGTCAAATGTAGTGTCTTCCTTAATCATTCTGTAAGCGGCATTTGCTACAGCAATAGGGACATAATTCATTCTACTAGCATAGAATATCTAGTAACCAATCACCATGAAAGAATATTTCACCAGATCATCTTTGATGGTGTTGACAGTCATCATCCATTGGTCACTCACAAAACCAGTGAGCTTAGTCATTTTAGTCTTGGTGACCTTTCGTCGAGCTGGCACCTCTCCAATATTGCAGAAACCGGTGATGACATGAATTGCTTCTGGTGTGATGTCATGCGTCCACTTGAGATACATCTTATCACCATGTACTCTGCCGAGGATGATGCGGATATGTTCTTCTATGAACTCTTCCAGAAAGTACACCGCATTGTGCAATTTCATCTTCTCAAGGACACTATATTCAAGTTTGATCTTCTTATCATCCGCACAGAATAGACTTAGCTGGGAATGAATCACTAGGGATCCTAGGTCTTCCAATTTATAGTCAATATACCCTGAAATATCTCCCTCAACAATAACTCCGGAGGGTATTTGTGATAGGGCATTGTATTTCATTTTATTTTGAAGGAATTCAGCTAAATCTATAGGTGCACTAGAACTAGAGTGCAATGCAGAAGCCATGATAAGAAAGAAATTCGAGAAATACCTTCACAATCCAAAATTTAGGGTTTGGCAATGTCACCCACAATACACCACTTTGGTTGCAAGATTACTGCTTAGTGTTCTTCATTGATAGATTGAAAAAAGATCTTTGGATTCCTCAGCAAGATTTTGAATTCACTTTGAATCGCTAGATGAATCACTCTTTGTCGCTTTGCTCTTGAAAATTCTTCTCTCAAAAAAAGATAAGTGAAAATGACGAAGAAAAATCCCTTTTAAACTTTCACCTACCCTAATAAATGCATCACTGTTAGGGCATAAACCCTAATTTTGCCTTATACTGCTTCAAATCTTATGTCGATTGACAGGTAACATATACAAGTTAAGGCCTTTACCAATATAAACTGGGGGTTTGAAATATTTCACTGATATGTTCCCCCTAAACTTTTGTGAAGCTCAGTTTGCTAGTTCAGAGACTTTCACACTAGGTGCAGAAACTAGTTCATCCCGTGACACTTCTTATGGTTTCTTTTTCCAAGTTTTATTCATTTCCATTTGAACAGTTTCAACATCAATCTTCCCTTATGGAGTGATCGATATATCATCTGATAGGTTCTTTCTCAGTCTGCAAGTTCTGGCAGTGTGTCCCAGTTTGTTGCAATGATAGCATACCATTCCAAGTGTTCTCCATGGTCCAATATTCATACTACCATTCTTCCTTCTGCATGTTGTAGTAGTGTGACCGCTACCACGACAGATCAAACAAGTTGCTCTCCAACTAGTTGTCGCTTGATAACCACCTGACCGATGGTCATAGGTATTGTACCGGTTGGGATTCTAGTTCACAAAAGGTTCTGGGATAACTGCTTGAGTTCTTGGAGGATATCTCCCAGTGTTGTGCAAAACAGACCTGCATTCAAATGCTTATGCCCAAACTTGTTGCATGCATAACAGTTTCTATTGAATCTATTGGATCTAGGCTTATTGTTTAGAAAATAAGGAAAATTGTTGTATGCCTTGCTTCTACACACATTAGCAGTATGTCCTTCTTTGAGACAATTAAAGCAAACATGTTTAAATTTTTTCTTACCTTTGTCCTTGGATGTTGGTTGTTTCTTTGATGCTTCAGCGTTTGTTCCAGAGGTCTCACCTTCCTCATACCCAGAGAAACCAAGTCCAGTGGTATTGTTTACTGGTTTTGTTGATTCCAGCTTTTGCTCTAGCTTAGCAATACTCTGATTGAATTTGGCAAGTATCTCCTTTGACTCAGTAAGTTCCTTGGAAATAGCAGCATTGGATTCTATCAAGGTTGCATTCTCAGAAATAGCCATGTTTAGCTCACCTTGCATTTCTTATTTTTCCAATTTACTCTCTTGGAGATGAGTGGTAAGGGTACTGATTTCTTGCTTCATCTTGGAGATCTCATGATCTTTGTCTTTTACCAGACCTTCAAGTTTCCTTCCATTCTCAAGCTCTTGACACATTCTCATAGTCAGTCCTTCCAACTCTTTTCTCAGATTGGCTTTAGATTCATTCCGTTTTTCAACTTCTTCAACTAGGGCATCCATGTCTGCTTCATCAGAAGAGCTATTTTTAGTAAGTTCCATCAGTTTTTCAGCATGCTCTCTTCTTTTGGCCAAAGAGGCTTTATACTTGACCTTGAGTTCATCATAGGCTCTCTCAGTCTAAGTGAGATGATGAGTAAGTTCCCTCACACTGTATTCCCCCATATCTCCTTCCAAGTGGTTAGACTTATAGAAAGGTTGGCTCTAATACCAATTGATGAATACTAAGAGGGGGGGGGGTGAATTAGTATACCGAAAAATATTGTAAACAAAATTTTAAATAGTTTAGCACATAACTGGTACAAAAGATTCACTAATAAACAAGTTAAGATAAATGCAAACCAAATAGAAAACAAAACATTCACCCACAAGAGAACAATCACCATAACACAAGATATTTGACGTGGAAACCCAAATGGGAAAAACCACGGTGAGCAGAAACTCACAAGTAACTATCTGTAGAATAGAAACCAGACCGATTAAGGATAGACCGGTTAAGGTCATACAATGTTCTTCACCAGAACGGATCCTGTTAGGAATCTAGATCTTGGTTAGGAGATAAGTGTAATGCCCCACCAGAAACCCTAAGGGAAAAACATCACAATCTATGCAACTAAGGGTGAAATAATATATTTAAAAAAAAAAAAAAGAACAAGTGCTTGAATTAAACCATTGCACATCTAATAACACAACGGAAGTCTAACTCCTAAATTTCCTAAGGGTCACCAATGAAGATTACTTCGTAAATTATATTAACACCACGGAAAAACCTACTATTCAACTTTATAGGAAAATTAAATGTTTAAGATAAAAATTCCACAATGAAAGAATTCAAAGTACTCCAAAGCAATCATTTAACATATACAAAAGAATTAAGTAACTGAAATAACATACATTCCAATGTTTCTCTATTTTACAATATTTGAAAATACATGTTTACAAAAATTACACCATGAATTAAAATGTTACAAAATGAAGGTTACATAAAAGTTTCGATACAAGACCTCAAGGTTTTAACTGAACAATGGTCATGAACATGAGCTGGTACATGAGCCACGAACCAAGAACTCCAATGAAGCCCTTCCTCACCTGAAGATACATTCTAGAACATCCGATGGGAAGTGGCACTACCACCCGACCATGTGATCCCAAAATGGAACCACCCCACCATGCTAGGAGATAGTAGAACACCCTCAAGCAAGCAAAATAAGACAAGTACAAAAGAAATACATGAATCCACTAACATTCATGTGACTCAACTCACAAAACACTAGTGACTCTAAGGAGAGAGTGTCATCGCATAGCTTAAGATGGATACCATGGTACAACCTCCTAGGTCCCAGTTCTTTGTCCTGGTAACCTCTCCCGGCTTCTAGCTCCAATTAAGTCTCATGCGGACCCTACCAATCCTTTCATGAAGACAAGGTGGTAAGTCTACCATTCCAGGCCTTCTCGTAACATTATGAGCCCTGTAAAAGCACTACACCTATGAACGAGGCACATTATCTTAATTAATGTTTATCTCACCCATCCCAAATCAATTATTAGGTTATCACTTTTTATCTGACTTTCGACGGGTTATCCTGTCATCCACTTCGAGCACAGCCCCCGCTTGAAAACCACTCTCTCTCATAGGACACTACAGGGAAAGTCTCTCTCTACAAGAACTCTATGGCAAAATAGACAACCATACCTAATCCTAACAAACCACAGGTGAAGGATACACGATTTACTAACCAAAGGTTGACCATTTGGACAATACACACAATGGCTCAAATCCATAAAGTTATACCTCGACACCTGACCAAGGAAACATAGGACACAATGATAATGCAACAAGAATTGGAATTTAAACTTGACAAAAAACACCATTTACACATGATCCTCACATAGACAATCTTTCCTTAAAACACTCAATGCATAAACAACTTGCAAATAACGACTTCCAGAAACTAAGAATTACAACTATATTAATACACTATTTAATAAGTCATAAACCTAATATTTCAATAGTAAGCCATTACTCCCCAGACTCTCCTAGAGCAACGTCTAATAAATCTTAATAACTAGGTTTTGAATGCAAGCATAAATTTCTTTAATATAATGACAAGTGTGCAATATGTTCTTAAACAAAATTCCACTACTATAGCTATAATGTAATTACACTTAATATTCTATGATTTTTCATTAACTAACCCAAACAATAAATGATACTTCACCATAACTATAACATAAGCAAGATCATAATCATTACTTATAACAAAAACTTCCGTAAATAATAAGCAAAAAACTAAAGTAATTTCTAACCTCTTGTAATCTTGTCCGGTTTCCAAGACCTTCACGCCCTTCCGCCAATTAGTAACACTCCTTTCTTGTGAACCTATATTCAATATACTCCCAACTCTATCTCAAATCTAACTCCCTTTGATACAACCAAAGTATTCTCTCTAACTCTCTATCCTATTCTATCTTTCTCCTCTATTCTATTATTTCCTCTTGAGTCTTCCGTCCTTCCTTGGAAGTGAATGAATGTCCCCTCTTCATTCCATTCTCTAATCCTTCATTGCATTTCACCTCCCCTTCTCTTCCAACTCAATGGTCTATATATAGGATTGTCATCTACCCTCTTGCCTACTTTTCGGGCTATCTCTACTAGAGGTGGATTGATTCTAAGTGACACCACTCAAGATCTAATTGCAACATAACAATCCTAATCGTATATGACCACCTATGTGTTCACCATGTAAAGTTATACATTAACCATTTCATGACACCACACTACTAAAGTGGTTAAGTCCATATTAATAATTTATCCATGAGGCTTTTAACTCCAAGACTAAGTCGACTTTACTAAAAATAACTTCCTAAAAATGAGCAAATTAAATAACTATCTAATACACGTTGATAATGGTGGATATGGGTGGGTTTATGTGGGTTGGTAAACCACATTATTCTCCAAGTTACTCCCTACATTATCTCCTAACCCTTCATTAATTCCTTCCGCCACATACCTTAATGGATATGGTTGCATATAAATCGGTGTCACTTTCTACTTAGGTGGTGAGTGAATCAACGTGGAGAAGCCTTTATTTAAAAGGGAGGAGGCATGTATATTAAAACGGAGGGGGGTATATATAATGCAAAGGGAGGAGGGTGGTCGGTGGTAATACCGACCCCTCCCTCCTCCCTTTTATTAAGGGGGTGGTCGATATTACTATCGGCCACCCTACTTATTAGTTTTTTTTAATCTTTATTAAAACTTACAACCCGCCACCTTCCTTTATAATAATTTTTTTTTTCAATTTTTAATTTATTTTAATTTATTTATTTTTTTATTATATTTTTAATATATATAATTAATGACTAATATATATATATATATTTTACATTAATCTTTATTTAATAAATTAAATATATATGCAAATATATATTTCGGTTTTTTTTCATTAAAGTAATCACGATAATTGTTTATATATATATATATATATGATCGATTTCACAATTATCTAACTAATATTTATATAAAATTTGTATTATTGTAACCAAAACGATGCTTAATAAATATGTATTTCTTTTTTGTACGAAAGACAATAAACATTCGATATATAGTACGTTACGTCGTAAAATCCAACTTATAAAAAAAATCCTATTAAGAATGATCAACATAATTGAATATGACTCATAATTACCTATGCGTATATGAATATGTATATGCCTGAGTCCGAATCTACATATTAAATATGTATAACGATAGTATAATTTGAAAACCAATCATCGAACATAGTTTTCGATAATTCGTCTACTTCTACACGAAGGACGTTAAATCCTAGCATCACTATTTAATTGACATTATCAACAATCTTTCACCCTTCATAGACAAATAAAACATAACATGAAGTAGTTAAAATCACTAAACACACAAACTGAGAAAACATCAAGCAATTATGCATAAAAGAGCAAACAACAAAATACGAAGGCCAAACAAACTGACCGGACGACCAACTGACGACACTCACACGAGTGTAACTGAATCAAATAGGGTCAACTACTATCTCCTCCACTTGCATCAGAAAATATAAGGCACGCTCAAACCTATGAAGCCAGGTGGAGATGACACCTCATACCTACCTGGTACTTGTACCTGCAATTATCCCGCATCACTGAACCTCACAAGCATATATACAATATAGATAACACGACATACACACCGATGAAGGAGAATTGTGATGTTCCTTGTCTCACTGAAATGAGTGAAGGAAAATCATCCCCTTGCATCCAATACACTCGCAGATACACAACATACATTGCATAAATAAGGTAAAGTGTCAGTACATTGCAATAAACCATACAATGCCATAAATCACAAGTATAGAAATAGTGTAAATAAATCATGCATCTCATATTCAGATTAAGCATGGAATAATGTCATATAAATCTGAATAACTAAACATGGTAATGTATCCATTGAAAAAAACCAAAATAAAATACGAGTCCAAACGAGTAGGGGTACTACATTCTCCCGCCCAAAACTAGGCTTACTCCTGGAAGCCTAAAACAAATAAGAATACAGCTCTCGAAATAGGTTCTGCACCAGGAACTAAGTCTATGTGAAAGTCTATGTCTCTCTTTGGAGGCATACCAGGAATATCCAATGGAAATACATCAGCATACTCTCGAAGAATAGGGTGATTATCAAGAGTGATTTCTCGACTCTTTGAGTCATCCACGTCCTCAAGAGTAACTGCACAAAGCTGATACCCTCTACGCATGCACCGCTTAAGTTGCATAGCGGAGATCATACTTAAGGATATTGGTCTCTGAACTCCAACAATTTTCACTTCCTTACCAAGGTCATCTAAACACTTCACTGTCTTCTTGCGATAGTCTACATGAGCACTATGATAAGATATCCAATCCATTCCCAACACAATTCCATAAGTACCCAAAGGAATGACTCGAAGGTCAACTAAAATAACTATGGTTCCTAGGTCCAACTCACAACTGGGAACAAAGGCATCTATGGAAACACAGACACCTCTAGCCAACTCTACTAGCCACCTCCCCTAGTTTTCTTAGCCATGACCTAGCACTGTATAGAGTAAACGGTTCAGACCTACAGCAAGGATAAAACAAGGGAAACACAAACATTAAGACCTAAGAAAAAAGGTCAAGTTGAAGAGGCTCACTACAAACCCAGAGTACCCAGTGTTGAAACCTAGCTCTGATACCAAATGTAATGCCCCGCCAGAAACCCTAAGGGAAAAACATCACAATCTGTGCAACTAAGGGTGAAATAATATATATATATATATATATATATATATATATATATATATATATATATATATATATATATATATATATATATTAAAATAACAAGTGCTTGAATTAAACCATTGCACATCTAATAACACAATGGAAGTCTAACTCCTGAATTTCCTAAGGGTCACCAACGAAGATTACTTTGTAAATTATATTAACACCACGGAAAAACCTACTGTTCAGCTTTATAGGAAAATTAAATGTTTAAGATAAAAATTCAACAATGAAAGAATTCAAAGTACTCCAAAGCAATCATTTAACATATACAAAAGAATTAAGTAACTAAAATAACATGCATTCCAATGTTTCTCTGTTTTACAATATTCGAAAATACATGTTTACAAATATTACACCATGAATTAAAATGTTACAAAATGAAGGTTACATAAAAGTTTCGATACAAGACCTCAAGGTTTCAACTGAACAATGGTCATGAACATGAGCTGGTACATGAACCACGAACCAAGAACTCCAACGAAGCCCTTCCTCACTTGAAGATACATTCTGGAACATCCGATGGGAAGTGGCACTACCACCTGACCATGTGATCCCAAAATGGAACCATCCCACCATGCTAGGAGATAGTAGAAAACCCTCAAGCAAGCAAAATAAGACAAATATAAAAGAAATACATGACTCTGCTAACAGTCATGTGACTCAACTCACAAAACACTAGTGACTCTAAGGAGAGAGTGTCATCGCATAGCTTAAGATGGATACCATGGTACAGCCTCCTAGGTCTCGGCTCTTTGTCCTGGTAACCTCTCCCGGCTTCCGGCTCCAATTAAGTCTCATGCAGACCCTACCAATCCTTTCATGAAGACAAGGTGGTAAGTTTGCCAATCCAGGCCTTCTCGTAACATTATGAGCCCTATACAAGCACTACACCTATGAACGAGGAACATTATCTTAATTAATGTTTATCTCACCCATCCCAAATCAATTATTAGGTTATCACTTTTTATCTGACTTTTGATGGGTTATCCTGTCATCCACTTCGGGCACGGCCCCCACTTGAAAGCCACTCTCTCTATGAGAACTCTATCACGAAATAGACAACCATACCTAATCCTAACAAACCACAGGTGAAGGATACATGATTTACTAACCAAAGGTTGACCATTTGGACAAAACACACAATGGCTCACATCCATAAAGTTATAGCTCGACACCTGACCAAGGAAACATAGGACACAATGATAATGCAACAAGAATTGGAATTTAAACTTGAAAGAAAACACCATTTACACATGATCCTAACACAGACAATCTTTCCTTAAAACACTCAATGCATAAACAACTTGCAAATAACGACTTCCAGAAAATAAGAATTACAACTATATTAATACACTATTTAATAAGTCATAAACCTAATGTTTCAACAGTAAGCCATTACTCCCCAGACTCTCCTAGAGCAACGTCTAACAAATCATAATAACTAGGTTTTGAATGCAAGCATAAATTTCTTTTATATAATGACAAGTGTGCAATATGTTCTTAAACAAAATTCCACTATTATAGCTATAATGTAATTACACTTAATATTCTATGATTTTTCATTAACTAACCCAAACAATAAATGATACTTCACCATAACTATAACATAAGCAAGATCATAATCATTACTTATAACAAAAACTTCCGTAAATAATAAGCAAAAAACTAAAGTAATTTCTAACCTCTTGTAATCTTGTCCAGTTTCCAAGACCTTCACGCCCTTCCACCAATTAGTAACGCTCCTTGCTTGTGAACCTATATTCAATATACTCCCAACTCTATCTCAAATCTAACTCCCTTTGATACTACCAAAGTATTCTCTCTAACTCTCTATCCTATTCTATCTTTATCCTCTATTCTATTCTTTCCTCTTGAGTCTTCCGTCCTTCCTTGGAAGCAAATGAATGTCCCCTCTTCATTCCATTCTCTAATCCTTCATTGCATCTCACCTCCCCTTCTCTTCCAACTGAATGGTCTATATATAGGGTTGTCATCTACCCTCTTTCCTACTTTTTGGGCTATCTCTACTAGAGGTGGATTGATTCTAAGTGACACCACTCAAGATCTAATTGCATCATAACAATCCTAATCATATATGAACACCTATGTGTTCACCATGTAAAGCTCTACATTAACCATTTCATGACACCACACCATTAAAGTGGTTAAGTCCATATTAATAATTTATCCATGAGGCTTTCAACTCCAAGACTAAGTCGACTTTACTAAAAATAACTTCCTAAAAATGAGAAAATTAAATAACTATCTAATACACGTTGATAATGGTGGATATGGGTGGGTTTACGCTGGTTGGTAAACCACATTATTCTCCAAGTTACTCCCTACATTACTTCCTAACCCTTCATTAATTCCTTCCATCACATACCTTAATGGATATGGTTGCATATAAATTGGTGTCACTTTCTACTTAGGCGGTGAGTGAATCAACGTGGAGAAGCCTTTATTTAAAAGGGAGGAGCCACATATAATAAAATGGAGGGGGGTATGTATAATGAAAAGGGAGGAGGGTGGTCAGTAGTAATACTGACCCCTACCTTTTATTAAGGGGGTGGTCGATATTACTATCGGCCACCCTACTTATTAGTTTTTTTAAAACTTTATTAAAACTTACAACCTGCCACCTTCCTTTATAATAATTTTTTTTTTTAGTTTTTAATTTATTTTAATTTAATTTTTTTTTAATTATATTTTTAATATATATAATTAATGACTAATATATATATATATATTTTTTACATTAATCTTTATTTAATAAATTAAATATATATGCAAATATATATTTCGGTTCTTTTTCACTAAAGCAATCACGATAATTGTTTATATATATATATATATATATATATATATATATATATATATATATATATATATATATATATATATATATATACGATCGATTTCACAATTATCTAACTAATATTTATATAAAATTTGTATTATTGTAACCAAAATGATGCTTAATAAAGATGTATTTCTTTTTTGTATGAAAGACAATAAACATTCGATATATAGTATGTTACGTCATAAAATCCAACTTATAAAAAAATCCTATTAAGAAGGATCAACATAATTGAATATGACTCATAATTACCTACGCGTATATGAATATGTATATGCATGAGTTTGAATCTACATATTAAATACATATAATGATAGTATAAATTGAAAACCAATCATCAAACATAGTTTTCGATAATTCGCTTACTTCTACACGAAGGATGTTAAATCCTAGCATCACTATTTAATTCACATTATCAACAATCTTTCACCCTTAATGGACAAATAAAACATAACATGAAGTAGTTAAAATCACTAAACACACAAACTGAGAAAACATCAAGCAATTACGCATAAAAGAGCAAACAACAAAATACGAAGGCCGAAAAAATTGACCAGACGACCAACTGACGACACTCACACAAGTGTAACTGAATCAAATAGGGTCAACTACTATCTCCTCCACTTCCATCGAAAAATATAAGGCATGCTCAGACCTATGAAGCCAGGTGGAGACGATACCTCGTACCTACCTGGTACTTGTACTTGCAATTATCCTGCGTCACCGAACCACACATGCATATATACAATATAGATAACACGACATACACACCGATGAAGGAGAATCGCGACGTTCCCTGTCTCACCAAAATGAGTGAAGGAAAATCATCCCCTTGCATCCAATACACTCTTTGATACACAACATACATTGCATAAATAAGGTAAAGTGTCAGTACATTGCAATAAACCATACAATGCCATAAATCACAAGTATAGAAATAGTGTAAATAAATCATGCATCTCATATTCAGATTAAGCATGGAATGATGTCATATAAATCTGAATAACTAAACATGGTAATGTATCCATTGAAAACAACCAAAATAAAATACAAGTCCAAACGAGTAGGGGTACTACAATAAGTCTTGTTAAAGACTACCTTGTTAGAGGATTTCAGATCCATAGTTGTGAACCACCTTGTCAGAGGATTTACAAAGGCTTTGCTGGGCCTACCCGGTTAAGGGTTTCAAACTTGTCGAAGAGGTGAGTAATCAACAAGTGAGTGATCTAGCTAATAGCACAGTTTGCTTAATTAGATCCTTGATAGCTCATTGTTAATGCATTTCAGCATTACTTCAGTCTTCAATATCTCCACACTCTAACTCTTCACATAGACTTAATCTTCTCTGCAAAGATCACACATAACCTCTTCTATCACACTTCTCTTACACATCATACATGCAAACCCTAGACATGATGTCCTTATAAAGGAATCTGATTTCATGTCGGTCCAATAGTATGACTACAAGTTCCTAGGTTCAGTGCATCTAGACACATTTGGTAACACGACACAAAATCACCGCCAAAGTGTCGGTGGATAATAACTCATCACACATTACAGAAATACCGGTTGGTAACTCATCATAGAGTAATACCAGTTAATAAAATATTTCGATTACCAGTTTGTCAAAAATGAAGACTGGTAGATCATAGTGTTCCGATCAAACGTTAACTACTGCTTGAGATCCTCAAACCATTTGGGGTCTCCATACCTCTTGAGCTCTTCAGTCAATCTGTGACCGGTAAACATCTTCTGCAAAAGATCGATAGTCTAAAGACTATACATTCAATAATACAAAATACCAGTTGGAACAATTACCAGTTGAGTCATAACTCATACATCAAGAAAGTGTGTGTCCATCAATGACAATCAAAACATCATCAAAATGCCAACACTATTAGTAGCAATAATGGAGGAAAAATGAGAGAAAGGGGGGGCTGAATCATTTTTCACCGGATCTATAAACTTAACCACAAAAACAAATATGATAAATTGCAACAACAAAAAAGATAAGAAAATTGACAACACAACACACAACACCAAGATTTTGATGTGGAAAACCCGGTTAAGGGAAAAAGCATAGTGGGAACCTACCCACAATAAGATGATACTCTACAGTAGTATGTGAAAATATTTCAATGGGGAATGCACATGCATTTGGGCACATTACCTAGAGCTCACTACTCAATGATAATGACCTGAAAGGCTACAACGCTTACGAAAGTCTCACTAAATTACAACAAGATTTAGACTACAATTTGGAAGAAATGAACCGCAATAATAGAATTGCCAAATGCCTGATGACAGTTCCAGTTTAGCACAATTGTCTACTCTGCAACACCAATCTCTCCTCAATGCACTACACCGAAAGATGAATCCTTGTTTGCACATACAACACTCTCTGATAATGCAGACACAACCTTAATACCCAAATTACATGAATATATCACCTATATATACAATTAATCAGTGTTGACAACAAGGTCGGCTAAAAACTCAACTCACAATTACAAAATTACATCACATGATACAAAGATCAACCACCAGACCAATATAATAATTTACAAGACACAACATGGACCTAAATAAAATGCTCAAACATGCAACACCACCGAAAATCATGCCAAGATCAACCACAACACGCTACACCACCAGGAAAACTGCATAACATGAAGAACATCACCGGTTCAACAAAATCACCAAAAAACTCACATAGCAATCAATATAGATCATTAAGACAAATATGACACAATTAGGAAACACCAGCAAGCATGTTAGAATCATTAGTAACAGTTGCACCAACACCACTTATCAAATCTTCATTTGTCAATGTCTGAAACTCAAGAACACTTAAACAACAACAACTATCACAAAGAAAGATAAGTTGTGGAGCACCAAATCATAAACCATCTGAAATAAAGATACACAAGACCATCCCAAACAATATTCCAAAATCTCAAATCAAGATCTGATCACATCAGAATATACTAGAGGAAATACTAAACTCTACAAAGCACTGATCAGATAAACAAACTGCAAAACCAAATCATATGATATGATCATTTAAGCTTCTCAGATCACCAGCACCAGTACATAAGAATATAATGATACTAAATATAATCCATACACAAAACCATAATCACAATGAACCAATCTACAATCATCGAAGTAGGAATATGTTTACATCAATGATAACACCATAGCCTAACATCGACAATGTCCAATAATTGTCCTGTGTGATGGTTGATACTCCAGATTGGTGGCAGACCCTATAAAATATTTCATGACACAATATTTTGGAATTATTCAAGAAACTCTACAACCTACCTCTATGGTGCTTTATCCCCTTTGTATTGGCAACTTCGATATTGCTACTATTGATTTTCCAAGGGATGAGGTTGAAACAAGTGTTCTCAAGCTTCAATCCATCTAGGAACTTCCTTCTAGCCACTAAAAAATCCTTGCACCACTACATACCACCTCTTTTTGTTATTCCTCTAAGGGAATCAAGTTATGCTTCTTTTCGTCCTTGGTTATGGTATAAGTATTTCTCCTTCCATCATTTATGGCCCCCTATCATACTACCAAGGTATTCTCAACAATAGGTGACAAGTATCCATTGACATGATATCACACAACACTTCATCCTTATACAAACCAATATGAAAACTTACAAGGCATTATTCACTTACTAAAAATGTGTGGCCATCTTGTATCCAAGAAATTTGGTAAGGTTTTGGGTGCTTTATCTTCTTCAAGTTTTACTTTTGTACCATCTCCTCAGAGACCAATTTTTTTGTATTGATGATAACCTTACAACACTTGCCTCCCAATTTCCATTTGGTCCAAAACAAGCTTCTTCTATGTCTCAGTTCATCCCTATCTTCCTATTGCAACAAGACTCTCCTCATGACAAACAATTCTCCATTTTTTGGATACCTTGTTGATCTAGATGATGATCTACCCCTTTCTTCCTTGGCATAGGCATTCTTGGATTCAAAATTTCTCAACTTTCTAGCACTCCCCTAACAACACTCAAAGGCATGGTGTCTAGCCTCTCCATTTTTGAAACATGTTCCGCGAAAGGATCCTCAGTCAAATCTTCTTTTATTCCTCCAATATTCATTTCTTGCTGATAGTCCTCCTTTTCCTTTCAATCTTGGTATGAATCTTCCTTGGTCCTCCTCTCTTCCTTCTAGAAATTAATCCTCCCTCTAATTCACTCTGTGTATGGCCTCCTCTCAGTACACTGCACCCATCCCTCCAAATCACTCCAGTTCCTATTACTTGACATCTATTTTACCTTCCTGGATAACTTTTCCTCAATCCTCAGTGCAAATTGATAGGCTCCCTCCATGGTGGTCATCCAGACCAAGCTTAATTCCTCCTAAATATTGTTTTAAAGGTCATTTATGTAACACACCACCTTCTCTCTTCCAACTTCACTTTGTCCAGTCCTAATGATTATTTTGTGGAAGTCCTTGGTGTAATACTTCACTGTCTTCTCTCTTTGCTGCAAATTTTGAAGCTTCTTTAGTAGTTCTAACTAATAGTCTAAGAGTATAAATTGTCTCTTTATTTTTATTACCATCCTATTCCATTTCAATATTAACTCCTTATTCCTCTGGTTTCTATCCAACTATACTTCCTTCCACTAGATCGCACCATGTCCCTTCAACTTGGTTATGGAAAAATGTCACTTTCTTTGGATCTTCAATATCCTCAAATTTGAAGTCCTTCATCTCATTTACCCAATCAATGAACTCCTTTGAATCTAAACATCAAAAATAACCTAGGATCTCGATCCTCAACCTCTTTCAAATCTTGGTGATCACCTTCATTATCTTGATCTAATATATCTCCTCTTCCTTGTGGCCTTCCTCACTTGGCTCTTGCATCCTCGAATCTTAATCATTATTCTCCTCCTCTGGTCTCAGGCTTATGGGCCTTTCCTTCTGTCTTACTCAATATAATCTAGTTGGTTCTTCATGGATCTCATCATGGGCATCATCTCTTCCACTCTCTTGGTGACATTTTCCATTGATGGCATTCTTGTTGGTGACTTATTTCTTTTGAACTAGGTGTGAGTACCTCAATTCAATGATCTGGTTCAAAGATGTAACTACCTCACTTTGGTGATCAATTAGAAACACCTATAACCTACCTCTAGTCAATGATTTTTCTACATCGAGGATTTTGTAGAGCTCCCACCTCCCCAAGTTTGAATCTAACTCTAATAATACTTGACGTAGTCAACGTTAGAGGGTCTGAAATAGATTGTTCAAACTTGCAACCAAACAAACAAAAGAACACAACAATGAACTAAGTGCGAATAAGAACAAGACCTTGTATTAATAAAACATAATGGTTACATGCCCATAGGATTTAATACACTCCTTACTTTCGGCCCATTGGCCCCACTTGCAAGATCATAGGCCATCATGGGTTATTATAGAGATAACAATAATATCAAAAGTTTTTTAGATCAGTTTCTCCCTACCTACTGCTTCCTAACTACCCCATAGCTACTTATCATCTCCATTTCCTATGCTCCTTGAAGTGTCTATATATCTGATTCTAGAAGTGATTTGTGTTGACCTCCCAGGTCCTATAGTTAGTGTAATGAATGCACATGCCTTGAATGCTTGGAGAACATCTAAATTTTGGTGTGAATAGTTACAAACCTATTTGGATGTTGCTCTTCCCTACATCCCTGACATGACACACTGTGTAAAATCCATAAGGATCAAAAAGGGTTTGCATGCTTCCATTATTAGGTCTGGTTTGAGATCCTTTGAGATGCCCTTACATTATTTACAGTTTCATATTTAATCATGAAAAAAATCTAAGGCATGGGAGATGAGCTTGAAGAATTGTATGGTAAAATTAATAAGACCAGGGATATGAAATTGATAATGATTTGATGAATCTTGATCCAAGAGGTTTTGACAAAATCCAAGCCTATATATCCAAAATCAAGCAATTAAGAACACAACTAAAAGAATGCAATATTCAAATAGAGGATTTATAATTGGTTCTTAAAGTGTTATCCAAGCTTGGTCCCGAGTATTCAATGTTTGTTTTTTACTTTCATAAACATATTATTTCAATAGGAGCATCATATGTTAATCCTAAATTTGATTATTTTTCACATCTTCTAATCCAAGAGGAAGCAAATTTAATTCACATGGGTCTGATGAAGTCTTCTACAAACCAAGCATTGGTGGCAATTGAGCCTTAAGGTAAAGAAAGAAAGAGAGAATATTGATAAGAAGAAAACAACAAGCTAAATAAAGAATGTGAATCCTCTCCCTCTCCTAAGGAGGAATCATCTAATAAGGAGAAGTCTACTAGTCCATACTGAAAGAAGATAGGACATGAAAAACACTATTGCTATAAGAATGCTATTGATTATTTGAAGCATCTTCTTGAAAATAATAGAATTAGTTTTCCTTCTAGAATGTCTACTTCAACTTCTTTAAAAAAACAATCGAAATTTGATAAGGAAATGAGTCACTCTTTTGGGATAGGTAAGAAAAAATGACAATCTCTTTGTGCTACTACAAGTCATAATTCAAGAAGATGGCTTCTAAATTTAGGAGCTTCTCATTAAATGACATCTTCACAGTGCATGTTCTCTTCATTTGAGCCTTGCAATGCGCCATCTATTTTTGATGGGCAATCATACATATATTAATATCATTGGGATGGGATCTATTGATATTTGAGATGAAACCCTCAATGATGTGTTGTGTGTACGTCACTTAACAAAAAATCTTCTTACCATCTATCTGTGATGGATGAAAATGGGATCGGGTAAACTAGGATCTAATCCTACTCTCATTCATACATTGGAATATGAAAGAGCGTATGAAAGTGATTCACTTTGACTAACTCTTGTGAAAGAGAGTCAAGGAATACTTTTAGGGTTTATATTCCTTTGTTGATATGAAAGAGGAATGAGCCAAATGTAATATGTAAACAAACTAAGCTAGTAGAAGTAATGAGAATAATTAGAATAACTACAAAAAAAAGACTGGTAAAAAGATGAAACTGAAACGTAGAGTACAAATATGAGAGGGGAATATTGATGTGCACCTAATACTAAAATCTAAACCTGATTGAGTAGGACTGGGGCGCTGGGTACTTTGGTCCCAGTGACTATATTGACCTAGAAAATGGAAATTTGCAACTTGAAGTACTCAATATTAGAACTATCAATATCTGCAACCAACTATGGAGGACTAGGGTGTTGGGCACTCTTGTCCTAGGACCAGGGTGGTAGGCGCTCCAGTCCTAGTGGTTTTGAGGTCAAATTCTACAAATGAACCCGTGCCTGCTTGCTGAGATCTCTCAAAAATTACCCGCTCTGACGAAAGCTTGTAACTGCACCTGCAAGCTAAAAAAGGTGTGTTTGTGGCTATATAGGATTTTTCCTTAGTCAAGTCCCTTGTTTTGGTTATTTCCACCTCCACAAATAGCCAATAAAGTATTGAAAAGTGTGTGCCCTAGAATCTCATGTGTTTGTAAGATTCACATGAGCTAAAATGCAAACAAGAGTTTTGATGAGGGCAGGATCCAAGAAATAGAAAAACATAGCAATGAAAGACACCAAAGATTATACTTTATTATCTAAAATCAACTATCGAAAAAACATGCAATTACAATCTAGAGGAATCAATCCTCACAGGCTGCAATACAACATCTTACAAAGTTTTCTGGAAAAACCCATAGAATGTAATTTCCCAACCCAAAACTAAATTCCCAAAAAATCACATACATCAACCCACTCACAAGTTTCTTTCCATGAGTCCTAAATAGCCTCCCTCCATTTTGGAGCTGAAATTATAATTTAGAAAATACCAATTGGCGGACAAATGCCAAAACATGAAATTGGAAATATGAAAATACAACCAGATTCAAAAATTGAAACTTTCTGAAAATTGTCCAACTTCCGGAAACCATAACTTTTGATTTGGGAGTTAGATTGATGCACCACTTGAAGCTACTAATTCTCGCCATTTTTGGGGCCATTTGAAACCGTTTAATGCCTCAAATCTGACTTGGAAGTTTTTTTTTTAATTTTTCAAGAAATTGAAACTTGAATAACTTTAAAACCATTAATGATTTTAATTTGATTCTTTCTCCAAAGTTCTTATTTTTCCTTCCTTAAGCTTCCTGCAAATTTTGGGCTCCATCCACCTTCAAATAAAAACCTGTTATTTTGGGCAGTCGGCTAGAAAAAGTAGCTTGTCAATTCTGAAAGTTGGAATCACTTAATCGCCCAAATGGGTATCCAAAAATGCAAAAAAATTAAAATAAAAATAACTAAATGGGTATGTGCACAAAGATGGTGGTTAGAAAAGTGGACACCACCCAAAAAACACATGGAAAAACAAGCAGGGCGTACGCAGTTCTAAAATTTGAAATGACCATGTACGCGCTTAGGTTTGTTGTTCCCAAGCCTAGAGAAGGTAGCGCGTATGCCCTGATTTTAGGGAAAGTAGTGCGTACACGCTACCTTTAGGAAAATGAGCGTGTATGGGCTACTTATAGGAAAATGAGGGCGTACATGCTAATAATCCCAAAAGAACTGTGTACGTGGTGCCTGTCAAAAAAAGTTTTTAAAAAAAACTGGGTCTTATTTTCCCGTGAATAACACGTTTTTAGTTTGTTTTTTCTTCATTTTCTCTCCTAAACTGCAAACAGGGTGCTAGATTTCTCCTCCAGACACTATGGATCAAGGTTATTTTTTATTTATTTTTGTCTTTCTTTCTAGTTTGTTCAATTTGTTTTACATTTTGAATTTAATTTCATTAATTTTGATTAGGTTTTTTCATTTTTGTTTCAAAAACCAGATTCTTCTAATCCACAACAAGAACAACCAAATACACCTCCTGAAAACCCACAAGATACACCCCCAATTCCTCCTTTTGACCGCACACCTGAAACACAGGAGAAATTAATTAATCAGTTAGGACAAAACACGTCTAAAATCAATAGACTAATTGTTAAATTGAAAACATCTGACCTTGAGCATCATCAATCCATCGCCACTAGCCTAGAAACATTAGCTAGTGGTGCCATAGTTGTTTCCACAAAATTACCAAATGGGGAAGCTTTAGGGATAGGTGTCATCAATTCTATGCCGATGGGCTATCATACGAGGGAGTAAAAACCATAAATATTAGTAAACAACAAATATGTGCCCTTTTCGTTGATCCCAAAACTGGTCAGTCATTACCTCTTAATGTAAAGAGGTTTCCCATACATTGGTGTACCAATGTGTAGATGAAGAATCTTTTTTGGTAGAGGTGGAGGATGGTCTTTGATGATCCACCTTGTAATAATTATGAGGTGCCATTATATTTTTTGAGAAAAGTATATTGTGAGTTTGTGCTCAATGTGCGCCCAAACTATTTTGACATGAGAGAGTTCCATGGTAGAGGTGGTGGCTCTGCCCAAGATAGACCTGGAGCCCATAGGTGATTACCCGTGGAGAGTCGTCATCCCCTAGCACCCAAACCTAAGGTGCATCAGGTTGTCCCAGTAGAGCTGAAAGAGTCAATGAAGCTACAGACTCTTTAGGTGGCCACATCGTTGACTGGTGCCATCATCCATCATGGGACGTCATTAGCACACCCTTTTGTATTGAATGATGAGCCATTAGTTGCTCCAGGTGGCGACAGAGAGCACATCCAGCATATGTGTGTCACTTTCTTAGGGATATGCTCGGGGATAGATGATGTAACCGGTGCAGATGGATCCACATCTCATCCATGCACGATTTGTGGGAGTAGATGTCAGGCCCGCACAACTGAGGATTTTGTGTTGATAGATGAGTTGATGGACATGATGTTTGCCCATGAGCGACAAACACAGGTGTGTTGATTTGAATTCATAGCATTTTATTTATCAGTCACTTTAAATTTGTAATTACATAAATGAATTGTCATTTATACATCGATTTAAATTGAGACAAATAATATGCATTTAAGGATGTAGCAGAGATATCCTATACTCCTCCCCCAGTTACTACAGCTGCAACTTTGATGCCTGAGGTATAAATTTTGTAACATGTTAAAATAGAATAGTACATTTTGAATTAAAAAAAATACAAGATATACTATCTTTCTTTAATTCTTGGTCCAATTTTTGGTTTGTAGGTGTTGACAGGGGACCAAATGTCCCAGATTAATGGCATCACACTCTCAATGATCGATTTTGGCATACAAGGCTATACGGTATCATATTTTGTACAACCCTTTTTATGTATTGTTTATGGAATATGCGAGTCATTTCATTTAAGATTTTTAAAATTATGTTTAATTTATTATCTATACTAATATCTCATGTTAATTTTGTTTTTTTAGGGTACCCCCTCCACATCTAGGGCTCGTCCTAAGAAAAAGAATTCCTTGAAGACGCCAAAATGTGGGAAGAAGGTAATTGAACACATTTTTAGTTGTACAATTGATTAAAAATGTTGAAATCAAGTATTAGTTGGGGTTTGTAGATTGATTAGTGTTTTTTGTCTATTTTACATGTACAACGGCCATTGAACTAGGTGGATTTGTTGAATGCACCTAATTCGCCCGTGGATCAAGAGAGGGCAAAGGTATGTATCTCTACTTTATTTTCTTGATTTCATGATTATATGCACGCGTACATGTGAACTTGTGATATATTATAATCTTATAATTTTTTCATGCAGGAAATATCCATACCTATTTCATAAATGGCGAACCCTCCTGTGTGCACTGGAGAAGCATCTTAGGATCTGGTACACTTTTGCTTGATATGTAAAATTAATTGTTTTTAACCTACAATACTTATAATTATATTAATTGTATTTAATCTTTGAACATTTTTTGTATAGGTAATAGGGATAGTTTCTCCATCGATGGTGATCCATCCTCAGTCCATTGGAGAAGCATCTCAAGCAAAGGTATGTCATTGTTCTCTATATTATAGCTTGTAAGTGTTTTTGATATATTTATGTTAGTACATTGTATTAATTGTACATTTAATCTACAATAGACCCCTTCGTGGTATGACCATAACATGGATCCATTTAAGTATGTCTTAAAGAAAACTCCTAAGAGTGACAAGGAGAGGAGAGTGAAGACATTAGCTCCTAGATCGACCAATGACGTAATCTACATTTCAATTGCAAAGGAATTATAGTTAAATTCATAGTTATGTTGTTAATTGTGAACTATTTTCTACAAAAGAATTCTAACTTGGCTTTTGAATTATGGTTTTGTAGCCATCTACAAAGCCACATACTGCATTGAAGAGGCTTGATTTTGATGATCCACCACAAGTTTAGGATCATATAGTGTTAGTTTTGGTCATAGAATGACCAATACATGTAGATATATTCTATATTTTTATTGTATACCGATTTGGACATAGAATATGCCACATTTGTGTAATACTTGTATTGACTTGGCAGACATGCCTTTTTATATATATATAAATGTCGATATTCGATCCAATAAATGTGTACTAAGTTCATTATTTTATATTCGTTGTATTTTGTGGTTGTCCTTTTATAAATTTAATTGATCATTTGCCTATGTAATCAACATTATGAATATAAACAACAAAACATATGATATAAAACATTGCAATCGTGGAATATGATTTGATAAAATTTCTAAAATGATGAATTAACCCTACAAAACTCCTTGTATTCAGTTCATTATTGTATATTTGTTGTATTTGGTGGCTGCCCTTTTATAAATTTAAATGAATATTTGCATATGTGATCAACAATATGAATATAAACAACAAAAATCGACAACATGAATATAAACAACAATATGTGTTTGGTACGAGAGCACCCTCACGCTTGCAATGGTCAAATTTTTTTTTCCGTGCACATAAACCGACATCATGAGCACGTCTGGGTGGGCAGGTTTACGCTAGGCATGCCTGTGTCATGCATCCCAAAGTGTCAGAATGTTGAGAGTCATACCATACCGGTGCGATCTCTCAAGTGCCCTGAGTCCAAAAAATTGTCAAAATTTAACAGATTGTTTCTTCAAATCCAGGACACATATGGTCAATCCATTTGAACTCGTGGGGTTGCATGAGGCTCTTCTACAATGTCTTATCTAGTTTTTTAATGACTCAAAGCCATTTTCAATTGGTAGCATTTTTCGCCTGCTGCAAAAACCATCAGTTGCATGTAATGCAAAGTTGTAAGATTAGCTATAATTGATTCGGCTCATCATGTGCACAAACCGATATCGCGAGCATGTCCAGGTGGGTAGGTTTACACTAGGCATGCCCCTATCGTGCATCCCAAAGCACCGAAATGTCGAGAGTCATACCATACCAGTGTGATCTCTAAAGTGCCCTAAGTCCAAAAAATTGTCAAAATTTAACGGACTATTTCTTCAAATCCAGGACACATATGGTCGATCTGTTTGAACCTGTGGGGTCGCTTGAGGCTCCTCTACAATTTCTTATCTCGTTCTTTGATGACTCAGAGCCATTTTCAATAGGTAGCATTTTTTTGCCTACTGCAAAAACTGTCAGTTGCATGCAATGCAAAGTTGCAGGATTGGCTATAATTGATTTGGCTTGTTGTGTGCACAAATAGACATCGCGAGCTCATATGGGTGGGTGGGTTTACACTAGGCATGCCCCTATCATGCATCCCAAAGTGTCAAAATACTGAGAGTCATACCATACCAGTGCGATCTCTCAAGTGCCCTGAGTCCAAAAAATTGTCAAAATTTGATAGACTGTTTCTTCAAATTTAGGACACATATGGTCAATCTGTTTGAACTCATGAGGTTGCATGAGGCTCCTCTACAATGGCCTATCTCAATTTTTTATGACTCGGAGCCATTTTCAATGGGTAGCATTTTTTCTCCTACTGCATAAACCGTCAGTTGCATGCAATGCAAAGTTACAGGATTACCTATAATTGATTTGGCTCGTCATGTGCACAAACCGACATTGCGAGCGCATCCGGGTGGGTAGGTTTATGCTAGGCATACCCCTGTCATGCATCTCAAAGCGTCGGAACATCGAGAGTCATACCGTACCAGTGCGATCTCTCAAGTGCCTTGAGTTCAAAAAATTGTTAAAATTTGACGGACTATTTCTTCAAATCCAGGACACATATGATCGATCCATTTGAACCCATGGGGTCATGTGAGGCTCCTCTACAACGGCCTATCTCATTTTTTGACGACTCTGAGCCATTTTCAATTGGTATCATTTTTTCGCCTGCTGCAAAAACCGTCAGTTGCAGGATTGGCTATAATTGATTCGGCTCGTCGTGTGCACAAAATGACATCGCAAGTACATCTAGGTGGGAAAATTAATGCTAGGCATACCCCTGTCATGCATCCCAAAGCATTGGAACGTCAAGAGTCATTTCATACCAGTGCGATCTCTCAATTGCCCTGAGTCCAAAAAATTGTCAAAATATGACAGACTGTTTCTTCAAATGCAGGACACATATGGTCAATCTGTTTGAACCCATGGAGTTGCATGAGGCTCCCTTACAATTCCCTATCTTATTTTTTGATGACTTGGAGCCATTTTCAATTGGTAGCATTTTTTTGCCTGCTGCAAAAATTGTCAGTTGCATGCAATGCAAAGTTGTAAGATTGGCTAGAATTGATTCGGTTCGTCATGTGCACAAACCGATGTCACAAGTGCATCTGGGTGGGTATTTTTATGCTAGGCATGCCCCTATCATGCATCCCAAAGTGCCGAAACATCGAGAGTCATACCGTACCGGTGCGATCTCTCAAGTGCCATGAGTCCAAAAAATTGTCAAAATTTGATGGACTATTTCTTCAAATCCAGGACACATAAGGTCAATCTGTTTGAACTCTTGGGGTCATGTGAGGCTCCTCTACAATGGCCTATCTCAATTTTTGATGACTCGAAGCCATTTTCAATTGGTAGCATTTTTTTGCCTGCTGCAAAAACCATCAATTACATGCAATGCAAAGTTGTAGGATTGGCTATAATTGATTTGGCTCATCATGTGCACAAACTGACGTCGCGAGTGCATCCAGGTGGGTAGGTTTATGCTAGGCATGCCCCTCTCATGCATCCCAAAGCGTCGGAACGTCGAGAGTCATACCGTACCGGGGTGATCTCTCAAGTGCCATGAGTCTAAAAAATTGTCAAAATTTGACGGACTGTTTCTTCCAATCCAGGACACATATGGTCAATCTGTTTGAACCTGTGGGGTCGCATGAGGCTCCTCTATAATTGCCTATCTTTGGTTTTTATGAATCGGAGCCATTTTCAATTGGTAGCATTTTTTTGCCTACTGCATGAATCATCAATTGCATGCAATGCAAAGTTGCAGGATTAGCTATAATTGATTTGGCTCGTCGTGTGCATAAACCAACATTGCGAGTGCATCCGAGTGGGTAGGTTTATGCTAGGCATGCCCCTGTTGTGCATCCCAAAGCATCGAAACATCGAGAGTCATATCGTACCAGTGCGATCTCTCAAGTGCCCTGAGTTCAAAAAAATGTCAAAATTTGACGGACTGTTTATTCAAATCCAGGACACATAGTGTCAATCCATTTGAACCCGTGGGGTCACGTGAGGCTCCTCTACAAGGGCCTATCTTGGTTTTTGATGACTCTGATCCATTTTCAATTGGTAGCATTTTTTTGCCTGCTGCAAAAATTGTTAGTTGCATGCAATGCAAAGTTGTAGGATTGGCTAGAATTGATTCGGTTCATTGTGTGAACAATCCGACATCACGAGCACATCTAGGTGGGTAGGTTCATGCTATAAATTCTCCTCTCATGCATCCCAAAGTGTCGGAATGTTGAGAGTCATACCGTATCGAGGCGATCTCTCAAGTGCCCTGAGTCCAAAAAATCATCAAATTTTGACGGGTTATTTCTTCAAATCCAGGACACATATGGTTGATCCATTTGAACCTGTGGGGTTGCGTGAGGCTCCTCTACAATTTCATTTCTTGGTTTTTGACGAATCAGAGCCATTTTCAATTGGTAGCATTTTTTCGCCTATTGCAAAAACTGTTAGTTGCATGCAATGCAAAGTTGCACGATTCGCTAGAATTTATTTGGTTCGTCGTGTGCACAAATCGACGTCACGAGCGCGTCTGGGTGGGTAGTTTTATGTTAGGAATGTCCCTATCGTGCATCCTAAAGCATCGGAATGTCGAGAGTCATACCCTACCGACGCAATGTAGAAGTTGCTTGACAACTTGTTTGACAATTTTTTTGACAACAATGACAATTTTTGCTCAAATTGTATCTAGTCTCAATCTATGACCCCTATGACCCAATAATGACTCAAATAATTCTCCATGATTATACAAGAATCAAGAATGCTCATGATTGACCAGGGACACATCACATATACTCAAAACATAGTCACAAAACATTGACACACAAAATAGTCACAAAACATTGTCACATATTATTCAAAAAAATGCCTCTAAATATGGTCAAATCAGCTCTTGGCTATTTGATTATACAAAAAATGTCTTACAAATCATCTCATGGGCTTTTATACAAAATTTGGCAGTACAATATGTGTGATTCGGCTCATCGCCATTTTAATATACAAAATTTGGCATGTACATATGTACAAATCAGCTCATTGCCATTTAAATATACAAAATTATGCCCCTAAACATGTAAAAATCAGCTCATGGGCATTTATATATACAAAAAATGAATATATAACAATTTGTTGATGATTTATACAAAATTCTCAAAATCATTCTACTCTAAACCATAGAATCAATCAAGTGAGCCTTCAAGATCGACTCTAACCCGTATTGTGTCAAGTATTTCCTCGTGGTCAGATTCACGAACTTTCCATAAAATCTTGTTATGAGGTCTACCACGATATGTCTATGTGTTTCAAAGTCCTCAAACAACCAAACATTAAAATCCTTGCTAGGGTATCTCCGAAGCCATGTTCCTATAATGACAACAGACCCTATTGGGTACTCAATACCCTCTTCGTCAATGATTGTGGTTGTCAATTTTCTTTTTGGCTCAACACAACAACACAAATAGTAATATGTTCCTTCTTCATTGTTCTCTTCTGCAACAACTACATACACATGGCCTAGATTTTATAAAGTGTTAATTAATACTAAAAATAAAGTATGATGTACAACAAAATGAACCAAAAAGAATACTTGCAAAAAAATTGACTCAAAAAATCACCTGAATCCACTATGTCAGATACATGGTCAAAATCCACTGATGTCTCCATATGGCTCAATTGTAGTGCTTTGGGAATTTGATATGAATCAATGAGAACCAACGGTCTACAAGACCATTTGTCAACCCACTCTTGTGATTCACATTCTTCCCACAAACAATACATGCATGAAGAGAAAAAACATACCATCTGTCTCATATAAATTACCAATGAACTTGAATTTGAACTCATAAATGAGTGCATGTCACTCGATCCTGAAACTGTACAACAATCTAGATAGTTTTCAATGTTAGATTTAGTGATCAACCAAAAATATCTATGAACCATTGACGTACCTAGATTACCTGGACCCATTGTAGACTTACACCATCGCACAATTGTTTTTGCATATATCAACTCAACACCACCTTCGTACTTCAATTCTTCTCTAGATAGGGTTCTTTTCACACATGCTCCTGCACCATCATGCTCTCCCTTACCATGTCCAGCCTCAGTGAAATTCCAAAAATGTTGTACACCGCTTGTCATATGCATCCTTGTCAACCAATAAAACATCCTTGCATTCTTGAATTGTGCGGTGCAATTATCTGACCATATTAAGTGTCAGTTGTATCGTATGTTCCTTTCCCTTAAAATATCATAGAAAACCTTAAAGCATCCTTGTAAAAACTTTGATGAATGAGTACGATCATCACTTATGTAGAAGTGATACTCTCTTACAACCTTTCTATCCTCCTTTGTGCTATCATCTGCATGCATGAATGCTATGTGTACAAAAATAGAAACTTGTGTAGAGTGATAATACATAGACTGCACTTCATTTTGAGGTTGTAGTGTATAATTTTCAGTGAAATAAATGATAGAGACAATGGTACCAAGAGGAAATGTGTCCTTACATAACTTGAATTTCTCATCTAACCATCAAGCTCTTTGTGTATGCATTATATACTCAAACTAGTTTCTCTTGAAACATTTTCATAAATTCAGCTACACATATATCATTTTTCACTAGCTTACATCTCTTCAAATATTTTCCATCTTTAACTCCATATGTGACTGTCTTGTATTTTCCGAAAGAAACTAGTTTTGTACCAATTTCATGTGTGCTCTCCAAATGTACGCATCTTGGTAAATGTTGCAAACCACCACATATAGCACAATAACCTTCCAAACAAGGCATCTTATAATAAATACAACCATCATGTCTATTACATAGCACACTTGAAATAAATTCTCTTACCAACTTAGGAGGTGCTTGTATATTGCATTCCTGCAAAATATCGTTAGTGTGCAAAGTAGAACAAATATGATGAAAAATATCATAGTGCATGGAAAATTCAATATGCATCCTAGAACAACATGTGGTGCATACATGATTAGTCTTAATATAAAAAGGTTTTTCCATTTCAAAAAATCTTTGAGAAATTCTTATTTGAGGAAACTTTTGAAGGAATCTTTCATAAAATTTAGTTTGAGTCATATCCAAATAGTGTTTAGCATGTGGCTCATGATTTGTAGACCCAAATCGCCTTCTAACAACATCTCTTTGGTTGGGCGAAACTCTTGTGTTGTCATGCCAAGATTTTTCAATTAATGTCCTTAGTGCATCAATAACAACCTTGTCTTTGCATGGTAGTCTACTCGAGAATGCCCAAAGAGAATTATTGTTAGGTTCCTCTATTTTTCCCGCATCCTTAATGCTTTACGTAATGTTGTTCTACTAACGTTTAATGACTTACTTGTTTTGCTTATCAAACTATCTTTTTTTATTTTCTTGCTCATTATGGTTGATGTAATGGCACGTTGAGTAGCATTAGAATCTTTAGTATGTGATTTTGAACCAATAGCTTGATATGCATCAAATAGATTTCTCACAATAGTTCTTTTACTGTTACTTTCAGATGATCTTAGGCCTAGAATTTTCATTGTCTCTCTAAAATTCAAATTTTTAAGCATTTGAACAATTAATTGACATCTTGCGGTTTGATTTAAGTTTTCAAAATAGTTTTGCCATATTCTTTTAACCATTCTCCTACAAGTTCATTCATTAATTTTATTAGGTATTAGCTTCAATATAGTCTCATCAATGGCAATTAGATACTTTGGTTTCCTATGAATGATTCTAGGAGGTGTTAACATCGGTGCATTATGTACATTCAATTCATCAAATAGAGAAGGTGTATGTTTATCATTTAATTGATTATTCAATGTGGTATCTTCTTCAATTGCATTAGGTGCATTATGTTCATTTGGTAAATCGAATTGAGATGTTGAGGATGCCATTCCTTCTTCTCCCATTGTTCTTATGTCACGTAATTTCTTCATACGTTGCCTTTCTCTTTCCTTTTCAACCTCTCGTTGTTCCATCATTCCTTGCTTGTTCTTTCCCATGGTTGATATCGGTTGTCCTAAATAGAATCATATTACATATATATGTAAACAAAAGTTCATAAACAAACAAATAACCATAAATATGCATATTATCACTATTTTTTGGAATCAAACTATTAAACAATCATAATACTATTGACAAAACTAATAAGAACAACAATTCAATTATTTGAAATCATGCAAAAAAAAAAAATTCACTTACTTCTATGTATAAAATAGTGATAGAAGTGCAGACACAGTTCCAGTGGGGCCTTCAACGACCTCAAAAAATTGTTTTGAGGCCCTTGAGGCTCTTGGGAAACTAAAACTATGTTTATGTACCGCGTACGCGCTAAATTAATAACTACGTGCGTGTTGTTAGTCCATAAAATGTTGGCAAGCCCAATGATGATTTTTTTCCCATTCTATACTAATAAGTAGTGTGTACGTGCTCCTAAGCCTTAAAAAATTACCACGTACATGCTCCTACGTCTTAAAAAAGATATGGCAGGGCAGTGAACTAATAGGTTCAGTACCCTGTACGTGCTATTGGAAGTAGAAAAAATGTGAATGAAAAGGGAGGGAGAGAGAGAGAGAGAGAGAGGGAGAGGGGGAAGAGTAGGGGGGAGGGAGAGAGGAGGGGGGCAGAAGGGAAGGAGGGAGAGAGGGAGAGAAGGAGGGAGGAGCGAGAGGAGAGGGGGAAGGGAGGGAGAGGAAGAGAGAGAGAGAGAGGAAAGGAGGGAAGGAGGGAGAGGGAGAGAGAAAGGAGAGGAGGATGGAGAGGAAGAGAGAGAGAGGGAAGGAGGGAGAGGGAGAGAGAGGGAGAGAGAGAGAGAGGGGGAGGAAAGGTAGAGAGAGGGAGAGAGGTAAAGGGAGGGAGAGAGGGAGAGAAGAGGGGGAGGGAGGGAGAGAAGAAGGGGTATGGAGAGAGAGAGTCCAAGCGAACATCATTAGTTTAATTTTGATATAGCTAAGTTAGACCATTGTCGGCATAAGAGAGACTCCAAGCGAACAAACAACGAGGCTTCACTAAAAAGAAAGTGTAAGAGTTTGACCTAACCTTAAGAGTACTACCTAAGTTTTAAAACATATGATGATATTAAATTTGCAAGGTTATAGGATTAATCTTGATTGTGACTATAGGAATTACACACTTGATTTCTTTCATGGGTATGTACCGTTCCAAGCCTTTTGACAAGTGATGATCATCATATACTACCACTGCCATGCATACAACAAACTTTAATTTCTTTAGGTGACTGGCGTTGTGTAACAACATGGGAACTCTCCCATACCCACCACTATCATTCTCCAGGACATCATCTATGTTACTCTCCCTATTTCTCTTCCTATCGGTTGTTTCCTTCTGAAAAACATATTGCAGGTACTCTAACTCATCATGTTGCTTTGTTGACACTATTTTCCACATCTGCTCTACTCATCAATAACACATTCGAGAAGAATATTGTTGTAGGTTTCCTTGTTTGTCACGGTAATGCACCCGTGGTTCAATTTCAAACCCTATTCCTCCTATTCAATATACACACACAAATCCATCAATCAATTTTCTTAGGAGAGCATACATTATAAAAATCAAAGAGGAAGTTGCAGACAAGAAATAAATTCACTTACTTTTATAGAAGTGCAGACACAGTTGTAGTGGGGTATGGAGGGAGGGAAGGAGAGAAGAAGAGAAAGAGGGATGGGGTATGGAGGAAGGGAGAAGGGGAAAGAGCGAGACAGAGAGGGATGGGGTATGGAAGAAGGGAGAAGGGGAGAGAGGGAGAGGGAGAGAGAGGGGGAGAGAGGGAGAGACAGAGAGAGAGGCACCTTGTATGAGTTTGAGAGGGGGAGACAATACACTTATATGTGTATACATATACTTAATATAATATATATATATACATATATATATACATATATATATATTATATATTATATGTATATACACATATTATATATACAATATCATATTATAAACACACCAAAAATTTAAACAATAGCACGTATGCACTGTTTATAGTAAAAAGAGCGAGTACGCGTTGTTTATAGTAAAAAGAGCGCATACACGATGTTTCTAGTAAAAATATCGCATACGCGCTTCTTATACCATAAGTACCCCGTACGCACTTTTTATACCATAAGTACCCCATACGCTCTTTTGACTATTTAGGCCTGGAAATAGGCCTGAACGACAAAGCTATGGTTTGGAAGTTTGATTTCCCTCCATTTCTCTCATTTTTGACCTTTTTTATTTTATCAACTTGGTTTATCGACTTTTTCATCATCAGGTTTACACTTCATTAAGTGGGTGTTTCTAAAATTGCCACCATTTTTTCACCCATCTTCTGAGCTTTCTAACCATATAATTTTTTAAAAATTTGAACAACAATAACATATTATTATTGAATTTCTTTTACCAGTGTCTCCATAGTTCTCACAGACATAGGTGCACCATTTTTTTAATAACTTTTGATATACTTATCCAAATTTTAAAAAAATTATATATTATTGTAGTGCACTTGATTATTTACAATATTTTTTAAAAAAATGTATTTTTGATTTGTTTAGTGCAACTTATGCTTCGTGCACGAACATGTACCTAATTTTCAGGATGTGCTCGATTGGAAAAATCATAAAAAAAACAATACTCAACAAAAAATTACAAAAAAATACACATCTTCTAGTGCTCACTCTTAAATATCTTTCTTCCAAAGGATTTGTCAAAATACTAAATCTAACTATGACTTTTTTGATGTGCACATCAGACACTATGTTATGTTTTTCAGAAAAAATCAGGGTCTATTTTTTGTGTACGAAGGATTTGACCCCCTTAATCTTATCCAATTTTGAAAAAGTTTAGTATTTTGGAAACTAGATTTAGAGTACTACAATATTTGTTCTTTGATTATCTTCATATCTTGAGTGGATGACTTTCAAAATTTGCCTCCAAGTTCAGGTTCACCCGATTTCAGAAAAAAGTGTCCACTTATACCCCATTTTTTGACCACCATCTTTGTGTACTTACCCAAATGAAATATTTTTGGGTGATGTAGGATTTCCCTTACACCATCAGATGCTCCTGCATCAGACACCTAGGTTAGTTTGAGAAGTGACCTCGTCACGTCTCAGCTGGTTGAGAGAAACCCAAACGTTCAACCTTTGCCTTGGACAACCATGAAGAATGCTCAATAGGCCCCCCCCTTCCATTTCACTAGATACTCCTCATACTACCTATTTCTGGTACTCCTTCCCACATGGCTATCCATAATTGCTTCAATCTCCTCCTCTGAAGTAGGTGCAGGAATTTTGTACTGTAATATTGTTGGCTCCTCCTCTATGCTACCTTCATGATATTCTGTTAAGTCTGACAATAGTGATTCCATCCGGAAACTCTACTTCATATGCATTTCTAGAATCATGCTTCTTCAAAAAATTTGCAGGGACCAAACTTCTTAATCTTCATCTTATTGTATGTCTCCACTGGAAACCTTTATTTTCTCAGATGGACCATCACTTCTTCTCCAATCTGGAACTCCTTATATCTCCTTTTTTGATCTTCCTTCACCTTATACTGTAGATTTATCTTATTGATGTGCTTCTTCACTTCCCATGGCCTCTCAGGTACAGGTAATGGCTGATACAACCTTGTATTATGACCTACTCCTTTAGGCATCTGGCATACTCTGCAACTCTACACAAATTTCTTCACATCCTATGATAATTGAGGCTAATAGTAGGGTTAGTGCAGAATCATGGGGGGCCAAAAAGTGGCGATGTGAAAAAAATAGCCTTTTCCACTCACCTAAACCCGTGAAAATGTGTGTTGACTTTTTGCTTGGCTTGGGTGTTAGTACACCTTGGCATGGTAAACACCTGGGCAAATCGGATATCCAATTTTTATAGGTAATTTTAAATTAAAAAATAAATTATATATTATATAATATGTAATATATAATATATTATTATATTATATTATATATTATATAATATATAATATAATATAATAATATATTATATATTACATATTATATAATATATTATATATATTATATAATATATAATATAGTATTATATATATTATGTATTATATATTACATAATATATAATATAATATTATATTATATAATATAATAATATATTATATAATATATTGTTATTTTAAAATAATTTAACTATAAAAATCAGATATCGGATATCTGATTTTTCTGAGACAATAAAAGAGGACTGTGACAGCCCATGGGTTATTTTTTACCCACGGGCTATGCGAATTCAAGCAAATCCGACATCCGGTTGGACCCGATATCCAATTTTGTGACCCAAATTTGCAAAAAAATCCAATAAAAGGTAGGATTTTTATTGTTTTTCATCATTTCATTCAAATTTTTGCATTTTTTTTAATGTTTATTTGTTTTTCATTCAAAATATATTTTTTCATGAAAACTAGGTTTTTTAAAATCAAATAAAAAATTGTTCAAATTTGTTAACTAAATTCAATTGTTTACATTCAATAAGGTTAAAAATGGGTGATAACAGTGAAAATATTGATCAACCACAACCGCAACAACCAAACCCTCCTTTGCCAAAGCCCCCCCTCAATTCAGGATTTAATTGCACAAAATTTGAACCAATTGAGGGGGATTGCAGTGACAATGTGAAGGAGGAGATTCAACAATTTTGGGACTCTAATTCTAGAGTGTCACCAATGTTTGATCCCCTCACGTCCATCATAAAGAGTATAGAAACCGTCACTGAAGATCACAATGCCGCTCTTTTGTGGTGAGATTCTATGAGGGAAAAATATACAGATGGCTTGTCCTATAAGGAGATCAAGGATCTCGAGATATCCAAAGCCAATATCGTCGCATTGCTTGTGAATCCCCATACTGGTCAACCCGTAGACCCCCAAAAAACAAAACTTTCTATGAAATGGTACACAAATGATGATATTGTGAAAAACTTTTGGAATTGTTGGTGGATGGTTTTTGATAAACCACCCAACAACAATCTTGATGTCCCCTTCTACTTCATAAAAAAATTGTATGCTGGGTTTGTTTCAAGAAAACATGTGAACTACTTTGACATCCAACCTTTCCAGTGTGTGGGTTTAGGTATGCCCCAAAATAGACCTGGGGTAGTCAGAGTAGTCCAGGGTCCATATGTCCCCCCTCCTCCTATTGATTCCCCACCTCCAGTGCATCATCCAGATATCATCTATGAGGCGGCATCACGGACCATATCGGCTATTCACTCTTTGAGTAGCCTTTTGGTTTCTCAAACTGGGGCAGTAGATCAGCCTTCTTTTGATGGTAGTGGTGCATCCGGTGGCGCTGAAACATCATCCTCAGCTCCACACATTTGTGTGCCCCAAGTTGTGTCATGTGTGGGCACCTATGCTTCGGTCCAGTTGGACAACTTGTTGATCTCCTGCGCACATTGCAGATTATAAGGTGCATGAGATGCACGATGCACCAGATGTTATGATAGGGACTGGAGGATACCCAGGAGAGTCCTCGCATGCTAGAGGCAAGGAGGTACCTTCATCATACATTGATGATGTAGTGGTAAGATTTGTATTTTCACAGTTCATTCGATATTTTAAATGAATATTTATAATCTAGATAATATTACGTACTAATGTTTATTTACATGGTCTATTTAACAGTTGATGACAGAGGAGGAGTTGACACAAATCCAGGAGGGCACCTTGATGGACATTTTATTTGGTCTTGATAGCTTTATGGTACATATATTATTGCACCTAGTCATTTGTATTTTATTGTACATACTTGCTCATCATTTATATTAGCATTAATTAGATTATGTAGTAACTTGCATGTATATCTTATTTTACTCTTGTAGGGCACAAGTAGCGCGAGTGAGGGGTTGTGCGATTTAGGATCTGGTAGTGCAACTGGAGACAAGGGAAAGGTAATTGAATGCAAAAATGATTGAATGAATAGTTTAAATAACTAATAATGATTATACATGTCTAGACATAGATTGATAGTTTTAGATACTTGTTGTGTATATGTACATAAAATTCTTGGATTCACATCCTTGTTGACTACACCCACTATACTTGAATCTGAAGAAGAAGAAGAAGAAAAAGAAGAGATGTCTCAGGTACATGTGTTTATTTTATTTTGTGTTTAGTAGATATAATTTGTTATTATTAGTGACAATTATATGCCAACTTGTATCAATGTCATGTTTGTGAACATATGTAGGTTGTGTATGAAAATATTGAAAACATACCTCCTCTACCAAAGACATGCATCAAGAGTCCTCCAAAGCTGAAGAGAAAATGTGAAGATGAGGTAAACAAGAATAGTTCAATTATAGTTCATTTTTATGTTAACTTTTTGAATGTGAGCTATATAATATAACTAATCTTAATCATGGTTTGTTTTTTCTTGTGTAGGATCCTTCAGAGTCGAGCAGTGCAGCACAGAGAATCGATTTTGATAATCCATCAGTAGCTTAGGATATTATAGATAGTTTTAGGATGCTTACATGTCTAGTTGGCATGTATATTTTGTATATGGATATACATTCATTTATATAGACATACATTTTGTTTGAGTTGGCGTTTATGCCATATTTGTGTATGGACATACAGTTGTAATCATTTGACATTTTCATATATACAGAAGTTGATATTTGATCATATAAATTGTTGCTCATGTGTGCATGGTGTTATCCATTTAAACTTTAATCTTCAATCCAATAATTAACAATGGTTAATAATGGTTATTTAATGAACAATAAAATTTATTTCATTTCATCGTAAGTGTTGTTTGTATAATCTTCAGATTATATATAATTCATTTCATCTAAATCATAAGTGTTAAATTTGGTTGCCTTTGGAAACTTCACCAAATTTAATGACCTCCTTGCTCATCAGGCCTCCACGAGGTCAAATTGGGAAGACAAGTGTTTTTATGGATCCTCAATGTAAATAAGGTGAAATATAATCATTTTTTATGTAATAAGGTCATCTAGACCAATATTTGTTATGTCTAGTCATAGGTTACTCATATTGGCAAAATTGCTCAAGATTTCTCAGATGTTGTAAAAATTTGTCAATGGGGGATTCATGTGTCAAAATGATTCATCTCAGTTTTTCAATATTCCCTATGGTTTTATTAGGGCAGCATTTTTTCAGTTGGCGAAAAAATCATCAGTCTCATTCAGTCAAATGTTGTCGTGTGGCCAATTTCTCATTCTGCTCGTCGTGATCATAAACCGTCGGTTCCTGTAGCGTCCTAAAATTGCAACACTTGCAATTTCGACTGCATTTGGGTCTTCACGATGGCGACGCAACACGCAACTTGAATGGAGACCCCGAAACCTGATTATGACACTGAAAACTACATTTTCTTGCACCCTGGCCTGAACCTCCTTTGCACCTTGTTGTCCCGGGAGGTGGGACCAGAGCGCCCAGCGCCCTGGTCCCCAAGACCATGGCGCCCAGCGCCCTGGTCCCTGGGTCCTATTTTGGGCCCAGTCTCTTTTGGACTTCGGGTCTTTTTGTTTGCAATTTGGAAATTATCATTTCCTGGTCGGCCTAAGGTCGGGAAAATCAGTCTATCAGCCCTAAATGACAAGTATATAAACTACATTTTCCTCTTTCATTCGATATGATGGAAAAGGCATGGAAACTATACTCAAGCATTCAAACATTCAAGCATTTCTTCAAGCAATTGATCATTTCAAGTCTCCATTCAAGGCTAAGTGTTGCATGCAAGACAAGGATTCAACCATTGAAGAGGAGATCACATACTACATGCTACAACATACAACATACAACATCTATACCTTCTCACATAAGGATACAAACATCCTTAGAACAAGGTATTAGTACTTGTTTTACAGTCATTTACATTTACAGCACTTGCTCATTTCTTGGTTAATTCCAAAACCGGGGTTTGACCTAAAGGCAAACCCCTAATCCCTAACCCCCCAATCATCTTTGCTTTTCTGTGTGTAGGTTGCAGGTACGCGGCTGAAATTGAAGATCTGGAATCCTTGTGCAGAGACGAACAGATCCCCCTTCGTTTCGCGGATTTTTCGGAGGACCGTGGCGCTGGGCGCCATCGTCCCGACAACTTTCGCTCAAATTTGCAGGACAGCGCCGTATCGACATTTTACTGCTAATTCCAGGTCCGCAGCTTCATACTGTATTCCTATCTCAGTTTATAAGCGAATCTTTGTCACTTTCTATGCATTCCTAGCTTAATTCTCCTATGCACATTCTTTACAAAACAGGGTAGCCTTGCTTTCTTAACCCTTGAAACTCATTTAGCATCCAATCTTGCATTGTGTGGGATTGGATCTTGTGGGTTTCAACCCCTCTTTTGAATGTAAAGTCTCTCCCCTAAGTGAAAACCATCAACCCTAGTGAATCTCCCTTCTCTCTCCTTGGAGTTGGAAGAGGGGAGAGCAACTAGGGTTCGATCGCGATTTTCCGCTTTACATTTTGGTGAACCCGACGTGAACATCCTTTCTGATTTTTTATTCTTAGATCTGAAAAAATTGATTACATTTCCATGTTTGATCTTTTACAAAATTTTAGAGGTGATTGCATAAAACCCCTAAAATTTCTTTTTAGTAATTAAACTTGTGAAATATTTAATTGTTAATGCTTGTTTCAGATCTGCCCTTCTATTACAAATTATCAATTCATATTTGTGCTTTGATTTTGAAAATTAAGTGGTTAAGTGTCAAAACCCTAATTTTTGAAACCCTCTTGATTCAACCTTTGTCCGACAATTTCACTGATCAAAACATCTCCAAATCAGCTGTAACTTTGGATTCCGCAATAAAATCACAATATCTTTCATCCCTGAAAATTTGGAAAAAAGTTGCGAGGACCGTGTGCACTCCGAGCGCCATCGTCCCCGACATTTTTTCCGAAATTTCGGGAGCGAGATCTTACTGTATTTTCCTGCTAAAATCCAGAATTTTGGCTGATTTTATCAATTATAACACTTTCAAAATTACAGTCAAAGTTGGTCTTGTGATTGCTTGGATTAAGGCTTCTAAACATTCAAAAATCATCGAAATTGAAATTTTGTGTCAAAATTGTGTTCTTACTGTCCTAAATCTGAAAAGTGTGTTTGCATTCATTAAAAATTTCAGTGCTTTATTCAAATTCTTACAATTTGTGACTTTTGAAATTAAGTGCTTAATTACAACAACTTTAATTTCCGCTTTCAAAACTGAATTTTGCGTGAAATTGAGTCAATTTTCAAATTTCAAAATTTGCATTGCTCTTGACATTCCCTCTAAAATCATAAAATTCAAAATTTCAGTTTCCCTCTCTTTTTCAAAATTCAAATTTTACATTTTTCGACAATCTTGGTAGGGTTCAATTTTGAGATTGCAACTTTAATTTGGCCTACCTACAGATCGTAAAATCTCTCAATTTTTTCAGATTAGCTTTAAAATCATCATACCTTTCATCCCTACAAATTTTGAAAAAAGTTGCAAGGACCATGTTGCACTCCGAGCGCCACGGTCCCGGACATTTTTTCCGAAATTTCAGGAGACTGTCGTGATTGCATTTAACAGATTAAATCCAGAAGATTGGCTGATTTTACTGAAAATTGCTACCTCTAAATTCAAAATCTTCTCTCTCTTTCTAGTGCATGAGTTTTACAACAATAAGTCCTACTTACACTATTCCCGTTAGACGAAGCCGTAGAATTAAGTCTTTCCGAGGTTTAACTACCGAGGAGATGGAACCTAATTTGAATAGCCTTTTTAACGAGGACATGGGTAATTCCTCTAATCCTCCTAATTATGAAGAATCTCTCCATGATGTTTCTGTAGAACAACTTTCGAAATTGGATAACCAATTTGACAATTTTCACCAATGGATGTCTCACGAGTATCCCGATAGTGAAGCTCTTCCTTTAATTGAGGGTCTAAAACATATGCTTCAAAGTGATAAGAATGGAATTGATATTTTGCGTGGTATTGCACACATTGTGAACTCGAATGTGATGCCTATAAAGAGTTGTGCCGAATCTTTAGGTTATACACAACCTCCTACACAAGTCAATCATTCTATTCCTTTGATGACTTCTATTGCTAGCATACCTGCCTTTACATCAAACATAATGACAACTTCTATACAAGACATTCCCCCTGTGATCACCAGTCAGGGGGGCAACCCTTCTTCTTCAATTAACCCTCTTCCTTCATTGAATCCGACTTCTTCATTCACTCCTTCAATGAGTGTTCCTATTACATCTTCACCAATGAACATGACGCAAGGGGGCAATTCATTTAATCATTCCATTCCTCCTTGTAGTATTCCTCCTGTCCAATCATCTCCTATGACTAATTATCATAGAGTCCCACCACCTTACTCTTTACCTTCTTTCAATAACATAACACCTCCATCTCAATCTAACACGTCTAATATTAATTCTTCGACTGAAGCGACCATTAACAATCTTGCACAAACTGTCTCTTCTTTACAGCAACAAATTGCCTCTATGAATCAATCTAAGTTTAGTGTGCCCACATTTGATGTTGTGAGCCCACTTTCTCTTGACATTGTTCGAGCTATTCCCCCTAAACATGTTGAAATTCCGGATTTGGAAGTTAATAATGGTAAAGGTGATCCTCTAACACATGTTAAGACTTTTCAAACAATTTGTACCGATTTTGCTTATGACCAAAGGTTGCTTGCAAAACTGTTCACTAGAACATTCAGAGACAAAGCCCTACAATGGTATTGCTCGTTGCCTTCCTATTCTATTACTTCTTTCAAACAACTTGCAAATGCTTTCATTCAACAATTTCAAAACAATATAAGTCCTAAAGTTACTTTGATTGATTTAATGCATTGTAAACAAGGTGTTAAAGAAAAAGTGACTGATTTCATTGGTAGATATAAGCATTTGTATGCTCAAATTTCTTTTCCAGTGCCTGACAATGATATTCAAAGAATCTTTATTTCTAATTTACAAAAAGATATTCGAGACAAACTTCTGTTTTCTGAGTTTACTTCTTTCCAACAGTTGTGTGCAACTCTTCACAATTATCAACTGATTGTGAGCCAAATGGAACAATCACATCCTATGGCTCCGAGTGATAAGGGTGATAGCAGTCAACAACCATTTGGGAAGTTTAAACCGAACAGAGATTCCATCAAATTCAATGAAAACATCATCAACAACAAGGTGAATGCAGCATCAGGTGTGCCTCCTATTTCTAAATTTTTCAGGAAAGAAAGAAAGTATACTCCTTTGAATGAATCATTGCATAGTATTATGAATAAGTTATTGGAACAAAATGTGCTTACTCTTCCTCCTATAAGACAAATTGATCCTGCAAAGATTACTTCACCTTATTTTGATAACAAAGCCTTTTGTCAATTTCATCGTCAGCCTGGGCATGATACTGAAAAATGTTTTTCTTTAAAGGGTAAAATTCAAGATTTGATTGATAATAATACTATCTCTATTTCTGGAGTGGATGATAAAGGCAATACATCTGTAGCTCCTCCTAATCAAAATCTTCAGATTTTCATTGATCCATTACCTTCTCATACCTCTAATGCGATTGAGACTAATGATTCCTCTCTTTCATCTGATGGTCTTGTGTCTATGACTCTGAATGTGATTAACTTTGTAGAGCAGCAAGAAAACCCTAAAGAACCTTCCATTACATTTGATTCCAGTGAAACCATTAGGGCACCTGATGGTCCTTTATACATAGTTGCAAAAGTCAAGAATACACCTTGCCGTGGAGCGCTTATTGATCCTTCGTGCATGGTTAATGTTATTACTGAAGAATTTCTTTTTACTTTGCAATTGAATCAAGTGATTTATGACAAAACAGATGTGATTGTGAAATTATTTGATGCATTTTCTTCTCCTGCAATTGGTTCTATTACATTGCCTATTGAGGTCCATAACAAATCCCTTGATGTGAACTTTGCTATTATTCCATCTTCCGAACAATTTCATGTGAAGCTTGGCTATCCTTGGCTATCTTCCATGAAAGCTATTGCTTCTCCTATTCACAAGTGTTTGAAATTTCCCCATAATGGTGAAATTGTTACTATCAATCATAGTCTCTTTAAACCAGCTGAAAGAACTTCTAGTGTTCCTATTGATTACTTTTGGCCTAAACAATTTCAATCTCTTCCTCCGCGAAATGATCATCTTTTCAAATCTTATCAAAAGTGGAAAACAGATATGATCCTATCTCTAAGTGAACCTAGAACACCTAAACTTGATATTCCTATCATTCTTGAGAAGGAAGTTCTTCCTTTGAAAGATAAAACTAATGTCTTTCCTCAAGAAGATTCCCAACCCATCCCTATGGATGTGACTATGTCTATATCTAATAAACTTCCTAAAAGTAGACCTATCCCTCCTCGTCATGATGGACTTGGTTTTCTTTCTAAACCAAATATTCCTCCTTTGTATGGAGCAGTTCCTCCTCCTTCCTTTTATAGAGAGAAGAGACCTTCTTCTTCTCCTATTATCCAGCCTAAGAGACCACAACCTAAACACCCAAGTGATAAGGATGAGAACATTCCTCCTCCTCAATCTTCTTCACTTCCTACTAAGACTAGACGAAATCGTTCTGCACGTGAACACCGGCGAAAGCGTCGTCTTAGGGCTCAAGCAGCTGCTTCTCAAACTTTACAATCTCCAAAAACACCTTCAACAAGCATTATTCCATTTTCTCCTCAGCCGGAAATTGAGCATAAATCTCCTAAACATAAGATGCATGATGGTCTTGATCCTGTGCGAGTTAAAGATTCTATTTTTATAAATCTTGATGATGATATAGATGAAAATGTTATTCATGATGCAAATGTTACTCCTGTTCATTCTGATAGTGAATATGAACTTGTTGATGTTGATAACCATTTATCTAACGCATTTTCTAAAGAACTTATCCTAGCTCCTAGACAAGAACACCGCGGCTTGGGATATGAACATAGCCCTTGTTTGGATCTTGTGATAGCTCCATCTGCTATGTTGGATGTTCCTCCTCTAGCATGTTCCCTACCTTCCCGAAACATTGATCAGCAAGATCGGGGGGTAGATGACGTGCTAGACTAGTTTCATTAGCATAGCAGATTCTCTCCTCCTCTATTTCTTTTGTTACTTCTTCTAGGTGTTACTCTCATTCTTCTATTTTGTTGTCCTTAGTGTTGTCTACTTGAGGACGATGCAAAGCATTGAGATCTCTCCATCTCTCTCATGTTGACTCAAAAGACACATGTGTTCCCTTCTTCTAGGTGACCTTCCTTGATTGGGGAATGAAGAACAATTATGCATACATACATATGATATATATACATGAATTATCATACAGCATACTGACCCCGACGAAAGCGAAGTCACCTTGTGCTTTGTGTTTTGTGTCTATTATCCTTGGGTTTATCTCACACTTGGGGGCTAAATCCTTGTGATAACGTGCTCCTTTCCTTTCTCATTTCTTATATGTATCACTACCTTAAAGCAATCACCCCCGGTGAGGCGTGTGCGATCGCTTTAACATAGGGGGGCATACATCCCGTTCATATCTTTTCAAGATACTTGAAAATTTCTTGACAAATTTAACCTTGCCTTGAAAATTTTTGATATCTTTCTTGCATGACTCATAGTGAGGGAACCTTACTACTGGCAGTCATGGTTCTCCCTCGTGATCTTCCCTTTTACTTTGTCAATCGAAGTTGTAAGATCCTTAGTCCACTGGGGGCTTGGTGTATCTTGCCTCCTTGACGTGGTGAAAGTCTTTCAATGTTGTTTCCTTGTACTTTACCGGAAGTATGAGCATACATACTCCCGCTAAAGTGGGGGCTAAATGTAGCGTCCTAAAATTGTGACACTTGCAATTTTGACTGCATTTGGGTCTTCACGATGGCGACGCAACACGCAACCTGAATGGAGACCCCAAAACCTGATTATGACACTGAAAACTGCATTTTCTTGCACCCTGGCCTGAACCTCCTTTGCACCCTGCTGTCTCGGGAGGTGGGACCAGAGCGCCCAGCGCCCTGGTCCTTCAGGACCACGCCCTGGTCCCTGGGTCCTATTTTGGGCCCGGTCTCTTTTGGACTTCGGGTCTTTTTGTTTGCAATTTGGAAATTATCATTTCCTGGTCGGCCTAAGGTCGGGAAAATCAGTCTATCAGCCCTAAATGACAAGTATATAAACTACATTTTCCTCTTTCATTCGATATGATGGAAAAGGCATGGAAACTATACTCAAGCATTCAAACATTCAAGCATTCCTTCAAGCAATTGATCATTTCAAGTCTCCATTCAAGGCTAAGTGTTGCATTCAAGACAAGGATTCAACCATTGAAGAGGAGATCACATACTACATGCTACAACATACAACATACAACATCTATACCTTCTCACATAAGGATACAAACATCCTTAGAACAAGGTATTAGTACTTGTTTTACAGTCATTTACATTTACAGCACTTGCTCATTTCTTGGTTAATTCCAAAACCGGGGTTTGACCTAAAGGCAAACCCCTAATCCCTAACCCCCCAATCATCTTTGCTTTTCTGTGTGTAGGTTGCAGGTACGCAGCTGAAATTGAAGATCTGGAATCCTTGTGCAGAGACGAACAGATCCCCCTTCATTTCACGGATTTTTCGAAGGACCGTGGCACCGGGCGCCATCGTCCTGACAACTTTCGCTCAAATTTGCAGGACAGCACCGTATCGACATTTTACTGCTAATTCCAGGTCCGCAGCTTCATACTGTATTCCTATCTCAGTTTATAAGCGAATCTTTGTCACTTTCTATGCATTCCTAGCTTAATTCTCCTATGCACATTCTTTACAAAAGAGGGTAGCCTTTCTTTCTTAACCCTTGAAACTCATTTAGCATCCAATCTTGCATTGTGTGGGATTGGATCTTGTGGGTTTCAACCCCTCTTTTGAATGTAAAGTCTTTCCCCTAAGTGAAAACCATCAACCCTAGTGAATCTCCCTTCTCTCTCCTTGGAGTTGGAAGAGGGGAGAGCAACTAGGGTTCGATCGCGATTTTCCGCTTTACAGTTCCGACATGTCCAGTTAGGCATTCTTACCCTATGCATGCTCCTATTTTCCCCCCCCACTCTATCGAACACTCGGGGTCATACCCTACCAGCATCGTCCCTTGAGTGCCCTAAGTGCTAACAATTGTCAAACTTTGATGGGCCTAACTCAGAATCCGTGGCACGTGGGAATGATCAGTTTGAACCTACAAGACCACGAGAGGGGTCCCTAAAAAATCCTATCTCGGTTTTTCAATATTACCTACGATTTTATTAGGGCAACATTTTTTCAGTTGGTGAAAAAATAGTCACTCATTCAATCAAATGTTGTCGCATGGCCAATTTCTCATTTTTCTCATCGTGATCACGAACTATCAGTTCTGATATGTATAGTAAGGCATTCTTTCTCTATGAATGCTCCTATCCCCCCCCCACTTGGTTGAACGCTTGGAGTCATACCCTACTGACGTCATCCCTTGAGTTCTCTAAGTGCTAAAAATTATCAAACTTTGACGGGCCCTGACTTGGAATCCGTTTGAACCTACGGGGCCACAAGAGGGGTCCCTACAAAATACTATCTCAGTTTTTCAAGATTCCCTAGGGTTTTATTAGGGAAACATTTTTTCAGTTGATGAAAAAATCGTCAGTCTCATTCAATCAAATGTTGTCGCGTGGCCAATTTCTCATTTTTCTCATCATGATCACAAACCGTCGGTTCTAACATGTCTAGTTAGGAATTCCTACCCTATGCATGCTCTTGTTTTACCCGCCCCACTCGGTCGAACGCTCGGGGTCATACCCTACTAGCGTCGTCCCTTGAGCGCCCTAAGTGCTAAAAATTATCAAACTTTGATGGGCCCTAACTTGGAATCTGTGGCACCTGCAAATGATCCATTTGAATCTATGGCGCCATGAGAGGGTTCCCTACAAAATCCTATCTCATTTTTTCAAGATTCCCTACGACTTTATTAGGGCAGCATTTTTTAGTAGATAAAAAAATCGCCAGACTCATTCAATTAAAAAATATAGATAAACAAGCATTACACTATAGACACATAATGATCATCAATATTTCCATGTATTATATACATATAATTACCATTACACTTGCATATGACATCTATGAACAAATATGCAAACATGATTTTTCATCATTATCAATACAACTACACTAGTGTACTCATGTACAGATACATTGTATATCATCAATATAACTAAACTAGTTTTCTCATGGACATCATATATCATCATAATAAAGTTACATCAATTCACATCCATATACAAATACAACATCCCACTTCATTTGCATCAGACATCCTCATGTCCTAAGACAAAAGTTTGCACAGAGCAATGCCTGCATATAAATGAAGACCAAAATAAGCAACCTTTTTATGTGGAATGAATGTGCTACAAGAAACAAATTATAACACTTAATACAAATTATTTTGTCAAATTATAAATAGACCATTTGAAACATTTTTAAGACGTACAAGATTGTATAATTACAAAACTTACCAGTTTCTTTGCAAAGTCTACAAGCATAACTTTGAAGAAAGACGCATGTTGATTAAAGCCCTTCTCACTACATTTCTCACTGCATTCTCTACATGGTTGAAGACGATGGTAGATATTGTCATTTCTGAATGGCAATACATTCACTTGACATAGTGTGTGAAAGTTTACAAAATTTAATCACATTGACAAAGTGAGGGGCTTAGTGTTTACACACAAAATTTAATCTCATTAATGCACACAGAGCATACAGTGTTGTGTTTGGCTGTAAATTTTTGTAGTTCTTGAAAAGAAAACTTAAAAAGTAGATAAATATTGATAACCCCAAGGAATATGTACCATCACCAAGAGTAAACTAGTCAATGGCAAATGATCTAACATGAACCTATATTTTTAAGAATTATTAGTCTACACATAAAATGCATGCATGAACATAAAGGCTTTATGATAATCACTTCAACTGAAATGCATGATAATAAATGAAAAGGTGGGATTATATACTATAAAAATACGTCCCTTCAAATTATATCGAGTGAACCCATTATGTTGATGCAAAAATCATAATGCGATAGTGTTGTGTATCATCAAAAAGACCTGCATGAGCATAAAGGTTTTGCGATAATTATATCATAAAAAATTGTCAAATAGTGTTGTCTATTATAAAAAATTGTAATGCTCATCAAATTAATGATAATAAGCCATGTCGCAAAATACATCCCTTCGAATTATATCGAGTGTACCTGCTATGTGCATGCCAAAAACCGTTTTGCGAAAAAAAAAACGTTCATCAATAGACTTACATTTTGAACACATTCTTAATATACACGTAACAAACTTGAACATTAAGGTTTTATGATCATTGTTTGAAATGAAATGCATGACAAAAAAATAAGACACCATTAAAGACCTACTACTCAAGTGTGCTTGAAGGGCCATCTCTTTGCTTAAGAGTATCCAGTATTGCTTCATGATCAACGATAGTCAGTGTCCATAGCTCTTTGGTCTTTGGTTTTGCTTGATGCTTCAACAACTTGACATTTATAGCTATAATAAGGTGTGGATACATGAGAATGGTTTTGTGTTTCTCATAGTCTTCAAATGCAGGTATGCCATTCTTTCTAAACATATATGTTTGCAACCAAGTTCCCAAAACAACAACTGAACCTGTAGGATATGTGAACCCATCATCATCTGTCACTGGTTGTGTTAGCTTTTTTTTTTCATGTACACATCGTGCCAACCAATATTCTGATCTCTCTTCATTCCCTTGTGGTGAAACAATTGCAAAAACATGTCCTAGTTGTACAAGATCTAATAGATGGTCATACTCAAGTGAAATTTCCATGTCATCATTTGACAAGGATAGTGTTTGAGATAAAGGAGTTAGATATTGTGGAACCCACATATCAACCCACTCACTTGATTCATAGTGATCCCAATCACACCAAACACAACTCTAACAAAAACAAGCTAACACTCATGTCCAAATGGTCCATGTACTTGCATCTGAGCTGAGAAATGAATCCATCTTTGAAGAATTTTTAATTGTTTGACAATCCAATCTTTCTCCCACTGTGCCCTCCTCAACCAACCAAAAGAATATAGTCACTATTGAATCAAGAGTACCTCCATGTGAAAATGTTGAACTACACCAATCAACAATAGAACATGCATTAGATAAATTTGCACTTGAAATCCTCAATTTCTCCTTAACTAAAGCTCTCTTCAAACATGCACCTTCTCCATCATGCCCCCCTTCCCATGCTCTACCTAAAAATAACCCCAAATATGAGGTATACGCATCTCTACATGCATTCTAATCAACCAATAAAACTTATAGGAATTCTTGAATTGACCCGTACATTTATCTGACCATATGATATGTCGATCAATTGCAATATCTTTCTCTTGCAAGAACTCACAGAATTCTTGAAAGAATGTTGCATATACTCAAAGGAGTGTGATCTATCATCACTCATATAAAAAGGATACTCCCTAGTTATCGTCTCATCCTCTTTTGTACTATCAGGAGCATGTCTATATGTAATGTGAACAAAAATAGCAATCTGGATTGAATTGTAGTACTAAGACTGTACCTCATTCTGTGGTTGCAATGTATAGTTCTCTGCAAAATCAACCACCGATACAATAGTGCCAATCGAGAAAGAGTTCTTACACATCCTGAACTATTGACCCATCCATTGAGACCTATGGGTGTTCCTTGCAAACTTGTAGAAAATAATTTCCTTAAAATCCAACATAACATCAACAATAGTCACTTCTCTTGAGACTAATTCGCATCTAGAACCTTCAACTCCACTCTTCAAAGTATATTTAACTGTCTCATATCATTTTTTCTCAACATAATTATTTCCAAACTCACGTTCGATGCCCTCATGAAAACATGAAACAAACTTTGACAACCCACCACATTGTGAGCACTTCTACTTCAAACAAACATTTCTATAGAAATAGCAGCCATCATCTCTAGGGCATAAAAATAGATCTTGCGAGTCTCTTGATGATCTCAGAAATAGAATTGCACCACACTCCTGCAACATCTCATTAGTATGCATCATAGAATGAATATGGCATAAAAGTTCATGGTACATTAAAAACTCCACATGGTACTTGCAACAACAAGTATTATGAATCTTAAGAGGTACACAATAAAATGGCTTCAAATATTCAAAGGCCCTTTGTGATATTTGCAAAGTTGGATGTACTTCATAAAAAAAATTGTACAACATTGTTTGGCTTGATTCCAAGAAATGTTTGGGATGCGGTGTGCAGTCGCAGTTGTCGATTCTTAATTTCAAAACATCCTTTACATTGGGTGATACTCTATAATTAGAGTGCCAAAGTTGTTGAATCTCCTCCTTCACATTCTCAGTCAACTTTCTATCAACACGTGGAAGCCTCCCACCAAAATCCCATGTATCATGTTGAAGTGGATCGTCAAGTCTTTGTCTTCGTACAAGTTCTCTATCCAAAGTTTTATGGTTTATGTTCAAATCAACACAAGTTTCTCTCATTTGATGAGCCTTCCTCAATTGATGGCTTACTAAGGAGGTTGTAATCGCTCTTCAAGCGACTCTCTTATCTCTTTCCTTGGTATTCTTTCCAATAGAATTGAGTGAATTAAATAGATTTTTGACAATAATAGAATTTATCTCCATCTTCTTGTTCATATGAATCTTCAATTTGTTTAGCAACGGTCTCATCTTTATCATCTTTAGCAATTGAACAAAAAGTTGGCATTGCTCATTCAATGTCTTATTGCTAAAATTTTGGTCAAAAAGTTGTGTAGCCCACAATCGAACAATTCTTGTTGACCTCTTGCCTTCAAGATTTGTAATGATGTTCTCATCAATTTCAAGTAACCATTTTGGGGTTCTTGAAGGTCTAGGATTTGGAATTTGTCTTTTATCCATGAGAGGGTCTTCATTTCTAAAGTAATTAGGTGTTACATATTGTTCACTTGGTTGAGAAATTCCACCTTCAATGTCAAAATTTTCCACATTTTCAGCTCCAATGTCAAAATTTTCCACATGTTCACCTCCTATGTCAAAATTTTCTACATTTTCACCTCCAATGTCAAAAAAATTCATATTTACACCAAAATTTTGGACACGTTCATTGTCAACTCCCAAGTTTTCACTTTCCATTCTCACATCATTTGAGCATTTTCATTATCACTTTCAACATTTTCAACATGTTCAACATTTTCACTTTCAAAATCTACATTTTCATTTTCAATAACTTGCTCAACATTTTCAAATTCAATTTCCTCTTCACTTGAAGTAACATTAGCAATATTTAACATACCTTGTCTTCTCCTCCTATGACCTTCTCTATCTCTTTCTCTATACACTTCAATTTGGTCATTTGAAAGCTTTCTTTTGCATTTAGACTCCCAATGACTACTGCTCCCCATTTACCTCCACAAAGATGCTCCTAAATGATTGACAATGTAAGATCTGACTTTAAGAATATCTCAAAAGCATAAATTTGTCTCAACCTATCTGAAAACCTGTGATTGTCGACAAAAACTAGAATGTGAAGAATGTGGGCCATTGGAATCCACAAAATGGCCCACATGGCTCTTTTTTATTTACAGAAATCAGATATCCGATTATATTATAATCGGATATCTGATTTTAATGCATAAATTTGGGGTCCCAAAAATAATTCCCATTTCTGCCTTTTTTTTTTACTGTTGCCACATTAATGGTAGTGGTAGAAATTGGATCCAATTTGAGTACTCATATTTTAGAGAGAGAGACATTAGGGTAGGGGGAGAGAGAGATTAGGGGAGAGAGGGGGGAGGGGGTAGGGGGAGAGAGAGAAATATTAGGGGAGAGGGGGAGAGAGAGAGAGAGAGAGATTAGGGGAGAGGGAGAGAGAGAAAGAGACTAGGGGAGAGGGAGAGAGAGATTAGGGGAGAGGGGTCATATGACCCCTTAGGACCCATAACAACCCAATATGGTAGCATAAGGGGTCATATTGTGTCCTAAGGGGTCATATGGTGTCTTAAGGGGTCATATGACACAATATGACCCCTTAGGACACAATATGACCCATAACGACACAATTTGGTGTCATAAGAGGTCATATGTTGTCTTAAGGGGACATAAGACCCAATATGACTTTGTAGGACACAATATAACCCATAACGACACCATATAGTGTCGTAAAGGGTCATATTATGTCCTAAGGGGTCATATGGTGTCTTAAGGGGTCATATGACACAATATGACCCATAAAGACATAATTTGGTGTCATAAGAGGTCATGTGGTGTCCTAAGGGGTCATAGGACACAATATGACCCCTTAGGACACCATAGGACCCATAATGACCCAATATGGTGTCATAAGAGGTCATATTTTGTCCTTAGGGGTCATATGGTATCCCATGACACCTTAGAACACCATATGACCCCTAACGATACCATATGGTGTCATAAGGGGTCATATGACCCATAACGACATTGTATAGTGTCGTTAAGGGTCATATTGTGTCCTAAGGGGTCATATGGTGTCTTAAGGGGTCATATGCCACAATATGACCCATAACGACACAATTTGGTGTCGTGAGGGGTCATAGGACACAATATGACCCCTTAGGACACCATAGGACCCATAATGACCCAATATGGTGTTATAAGGGGTCATATGTTGTCCTTAGGGTTTATATGACATCCCATTACCCCTTAGGAAACCATATGACCCCTAACGACACCATATGGTGTCCTAATGGGTCATAATGTGTCATAAGGTGGCAAGATGAACCATTATTACAATATAAAAAGCAGTGCCAATACTGCTTACAACAATTTGACACCTAAGGGGTCATATGGTGTACTAAGGGGCCATAGGACACAATATGACCCCTTCCCCCCCCCTCTCTCTCTCTCTCTCTCTCTCTCTCTCTCTCTCTCTCTCTCCCCTCTCCCTCCTTACCCCCTAATCTCTCTCCCTTCCCCCCCCCCTCTCTCTCTCTCTCTCTCTCCCCCTCTCTCTCTCTCCCCAACTCCCCCCTCTCCCTCTCCCTAATATCATATACTAATATATTTATAAATTATATATTGTATATTAATATATTAATAAACAATAGATTAATTGTGTGCAGATTTAGTTATTGAATTTATTTATTAAAATCGAATATCCGATTTCTGTTGTACAAATTTCAAATTTGAAAATTTGGCTCAAGTTTTCTTTGGCATTTGGCTTGGAAGTGAAAAGCCTAGAAAGTCAACTGAAAAAACATGTTTTTCAGTATTCCTTGATTTTCCAGACTTTACACTAGTAGCTGATGACTTTTTTTATAGCCAAAATTGATAAAACAAAAAGGGTTTTTTAAGGAGGATCTTAGCTTTCCAACAATATAAGGCTTGTCTTATTTTGATTTTAATAAATAATTATTATTTATTTTCTAATTGAATTCTGATAAAAGTCCTGATTGATAGGCTGATTGAAAAACAATCATAACTTTCAAATGGTATAACATTTTTTGAGTCCGAAATATGCGTCACGTCCTATGCTTCATCTACTACAGGGAAAAAAAATTGATTTTCATAAGGTTTTGACCAAGTTAAGGTGGTCAGATGTAGGATTTTTTGAATTTCTAAACCATAGTAAAAAAATTCATAAATAATTGTTTACTTTATAAACAATTATAACAAAATATTTGTCACATCTAGACATGAGTCTAATACTTATATTATAAATCTTATAAAAAAATATTATGATTTGATTGTGATTAGGGTGGTCAGACATACGCCTACTCCTTATCTTTTTCTTGAAATTTTAGTACCATTGCATTGAAATTTGAAATTTTCATCAAATAGGATTTTGTTTTTCCAAAAAATAAGTAGTATCTTAGAAACTACATTCAATTTTCTATAGATTCTCTTCTTACATATTTTAAAAATAATGTTCTTATTCAATTTTCATGTCAAGTTGCATAACTTTGATTTTATGAAATTTCATTGCCAATAAAGGGCCTGTTTTGGCACACCATGATCCTGCACATACCCAGTAATGCTCATTGATTATGGAAATGGTCTTATCTCATCCAAAATGTTCTGCCATCCCTCCATTGTGCTTCTCCTTGATCAAGTTCTCTCTCATGGAACTCCTAGGAATACACAATTGGCTTCCCTTAAATAAGATGCCATCTTGGATTATGAAATCCAACCACATTGTCTTGTCTAGAGTAACAAGATCCTTGCAAGATTTCCAAGCCTCTGCAAAATCAGGATCCTTGAGATATAATGTTTTGAGTTCATTGAACCCAACCACCTCAAACTACATCTTTGTCAGCAAACGTTTCCTCCTACTTAAGGCATTTGCAACTTCATTAGACCTTCCACTTGGTAAACCCTTAGGCACATTATCAGAGATAATGTCCTGAAACTCATTCAACAAGTTACCTGAAACTTCTCTAGGCACCTCTTTACAATCTTCTCTACTCAATCCAGTATAACACATACATTCATGTTCTGGGGATTCTAGAAATTATTTTCCACCAACAAAACACATTCTAGCACTACTACATACCTTTTCTTCCACCTCCTTTAGGGGCTTCAACTTATGGCGAATTCCATCCTTCATTAGGGTATAAGTATTAGCATGGCCATCATGCACAACACGCCTATCAAACTTTTGTGGTCTCCCTAATAGCATGTGGCATGCATCCATGGGCATGATATCACAGAGTACCTCATAATGGTAATTGCCAATCTTGAATTTCACCAGACACTATTCATTGATCAAAACTTTGTGGTAATTCTATGACCAATCTATCCAATGAGGATGTAGATGTCTTTCCCTCTTCAGTTTCAGCTTTCTAACCATTTCTTCAAACACCAAATTATCAATACCTCCATTGTCAATAATCACATTACAACACTTAATCTAGTATGAAACAAACTAGGGTTCTTTCTCCTCATTCATTAGGGCTCTTCTGACAACTAGGGTTTCTCCCCTTTTAGCATCATCAGAATGTTCTGACTAAGCTTCTTGGTTTGCATGTGCAACTCATACATGGCCATCATTTCTTCTATCTGTCCTCCCTTGGTGTTGTGAACATTCAAAGGCTCTATGCCCTTCTTCTCCACATTGGAAACAGGCTCCTCTAAAATCACCTCTCCTTGTTCCTTGTCTAGGCCTTTCTCTTCCTCTTCCTCATCCTCTCTGTTTACCATTATTTTGATCACATGGGCAAGAGAAATTATCACCCTTCTGATTTTGGCTGGGACTTGCATCATCATTTTTCTTCTAATATTCATTTTGATTGCCAAAGGATCTTCCACTGCCTCTTCCACCTTGAGCTTTCCCTTTTTTCTTACCTTTGAACCTCTTATTCATCTTTTCCTCCACCTTCAAAGCAAACTGATATGCTTCTTCAATATTGGTCATTTTGACCAGACTCAGCTCCTCTTGAATACTTGGTTTTAACCCATTCAGATAACGGGTGACCTTCTCCTTGTTGGCCTTTGTATGGCCTATTTTAATGATTATTTTATACAATTCTTCTGTATACTCCTTCACATACTTACTTCCTTGCTTCAACCCTTGCAATTTCTTCAGTAGACCGAGCTCATCGTCCATAGGAATGAACTGTTTCTTCAGTTTATCAACCATTCAATCTCATGTGGTGATTGTCCCCTTTCCACTCTGATTTCTATCAAGTTGGACCTCTTTCCACCAAATATTTGCATGACCTTTTAGTTTTGTTTTCAAAACCTTGACTCGATCTAGGTCTTCTATCTCCTCATATTCAAAATATTCCTCCAGTTCATTGATCCAGTCGATCGGCTCTTCTGGGTTCAAATTTCTAGAATAATTAGAGACTTCAATTTTGGGTCTCTTCCCAATCTGGGAAATGGCCCTCAACAATCGAACCTAATCTTGATCTATTGATCCTTATGATTCACTTGAGGATGTATCTTCAACCTCTCCTTTGTCATTACTTTCTCCTCTCCTTAGATTAAACCCTCTTCTTAGCTCTTCGTGCAACGCATAAATCTATCTCTTGAGGGCTCTCAAACCCTCATTTGCCAAAGAATTTCTACCACCAACATTTCTGCCACCATGCATCACTCTTGGATGCATCTTAAACATGAGCCCACAATCACAAGTCTTGGTGTGAATTGCCTCATGTTTGGCGATTTGTTCACATGCTTAAGAACAACTCGCTATGATACCACTTGATGAGGGTAGAATCCGAGACACAGAAAAATACAACAATGAAAGACACAAAATATTATACTTTATTATCTGAAATTAACTATCTAAAAAAAATGCAATTACAATCTATAGGAATCAATCCTCACAAGCTATAGTACAACAACTTACAGAGTTTTCTGGAAAAACCCTTGCAATGCAATTTGCCCAACCCAGAACTAAATTCCCAAAAACTCACATACATCAACCCACTCACAAGTTTCCTTCCATGAGTCCTAAGTAGCCTTCCACCATTTTGGATCTGAAATTACAATTTAGAAATTATTAATTAGCAGACAAATGCCAAAACATGAATTTGGAAATATGAAAATACAGCCAGATTCAAAAATTGAAACTTTTCAAAAATTGTCCAACTTCCGGTAGCCATAAATTTTGATCTGAGAATCGGATTGACATGCCGTTTGAAGTGTCAAAAATATCTCTAAGTGAAGAATATTCCAAGTCTCCGCTATTTCAATTCCTACCATTTTCAGGGCTGTTTGAAATCGTTTAATGCCTAAAAATCTGACTCAGAATTAAAAAAATTTCAATTTTTTAGGAAATTGAAACTTGAATAACTTTCAAACCATTAATGATTTTAATCTGATTCTTTCACAAAAGTTCTTATTTTTCCTTCCTTAAGCTTCCCTCAATTTTTGGGCTCCATCCACCTTCAAATAAAAACTTGTTATTTTGGGTAGTTAGCTAGAAAAAATAGCTTGTTAATTCTGAAACTTGGAATCACTTATTTTCCCAAATGGGTATCCAGAAATGCAAAAACATTAAAAGAAAACTAACTAAAAGAAATATTTTTGGGTGATGTAGGATTTCCCTTACACCACCGGATTCTCCTGCATCAAGTTTTATCCTATGTTTGGAGTAAAAACCCTAAATGAACATAATGTAAATGCTTCAAATCAAAAGTACAACATGGATCTAAAGAAATGATGTAAATCTAAAAATGAATGATATGTAGATCTGAAAACTCACATAGAGATATGAAAATAACATGAAATCATACCAAACCCTAAGAGAGATGTACAAGCTAATCAACGGTTGATGATCTCCTTATTATTCCTTAATATCTCCTAAGCTCCAATTATTGATGAAAAATGTTGATGAAGACTTAATGAATGATGAATTTTTTGATTGTAGATTCCACATTAACCTATACTTTCACTTCATGAGAGGCTCCTTCAATCGCTAGTGAATGGATCCCTCAAATGGGGAAAGAAAAGGTTATATATGAAACCCTAACTTTAATTTGATCATAGGCCGACCTAGAATTGATAAAATTTTGCACAAGCGAGATTTGAACATTATAATACCACCAAATTAAGCTCCCAAAATTCAAGGAGGAAAATGTCGGGACCAATGTGGTGGTCACTCCGGTCTGGATGACTTTTTTCCAAATTTCTACGGATGCAAGATATCATGATTACAAAGTCAAATCCATCTTAGTGCGTCAATCCAAGGTGTTTAAATGTGTGAAAATGCACATTGAAGGTCAAAATTAGGACTTTATCAAGATTAATTGAAATGAAATAAAAAGGGGCACACTTAGGGATAAGGGCCCAATTTTATAATATGTGAATAGATGAGAAAGGACCTTACATTTAATTAAATTCTTAAAGGAACCTTGAAAATGGAAAATGCAATTGAGACACACTAAGGTGGGTGCTAACCTAAGCGCGGAATTGTACAACCCTAATCAAGGGTGTATAATTTATGACATTACACTATCAAATCACTCATGGTGCAACAAGGAAGACTGTGGAGTTCACTCATGATTCAGTTATCATTAGAGACTTTGAGAGTAGAGCTATCATTGATGCTAGGGTGGTGAATAATGCATCTCATTTGTTCTCTTTTTCAGACTTTGTTCCTATTGATAACTTTGATTCTTTAGATGATGAATGCAATTCTAGTGGGGATTTAGATATAGAGGAGAACTTTGGTTACTTGAACTTGGGTATTCCTACTTCTGATTTAGTTCTTGAGCCTTACATTCCACTTCCTCCTATTCAGATCACATCTATTATTGATCTTGATGATGCTTGTGTTGCTACAATTTTCACTTCTTGTGAGTATGTACAAAAGGATACACATTGACATCCAGGTACAATTTCTTGGGATGACTACTTAATAGACATAGAAGGTTTATTTGTGGAGCCCTATCTTGTAGGTTTGAGAGACATCATTGATGATATTCATCTTCTCTTTGATGAAGATAATTCTTCTTCAAGTTTTATGAGGGAGCACTCTGACCTCTTGTTCATTCTCTACATGATCATTCTTTCAAGTTTGATGTGATTCTAGAGACTTATGTACAACATTTGGAGTCTAGGTCTCTTTATTTTTAGAGACACTTGAGTCTTTGGATCATGTTTTACATTCATCTTTACTAGATCCTAGATTCTCTTTTTCAGCAACATGGCCTAATACACTTGATTTGGAAGGGGCAACTTTCAACATCAACATGGGGACACTTGGGTAGTTTTTAGAGACTTCATACATATTGAGATTTATTCCTAAATATTCCTTTCAAGAAGGGGAGACATCATTCATACACCTTTGGTTTTGTTTCTTCCTAAGGGAAGGAACGTTGTTCAACGATCACAAACTAGCTTCTACATCTAGTTTCAAGCATCTACCATTGGTGCATATTCTACATTGAGGGGGGGCTAAAAATTCTCTCTTCTTATCTATTATAGGGGGGAATTTATCCTTGCATGGGGTTTTGTGCTTCTCATTCTTCTTTGAAAGTATTTTGTCTTTTCATTTGGGGAGAAAATTTGTCCCACCCAATTTTCTCATTTTCTTCTTTGTGAGAGATTTCTTTGAATTTGTATATGAGTACTTAACATGGCCTAGTATCTAGGACCCATCTTGCATTATTTTATTTGTGTAAATACTCCCTAAGTTATACTTAAGGGGGGTGTTGGGGTAATTAAGGAGTTGTACCTTGTTAATTCTTCACCTAAGTTCTAATTACACGTCACTTAAACTTACTCAGGGATCACATAGGACATTTCTAGTTTCAGTGGGCTTCTCACATTATCACTTTCCACCTCAAGTGGAACTTTCATCTTTAGTGGTTTTATCATGTTATCACTTTTTCACCTTATGTGGGTGACCCACCTTTAGTGGACATATTACACTATCAGTTTTCCACCTTAGGTGTCAATGATATGTTATCACTTTATGTATCATATCATAAATATTAAGATACAAGCTTGTCATAATCTTATGCCTTTCTATATTTCACCTTGGCCTATTTAACCAAGGGGTCTCCTATGTACTTGCATCCATTGTATTGCATTCTTGATAGGAATACAGTTTATTCTTGTCATATTGATTGTCTCTTGTGCCTATGCTATCCATTAGGCCTTTAGAACTTTGGTAGCTACCTCCATAGTCAAATCCTACACAAATAAAACCAACATAATAACTATAAAATAAAAAATTGCCACATTATAAAAGACAAAACATAGAGAAATCAATTAAAATCCTTCATTATCTCTGCCTAGGTGAGGAGTTTGAATCTAGAACTTGGCACCACAATTGCTTCATCCAACACCATCACAAGATACTAGGGTTTTTTGGGGGGTTAGTAGTCACTATAATCCTATCTTTTCTTGGTAAATTCTAGCCATAATGAGGAAGACCCTTAGGAGCACATTGACTAGTGATCAATGTACTAGTGATGCCCAAAACAAAGCATTTTATTAATCACAAGCAAAACAAAATGAGAGAGACTCCCATTTGATTTTTGTCCAATATGAATTACAACTTTCAAAATTAATGATATCCTTAAGTTAAAAAATTAGACAAGTATGAATAAATTTAAAATATAACTATTTAGCTTAAATATAATTGTTAATCATCTCTAGGAAGTGGTAATCATACAATCCTTAACTCTAAACTTTTTGGCTATTATAAGGATAGCCATGTAAGTTTGTAACAATAGAACAATTAAATATTTATCTTTTATATTGAAAAGTTTTAACACCCAGAGGTTCAATAATACTCTCTATTCAGACATCATAATGCACTTTTGACTATATTTATTAATTAATTAAAAAACTAAAATACTTTTTTTTTTCAAATAATTAATAAATACTGTCAAAGGTGCATTTGGAGTAGATGTTGCCACATATGACTATCATATCTTTGAAGAGAAGAATAATGTTAAATGAAAACAAAGATATTGAATTGAACATTTACACAAACTTGTTTTATTTGTAACCACATAATTTCTATGTATTAGATGTTGCCACATTTGACTGTCATATTGTGAAGAAAAGAATAATGTTGAATGAAATCAAAGATATCAAATTGAACATTCACACAAACATGTTTTATTTGTAACCAGATCCATTCACTCTGGCCAAACCCACATTTTAAACATATTTTATAATCAATTGAAAATAAAAAATCCTTTATATTTTAATTAGTTAATAATCTAGTCAATGTCACCATCCACTCCACCATTCTTTCAGAAATTGATACCCATGAGATTGAAGGACAATAATTTATGAAGAAAGCGACATATATGGACTCTCCCTACGATCATCTCTGTCTGTCTAGTTGGAAATGTGGAAATATCAATCTATGTCATTCTCACACTATCATTTTAGCTTAAACATCACACGTATCAAACACAGTTTGATGCGTTGATATTTTTTGTCCTAGCAAATTATGAAAGTGAACACTAATAATTCATAGGTAAAACTATGCATACTCTTAGTTGAGGATTATATTTTTAATGGTTGAGTTGGAAGGTCACATTTTATGAAGGGTTATTTGAAAGATGTAGAGCTTAAGAGCAGGAATAATGAGCGTGTAATGCCCCGCCAGGAAACCCCGAAAGGATTAAGCCATAACTCAAGAATAGAGTGCAATAATTTTTATTTTAAAGTTAAACACAACACAATGATACAATGAGATATCAAATTTCAAATTACACAGTGGAAGACAACAACTAAAACCTTAAGAGTTTCCCAACATGATTACTTAATTACACATTTCACTTAACACTCACAATTAATCTAATAAGTTGATTATCTTATAATGAGATAATTTTTAATCAAGGATAATTTCTTTCAGAAGATAGAAATATAAATCACAAGCAAAGATTCATTAATTAAGATCTATTCATAATCTTCATTCAAGATTTTCATTAAAATAAAAGCCATGCATCTAATATTCTAACACACAAGAATTTCATCATAAACATATGAGATCTTCCATCCACACTTAATTTCCCTAATAATGATTGAATATAATCCACTGTCCTAAGCTACATTCTTTCATATTCCAATTTACTGCATTCAAGAAAGGACTGCATATAAGCATTTAAAGTTAAATCCATCTTATCCACTTATACATTCTAACATAAGCTATTCATACATGATAAGTTGAATAAGGGAAACATAAGAGAATAACATCACATAACACCATAATGATCTCGGAGTTCACCCCTAAAGGGATACATCTCCAAGTCTGCTCAACTGCACGACCCCTCTGATAATTAATAAAGTGAAGAATACATGAGGTTCTCATTATTTACAATATTGGCCATCAAGGCGAAACATAATCAATATAAAAATGACCACATCGGTCAATTAAGATATAAACGATCCCTGAAAAGGAAAGGATCCAGTTGAACATAATCAAAGCTAATACAAAGGTCCATTAGAGCATCCATAAAACTGAGTCATCACCACCCAAGGTCTAACATGAAACCTGATACTCACAAGGGCATAGACAATAGGATGACCCACAAACGTACTCCTATCAAGACAATATGACAACACACTAGCGAACCTAGGGACAAGTGTCATCACACAACCTAGTATGGTTACCATGGCAGGTCTTCATAGGTTCCGACCCCATACACTGGGTTACCCTGGCAACCTAATCCAAACCTTCGGCCCATCCAAGCCTCATGTGGACCCACACTTCCTCTCGTGAAGACAAGAATGATGGTTTGCCATTTCAGGCCTTCTCACAGCATGTCGAGTCTGTGTTAGCACTCATCCCATGTGTGAGGCACAATTATCTTACTTAGAGATTAACATTCTAATCTACTGTTAGGTTATCACTTATTAGACTCACTTTCGATGGGTTACCCAGCAGCCACTTTGGGCACGACCCCCTATCGAAAGCCACTTTCCCATACGACACTAGACTATACTCAAACGACCTCAGAAACCAAGGATTACACATGGTCAAACAAATGAAGTTCAAAACTGAGGAAACAACCATTTGGTCAAACACGACTCAAAAGAGGTACACTTACTGACGGTACTCTAACCAGACACCTGACCAACTATGGTCAACCACGAATCTTCATTCGACACCCACATAAAGGATATGACGAATTACAACACTACCACAAAACAATAGTCAAACTCGAAACTGAGGATTGGAATAGGTACCCAAATCAATCAATACGACAGGGTCCAATCAAACAAATCAAAACCTGCCATTACTTAAGCAAAAGCGAATACAAAAATTAAACTCACATAGGCAATAACCAGAAAAGACAATATTTTCCCATATTGATTTAAACATAAAAGTTGATCCAATTCTCTAATTGATCTAAGTTTTCAAAAAGCATTAACAGAAAAATCATTGTTACCAAGTGAGTACAATACCACATTTTCAATGGTCCATTCGCCTATGTCTCAAAACAGAGGAAGATTATAACTATACCATTAACTCACCAACATTCCAAACAATACATTATTAATTTCCAATAGTATATCATTTAAATGATCAAAATATCCAATGATAAAATATTTCATTTACTTCTCAATTACTCAAATGATATGTTCTTGAATAAAATATTATTTAAAATAATCAATTAGTAAATATATCTTATTTCAACAATTTTCCAATGAAATAATATTGTATTTTTTTTTTTAAAACAATACTTCCTCAATTAGACAAATACCCAAATTAACTATTAATTAAGGTATATATTTATTAATCTAAGATTAATAAAATATAACCAATTAATATTTAATTGTGAAATTAGCAATTCTAGAATTTAATTAGAAAAAGTGCATTAATCATAAAATGAAATCTGAATATTAATTAACGTATATATTCCATTATACAATTAATTAATATCAAATTAATCATAAATTATAGTTTAGGCCACATTAATCATAATTAAAAACTTAATTAAAAATTAGCATTAAATAATATGAAAATATTATATACATTAAAAAAAAATGTACTTTTAAGAAACTAAAAAAAAACATTTATATGGGGGAGGGTACCCACGTGGGCCCCCCCCTTGGGAGCTCACGCTTCCCCTTGGGGAAGCGCTACTTCCCAATGGGAGCACGCAGCCCCCATGGGGAGTGTTGTTGTTCCCAAAGGGAGCATGCAGCCCCCATGGGAAGCGCTGCTGCCCAAAGGGACACGCAACACCCCTCCACGTGGTTGGGGTTTCAAACATTTAAATTACTTTTTTATTTTATTTTATTTTTTTTCTAAAATAAATTACTGTGTATAAACACAGTTAAAAATAAAATAAACATTCCCAATTTCCAGCAACATAGGTTTTATATATATTTTTTAAATATATTTACTCTCAAAACACACACAGTAAAAAAATACAGTCTCCGAGACTTTAAAATAATCGTTTCATTTTATTTTTTTTAACAACACTCAGAAATTTCCTGAGAATAGATTGGGAATAATTTCCTGAATATGAGAGGTTTTCAAAATTGAAAGGATTTGTTGGAATAACCAACCAAATAAATAATTTTTTTGGGCAAATAGAACTCATTTCTCACACAAAGATCCAACAATAAGCCCATCTTTAACTAATTTCCACAATAATTCTAAGTCTTGAGAAAAACAATGGGGAATTTGAAACCAAAATTGCATGATGAACATCCAATGCCCATTTTTTTAAAATTTAAACAATAACTAATTAATAACGAGAATTCCTACCTCAATAAGCATTTCTGGAAAAATTCTAATGAAGAGCCCCAACCTGCAGCTCAAGAAATCCTTCTCCTTCCAAAATCCCCAAATCTTTCATCCAAAATATTTTCCAAAAAATTCAATCCCCAATATTTTCCAAAAGTCTAGGTTATATGGAAAAGTTTGACCAAATTTTTTATTTTTGGAATTAAAATTTTTATTTAAAATAAATCCCAAAAATCACTATTTTCCGACTATATCAACAAATTAAACTTGATTTTGAGTCTAAAATTGATTTCCTCAATTAACTGAAACTAACCTTTCTATTTCCAAAATACCAAGAAGATAAAATTAATTCTATTTCAATTACAATTAAATCTTTCTTTTAGTAGGCATAAACATAATAAATTTAACATTAAAATTAACTATTTAATTGAACTTGCTCCCAATTTAAATAGAACAATTCAATTTAACGATAATCGCATAAAGAAATCCTATTTAATTTAGTCCATTAATCTTTAATGCACAAACACATATTTAATCAAATTAAATACTAAGGGCTAATTACTCAATTTTAACCATACACACCAAACACGCAAACCAAGAAGGTCAACCAGACAGACGACTCACAAACCCAAACAAAAGGGAATACCGACGACGACTGACGGAGCTCACTTGAGCACGACTATGGTCAAAGTAGGGTCTTACGACCACCTAATCCAACTCTAAGGATTAAAGAGGTACACTCAAACCTGCAAATCCAGGTGAAGACAAACCTCGCACTCATGCGGCGTTGTACCTAAAATCTCCTGCAACCAAGAGTCATACATGCATACATATTAAACTTAATGAAAGTGTTAGCCCGATATTAATACCACGAAATAGGAACACTAAACAACTTGAATACAACTGGTGCGAAAACCACATTAACAGATATGCACTAAATCAACACATCTGACTATAATCATTATATTATGATAAACTAACCAAGATTAAACCGAGATTAGAAATTGATTAGGGCAAGGGTACTACATTCTCCCCCCCTAGGTTCCGACTTACTCCTGGAAGTCGTAAGGCTAGATGGAGAACATGTCGCACGCATTAGCCCTGAAACTCATTCAACGAATGTCAAATTGCACATAGGAATCTTTCAATAAATAAATGAAACATTATTGCTAAATCCTTTACGAATGCCATTACCCATTGGCAAGGTACATCTAAAAACCATACACTTCTTAAAATATTCCAGGAATCATCAATAATCATAGTAGAGGAACAAGAATTTTCTCTCTTTCATTACACCAAATTAAAGCATTACAAAGAGGTAAACAACAATTACCGTAATCATCTACCAAAAATGACAAGAAAACATGCCATCATGATCAATTTCTTTTACCAATCCATCTTTTTCATAAAACTTTATCACATAGAACTAGCTTCAAATATCAATTTCTACAACCAAGTTAACTTTCATGAAATAAGAGCAACGTAAATAACTCAATTGTTTACACTTGCCAGGCATAAGAAAACCTTTCCAAAGACTATGTCCCATAACATAGTGACAAGTTAGCACAATTTACTCCATGATACACATAATAACCATCCACATAACTGGAATGCACAACTCAAAAGGCCACATGTGAGCATGTCTAATGCTCGGTCAAAGATAACATGCCTGATCAACATCTCTATGCCTGATCTCAGAACAACAATATGATCATAAATATCCAATATCTCACTCAAAGGCTCGATGGTGCTAGGCACGCCATAGCGGTGCTACCTTCCATACAAGACCTTCGTGAACATCCCTTGTTGAGTAAGGTGGTTAGCCTCCAAGAGATAGTCACCACACATAGGTAGGTAGTGGATCCTAGCTGCATCATAGCCTCACATACTTCCATCCTCAAGGTTCCCTACGTCCACTTCCTCGTACACACTCTACCAAGACCATCTCATATGTCCTTGGAGAAGAATTTCACATTTCAACACAAGACCAGCATATGAAAACAATAAGGATAAACTAGTTTAGCCACCAAAGTACAGATGAATAAAGATAATAAATCATCAATTCCAACAGTAAGGCAAGAAAATAATCCAGAATTTGCAACACCAAAACAAGAATGCAAAAGATCACAAGATCATGGCTAAACCTTCAAAGTCAAAGTAAAATAAATTGTTGATCCCCAAATAAATATAAAGAATATCACAACTGCACATAACATCACTATGTGACTAGCGTCTAGCCACCAATGAGGAAGGAAGGAACAATCATCTAGCTATTGCAGTAGCTCATCATGTGGTGCAACATAGTCACACTACCCACATGGCATGGTGGTGTGCACCTCGACATCACCCCGCATCATGTCATCACGCAGCATGGCAATACCCCAAGCGGAGAAAACACGCAATGGACATATCCCGCATGGTAGTGTACCTCACAGAAAAAGCAGGCGTAGGTCACATCCCGCATAGCGACGTATCTAGAAGGATACTCGTCGTAAGTCAGAGGTATACCTGACTAAGGTCCACCCACATGCCCACCAACACATACTAACTGGCAGCTCATGTGGATAAACCTACCTTTCATGAAGACAAGGCAAAGGATCCTCCAAAATACACCATCACTATGCTCAAGAAATACCATCAAAATGCTCAAATAAAGGAAAGGAATAGGCTGCCACACATAAACCTATAAATAGATTCATCAAAAGGGAAAGTATTGAGTACACCTTTGATACAGTTTTATAGTATAACTATATCATTCCTCGAAATAGAGAAGCTAAAGTCGCTTCACACCGACATTACTTGTACGCCAATCCATACTATTCAAGGAATGGTGACTTCTAATACTACCCCTTAACATACCGAGTTACCCACAACCTGAGGTTTGGTACTCAGTAGGGAAACAAATAAGCAACATCACATAAATAGTATGGTTTCCCATACTCATAAGCAACATATCCTCCATGGTTGATTACTTCACCAATCCATGGGCACATATAATAAGTACTGGTTTCTTACAATACACACGAGTACACCAGTACTAGTTTAGTCACATTTACGGGGAGTACTTTTCAGTACGCTACCATCTATTCAAGGAAGATTTTAATTATGCTCCCCACATGAATAACTGAATCAAGTTTACTCTAGATACAAGTACTGAAATTATTAACAATTGTCAATTACATAAGGAATAACATCATTCCTATAACTTTCTCGAATTTCACTAAGCATTCATAACTAAATTACTAACTATGCAAATTCTTTTCCCAAAGAGGACTTTCATCTTTCAATATGAAGCCAAAATGCAATAGTACAATTTCACATGTTTTATAAACATTCTATTTAAATCAAAGCATTCCTCGAAGCATTTCTAAAAATCTTATGATTAGGCAAAGAGAAGGGAAAGAGAGTTTGATAACCAAACTATTTCCTACAAAGACACAAGATCAATCAAGATCACGCTTTATACTAAAATTTCTCACTATAAGCCTATCATTTTAATTGCGCGGTTTTCATTTCACTACCATTTAGAAGGATGCTAAAATAGTCTAACATGATGTTTCCAATTATTATGGTTGCAAGGGAATGTTCTAGTTTTCCAAACAACAGAGATCAAAACAGGCAATCTTTTCAATAATACCAAACCTCTTGAGAACACCCACTATTTTAACACCATACAGACACATATCATAATTAGCAACCTATTATAGAAAATCAATTTACGATCAAAAGGTAGGCTAGGAGCTATCAACTAAATAATACATCTTAATGCATGCACATCAAACAAGCTTTTCATTCGCACTTCCTAAGCACATTAAGGTAATTACATATACCCAAAAGCGAGTTCAATGGAGCATTTGCTAAAATAGATCCTTAGTCAAACTGATTTAATGCAACACATAAAACAATCTTTCAGGGAACACATTAATACTCTCTCGAAGATACAATAATATGCTCCCTTTAATACTTCTCCTACAAACCAAGCAGTTTCACATAATTCAACTATTCGCATTTTAATGCACCTCACTTAAGATAGAATTTAATTATGTTACTCCTACATTACACATGGAGAATTCCTTAATGTAGACATACAATTTTCTCCCCACAACCAATATTAACTTTGAACCCAAAGCCCTTTAATAATCTAAAAACATAAGCATCATAAGGCTCACACAAGGGTTGAAGAAGTCACAACCTTTCTCTTGCGAAAATAAACCTCATATAAGAGATAATTACACACATCCCAAACATTTTTAATTTCTAGAGAGGGAGAGGAATGGTCATACTCATTCAATTTTCTACAAGATAAGCATTCAATATTTACCATACTAGTCCTTCAAGTGGACAACACTAAGCTAGATCATACTCTTAAACAAGCACACTTCGCACTTTCAGATTCCAGACAAGCATTGACCAACCCAAATGGATTAGTCCAAAGAGTACAATAGTCAATAAGGTAGGTACATACGACTCCCTTTCAGAATCTAAGTAATCGTAGACCAAGACATCGATAAGTACATAATGCAGATATAATCACTCAAAAACACCAACATCAAGGAGGTGAAAACAAAGTGTGAACATACATGTTACACACAAGTTAACATCTTCTCAATCACTCACATACAAGGAGGAGGACAAGCATGCACATAAGGTTGATACACCTCACACCAACTAAGGGCACACATGAAACCAGAGATTCCAATTTTTGCAACTTGGCTCTGATACCAAATGTAATGCAGGCTAGGAACCCCAAAGGGATTAAGCCATAACACAAGAATAGAGTGCAATAATTTTTTTTTTTAAAGTTAAGCACAACACAATGATACAATGAGATATCAAATTTCAAATTACATAGCGGAAGACAACAACTAACACCTTAAGAGTTTCCCAATGTGATTACTTAATTACACATTTCACTTAACACTCACAATTAATCCAATAAGTTGATTATCTTATAACGAGATAATTCTTAATCAAGGATAATTTTTGTCATGCTCTGTGAAGTGTACCTGTACCTGCAACCACAATGCACTCAATAAATCATTACAAGCAATGGTTAGAAAATTGAAACAATGGAAGACAAAACCATAGCTAATCGACTTATTGCCTCCTAGTAAATGTGAGCATGAATTTTGCTCTCAGATCTTAGTATGCAAATTCCAGTGACTTGACTACACTTAGATGGAGGATTTGAATGCTGAAAATGCATGATTAAGCTATATGAATGATTGATTATCCTAGCATGATTAAGCTAAGATTTAAGCTAAATTGAGCATGATAACATTGCTAAGAATGATAAACTATAAGCTAGATGCCTTTAATAACAATGCATATGATGAAATCAAATTGAGACCAATATTGCTCCAAAATGAGGTCTATTTATAGGATCTCCCAAGGCTAGGGGTGAGTTGGCATGAATCAATGGTTAAATTGGAGGAAGTTGGCAAAGGGAGTTGGATTAAAGGGAACACTTAGTGAGAAATGTTAGAAAGGTTCTAGAAGATGTTGGATGAAAGGGGACAAGGTGGTAGGTAGAATGGGTTAGGTTTAGGAGTGGTGGAAGTTAGGAGAATTTGAATTTAGAAATTCAAATATTAGGAAAATGACTAATTAATCTCAACAACTCATAAATGATTTGTTTTAATTAATTAGGAGTTGGAAGAAATGATTTTGGTGGAGGGAATTAATTAATTTGAATTAATTAATTAAAGGGGTGAAATGAAATGAACCTATTTAATAAATCCTTAGATTTATTAATAAGTAGATGAAAAGGGAAATTTAATCAAATTGCTTAGTGAATTCAATTAAATTGGGGAGGAGAGATTAATTGAGATAATTGCTTATTCAATTAATTATCTTCAAACCATTTTTAGGTGTATACATTTTGCCCCTCTTGGAAGTGAGGTGTCATGATGCGTTGATTCAAAGAATAATCTCATTTTGATGATGGTATTGATTTGATAGGATGCCCCAGCTCTTGATTGCTAAATTTCAGTATAATGATGCCCCCTCGGGAGATCAATTGAGATAATTGATCTTTGGAGTTTTTGTGAGATTGATATCCCGATAGATTTAATTTGATTCCTGCAACTATTGTTTGATGAAAGTGTGAGTTCTTTGATTAGCTTGATTGCCTAGATCGGTAAGATTGAAAAATCTTGATTGATTTGATTCAGTCTGGTTTCAGGAAGGATTCATCCTGTATAAGATATTGATGATCATAATGTCTGATTTCAGGAAGGATTCATCCTGTATAAGACATTGATGATCACGTCTAGTTTCAGGAAGGATACATCCTGTATAAGACATGAGTCAGAATCAATTTGTCTGGTGTCAGGAAGGATTCATCCTGTATAAGACATGGATGATCATAACGTCTGGTTTCAGGAAGGATACATCCTGTATAAGACATTGATGATCACATCTGGTTTCAGGAAGGATACATCCTGTATAAGACATGAGCTGATTAGGTTTGATTGATTGATTTTATTTGGCAAGATTGATTAGATAAAGAACTGACAGTTTGTTGATATCAGTTGTAGAAATTTTTGGATATGCTGATGTTGATGCATTTGAGGGAGATAGCATAAGATTTTTGCTGAGTTGACAATATCTGGAGAGATATGAGTTATTCTGATTATGTATACACCTATGATGATACTTTGATGATTCCTGTGATAGATCTAACCTTGGATAAAAGGATCTTTTGGGAACCATGCAAGAATGAAATGCAAGCTAAAATGCAATGGAATGCAAAACTATGACCAAACTAGTCACTGGGTTATTTTGCATTTTTGTCATTATTGAGCTTTTGAAATATGGGAAGTGAGTGCAAACATCGATGGTATAATTAAACCATGATGACCTGAGCACTTCTTTCCTAGATTTTGATATAGCAAGTTAACACAAGCATCGAGGTATAATTGAACCGAGATGACTTGAGTGTTGTTTGCGTAAAACAGGTAGTATTAATCATTTCAATACACAAATTGGAAATGTCTTCAATGATACTTAGATGATCATGTCCCGAGACAAATTTGCACATATTAATGATTAATTTTCAGATAGCATATAAGAAAAATATCATGTTTCTTCCTTGTTCCTCTAGTCAATGACATCCCGGAGTCACTCAGAAATCATGATAGCGAAAAGCAATATAGAAAAGTTGAACAATCATGTTACAATCAATCATTCAAAAAGATATTATCCACTGAAAAGTGTGTGATGTGCTTAGATTGATTTTTTGATAGCTTGATAGTTGATAGTCTGATCTTGTGCTCAATGTTGGATGTGTCTCAGTTTTCGCTTGGTAAGATTTGTCTAACTATTTGGTCTACTTGTTTGATTAGGCTCAAAATTGATCAAAAGTTTGCCCCCAGCTAGGTGTAGGATTTTTGCCCCAAGCCTAGAAACAAATTCGTTATGATATATCCAATGATCCAAACCATGGTAAGAAGCCACCTGGGATGCTTGCGTATGTATAAAGGCTTCATGATGATCAACATTAATGGAAGAATGAATGCAAGCGAAAAAATGCATGAACTAATAGATGGAAGAGCCAGCCGACAGATAGCGCCTGTTTGCCAGGTTTTCACCATCTATTTTTATTACACTTTTTCTGATATTTGATTTGATTTTATTTTATTTTTTATTTTTTATTTATTTTTATTTTTATTTTTATTTTTATTTTTTAATTTTTCATATTTTTCATTGTTTTTTATTTTATCTTCTGATTTTTCACCGTTTTTTATTTTTCCTGATTTTTCACTGTTTTTGATTTTTCTGATTTTTCAGACATAGAACTTTTTCAGGTGCATGCTATTGATAGGTTCCTCGAGCTGATCTCCATCATGTGTTGATAGATGATATGCTCCTGATCCAAATACTATTGTGACCACAAACAGACCTAACCAGTCTGGTTCAAATTTGCCTTTCTTTTCTCGATCTGCCTAGTTGCGTGGATTTTCTTTTAGCACTAGTTCTCTCACTTGAAAGATTCTTGGTTTAACCTTATGATTATAGCTCCAACACATTCTTTGTTGATATACCTTTAGATGATCAAAGGCATTGTGTCTACGTTCATGGATTAGTTCTAACGCTTGTAGTCTAGATACTCTTTGTTCTTCATCTGGGATGAGTCCTTTTAGTGATACACGTAGAGAGGGTATCTCTACTTCGATTGGAAATATGGCTTCTGATCCATATACAAGAGAGAAAGGTGTGGCACCTATCGGTGTGCGGATACTAGTGTGGTAGGTCCATAGAGCAGGATTCAGTTGAATATGCCAATCTTTCCCAGCATCATTCACTGTCTTTTTAAGAATTTTCAAGATAGTTTTGTTAGATGATTCTGCCTGCCCATTTCCTTGTGGATAATATGGTGTGGAGAATTTGTGCCTGATTTTGAACTCACATAGCTCTTGTACATCTTTATTATTGAATGGTCGCCCATTATTAGTGATAATGGTCATTGGTATTCCATAGCGACAGATGATGTAGTTCAAGATAAATGCAACAATTTGTTTTCCTGTGATATTGATAAGAGGTACAACTTCAATCCATTTTGTGAAATATTCAGTAGCTACTAGGATGAATTTATGTCCATTAGATGAGGAATGATTTATCTTTCCTACTAGATCAAGTCCCCATTGACAAAAAGGCCAAGATGTTGCTAAAGCATGTAGTTCTTGTGCTGGTGCATAGATCAAGTTCCCATGTATTTGACATTGTTTGCATGTTCTTGCTATCTTAAAAGAATCTCATTCCATAGCCAGCCAATAGTAGCCCAAGAGTATGAGTTTCTTCGAAAGGGTAGGACCACTTGAATGAGTGCCACAAATGCCGTTATGGACTTCATGTAAAGCCTTCTAAGATTCTTCTTGTTCAAGACATCTTAAGAGAGTGTCGTCTAGACCTCATTTATACAGGGTATCTGCGACGAGAGTATAATGGGAGGATTGGCGAATAAAATTTCTCTTTTGATTTTTCGATAAGTCAAGAGGTAAGATGTTATCTTTCAGGTATGTGTAAGTTTGTCCATAGTAGGAGGAATTGTGTCCAATAAGTTGACAGATGGTTTGGGAATCAGGACAATTATAGGTGGGATGAAACAACTCTTCAACCAGGAATTCATAACGCTCTTGATTTTCCTGTGTCTACAATAGAGAAGCAAGTGTAGCCATGGCGTCAGCTGCTTTGTTGTCATTTTTGGGGATCTATTCAAGAGTTATTTCTATAAAGTGTTTCTTGAAATCATCCACCATCTTTTTATAAGGCATGAGTTTGTCATCTTTGGTTTGATAGTCATCATTGATTTGATTAATGACAAGCTGAGAGTCTCCAAAGACTTGAAGTTGTTTAATATTCCATTCTATAGCCATTTTGATGAATAGAATGCTTGCTTCTGATTTATGTTGTGTTCCTTTATTGATTCTTGCTCTTGATCCATGATGTGCTCCATTATTGATGCTTGTTTCTGATCCATGATGTGTTCCTTTATTGATGCTTGCTCCTGGATTGATATTCGGGTGATGTATTGTAAGATATGGATCAAACCCTGGAACGTCTGTATATGACCAGGTAAAATTGACTTGCCATCTTTTGAATGGTTTCAAATATTTTTGCCTTGCTAATTCTGATAGAGAGATTGCTATTGGATGTAGATTAGTTGTGCCACTAATAGTTGCCTTTGCTGGTTCTATTATGATAAATAACTTCTCTTGATAACATTCAGGTAAAGTGTCAAATCTCCTATCTTCGAGTGCCTCAAGGAGGTTTCACTGTTAGATACATCCTTTATTTTTACTCTTTCTTGGTCTAATGTTGCCAATAAATGGTTTTCAACATTAGACCTGATTTTGTTTTCTTTATTTTCATTTTTGCGACTAGGAGATTTAACAACCATTTGACTGGAAGATATGTTAGCGGAATCCTTGGTGAAAGTTGTTGCAAGTTTGACTTCATTAAGATATAAGGATATGGCATGATCCTTCAGAAAGGTATCAATAGTAGTATGTCCTTCATTTTCCTAGTCCATAGGTTCAGGATAGCTTAACGGTAAAGGATCTTCAGGTTGAGATGTTTCAAAGATATTAGGTGTCATGATAGAGATGTCAAGGCTTTCAGTATGTATGTCGATGTCTAGAATGATACTCTTATCAGAATGACCTTGTACAAGTAGCTCGTGATTGTCCTCGGTTAAGTCCATGTCAGTTGGATGTGATTCTGATTCAAGTAGGCTAGTTCCTAATGTTTGTTTTGCATACGTGTGAACTACATCAACTACTATATCTGCTTCTTCATCCCTCTCAATTTGAAGTTGCTCTTGTTTGTTTTTCCATGATAGCAAATATTCTCTGTTTCCTTGATCTTTCAGCTGCATTTGTTCTTCCATGTTTGATAGAATTGATTCAAATGATTGTTCCTTGGATTGTGTACTTGAAGGTGGTGCCTCTTTGTTATGTAGAACAATGACCTCTTGAGCTGATTTCTGATTATTACAAAACTGCACTGGATTTGAGTCTGCTGATATTGTGATTTCCTGTCCATTGTACGGAAATTTTAAGCACTGATGACATGTTGATGTAATGGCTTGTATGTCTTGAATCCATGATCTCCCCAAGAGTATATTATATTGTAGGTCCACGTCTAAAACTTGTCATGTTGTATCTTTTTGAAGAGGTCCCACTGTGATGGGTAATATCACCATTCCTTTAGATGAATGTTCTTCTTCATTATGTGCTTTGACTTTTATCTTCTTCTAAGCATCAACTGCATCTCCTGAATAGCCTAGAGCACGAACAAGATTCATAGAGCAAATGTTCAAGCTAGCTCCCCCATCTATTAGGACACATTTAACAAGTGTTCTATGAATGAGGACTTCAATTTGCAAGGAAGTGTTATGGGGATTTTTCAATGAATTAATGCTTGGATATGAAGGAGATGAGCTTTGAATAGGATCCTCTGAAATAGGCTTGATGGCAATTTTGGATATCCCTTGGGGAACTTCAGCTTTGGATGCATTATTTGGCAAGGATTCTATGGAAGGATCTTTCAAGCTTTCAAGAGGTGTAGGAATAGATGCCTTTGGAGAGTCAGTTTGCTTATGGATGGATGGATCATTGTTAGACATGGGTGCATGATTTTGATCTTCTTTAGCCAAATCCTTTAGGGATCTCTTTAAGAGGTGCATAAAAGAACCACCTTTCTTCTAAGATGTGTTTGAATCCTTGTTAGGTTTTAACATAGTTTGATTTTGATTTTGAATTTGTTTGATTGCTCTGATATGTTGGTTTGTCATGTTTTCTTCTTGTGTTTTGCTTTGGTATGTCATGTTGATATGATTTTCAGCTATTTCAAATGTTTCAGCGATCTTATGTCTCTGCTCTCTTGTTAAAAATGGGCATTGTGTTTGATTGTCCAAAAGATTGTTTTGGGTAAGTGATCAATAGTCAATTTCAAGGTCATAGAGTGATATGACACTAAAAGAGAATTCAAGTGTTTAAAGGTTTGCAATTTTTTTGATCTTCGGTTTAAGAGTGCAATGGTGATGATTGATAAGAACCAAGTCTAGTAAAAAAGATATATCCTACGATGTGGGACAAAGTTATCCTGACCAAACATTTCAGTTTCGTGATAAAGGATTATTGATCCTGATGAGAAACTATGTTTGAGTGATCAGTTTACCAAAGAGAGTGATAATGCACTTTCAGATGTTTAGATCTTGAACTTGTTAAGGGTGAACACTTTGAAAATCTTGAGGTATTTATGTTCTACTTGTTAAAGGCTAACGCCAAGTGATTTTGACGAGTGATAACTTGACCAAGAAAACCAAGCAGACAATTTAAGCATAGATTGACAGATAATAGGTGTTTATGCTTACTGCAAATTGATCATGCAGAAATGATAAAGTTGAAACAGGCATGCATGACACAGCTTTGGACTGACAGATTCAGAGTTTCGTATGACATAAGATTCAGCTTAGGATGACAAGAGATACAAAATAGAATGATAGACTAGTGACTTCATGTGAACATCAGTTTTTCGTATGACATAGAACCTTGACTCGTACAATAGCAGATCAAGCAATACGACAGAGACTCCTGACTTGTACGACAGGTATTTGAGTAGTTATAAAAAGTGCTTTCTTGTTTGAGTTTGGATCACTGAATTTTGATGTTTTACCTTGGTTTTCCAGTTTTAAGTGTCTGATTTTGCAATTTAGGGATGAATACATAGAAAACACACGATGTGATAAATGACTCCAATCAAGCTAAACCCTAAGGAATTTGGTTGAGAATGAAAACCTTTGCTTGCTGACTTAGGTACACACCCAATAGCTAATCAGAATACAGCCGCTAAGTCTCACGCAATGGATTCTCAATGCCATATTATCCGACTCCAAACGCTAATGGGGGCATGATATGGCAAGTGTCTTGGGAGAGTTACTATCTCTCTTGCACAAAGATTATCACCCTTTTGGAGGTGAATCGGGTAGCTTCTATTTTAACCAGCACTAGTAAGGGATCCGTTCAGCGTGTCGAGGTATAAACTCAATTAAGAGGTCTCCCAGCCTTGAAAACCAAGGTTTGATATACCCGAAGGTACGGAGGAGAGCTATTCCCGAGCACTGCCGCTACTCTGATTTTCATCAAAAACATATTTATTTTATAGTGGGTTGGATTACTTGGCATTAGTCATTCCCACTTAGGTCATTCCTTTCTCACCGACCTTAATGGCTAAGAGTTAATAACTCTTTAGGAGGGCAGGCCTACTAAAGAGATGCACTAATGAAAGAAAAAAAGATGAGTCTAGCTTTCTGATCACCTAAGAAAGGTGAGAGCATACTCGCCTATCATCAAAGACACATAAGACATGATAGTTCATTTCTTTATGCCCAAATTGAAATGTGCCTAAAAATCTTAAAGAATGCACAAAGTTTTTTTTTTTTGGCTAAATCCTTAGGCAACCTACAAAATAGATCCATTAGTAGTCATGATTGTGTTTTGAATTTGTCTTTGATAAGCGTATCTTTGACAAGTGTCCTGCATAAAAGAGTTAGGCTGCAAACATCTCATAAACCAGTCAGGGTTAGTGTTATAAAATCTCAGATTAGAATCAGAAAACCCTAACTTGCAGTTTATCAAAAATCATAGATGCAGAGACTCGTACAGCATGATATGAAGCTTAGAACGACAAAATTCACAAGACCATATGAAAAATCAGAAATTTCATTTAAAAAGCAGTATTTCGTATGATAGAAGATTCTGTGTAGTACTACAAAAGATGTTGTGTAGTATGAAAAATGATTCTGTGTAGTACTACAAAAGATTCTATGTGGTACTATAAAAGATCCTGTGTAGTACTACAAAAGATTCTGTGTAGTACTACAAAAGATTCTATGTAGTACTATAAAAGATTTTGTGTAGTACTATAAAAGATCTTGTGTAGTACTACAAAAGATTCTGTGTAGTACTACAAAAGATTAGGTGTAGTACTACAAAATATTCTGTGTAGTACGACAAAAGATTAGGTGTAGTAATACAAAAGATTCTATGTAGTACGACACAGGAATGAGCTAGCACGAATCAGGAAATACTAAGGCAGAAATTCGTACGAAAAGAATTTATACCTCATATGACAAGGAAAATGGGCTCGTACGAGTCAGGATGAGGTGTCGTCCGAGACTAAAAGGAAATTCGTATGAGCCAGAAAGGCAACTCGTATGACAATCTGATTCTGATCCAGCATAGATGAAGTTTGAGGAAGTTTGGGAGGCTGAAAATGATGATTTCGGCCCCACAGTGGGTGCCAAAATGTCATGCTCTGTGAAGTGTACCTATACCTACAACCACAATGCACTCAATAAATCATTACAAGCAATGGTTAGAAAATTGAAACAATGGAAGACAAAACCATAGCTAATTGACTTATTGCCTCCTAGTAAATGCGAGTATGAATTTTGCTCTCAGATCTTAGTATGCAAATTCCAGTGACTTGACTACACTTAGATGGAGGATTTGAATGTTGAAAATGCATGATTAAGCTATATGAATGATTGATTATCCTAGCATGATTAAGCTAAGATTTAAGCTAAATTGAGCATGATAACATTGCTAAGAATGATAAATTATAAGCTAGATGCCTATAATAACAATGCATATGATGAAATCAAATTGGGACCAATATTGCTCCAAAATGAGGTCTATTTATAGGATTTCCCAAGGCTAGGGGTGAGTTGGCATGAATCAATGGTTGAGATTGATCTGAAGATATCAATGGTTAAATTGGAGGAAGTTGGCAAAGGGAGTTGGATTAAAGGGAACACTTAGTGACAAGTGTCACAAAGGTTCGAGAAGATGTTGGATGAAAGGGGACAAGGTGGTAGGTAGAATGGGTTAGGTTTAGGAGTGGTAGAAGTTAGGAGAATTTGAATTTAGAAATTCAAATATTAGGAAAATGACTAAATAATCTCAACAACTCATAAATGATTTGTTTTAATTAATTAGGAGTTGGAAGAAATGATCTTGGTGGAGGGAATTCATTAATTTGAATTAATTAATTAAAGGGGTGAAATGAAATGAACCTATTTAATCAATCCTTAGATTTATTAATAAGTAGATGAAAAGAGAAATTTAATCAAATTGCTTAGTGAATTCAATTAAATTGGGGAGAGATTAATTGAGATAATTGCTTATTCAATTAATTATCTTCAGACCATTTTTAGGTGTATACAATTTCTTTCAAAAGATGGAAATATAAATCACAAGCAAAGATTCATCCATTAAGATCTATTCATAATCTTCATTCAAGCTTTTCATTAAAATAAAAGCCATGCATCTAATATTCTAACACACAATAATTTCATCATAAACATATGAGATCTTCCATGCACACTTAATTTCCCTAATAATGATTGAATATAATCCACTATCCTAAGCTACATTCTTTCATATTCCAATTTACTGCATTCAAGAAAGGACTGCATATAAGCATTTAAAGTTAAATCCATCTTATCCACTTATACATTCTAACATAAGCTATTCATACACGATATGTTGAATAAGGGAAACATAAGAGAATAACATCACATAACACCATAATGATCTCCGAGTTCACCCCTAAAGGGCTACATCTTCGGGTCTGCTCAACTGCAAGACCCCTCTGATAATTAATAAAGTTAAGAATACATGAGGTTCTCATTATTTACAATACCGGCCATCAAGGCAAAACATAATCAATATACAAACGACCACATCGGTCAATTAAGATATAAACGATCCCTAAAAAGGAAAGGATCCAGCTGAACATAATCAAAGCTAATACAAAGGTCCATTAGAGCATCCATAAAACTGAGCCATCACCACCCAAGGTCTAACATGAAACCCGATACTCACAAGGGCATAGACAATAGGATGACCCACAAACGTACTCCTATCAAGACAATACGACAACACACTAGCGAACGTAGGGACTAGTGTCATCACACAACCTGGTATGGTTACTGTAGACGTATAAAAATGACCATATTCCTAAATAAATATTTTATGTTCATTTCTTTATTTAATTAAATCCAATTTAATTAAATTACCCACATTCCTTTATTTAATTAAGTAAATTATTCAATTTATTTAAATTGAATTCACTATACCCATTTAATGAATAAATCATTTTATTCAATTAAATTCCCCCTATCCACTTTTAATTAAATTCAAATTTAATTAAATAGTTATCCTAAATTGAATAAATCTAATTTATTTAATTTCCCCAAATTACAACCAAATTGAATAAATCATTTAATTCAATTAAATCCTATTATCCCTCCATCCACTTGCAAAATCCTACATCTCCCACTTGCCTTCCTCAACCCCTTTCTATTCCCTTCTAGACTGTTGTAATCGTTTCTAATTAGCCTAACCCATCTTCTAAACTTTGTCACATCCCTAAGCAAAGGGAAGTCACTTCTCAAATCCTCAAAGTCTTTGATAACCATTAAAGGCTTCAAGCCTTCAACCACTTAATTCCCCAAAGTCTTCATAACCATTAATGGTTAACTCAAACCCTCTTACATGGTTAAAAAATTTCTTTTAACTCAACCTTCATCCAACCCAAGGGTCTCATCAAGCCTTTAATGCTTTGACCATGATTATCTCTTAATCATTTGCACAAGGGTTTATCCTTGGATTAACTATTAATCCAATGGGTAATCTTAATTTAGACTTGACCCTTACCTTCTAGATAACCCTAAGGTCTTCTCAGGCATTTAATGCCTCCAACCCCTTCTCTCAACCCAACCCTATGTTGACACTTGTCACCATTTCATTGGTGCCAATTACAAACATGGATCCCCAACTTTCAAACTCAACCCTTGATCAACTCTTTCAATCCTGGCCATCCATTGCCCTATTTTTGCTATAAATAGAGCTCTCATTCCTCCATTTTCAGAGATCATCCTCCAAATTTGTAGTATCACACTTATGCTCAAATACATTCAAGATTTCATATCTCATTTTATGCTCATCATTTTAGCCTCTTTTAAATCAAGAACTAGTCTAAATATGCATGTTTAGAATATTTTCTTTATCATTTAGCTCAATCATAGACTAAATATATCATGTTAGGATAGTATTTATACTAACCTTGTCATCTTATAATCTAGTTTATTGCATTTCTAGAATCATGCATAGCTTAGGATGCATCTCATACTAAAATCTATCAAAGCATCCCTCATTCTTGCATTTGCCATCCCTAAACCATTTTGCTCAGTGATCTGAGAGCAAAAACCATTGGTTTGAGGGACATTGTAAGATAGAGAACCATGGGACCAACCTTGGGAAGCTGAGTAATACTTCATTACTCCATAGCTTGCACCAAGAAGTCATGTGTGTGTGTGTGTGGATAGGTATTTTGGAACATTTTTCACATATTGAGTTCTATCGACCCGCTTTTCCTGCATACATTTCTGGTGCCCACCGTAGAAACCAATGTACCTCAAAATTTGGATACAGACAGATTTCAAGCCATGGTCGCCCATATGATAGGACCTTATAACCTCACCTTCTCAGAACATGACGATGCTTCCTTAAGCCATCCACATAATACTACTCTCCGTATCAAAGTCATTGTTTGCAAACATCGAGTAAAAAGAGTCTTAATAGATGGAGGAGCCAGACTTAATATATGTACTTTAAAGCTTATCCATGCATTAGGCTTCTCAGAAGAATCTATTGATCCCTACAAGAAGATTACCATAAAGGCATATGATGATGAGGAAAGGTCCTCTAAAGGAACTATGATATTACCTATTCAAGTGGGACCAATACAAAAAGATACTATATGTCAGGTCTTGGACATAGACCTTACCTACAATATTTTATTAGGGCAACCCTGGATACATGAAATGCAAGCAGTACCTTCTACATATCACCAGTGTGTCAAATTTCCTTATGATGGACAAGAAGTTTCCATATCTACTGATCACAATCCATTTCAACATTGCAACGCAATGGGGGCAGCCCAAGACAGTTTGGTTCCTCATAATAGAGAAAAGCAGTGATCTTCAACATCAGATCAACAAACAGCAAAATCCAACTCCTTATTGGGAGACTTCAAATAGAAAATGCAAATCAAAGACCAAGGTATGGGAGAATACTCTTTGGAGCCTTTATGTTTGGCCCAATTACCAACATCACCTAGATCTCATGGATTGCCTACTACATCAACACATCTGGTCACTCAGCCCATCACCAAATTTGATGGTACCTTCATCCAATTAGGCACTTTGGCACATGAATCAGAAGACAAGGATATTCTTAGTTGGTTATACAAAGATGAGAAAGAAGATAATAGAGCAGCTGCGCTAGACATTGTTCTACCTACACACCTATATGGAAAAGGATACTTAATCATGCAGCAAATGGGATATGATGGTAAAGGATCTATTGGGAAATGCAAGGAAGGAGTCACTGAACCTATAAATCTTCCTTCACAACCCAATAGAAACAAAGCGGGATTGGGTTGTGAGCTCACTTTCCTATTAAAAAGGCCACCCCACCTAACTACAAAACCTCAATGGAAAGTAAAGACAAAGTACAAAGAAGAATCCTGGCAGGAAGCACTCTTTGAATCAGTAGAAACAATCCGCAAGGCATGGGAATGTCAAGATCAGAAGTTACATCAGGAAAAGCTTCTAAAAAACAAAAGGGCCATATCTGTAGCAGTAGCTCATATTCAAACACCAATATCTCAAGAACAAATAAAATCATCTCCGAATACCTTTGTTTCTCCCCATGAAAGCATAGTCTTTGAACAAATACAGAAAATAGAAGACGGATCTGACACAAAATCAACAAAAACTATCAAAATGGTCTCTATCATCAAAGACTTGTTTTCACCATACAACATACCAGTTTACAACACTGATAGAATCTGGGATGATGCCTCGGAGACTGATTCCAATGAATATGAATGGGGTACCTACTCCAATGCTACTATAGATATCCCTAATGATACTAATTCTATATCTCTTTCTCAAGAAGAACATAACGCAAGAGATTGACCTCTTGAATTTGGACCACAGAATATCTATGACACCAAGGAAAGAGAACAAAAACATTATGAGAAAGTCTATGTGGAAGATAATATCATCAAAGACCTCGACGAAATCCTGAACTTCTTTAAAACTCAGAACAACTCTGTCCTAACACTCATAGTAGCCGAACTTGATACACCTAACAATTCCTTACCACTTGTCTTTCCTGACCTCATCGATTGGGATGAACCAGAAATCCATGATATACCAATTTTCCCAAATGATGAATTTATTATCCATTACCTATGTACCGTAAATCCAGAAATAGGCTCTACTAGTGAACAAAGTAACAATATCTGCAAACCAGGGAGTGCCAAGTCTCTCAGTCACAAAAATGAACCAAATAAAGGATTTGATGCTGAAAACCAGTCAATGGCAGCTCTAGATCACAAAAAAGTAAAAATAAAGGACGCATCTGAGGGTGAAAACCTTTTTAAGGCACCTAACGATGGGAGACTTGACACTCTTCCTCAGCACTTTCATGAGCGATCACCCATATTGATTGAGTCCACTCAATCAATCAACATTGGTACCACGGAAGTAGTCAGAAACCTACACCTTGCAGAATCTCTGACAGAGGAAGAAAGATCAACATTCATCATTTTCTTTAAAAAACAACAAATTAACTTTGCTTGGTCATATGCTGATATGCTTGTAGTGGATCCACACTTAATCATGCATCACTTGTCCATCTCTTCAGGAGTTAAACCAGTCAAGCAAAAGAAACGAAAGATGAATCCACAGGTGGCACTCATGGTCAAAACTGAACTAAAGAAATTATTAGATGTCGGATTCATCCGACCCATTGACTATGCAGAATGGATTTCCAACATCGTTCCAGTATCAAAACCAGATGGTAGTATCAGAATATGCACTGACTTTAGAGACATCAATAAAGCTTGTCCAAAAGATGACTTTCCTCTGCCCAGTATAGACATAAATGTAGATCTCACAGTAGGCCATGCAATGCTCTCACTAATGGATGGTTTCTCAGGCTATAATCAAATCAAAATAGGTCCGGAAGATCAAGATAAAACCGCGTTCACCTATCCTTGGGGAACGTACTGTTGGAATGTTATGCCTTTTGGCTTAAAGAATGCAGGGGCCACTTATCAAAGAGAAATGACAACAATATTTCATGACATGATGCACAAATTTATGGAAGACTATGTGGATGATTTACTCGCTAAATCCTTTACCAGAGCAGAACATCTCAGCATCCTAATAAAGATATTTGATCGATTGGAGAAATTCCAAGTCTGGCTCAACCCTAAGAAGTGTGTCTTTGGGGTTACATCAGGCAAGTTACTAGGCTACATTGTCTCAGCTAAAGGTATTGAAGTAGATCCAGCAAAGGTACAAGCCATTATGGACATGCCACCACCAAAGAGCATCAGTCAACTCAGATCTCTACAAGGACGACTTTAATCAATTAGGTGATTCATCGCTCAGCTATCAGATAAAAGTCTACCATTTAACCATTTACTACACAAAAATTTACCATTCAAATGGGAGACCAAGTGTGCAGAATCTTTTTACCAAATCAAATAGCACCTGATGAATCCACCAGTTCTAGTACCACCAGTCGCAGGAAAGCCACTTATCCTATATATCTCAACAACAAATATATCACTGGGGGCACTATTGGCACAAGAAGATCAACAAGGAAATGAATGCGCCATATATTATATCAGTAGGACATTGAATGGCTATGAACTCAACTATACATTCACTGAAAAAGCTTGCCTAACAGTGGTCTTCGCATCTCAGAAGTTCCGACATTATATGTTAGCACACACCATTAAGCTAGTCGCAAAAAATGATCCTATCAAATATCTACTCAGTAAAGCAGCTCTTACAGGCTGATTGGCTAAATGGGTCATGATTCTCAATGAATTTGACATCCAATACACAGAAAGATGAGCAATCAAAGGACAAGCAATTGCAAATCAGTTGGCAGAAGCGCCGCTACCAAGCAAACACACCATGTAGATTGAATTTCCAAATAGGGACGTTCTTTCTCTTTCTACTAAACAATGGACCCTATACTTTGACGGATCCTATACACAACATGGTTCAGGTGCTGGCATTCTATTCATCACTCTTGAAGGAAACACTATACCAAGATCATATAGGCTTATGTTTCCCTACACAAATAATGTGGCTGAATATGAGGCATTGGTTATAGGTATCAAAATGGTAGTAGAATGGAAAATCACAAAGTTAAAAGTCTATGGGGACTCGCAACTGGTCATCCATCAAATCAACAATAGCTATCAGACAAAGGATGACAAGCTACTACCCTACAAGCGAATGGTGGATGACTTCAAACAGTATTTTGTGCACATCACCTTCAAACAAATACCAAGGTTAAACAACAAAGCAACCGATGCAATGGCTACTATCGCTTCACTATTACAAATTCCAGAGCAACAGAGTCGTTACGAGTTCCTGGTAGAGAAACTGTTCTCCCCCGCCTATGACCACTCTGAATCCCAGGTTATCTATGCCTTGACTGGTTCAGATTCTCCATTATATGGACCGATATACGACTACCTCAAGCACAATATCTTACCAATTGACCAATCTCGTAACCAAAAATGTAACTTTATCTGACAAGCTACCCGTTACACCCTTACCGCTGATACTTTGTATCGTCGAGGTCTAGATGGTACTCTTCTTCGTTGCCTTGATCGTAATGATTCTGATTCCGCTTTACACGAGCTTCATGAAGGTATTTGTGGCACACATTCAAGTGGTACTACTCTTGCTAAAAAGATTCTAAGGATGGGATACTACTGGCCTACAATGGAGAAAGACTCATATCACTTCGCTAAGAAATGTCCTAAATGCCAGATCCATGGTAATCTGATACATGCACCAGCACAGGAACTGCAGCCATTTACAACATCCTAGCCCTTTTGTCAGTGGGGACTGGACTTAGTGGGCAAAATTCATCCTTCATCTTCAAATGGACACAAGTTCATTATAACAGCAACATAATACTTTACCAAATGGATAGAAGCAGTTCCCATGACCACAGTAACTGGGAAACAAATTGCCTCTTTTATCCTCAATTATCTGATCTGCAGATATGGAATTCCAAGTTCAATCATCACAGATAATGGACGACCTTTCAAAAATCAAAATTTCCAAGAACTATGTGAAAAATTCAAAATCCAACATAGGTTCTCTACACCATACTACCCATAGGGAAATGGTCAAGCGGAAGTGTCTAAAAAGACAATACTGAAAATCCTCAAGAAAATAGTGAATGATGCAGGCAAAGATTGGCACGTACAACTCAATCCAGCACTTTGGGCATACAGAACTAGCATCCACACACCTATAGGAGCAACACCATACTCATTAGTATATGGATCAGAAGCCATTTTACCCCTGGAGGTAGAAACCCCATCTCTCAGAGTCTCTTTGAAAGGCTTAATCCCAGATGAAGAGTATCGAGTTAACCGACTGCAAGAACTTGAACTATTAGATGAAAGACATCAGCATGCTTATACTCATCTCAAAGCATATCAGCAACGCATGCGCAGGAGCTACAATCACAAGGTCATTCCCCACAACTTCAAAGTTGGTGACCTAGTCCTCAAAGAAAATCAAAGAAATCAGCAAGATCGAGAAAAGAAAGGGAAATTTGAACCTAACTCGTTGGGTCCCTATGTTATCATATCAGTCTATGGATCAGGTGCCTATCAACTAACAACTTCAGAAGGAGATGTGCTTGACGAACCAACTAATAGCATCCATCTAAAGAAATACTACATTTAAGTAGCCTAGTGCATGGAAAAAGCCAAAACAAGCAAAAAAATCAAAAAATCTAGAAAAAAAGAAAAAACAAAGTACAATAAAAACAAATGGTGAAAACCTGGTAAACAGGCACTCTTGTGAAAGAATGGCTCCTCTATCTATCTCCATACCATTTTATTCGTACAAACACTATCAACCATCGCTCGACACTTAGCACATATCCATTCAAGACATACTTAGCGTAGTCACTATCCTGGTTATCCATATATATACTCTTACCACAATCCACCATGGCTTGGAAATCACTGTACATATTCACATCAAGAGGCACACTGAGCTAGGAGCATTCAAATCGTCTAAATAGTGCAAACATTCAAGACCTCAAAGCTATTTGCAAAACTCAAAAAACATGACATCCAACAACCAAAACTACGCTTCATCGCAAAACAAAACAAAAAAATTCACAAGAAATACCAAGGATGGATGATTTTCTAAAGTATTAAATGTTGCATTATCGCATAAAAATCTTAACTAGTTTTGCATTTTGAACTTTTTGAATTATTGGATTCTCTTCCTTGTCTCACTAAATGCTTCAAAGCTAAAGATCATGAGGAACTTCCAATATTTTCTTAGTCTTCTGTCTGGGAGGCGATCACTTGTATTGTGTGAATACTTGCCTCGAGACGTGATACATCGAATATCACTAAAGGCCTGATTCCACTTCACGCATACAAATGATTTAATCTTGTCTGTTTACGCAATACGCACTCAGGTCATCCTGGTTCAATTATACCTTGATGCTTGTGCTATCTTGCAAAATCAAACATCATGTAAATTTTTCTCAGGTCATTATGGTTCAATTATACCATTATGCTTGTATAAATTTTCAACATATCCTAAAACAAATCAATGCTCAATGATGATATCTACAAAGAAAGCAAACAAATGGCTATATCGAATGGCAAATACAGAATGAGGATACTACCAAAAACATAGTTGCATATCATCTTACAATTAGTTGCATATCATTTTATAATTAATTGCATATCATTTTAACATAGTTGCATATCATTTTACATTTAGTTGCATATCATTATCATACATCTCATTTTCAAAATACATATCATAGCATATAAAAGCATACATCTTGCATCATACATTATATCATAAATTTAAAGCATTGCATCATCATGAAGAAATAACCCACATAACATGCATCCATATAAACACACCACATGATCAAAGAAAATGGTGCCGTATATATATATATCAAAAATGATCAAAAGGTACAAAATGTATCAACACTGTGTCCAGTACAATGATAAAAAATACAACAGAGACCATGTCTCTCAAGTATGACTATCCCCTGACGGAGATGGTCTAGCTCCAGATGTACCCGCCCCTGGATCCCCAGGAGGGTCCTGTCTCGGTGGCCCTGTAACACCTCGGCTCTCAGACCGCGACCCAGTATCTCGAGATTGACTGGATCTTGACTATGTAAAGCTCTATACTTGCCGATCCCTGGGTACTACAGCCTCATAGTGCCGCTGATAGTACTCCACCTCCTGAGCTCTCAATGCTAGCTCTCTCAAGGTGTCTCTCATAGGACCACCTACTACTGCTCTCTGCATACTGGATACCACCTCCTTCGCTTGCCCCCTCCGCTCTATCTCGGTGTCCCACTCAGTGGTCAACTATGCAATCTGTCGCTGATATGTCAAAATATGTGCCTGTAGCTGTTGTACAGTCACCTATAGGGTCCAGATTTGCGCATCCTCAACATGTGTAGGGACCCGAACCCGTAGTGGTACCTATGTAGGGGCAACCCCTCCAACCCTGCCTGTCCTCGATGCTGGGGGTGGGAGCACATCCATCCTCCTCCTCTGTGCTGGTCATCTCGCCTCATCAACACCCCCCACTGTAGCTAGCACCTCCCCCGCTCTCCCCTCTCCACCAGCTCCAATCGCCAATCCACCTCTCCCCCTGTCTCACCACTCTCTCCACACCCCTATCTCCTCTCCTCCCTCTATCTCCCTGTCTCCCTCTGACTCCTCTCCCTCATCCTCCTCCTCCATCCTCTCCATCATCATCATCTCCCTCTCCCTCCTCATCATCAGAATCAAAAGCTCGCCTCATCTCCTCCAGATTAGATATCCTGGCCACTGCCTGCGCAACAAACAATCTGGAAAACTCATCAGTCTTGCCCGCATCTAGAATCTCTGGGGTATAATCCCATATCTGCCCTACCAACTCGACAAACTCCTCCACCGCCACTGCGCTATCAATGGTTGGGCCTCAATCGGCTACATCCTGCCTCCGACATGCATATAGGCACACTCCCTGTGGAATACCCTGTTGGCGCCCAAACTATCTCAAAACTCGGGTCACCACAAACCTCTCTATCACAAACGAAGTCCTCCTGATCAGGTATCTAGTCATAAAAACAAAGGGCATCTCTAGCCCGTCCTCTGCCCACACCTCGCATCCTATATACGGTCGCCAGGTGACCGTATCTATATCATCGAGCACTCTCCTCCAATGCTCTAGTTTGCCCAGCTTGTGTTGGACAACTAGACCCCTGTATCCATACACATATGCGCACCCCACAAGTCTGTCTCTATCTGCTAATGGCCTCGCCACTGGAATGTGCTCCCAGCACCATACCTGTAACAATGTCACGCCAGCTGACAAACTACCGTAACCGAGGTATACCACCTCATGTAGACCCCTGTACAGATGGGCCAGCATAGCTGCTCCCCATGAAAATCTCTGCCCCTATGTCACCATCTCCTCCAATACCAGTCCCCATCCCACAGAGAATCCCTTTGACCTGCAATCAGGACAAAGGAATCCACCAATGAACCCTGCTAGTACAGATGGCAGTGGTGCGTAATCTAGGTCTAAGAACTCCTGCCATGGGATCTCATAACCACAGACTGTCTCATCGTGGAAGATACGACACAGTGCCTCTGTCCCACCCTCCTCCAACTGCTCATACGGTAGTAGTGCACCTACTACGGGAATCCGCAGGATCCTGTAACAGTCCTCTAGTGTGACTGTCATCTCTCCAGTCGCAAAATGAAAGGTGTTTGTGTCACTATGCCACCTCTCTGCCAATGTTGTCAATAGCCCTCGGTTCACAGTGAATCAAGGCATATCCAAGAGGGAGGTCAAACCACATCTCTCAATAATGTCTAGATTAGCCTAGGTCAACCACGGTATCAATGTCCACGGTCTCGAAAATCTCTCCCGTGACTGAACCACACCCAATCGCTCCTGTCAACAAGCAAAACAAATCCAATATCAGTTTCCACATCAAAACAAAGATATCAAAATCAAACTCACATCAACAACATGAAACAATTTGCTCATCTACATCAAGTTCAAAATCCTATCATTTCATATCAACTTGTAAAACAACTCAAGTTATCAAAAACCATATCAAAACTTGTAACACAACTCAAGTCTCCAAATCACATAAACTTGTAAAACAACTCAAGTTTCCCACCCATATCAGCTTGTAACACAACTCAAGTTTCCAACCCATACCAGCTTGTAACACAAATTAGGCTTCACACATTAAACTTGAAACAGGGTATGCAAATAAATCATATTTTGATCAAAACACCACATTGATATCTATGCATAACTTGAAAAATCGTAAATCAAAACAAGTTATATCGGCACTCATATTGGACAAATCCATAAAATCATGACAGCAGACACAACAAATTTACAAAACACCTCATCTTGCAAATTTTTTTTCAGATGTGCTAAAACAGACTCCTGCTGCACTAAAATTTACCCACGCGCTAGGCTGTCTTTCCTACGCGCTAATCTATTTACCCTATGCGCTAGACTGACTCTACGCGCTAACCTTTTCCCCCCATGTGCCACCTAACCCACCCTATGCGCTAAACCCTACCCATGCGCTAATCTATACCTCCCGGGCACTACCTGTTTGACCCGATGCGTTAGGTTAGCCCTATGCGCTAAACCCCCTTACCCATGTGAACCCCTGTGACCCCTATGCGCTAGGTTGACACTACGTGCTAACCTGCTGACCTGACGCACTACCCAACTATCGCCATGCGCTATTCTCCGTCTTTGCGCTAACCTATATTTCCTATGCGCTACCCTATTTTATTTCGGATGCACCCCTAAAATAGACTTGATGCACTACTTAAAACTTCGTATGCGCTAATCTATGACTTTGACGCGCTAAAACGCTAAAACCGAGTTTTAAAAATCAAGAAATGACCAAAAATGACTAAATCAAAAATCAAAAGAGGGTAAAAAATGTTGACTTACTGGTGGTCCATACGCTATAGGTCTCCGGTACCTCCGAACGCGCTCAAAACAGTGTCTAGAATACGGAATAGGCATTTTCTCTTCAGACCAAATTCTCTTTCTCCAAAGTCAACAAAGCACAAATGAATCAAATCAAAGCTATTTTCCCCTTTTATAGGAGGAAAATGAAATTAGGGTTAGCCAACCGGACCTGTAATATGGTCACGGTCTCCCTTATACCCTAAAACTTGTAACTTATCGGGAGATGAATCAATTTACCCACCTTTCACATAGACGAAATCCTACACATCACACGCAACTCATCAAATCAAATCAAAAATTTTTAAAATATTGATTCATCTCCCAAGGGGGCATCACCATCAAATATCGAATCTGGGGCATCATGCATCAAATCAAATCTGGGGCACAACTTGCAAATCAAAAGAGCGACACAAAAATTGCATTTAATCATAAATCATGATAACGCATCATTTTCTTTGAAATAACATGTGCACACACGTCACTTCAAAGAGGGGCAAAATGTAGACATATAAAAATGACCATATTCCTAAATGAATATTTTATGTTCATTTCTCTATTTAATTAAATCCAATTTAATTAAATTACCCACATTCCTCTATTTAATTAAGTAAATTATTCAATTTCTTTAAATTGAATTCACTATACCCATTTAATGAATAAATCATTTTATTCAATTAAGTTCCCCCTATCCACTTTTAATTAAATTCAAATTTAATTAAATAGTTATCCTAAATTGAATAAATCTAATTTATTTAATTTCCCCAAATTACAACCAAATTGAATAAATCATTTAATTCAATTAAATCCTATTATCCCTCCATCCACTTGCAAAATCCTACATCTCCCACTTGCCTTCCTCAACCCCTTTCTAATCCCTTCTAGACTCTTCTAATCGTTTCTAATTAGCCTAACCCATCTTCTAAACTTTGTCACATCCCTAAGCAAAGGGAAGTCACTTCTCAAATCCTCAAAGTCTTTGATAACCATTAAAGGCTTCAAGCCTTCAACCACTTAATTCCCCAAAGTCTTCATAACCATTAATGGTTAACTCAAACCCTCTTACATGGTTAAAAAAATTCTTTTAACTCAACCTTCATCCAACCCAAGGGTCTCATCAAGCCTTTAATGCTTTGACCATGATTATCTCTTAATCATTTGCACAAGGGTTTATCCTTGGATTAACTCTTAATCCAGTGGGTAATCTTAATTTAGACTTGACCCTTACCTTCTAGATAACCCTAAGGTCTTCTCAGGCATTTAATGCCTCCAACCCCTTCTCTCAACCCAACCCTATGTTGACACTTGTCACCATTTCATTGGTGCCAATTACAAACATGGATCCCCAACTTTCAAACTCAACCCTTGATCAACTCTTTCAATCCTGGCCATCCATTGCCCTATTTTTGCTATAAATAGAGCTCTCATTCCTCCATTTTCAGAGATCATCCTCCAAATTTGTAGTATCCCACTTATGCTCAAATACATTCAAGCTTTCATATCTCATTTTATGCTCATCATTTTAGCCTCTTTTAAATCAGGAACTAGTCTAAATATGCATGTTTAGAATATTTTCTTTATCATTTAGCTCAATCATAGACTAAATATATCTTGTTAGGATAGTATTTATACTAACCTTGTCATCTTATAATCTAGTTTATTGCATTTCTAGAATCATGCATAGCTTAGGATGCATCTCATACTAAAATCTATCAAAGCATCCCTCGTTCTTGCATTTGCCATCCCTAAACCATTTTGCTCAGTGATCTGAGAGCAAAAAACATTGGTTTAAGGGACATTGTAAGATAGAGAACCATGGGACCAACCTTGGGAAGCTGAGTAATACTTCATTACTCCATAGCTTGCACCAAGAAGTCCTGTGTGTGTGTGTGGACAGGTATTTTGGAACATTTTTCACATATTGAGTTCTATCGACCCGTTTTTCCTGCATACAGTTATCATGGCAGGTCTTCATAGGTTCTGACCCCATACATTGGGTTACCCTAGCAACCTAATCCAAATCTCCAGCCCATCCAAGCCTCATGTGGACCCACACATCCTCTCGTGAAAACAAGAATGATGGTTTGCCATTTCAGGCCTTCTCACAACATGTTGAGTCTGTGTTAGCACTCGTCCCATGTGTGAGACACAATTATCTTACTTAGAGATTAACATTCTAATCTACTGTTAGGTTATCACTTATTAGACTCACTTTCGATGGGTTACCAAGCAACCACTTTGGGCGTGACCCCCAATCAAAAGCCACTTTCCCATACGACACTAGACTATACTCAAGCGACCTCAGAAACCAAGGATTACACATGGTCAAACAAACAGAGTTCAAAACTGAGGAAAAAATCATTTGGTCAAACACGACTCAAAAGAGGTACACTTACTGATGGTACTCTAACCAGAGACCTGACCAACTATGGTCAACCACGAATCTTCATTCGACACCCACACAAAGGATATGACCAATTACGACACTACCACAAAACAATAGTCAAACTCAAAACCGAGGACTGGAACAGGTACCCAATTCAATCCATATGACAGGGTCCAATCGAACAAATCAAAACCTGCCATTACTTAAGCAAAAGTGAATACAAAAATTAAACTCACATAGGCAATAACCGGAAAAGACAATATTTTCCCATATTGATTTAAACATAAAAGTTGATCCAATTCTCTAATTGATCTAAGTTTTCAAAAAGCATTGACAGAAAAATCACCGTTACCAGGTGAGTACAATATCACAATTTCAATGGTCCATTCGCCTATGTCTCAAAACAGAGGAAGATTATAACTATACTATTTATTTTACAAATTGAAAATACCATTAACTCACCAACATTCCAAACAATATATTATTAATTTCCAATAGTATATCGTTTAAATGATCAAAATATCCAATGATAAAATATTTCATTTACTTCTCAATTACTCAAATGATATGTTCTTGAATAAAATATTATTTAAAATAATCAATTAGTAAATATATCTTATTTCAACAATTTTCCAATAAAATAATATTCTATTTTTTTATTTTAAAACAATACTTCCTTAATTAGACAAATACCCAGATTAACTATTAATTAATGTATATATCTATTAATCCAAGATTAATAAAATATAACCAATTAATATTTAATTGCAAAATTAGCAATTCTAGAATTTAATTAGAAAAAGTGCGTTAATCATAAAATGAAATCTGAATATTAATTAATGTATATATTCCATTAAACAATTAATTAATATCAAATTAATCATAAATTATAATTTAGGCCACATTAATCATAATTAAAAACTTAATTAAAAATTAACATTAAATAATATGAAAATATTATATACATTAAAAAAAGAAATGTACTTTTAAAAAACTTAAAAAAAACATTTATATGGGGGAGGGTACCCACGTGGACCCCAACGTGGGCCCCCCCTTGGGAGCTCATGCTTCCCCTTGGGGAAGCGCTGCTTCCCAATGGGAGCACGCAGCCCCCATGGGGAGCACTGTTGTTCCCAAAGGGAGCACGTAGCCCCCATGGGAAGCGCTGCTGCCCAAAGGGACACGCAGCACCCCTCCACATGGTGGGGAACTCTCCCACGTGGTTGGGGTTTCAAACATTTAAATTACTTTTTTATTTTATTTTATTTTTTTTCTAAAATAAATTACTGTGTATAAACACAGTTAAAAATAAAATAAACCGTCCCAATTTCCAACAACATAGGTTTTATATATTTTTTTAAAAATATATTTACTCTGAAAACACACACAGTAAAAAAATACAGTCTCGGAGACTTTAAAATAATCATTTCATTTTATTTTTTTAAACAACACTCAAAAATTTCCTAAGAATAGATTGGGAATATTTTCCTGAATATGAGAGGTTTTCAAAATTGAAAGGATTTGTTGGAATAACCAACCAAATAAATAATTTTTTTGGGCAAATAGAACTCATTTCTCACACAAAGATCCAACAATAAGCCCATCTTTAACTAATTTCCACAATAATTCTAAGTCTTGAGAAAAACAATGGGGAATTTGAAACCAAAATTGCATGATGAACATCCAATGCCCATTTTTTAAAAATTTAAACAATAACTAATTAATAACGAGAATTCCTACCTCAATAAGCATTTCTGGAAAAATTCTAATGAAGAGCCCCAACCTGCAGCTCAAGAAATCTTTCTCCTTCCAAAATCCCCAAATCTTTCATCCAAAATATTTTCCAAAAAATTCAATCCCCAATATTTTCCAAAAGTCTAGGTTATATGGAAAAGTTTGACCAAAATTTTTATTCTTGGAATTAAAATTTTTATTTAAAATAAATCCCAAAAATCACTATTTTCCGACTATATCAACAAATTAAACTTGATTTTCAGTCTAAAATTGATTTCCTCAATTAATTGAAACTAACCTTTCTATTTCCAAAATACCAAAAAGATAAAATTAATTCTATTTCAATTACAATTAAATCTTTCTTTTCGTAGGCATAAACATAATAAATTTAACATTAAAATTAACTATTTAATTGAACTTGCTCCCAGTTTAAATAGAGCAATTCAATTTAACAATAATCACATAAAGAAATCATATTTAATTTAGTCCATTAATCTTTAATGCACAAACACATATTTAATCAAATTAAATACTAAGGACTAATTACTCAATTTTAACCATACACACCAAACACGCAAACCAAGGATGTCAACCAGACAGACGACTCGCAAACCCAACCAAAAGGGAATACCGACGACGACTGACGGAGCTCACTTGAGCATGACTATGGTCAAACTAGGGTCTTACGACCACCTAATCCAACTCTAAGGATTAAAGAGGTACACTCAAACCTGCAAATCTAGGTGAAGACGAACCTCGCACTTATGCGGCATTGTACCTGAAATCTCCTGTAACCAAGAGTCATACATGCATACATATATAAACTTAATGAAAGTGTTAGCCCAATATTAATACCACGAAATAGGAACACTAAACAACTTGCATACAACTGGTGCGAAAACCACATTAACAGATATGTACTAAATCAACACATTTGACTATAATCATTATATTATGATAAACTAACCAAGATTAAACTGAGATTAGAAATTGATTAGGGCAGGGGTACTACAGAGCAAGTGTACTACAGAGCGAGTGAAAGCTTATTGGGAGAAATAAATAACATTGCATGGAAAGCTGAAGATATTTTAGAAGAATGTGCTGTGAGGTCTGTATTTGCCATTCGATGTGCTTGCAGTGTAAGCAAGATAAGACATCAGTATAATGATAACTTCAGTCAACTACAAATCCTCTTCCAAGACATTGTCCCCACTTCCATCTCGCAAAATGAAGGAGACTCACTGAGGAGATACAACATTCCTCTTGATGATGAACTAGTGGGTATGAAAGACAAGATATGTTAGCGCAACTTTGGAGTCTGTTATCTATGTAATTCATGGAGAGACTCTTACTCTTGCTCATCCATAAGCTAACAAAGAAGTTATTGCTTTTTAACTTCTTTTGTTTATTTCAGTTCCATTTCAACATTTTATGTATTTAATTGTCGATTTTCAGAAATTTCATGCATCTCATGCATAATTTATGCTCTTGTGATCTATATATCATTTGTAATTCATACAGATTTGTAATAATAGAAATGATTGAATTGCATTAATTCAGTTTTGATTTCCTTTTCTATTTTACTTGCAAGTTTGCTTCTTTCTTTTTTGCTAAATCTATTTTATTTTAAAAAGATAGCTTCAAAATTCTACAAGATAGAAGAGATTAAAAGGTTGTTAGAAGAACCTACATATCAAGTTATAGCAGTTTTAGGCATGGGTGAGCTAGGAAAACCTGGCTTCTCCAGCATATGTTTGAAGAAAGTAAGAAAAGGTATGACAATTCCTTTTGGCTCTTTGTATCACAAAACTATTCAATTCATGAATTACAATGTGATGTGGGTTCATGTATTGGGTTAGAAAATTTGCACAACATTCCTTCTTAGTTGGCTACTGAGAAAATTTACCGTCGTTTGCAAGGAGCATGGTGCCTCATAGTTTTGGATGATCTCTGGAAAGATGTGGGGAATTTTGATTCAGAAGGTTCTTTGATGATGTGAATTGGTTTATCATGTGTTGAGTATAACCATTCTCAAATTATTGTTAGCACCAGAAGTAGAGAAATTTGTACAAAGATGAGGGCTCTAGTTTATGAGATGCAACATTTATCTGAAGAAGAAAGTTGGGTTTTGTTTTTTCATTCTTCCTTCCCTCAAGACAAACAGTTTCCAGAACATCTTCAACAATTGGCTTGTGAAGTTGCAAAAGAATGTGCAAGGTTACCTTTGGCCATCAAAACAACTGGAACAACCATGGCAATCTTCAAAACTGAACAAGAATGGAAATTTAAATTAAATCAACTTAGAAACAGAGGCATTGTAGGAGGAACAAGCTAGTGATGTCCACTTTAAGGCTAAGTTTTAATTTTCTACCTTCTGAACTGAAGCCTTGCTATCTCTATCTCTCACTTTTCCCTCAAGGTGAAGATATATCTATTGAGTATTTGATATTTGTGTGGATTGCTAAGGGATTTATTCTTAATCAAGAAACTAGTGAGAATCATCTCTCCATATTATTTGATCGGTGTTTGATTGAACCGGTGAAAAAAAGTGTTAAATTAATCTTTTTACTACCCAAAAGCCATCGTTATTCTGGCTCCAAAATGGACCTTTTGTACAACGTGATAGCGATGTTTTAGTCAATCATAGCCGTTTATTGCAAAATCGACGGTGTAAAATGCATGACTAATACGCGTGTTAGTCAATCCGTACTGCCATTTTGGAGCCTGAATAGATGTGTCCCAAAACAATAGCTATAAGCATTTATGTCATATGTAGAGACAAAAAAAAAAAATCATCAAAATCCAATGTACTATTTAAAATTTGTGAATGCGTGAAATTAGCAATAATGATTACTGATATGCTTCCCCAAACAAAAATTAATCCTTTTAAAAAAACAAATATTAGTCCAAGTTTCACTTGATCGATGAATTTAGATGAGGTTGGAGTTTGTAGATTATCCACAATCATTATAAGCCACACCTAGTGAAAGGTAAATAATACAAGTATAGGCCCTAAATTATGCTTTGCAGCAACACAAAGCATGTTCTAGGAAAAGGGTGCAACAGGAAACATTTTTACACCTGCACATGATCATATAAATGGCAAGGTTGAACCACAATTCCTAGAAAGTTGCACACTTCTACTAAAAAGGCTCCTCATGCCAAGATAAAGACCAAATCATGTGTCAATTAGTTCAGCCCTACCCTGCTAAGAATCCAACTTTCTGAGAATGGAAAATTATGCAGTCAAAATGCAAAATTGTTCCAAGGCCTCACTAGTTTTCACATCTTGCCAAACTCCCCAAGCGTCCCCATGTCCTTGTTCTTTTTCTATTGCTAATTTGCTATTGACTATGCAAGAAAGATCGTATAAACCAATGAAAATGGTCTAGACTCTAAAGCACCAAGTATCGACTGTCACATCCCCCGAGCTCTACCATTTATCACATACAACAAAGATCGTTCGTTCCACCATTCACATAATACATTTGGTGTCCATTAGCATTGAATGAATGAATGAATGAGGATTTTTAGTTTATGGGATTCATAATTGAGAATAATGTTATCATGACAAAAGAATCGATCAACAAAATATAGAAACAAATAAAGAATAATCTGTTGATCAAGTTTTTTTTGCTGTAACCGGTTTGATTAAAAGCGTTCAGATACATGGCGCATTCATGGTAGGTTCGATTCATGGCCTGGTAGGGGGTTAGGGAGGCAAGTGAGCTGACGACGTTTCCACAATAGAGATCGTCTGTCGATGGTTAAGAAATCAGTGCATTTCCATACTCCACACTCATACCAAATGCCCTCGATCACACAGGGGAAGAAGAATCAGACCTGGCAAACACAACCTTGGTTGAGCTTTAATGCCCAGGCCGTAAACTTCCAAAATCACTCAAGCTTGGACTCCTGGGCTAAGAAAGTGGCGACAGGCCCTAATAATATCCCCATCTCAGCCAGGTTTCAAAAATGCTCTGCACCCAATGCATCTCTGGCCCAAAGCCATGATGGCTACCAAACTAAGCAGCCTTTCAAGAGTACCAAGAATTCAGGTTTCAAATAACCTTCTTCCCATCATCCACCTCTTGCCTCTACTCACCGGGATCTGATATGGAATCGAAAAACCATGGGTAGAAAACTTTTCGTCCTACCTTTCAATTCCATCAATCCCATGATTGTCAGATTTAAAGAAAATGCCCTTTTTGCACAATGGTGTGGTATAGGCGGGAACAACAAAGACATAATCTCCTAGTGGATGTCCTCTTTTCCATGTTTGATCACAATCAGACCGCTGCAGAATGATTTCTTTTTTCTAGAGTGTGTTGATTCTTCCCTAAAGAAATTAATCATGGAAGGATGCCCATTGTTCTTTCAAGGGTCATCTTTCAACTTCATTAACTGGAAACCAGGCTTTGATCTGACGAATCATAGATTTGAGAAATCCCCTGTTTGGCTATCTCTAGTGGGCCTTCCATCTGAGTTTTGGTGCCCGGAGGCTTTGCTAAAAATTGGTGATGCTTTAGGAACCCTAGTGGGTATTGAGGAGGATTTTCTGAAAGGTCTTAAAGGAGACGTAGCAAACATCTATGTGGAGATTGATCTCCAAAAAGGCTTCTACAGTGTTCTAGAAATCATTTAAAAAATGGGAAGATGGAAGCAAAAAGTGCAAAGACTGGGTAGGCAAATTCCTGGGAAATGTATTCTCTGAAACCAAGTAATCAAGAACAGCTCAATGGCAGCCTCAATGGGTGCCATTCACCTCACATACTAGACTCTCCATTGAGCTTCCCCAGAGCAGGAAGGACCGAAGTTGGACAGGGGTCAGGATAATCCATTGGTTCCACCTGCAGTAGAGGAAAATCAGCTTGGCAGGATTGCCATTGGCCAGCCTCAAGTCAAAGCTCATGCCTTTTCTCCAGTGCCTTCAGCTCCTCCTAAGACTCAGCCACTTCTCACTCCTAGTTCTACCCCCCACCATAAAGCATCTCAAGGTTAATTTCTACCCTCTAGTATAGGTATGGTCTCCCCATCTCCTCCTATTTCTCCTCATAGTTGTCCTCCTCTTATTCTCTCCTCGATTCATAAGTTGCAGCCTCAAAAAGAAGTTACAAGTCTATTTGGCCAAAAGAAAACTCCTTCCCTCTCCAGAGGAGCTTTTAATATCTTCTCTCAGTCTACTTCCAAGGTTCTTAAAAAAAAAAAGTCTAAGGCGTAACAAGCAGAAAGGTTCCCTCCACCCTAACAAACCCATCATTAAACCTTTGCACATTGCCAAAATCCTGCAAGAAGAGGAGGTTATTGAAAATGATCTTATAGTTGATTTAGAAGAGGATCACGAGCCTCTTCTATCTGATGGTGAGATTCACTCTCCCTTAGATCTTCCCTCAGCTGAATAGTTTCTTAATCTTTCAATGGGTAGCCCAATCCCATCTATGCTTTCTCCTACTTCAGTTCCTCAAGATCTGGACCTTTCCTTAGATCAAAATGCTAAGAAACTACTACAGGATCTAATTATCCAGGATGAAGACCTAGACACAATTCTAGATACCCCTCTAGCAGTACTATACTCTCAGGTCAAAGAAAAAAGAAAGTTAGGCCTACTTCAGAACCAAGAGGGATTGGAAAAACCAAACTTTGGCTCCTCCCCTCCTAAGAAAGGCCGCAAATCTCTTATTGATGCAAGGACTTTAGATGGTGCTGCTGAAAACCAATCAAAACTTCAAGACCTCTGGAAAGTAGGGAAGGGAATCCCCTTCCTGAACAACAATGAAAATCTTATCATGGAATGTTAGGGGCCTCAATCCTTAACAAACAAAGGGTGATCAAAAGGAGAATTCTTTTGGTCAGTGCAAATATCATTTTTTTACAAGAAACAAAGCTGGATAATATACAAGAAGTTGCATTTGGTAGTGGAATTAGCCCCCATTTCATTACTTCCTCACAAGTAACAGTGGATTCAGATGGGGCTTTAGGAGGCCTAATGATAATCTGGAAGCCTTCCTAAGTTAAAGTTGATGGCATTGCTTCAAACAGGAATTGGATTTTGGCAAAAGTATCCCACCTCTAGTCCAATTCATATTTCTTTATTATTAATGCTTATGGCCTAGTCTCCCCCCTCAAAAAATGCCTCTTATGGTCTTCCTTAGATGTAGTCCTGTCTTCTTTAACTAAGGAACAACTCTTTATAAGGGGTGACTTCAATGCTATCAAAAGAACTTCTAATAAAAGGGGAGGATGAATCCGCTTAGGTGGATCTCAGTAGGACTTCAATGATTGGATTGATAGGAATTGCCTGATGGAAATAGACTCAGGTGATTTGTTTACTTGGACAAATAGAAGGAAAGGTTTTAGCAATATTGCGGAAAAATTAGATAGATTATTTTGGCAAGGAGACTTAAGGTGCTTCCCATTCACCCCTTCATGCTCGATTATCCCCCGTTTAGGATTGGATCATTACCCCATATTGCTTTCCTTGCTTGACAATAAGATAAATTGCAAAGCCCCATTTAGGTTTGAGAACATGTGGATGAAGGACCAAAACTTTCTCACTTTGATAGAAAACTGGTGGTAGGAGGTGTCGGTGGTAGGATCAAAACTCTTTTGCTTTAATGCTAATTTGAAAATTGTCAAACACAAACTGCTTCAATGGAACTCCTAGCACTTGAGAAATATCTTCTCAACAAAAAGTTCGATAGAAGGAAGATTGGCAACCCTAAATGACAAGATCATCCTGGAAGGTATGGACCTGGAATCCTTCCAACAAGAAAAGATGCTCCTATTGGAATATGAGGATATCTTGTCTAAAGAAGAAATATTCTAGAAGCAGAAATAGAGGGAGAATTGGCTTAGTATGGGAGACAAAAACACTAAGTTTTTCCACAATGTAACAAATATTAGAAGGAGTAATAACTGGATATCAAAACTGGAGTCTAAGGACAACCGGATCATAGAGGATCCTGATGAAATCAAGAAGGAAATCACTTCTTTCTTCTTCAATCTCCTAAACAACCTTGAAGGTTCTCAGTTGTTAGAACAAGAAAAGATGTTGGATGTGATCCCCAAGATCATAACAGATGAGCAGAACCAAAATCTAAATGAGAGAATAAAGATGGATGAAGTATTTCAAGCCCTCAATCAACTACCCTCAGGTAAAGCTCCTGGCCTGGATGGCTTCCCAGCAAACTTTTTCAAGAAGTGTTGGCACATCTTTGGTCAGGATTTTGTGGATGCTCTGGAATGCTCAAGAAGATCAGGAAGGTTGCTTAAGGAAGTAAACAACACATTCATCGTCCTCATCCCAAAGAAGGAGAATGCATTAAAGCTGGGTGATTTCAGACCTATCTCACTTTGCAACACAGTTTATAAAATCCTTTGAAAAGTCATGATGAATAGAATGAAGCCCCTCATGGAATCAATCATATCAAAAGAACAAACAGGGTTTGTTGCAAGTCATTCAATTCTTGATGGAGCTATAATAACACAAGAAGCAATCCATACTCTCCAAAGTACAAAAAGATTAGGTATGATGATTAAAGTAGATATTTCAAAGGCTTGTGATGGTGTAGACTGGTGCTTCCTTTGCAAGGTTATGCAAGCCTTTGGTTTTGCAAAATAGTGGATTGACTAGGTCTTTGAATGCATCTCCACTCCGAAAGTTTCAATTTTGGTAAATGGGAAACCAGAAGGCCTTTTTTCCTTGACAAGGGGAATCAGACAAGGATATCCCATCTCTCCTTTTCTCTACATTATAATGGGGGAGGTTTTGGGTAGGACATTAAAGAGAAGCCATATGAACAATCTATTAGAGGGAATCAAAGTAACCAGAAACTTTGAAGTCACACATCAGCAGTTTGCAGATGATAACCTCCTTTTGGGGGCAGCAAAAATCAAAGAGGCTTCCCATCTAAAACAAATTCTAGACACCTTTGGGAAAGCCTTAGGCCAAATAAGGAATAAGGACAAGTCCAAGGTCTATTTCTTTTCTACCTCTAGACTCTTGCAGTCTAAAATACTTTCAATTCTGGATTGTAGTGAAGGATCCCTCCCTTGTATCCATTTGGGAATCCCAATTGATCATGGCACTGGGAATGCTAAATCATGGGATCCTCTTAAGCTTAAATTGGATCAGACCTCAAACTCCTGGAAAGGGAAATGGTTGTCTTGGGCAGGAAGACTAGTAATGATTCAAGCAGTAATATTGGCCCTGCCCATCTATCTATTATCCATTATATCTCTCACAGCAAGTGCAAATGCCTTTCTAATTAAGAAAATGAGGAATTTCTTCTGCCAAAACTCAAAGGAGAAACACAAAATAGCTCTAATTGCATGGGAAAAAATAATCAAGCCCAAATTCCTAGGGAATTTAGGCATTAAGGATCTCAAATTGCAAAACAAAGCCCTAGGGGCCAAACTAGTATGGAAGTTCATCAAGAATCCTAATATCGCATGGGCTAGAATGCTAGCTACTAAATATTTACCAGATCAAGAACCTACCAATCTTCTAAGAGCAAGCTAATTCCCCAAAGGTTCAAAAATGTGAAATTTTTTAATCTCCTGCAGAAACCTGATCTCAGAACAGCTTTCATGGGACATCTGGGATGGAGCTTCAAGCCTCTTTTGGGAAGATTCCTAGGGAGGCTACCCTCCTATTGCGAATTCACTTAAAATTCCTACAACAAAGAACTAGCTTAAGCACCACTGGGGTGTCAGAGTGAGAGATTATCTAATTTTTTATGGCTCACCCAGCTCTCAAATTTGGAGATGGAAATCATTGGAAGGAGTTCCAACCACAAGGAATGATTTAGATCAACTCAAAGAACTCTTAAAAGCAAGAAATGTTAATCCGAGAAGAGGGAATGACTCTTTAATTTGGGCACCTTCCAAAATAGGGCTCTACAATCCTAAAGATGGTTATAGAATACTGGTCAACAATGCTGCTCAGGATCAACTGGATATTCCCAAGAAGTTGTTTTGGAGCTCTAAAGTCATTCCTAAGGCAGGGATCTTTGCATGGCTAGCCTATCAAAGGAAGATCTTAACTGTAGAAAAATTCACAAAAATGGGGTATGCAGGACCCTCTAGTGCATCATGTGCAAAGCTCAATTAGAGATAGTGGATCATCTACTACTCACTTGTCCCTTTGCATCCAAATGTTGGCGATGACTCTGTGCTAAACTTGGGCTAATCATAGCTCTACCAAATGACATCAAATCCCTATTCCAATGTTGGCCTATCCCAACTAAGGAGTCCACCCTGAGCTTAATCATGGAAGTATCCCCTTCAAGTTTAGTTTGGGAAATTTGGAAGGAGAGGAACCATAGGCTATTTGACAACAAATCCAAAAGAATAGAAACAATCTTGAACTCGATTGAATCGATTATTGTAGATTCAATTAACTGTAAGATAGCCTTTTCTTTGGGACCGCTTAAAGTTTTCTCATATTGGGATGAAAGCATAAGGAAAAACTAGCATGGAATCAGGATTCCTCCCTCTTTTGGGCAAAAAGACAATATGAGAAAGACCACTATTTGGTCTCCTCCAAAGCCTGGCTGGATAAAACTAAATTTTGATGGTGCCTCTAGAGACAACCCAAGCCCTTTAGGCATAGGATATGCAATCAAAGATCATACAGGAGCAACTCTTGGGAAAATGGCAAAGCCAATCCCCCCAGACACAAACAACATAGCAGAGTTCAAAGCTTTTCAATTTGGACTGATAGATTGCATAAAACATGGTTTTAATAACATCTTAGTGGAGGGTGACTCAGAAATAGCAATAAATGCCATCAAGAGGAAAAACACTCCAAATTTGAGACTAGAGGGAATTCTAGAAAGCATAATTGCAAGCCTGGACAGGATTGAAAACTATGAAGCTAAGCACATCTATAGAGAAGAAAACTTAGAGGCAGATGTTCTCTTGAAATTAGCTGCTCAAGGAACCTATCTCTACAGTTGGGATCAGGGTAATCTGCCTATTATTCATGTAGAGCATCGCACTTGATAGGCAAGGGTCCTAGAGGTTTTTATTCAGATGTGAGAGTCTCTTCAAGAACATGTAGAAGCTACTTAACATTTTGCTACCTGGGCAAACATTAAATTTAACCTTGGTGGCTAAGTTTAACAGTTATTTCCATTCAAATTTAATTTGACCTTTTTTGGGGAGAGTGGGCCTGCATTTAATCACGTCATCCAAGCTGTAGTCATGTCCTAAGCTTTCTCTGATCCTCCTTACAAGATATAGCTACCAAACTATCAAATCAACTTATGGTTTGCATGGCCTGAATGTGAGATTTGGCATGCCAAGGACAAACATCCCTCACCACCTTTGCTGGCAAATTTATTGCATATCTGACCCTCATTATTCGGCATTAAAGAGTGGGCAAGCCTTCTTCTTCGCATTAGTTTTCTGCATTTTGTTCTCATTCTCATCCTCTTGCTAATTACTCTCAGAGTCCAGATTTCTCCCTTTGTTTGATAGCCTACATTGTCATCCATGTCGACCGAGCCCCCTTTTGGCTTCATTATGAGCGTGTATCCCACACCCATCTCCTATTTTGGAGCAGACACTCCAATCTCCCTCTCGACATTGACGCGCCAAGTTTCATTTAGGAAAATTTCAGACTTGAGGCTCAAGCGCCTCCTCCTCTACTCAGATTTCCCTCTCATATTGGCAGTCAAGATGATCTTGGGTAGCAGACACTTGAACAAAGACAAGTATCCTCGGGATAACACCAATATTTCCTCAAGGTTTGTCGCCTCTCTGCTAGACCTAAAACTTGCCAAGCAGGCAATTTGGACTCTCACCAAGAAGAATTTTCTAGAGGAGGTCACCCAAGAGCTCCAAGAAATCCTAAACAAGGCAACTCATGACTCTGGGGCTCCTCAGCCAGGTGATAGAATCCTTTTCAATGCTCATGGAGAATTAATTAACTATTATCCTTTCCTACTCAACCTGAAAGGAAAAGACTTGGATAGGCATCGAGTTTTCATGGGAGTTGGTCTTGGCTACCTTAAATGGCAGTTCTTGGGAGATAATTCAGATGACCCGGGTAGAGAGGATGATCTAATTCAGTTTGCAAGACTCAACGACATTTAGCCTCTGAAACCAGAAGATGAAAACCCTCAAATGGAACAGGCATGCAGGGGTGGCGCTAGCAGGGGTCATCGCGGGTCCAGACTTGGCCGTGGTAGGGGTCACCCTCCAAGGAGAAGCCATGGGCGTGTGAGAAAGGAGCATCTTCCATTCGAATCCCACAAGGAAAATGCAAGCCAGGTCCCCTTTAGCTTCTTTAAGCTTACTGTTTTGTCTCTCGAGTGGGTATTTGTTTTTTATCAGCATAATCTTTGTTAATAGGGCAGCAAGCTTCTGCCATTTAGACTTTAAGTTTTTTATTAAAAGGGACTCATCAGACTTACATATGTTAATTAGGAAGGACTCCTTATGCCTTCCATGGACTACCTGGTTGCATTCCTTCTCCTCTACTAGAAGGAATTTTGATGCTTCCATTTTGAATTCTACTAAAAATCTATTTACTATCTTAGCTCTGTAAATTCTACATAATCAATATAATTATGGCTCTACCTTTACTGATAAAAAAAAAAAAAGTTTTTTCTGCTGTAAATTTCGACCAAATAATCATTTAGTCTTTTAGATTTCCAATTGTGACTACACAATCTTGAAATCATCACTCAACTTTATCTAATAAGAAAAGATGGATTTGGAATTTTAAGTACATGCAAATAATTTTAAAAAATTATTCAAAGTAGTTGGCAAAATAAAAGATAAAGCATATTTCATAGATTGTTGTTAAGTTGTTTGAAATTCTTTTTGAATTTATTTTGAAAGTTAGATGATGTGTACCAAATGATTTGGTAGTGAAATTGGTCAATATTGAGATCTTACAATTTCAATTTATTGCACATGTAATACCATGTTTCTCTCTCACTAGTTGTCTAGCATAGAGGGAGAGGATCACACTTATTAGGGGCTACCTCAATCATTTTAATTCAACACACATGACTTGAGAAGTAGTTTGCAATGCATAATCAATCTAATGTCATAGATGAGATATTTCAACAACATCATTAGGGACATACATATTAATAATATTACAAGAGTGTTTCCTAATCATATTTTGCATCAAGTGATAGTATATCAAACTCAAGGTAGACAAAACTCAATTTTTTTTTCACATGTCATTGACTTATAAGCCAACCCCTACACATACCCAACATGCTTGGAATTTGAAGCCACGTCCTTGTCATGGGATTGGTTGCATAAAGTGGTAGAATGATGTTATCAAATGCACTTCCTAATTTTTGTGCATCAATAGATATCAAGTAGTGCTTTCCCACCACCATCCATGTGTGTCTACAACCTTGCAACTATGTTGCTCCAACACTAAATTAGAAGTCTATCCATTTGAGCCATCCCTAACTAGGAATGATCAAACTTTATCAATGGAAGTAAATTGTTGATAATCATTTTGCGAAGGGAGCTCAAATCAAGGCATTTCTTCATTAGCTTAAGACAAGAGAGAGGATATTCAAGGAATTCTTTCAATCCTTGTAAGGTTGTCACACTTATCAAAAACTCAAATCCATTAATGAAGGTAAATAACTTTTCACATAGCTTTATGAAACTCTTCAAGTGTTTTCTTGCCATTATCAACATGTCTTCAAATATCAAGAGCTTTCACCTCTATAGGTTCATGCTCTTTAACATTGCATTAGTTTGGTTCCTTGCTAGTTCTCCACTTTCTAGTGGATGACGTGTGATCAACTTCTCAGCCAAGAAAAAAATCACGAGGTAGTGAAAAAGCTCTTGGATGTGATGGAGATCATTGTGAATTCTACAAGTCCTTTTGGGAAACTATTGGTAATGATTTTCATATTCAACTACAAGCTAATCATTCAAATTCTGTAAGTGATGCTTATTAATAAAGGAGATATTGAGTTCATAACTAAATATAGAGATTTGGAGGATATCTATAATTGGACATGATCACTCTTTTGCATGTCTCTAATAAAATAATTGCCAAATCACTTGTTCTTTGGCTACACCACTTGCTTTCTATTATTGTCTAGCATAAGAAAATAGGTTTCATAAAAGTAGATATGTTGTAGATACTGTAGACACTCAAAATTGGTCATCACTCCTGTGTCGTTAACCTAATTTTTAACATGTCTTCCATGTCGCATTTGATTTTCATCATATGTTGACATTATGTCATTCTTCTAATTTAAATTTTCTATTTTCCTAATCATTTAAATCATTTCAGCATTAATCATTAATTTCCTAACATTAATTGAATAATCTTTATTATTTGATTAAGTTCAATCCAACTTTAATTAAATAATCTTTGTTATTTAATTAAATTCAATTTCATTTTCCTCATAATTGAATAATTTATTTAAATTATTTAATTAGCTAATTCTTTCATCATAATTAAATAAATTTCTATTTATTCAATAAAATCTTAATTATCTTCTTCTAAAAATCAAGAATGGAAACAAATCTTTATTTGTTTTTATTTAATTAATTTAATTTCTAATTATCCTCATCCAAATTAAAAAATGGCAATAAATCAAGAAAATGATTTAAAAATTAAAATAAATCGTTATCCATTTTAAATAAATTATTTTCTCATATTCTCCCAATTTTAAAAAATGGAAAGTATGTCATCATCTGCTTTGTATGATTTTCAAAAATCATTATCATATCTTCCTAAAAATTGAAAATGGAAATAACCAGTTAGCTCTGATTTTCTTGATTTATCTTCTTGGAAAATATCTCTTTAATCTCAATTTAAAATTCAAAAAGGAGATATCCAGTCAAAATCCGCTTTATGCCATCTTTTTTAATCCATCTTGATTCTCCAATCAATCTCAATTTTTCTATAAATTTAGCCCTTTTCTCATTGATTTTTAACCACATTTCGAGTATCCTTATGCTATCAAAATCACTTTTCTATCATTATCTTGCTTTCAATACATTTGTGTTTGTAGGTGAGAGCCACATCCATTTGAAGGAGAAAGAAAGCTAATGGAGAATTATGGAGGAGATATCCGCGTTTGTAATGGTTTGCATTTGGTTTGATTATCTTGTCTTCGTAGCTCTATTGAGTGTATTAGGACATTTTTAATTGCAACTTAGCTTTGTGGTTAGCTAATGTTTATTGCTTTGATATTTTCCCAAATTCTTAGTTACATTTTTTGGTGAACCCGATGTGAACACATAAATCTAACAATTTTGTGAGTCTAATATTTGCATGCAGGTTTTATGTGTGGATTTCTTTTTGCATGCAGGTTTTTGGTGTTAATTTATTGTTGCATGCAGGCTTTTTGGACTAATCCATTGTTGCATGTAGTCTTTTTGTCCTAAGATATTGTTGCATGTAGCTTTTTTGTCCTAATATATTGTTGCATGCAGGTTTTATGTGAGGATCTGTTGTTGCATGTGTGTTTTTTGCACTAATATGTTGTTGCATGCAGGTTTTGTGTGGGGATTTGTTGTTGCATGTGTGTTTTTTGGACTAATCCATTGTTGCATATAGGTTTTTTTCACTAATATTTTGTTGCATGTACATTTTATGAGAGGATCTATTATTGCATGTGGGTTTTATGGAGTCTAAACAATGATTTATGTAGGATTTATTAACATGCAATGAACAACAAATCTTCACATAGTTTAATTAGAGGGATTTAAGGAACAACAATTTTTCACATAGCTTGTAATCAATTTTCTAAAGGTCAAATAAGAAATGCTTGTAATGTCTTCTTTTATTTTTCTTTTGTGTTTTTAGCCTTTAGATAGTGGGCCTGCCTCCCAATTTGTGAGAGGGAATGACCCTAAGTGGTGACAGGGTTGAAGACGAACCCCTTCCAAACCACTCTAAATAACTATGGATGCAACAAAATTTGTAGACAACGGGTGCTAGAATGGTATTGCGATTATTTATTCGATGGATCAATACCCACCCGAACAGATGCCTTAACTAGAACCCTTTGTTTGTAGAGACCAAAAACCTTCTATCTGTTGGCTCAGGCATTGTGATATGTGCATGTCGAAGACACCTCTCATGTACTCCTTAGTTAGAGATAACAAGTTCTTGGGAAGTTATTCCCCTTGAACACGAAGCTTGGTATGCCCGAAAAGTGAGTGCACTGTAAGGGGGAGCTAGTGCTACCAAGCGTCTAGCTATCCGATTGAGTGTTGTATTTTATGGTTAAAGGATTCAAGAGATATTACCTTGGCCATCCATAGGATATGTTGTGAATGAGCATGATTGTCTTGGGTCTAATTCCAAACATCTTATCTTTTGTGATTGTCAAAAGTTGAATCATATACAATTGTCACAAAACATCATTTGTCAAACAAGTCCAAACATTGTCCAAACAGGTTAAAAAAACAAGAGCATTCATCCAACAAAGTTCAAAACATTTTCAAAACATGGATTTCAAACACATTGAAAAAATTTGTCTCAACATTTATGTCACTTATGTTTAGGTCCTTCATAGTGCATACTTAGGTTTTAGGACATAGTCATTGCACTCCATTCAGTTCATTTCATTGTTAGGTGTCCTCATTTTGAACATAGGCTTAACACCATTTTCCTAAGTTTTGCATGTCATTATTAGGTCCTCTCTTAGGTGTCATTTGCATACCCTAGGTCTCTCTTCATAACTTAGGTCATTATCATATCATATTGTAGGCTAACATTTCCTCTATCCCATGAATCCTTCTATCTTTTCATCAAGTCGATCATTATCATGCTATCTATTCACTTTGATCAATCAATAATTTCCTCGTTTGGTATCAATCATCCTATTTTTCTACAATCCCTTAACATTCTTCCCTTCTTATTAACATTTTTCTCCTTCATCATATTTTCTCTTTCTAACATTTCTTCTCTTCTTTTGAGAGATCATATACTAGTACATTTGGGTCAAGATTTCAACGGCCAATCATCGGATTTCCGACCACATTTCATCGCACTATCGACAAAAATAGTCGTCAAAAACTTTGTGTCGGAAGTTCCGACTATCCTCGTGGTCATCGCAATTTCGACATTACCCCAACCTTTTTGATGGCCACCATGTATGCTCAATCCGCGAACGAATACCGTCACCATCTTGGGTTGTTGTCAGAATTCTGACACAAAAGTATAAAATTCCGACAGAGGAGTGTCGTCAGATGCACAACATCCTTGTTGGGTGTTTCATTAGTGGTCGTCAGAATTCCGACAAAGAGAGATGATGTGGGTCGAATGGATTTGTTGTCGGTGCATGAAAGCATTGAACAAGTTCTACTTTTAAAAATTACATGAAACATTTTTAATTTATTTGATTCAGTGTTATTTGCAAAAAATGATTATCAATGATGTTTCCTTTCTCCAAGAATTGTCTAGGACCTTTCCGTCAGATAATATGTAACATCGAATGACTAATGTTTTCTTTACAATTGCTTATTTGATTTAAGTATTATCTCAACGTGAATTAAAATTTATATCTGTACGGAAGCAGAACATACAAGTTGAAGAGTCTCTTGCATGCAAATTTCCTAAAAGAAAGCAAGCAGGCATTATCTTGAATGACATGGAAACAAGCTCATCTGCTGCCTAGAAGAGAGCAATTGGAGAATGGCAGAGGAAAGTGTTTAAGGGTGATAAATAGATAGATAGTATGCAATACAAACAAACAATGTCTGGAGTGTCTAATGTGATGTCTCTAATTTATGTCCGAAGGGTCTAACTAGTTTTGGAGTTCCTGCAAAACCTATTGGGCCACGCTTGGAGGAAATCAATGTGTTCATGCAAGGAGCACCTTTTTTCTATTATGAGAATGATACTTTTGCACCTAGGGATATTTGGAAGTCAATATCCAAAAATTTCTATAGTGTGGAACAAGAGTTGGCGGACTCGAAGTATAATTGTCAGCTTTCAGAAGACCAAGAGGTTATGTACACAATCTCCCAATAGAAGAGCGACCACAAGAATTACCTCTCCCCCCCATGACTATTCAGGAAGCACTTCCTCAAACAAAGGACTATTGGCCTCCATAGGATCAAAGAAAAAAATTAAAGCATAGACTCTAGACGATGTGGTGGTGTCCTCCGTGAAGAACTCTACACTATAATTGAAAATTCATGAGGGAAACTGCAAGATAGTGAAGAGAAATACAATCTTGAAAAGTGGGAAGAATGGATCTTGGTTTGGGTGGGGCCAAGTCAGGTGGCTCCTCTAAAGGTTGATGAGATAGAAATCATATTAGGATTTGAAAAAGATCACACTCGTGGAACTTCGTGTGCGAGTGATCGATTGCAGTGTTTGGGTAATGCATTCCAAGTAGATGCAGTTGCATTCCAAATAGATACAGTTGCATGCCATCAAGACATTACCCATTTGGAATGCAACTGTATCTATTTGGAATGCATTACCCAAACTTCACAATCGATCACTCACACATGAAGTTCCACGAGTGTGATCTTTTTCAAATCCTAATATGATTTCTATCTTGTCAACCTCTAGAGGAGCCACCTGACTTGGCCCCACCCAAACTAAGATCCATTCTTCCCACTTTTCAAGATTGTATTTCTCTTCACTATCTTGCAGTTTCCCTCGTGAATTTTCAATTATAGTGTAGAGTTCTTCACGGAGGACACCACCACATCGTCTAGAGTCTATGCTTTAATTTTTTTGTTTGATCCCATGGAGGCCAATAGTCCTTTGTTTGAGGAAGTGCTTCCTGAATAGTCATGGGGGGGAGAGGTAATTCTTGAAATATCTCTTCTATTGGGAGATTGTGTACATAACCTCTTGGTCTTCTAAAAGCTGACAATTATACTTCGAGTCCGCCAACTCTTGTTCCACACTATAGAAATTTTTGGATATTGACTTCCAAATATCCCTAGGTGCAAAAGTATCATTCTCATAATAGAAAAAAGGTGCTCCTTGCATGAACACAGTGATTTCCTCCAAGCGTGGCCCAATAGGTTTCACAAGAACTCCAAAACCAGTTAGACCCTCCGGACATAAATTAGAGACGTCACATTAGACACTCCAGACATTGTTTGTTTGTATTGCATACTATCTATCTATTTATCACCCTTAAACACTTTCCTCTGTCATTCTCCAATTGCTCTCTTCTAGGCAGCTGATGAGCTTGTTTCCATGTCATTCAAGATAATGCCTACTTGCTTTCTTTTAGGAAATTTGCTTGCACATGACTCTTGAACTTGTATGTTCTGCTTCCGTACAGATATAAATTTTAATTCATGTTTAGATAATAATTAAATAAAATAAGCATTTGTAATGAAAATATTTAGTCATTCGATGTTACATATTATCTGACAGAAAGGTCCTAGACAATTCTTGGAGAAAGGAAACATCATTGATAGTCATTTTTTGCAAATAAAACTGAATCAAATAAATTAAAAATGTTTCATGTAATTTTTAAAAGTAGAACTCGTTCAATGCTTTCATGCACCGACGACAAAGCCGTCTGACCCACACCATTATGTATAATAGAACAAATCAATATAATAGGCTATTATAAAGAATACATACAAAAATATGAAAGAACAGTAAATTACCATTACAAACCCATAAACCATTAAATAGTGAAAATAGATATAAATTTGTAAATGTCTCCCTATAAACACCACAACCATAACCAAAACAAAAAAATTCTTACCCGCAAAAACTTAGCTGGTGAGTTGCAAGTCTACAACATCTCTCAGATGATCAAACCGTTTCTTAATTTTGTTCTTCTGGTTAGTCAATGGATTTAGTTGCATGTTCAAGTTTACTATTTGAAGCCTTTTGTTTCCCTATATTTGAGACATAATAAAATTCTTGTGAGTAGGAAATTGATTCAGGAGTTACGTGTGAAGAATTTGGCAAAGTAAATGATGACAATCAAACTCAAATTTTATCTATCTTGATTAAAGACTTTTATCCTGATGGCATTAAATTAAAGTTCTTTCTCTATTTTTTGGTGATCTCTAGAGCAGAGGTTGCTTTGCATCGACCTGGGATACATTTAACTTGTGTTCTATCTGCGGAAATATGTATCCTAGGACGATGCAATGCAACCTTTGCTCCACCAATACCAGATAGAAGAGAAAGTACTTTAATTTAAAGCCATCACAATAAAATGCTTTCAAGACATATATTAGGTATAAAAGGAAGCCTACCCTGTCATTTGAAGGGGTTTACCTACAATTCAAGTGATCTCTTAATTATAAAATCAATTCAATTCCAAGTGAACGTGCAATCAAGCACTCATCAAGAATTGAAGGAGAAATCAAGTTGATAAAGATATTTAATAAAGATATCATCTTTTAAATTAAGAAATGGGAAGGAGATTAAGAATACAAACCTTCCATATTGCACACTTCAAGGTATATTAAAATCAGTTTAAAGTGTATTCATTTAGGGACCTTTCATAAAATATTCTCAACTTACATATCATAAAAGGATCTACTCCACCAATACCAGATAGAAGAGAAAGTACTTCAATTTAAAGCCATCGGGATAAAATGCTTCCAAGACATATAAAATCAAGTGATCTCTTAGTTATAAAATCAATTCAATTCCAAGTGAACATGCAATCAAGCATTGAAGGAGAATTAAAGTTGGTGCAAGTGAATTTGGAAGACAAAAGGACTCAATGAAGCCATTAAAGACTTTTGAAGGTCTTAGGAGTGAAGAGCCAATCAATTATGCACACAATGAAGCCATTAAAGACAATCACTATTAACATAGATTGTAGGATATGCACAAGTTGTGTTTGAAATGGATTTAGAAACTTCCAACCAAATGTGATTAGTGAGTATAGATGTTGTAGTGCAACTACCCAGGTACACATGCATGCAAAATATGTAAGCTTAGATAAGGCACATGAACTATTTGACATAATGCCTCAAAGATCACCCAATATCCAATGATGGTTGGGAGAAAGAAAACATAAATTTTTTGATAATCTTAAATATTTCTTTATTCATCACTATAAATCTATTATGAATATAGTCTCAATATTGCAGAAATTTATCCTATTATGAATGCAATATTTAGGGATGTAAACCTTATTTTTTTTTTTAATTAGGAAAAGGTCCTAATACATTTATATGGAATGATTACATTTATATTTTATTTGTGTCTCCTAAATATCCACAAAATTTGAAACATTTACCCCAACTAATTAATCTACAGAAAGATACCACTAAAGAAAGAAATTCAATCCTCACCACTATGGTCTTGAAGGCTTTTAAGACACTTGGATTCCTATTTTGGCCCGCTTTTCCTTGACCCTATGTTAAGATAGTAAACTAGTTTGACATAATCTATTGGGTGGGAAATTGTGTATGGTTGCAATTATTTTCATGCATGGAAAGTGATTTAAAGTTTGGACCAATAGAGGATAAGTATTTCTTGAACCTTCAAGGACATGTGTAGAGCACCGCATGGATGTTTCTCCATTATTGAACTCTTTGAATATGTAAGTAAATTATTTTTGGTTGATGACACAGTAAGTGTGGTATTTGTCTTTTTGATATGTTGTGGATAATATTAATCAAATATGGAATTTTTTTGATGCTATATACACTATGTTTTGGATTGAATTTAGGTAAGCGAAGAGGTAATGGAAGAATAAAAGAGGTACACAAAGGAAGAAGAGTGAAATAGGTGGTTTGGGATGGAGGTTACCTCGTCAACATGAATGAATGCCTCATCTACAGAAGTAAAAGGTACCTCTAATGGTTTCAAAATTTGTCAAAATAGTTATGATATACCAAATAATCAAGTGGAATATCCTTTAGGTAACTAATATTATCTTCAAACTATTTATTTTGATTTTCATCATATCCTTTCCATGTGCATTTCCCTTGGTTTTAGTCCCATTTTTTCTTTATTTTATATATATTCAAAACAAAATTTATAGATGCCTCTACTTGTCTCACCACTCATTAATTGTTTGGGATTTTCATTCCATTCACCAAGGTTGGCATCTATTCTAAGACTTTGTGTCATGGCCAAGCTAAATTATTATTCTCTCCATCTGGTTAATGACCATTTCATTAATGAATCCATCCTCATAATTTTGGATAAGTGAGACAATGTTAGCTCAAGGAATTTTTTCAATCCTCTTTCAAGATTCTTTCCCAAGTAATAATCTTGCATATTGGAAAATAAATTATGCTTCTATTTTTCCAAGCTACTCTTCCTTATAATGTTTAGATTTATTCTAAAGTGCTCATTGTGACTCATGTTTACTACTCTTCTTATTAGTCTCATTCCAATATCTCCTACAAAAATATGGAATGATTACATTTATATTTTATTTGTGTCTCCTAAATATCCACAAAATTTGGAACAATAATACAATTTTTCAATAATACTATGAGCATCACTTTGATGAAATGAGTACTAAGTGATCCATTCTTATGAGGGGTTCATAAGAACTACTCATGAGAATGGGTCAGCTTGACTCTAAAACTATGCAAGTGAATCTTGATATAAATATCATAGTATGAAAGTCTTGTGAAAACACTCATTCTTCTAGCATTGAAAGTTGTGAGAGAGTTATTAAGGGGATTCTCGTGTGTATAGATTCAATGTATAAGTTCAAGATAGATTTTGAGGTGATATTTCTTTCCTTTTGGTACATCTATCTTTAAATTGGATGTTCTTTTGCCTTCATGGTAGGGAGTAAGTAATTTTTATGTGGGTTCCTTTTTTCATTCTTGGATTATTAAGGAAAACATAGTTTGTGAAGAGGAGGTTTTTCTTGTTATCTTATAAAAAAATTGGGTATTAGCTATTATAATAAATGATAGACAAAACAATGTCCTCTAAGGATGTTGAAAAGAAATATCTATATGATGGATTCTCTTCCCAATTTATCTTCAAAGTTATTTAGTAAATATTTGGGAAACCAAAATAGGGTATGTTGATTTGAAAAGGAAGAACTAAATCTCCCAAGCTTGTTCCAACAACCATAAAATTTTATGATTGGGATGCAATGGAGATTAGTGCATTTGATGGGTTGGCTTTGGCTAGATTCACCTAAGACAATTGATGATTTATTAGGCATTGTTGCCGTCGATGCATTGTTAAGGTTATTATGGTTGATTATCAAACCTAGTGGGATTCAAATATATAGAGGTGTGTTTAAGATAATTCTTATCATTGGTTGGTTAATAAAAATATGGTTTCAAGATTGATGCACAAACATATTAGAAGGGCACTTTTATGATGTATGTGAAATAATCACATTATTAAGAAAAATAATAGGTAATCTATAGGCAAGAATACTCCATATATAGATATTCTATATGAGGGACATGACTAATTCCACAAACTATAAGATTGACTAGGCTTTTCTCATTAGTGGAATCATATAATAGCTAGTGTGTATTGTTGGCTAGATGCATGAATTTGTAGTTTCCATACAACTAAGAAATGATAATGTTTCTAAGTACAAACCAAGTGGGAACTATAGATCCGCTAATCTAATTTGTAACCACTCACCACGACTATATTATGATAACTCTCTTATTGATAATAGAGAGTATCTAATGCATTTATTAAGACCCTGATTATGGTCATGGTAGACCACACAAAGAATGACTTCCATAGGAGGCTAAGAAGGTGATCCATGAACAAGAGTTTGTTTCATTCAATCCTTAACATTAACTATCATTAAGGTGGAGAAATTTTTGAGGTGAGAAATTTAGTGAAATATTACTTAATATTCTAACTGGAGATATTACATACTAATCATGAAGTGTGAGTTCATATGACTCACTAATATATAATGATAAAGTATTACATAATTAAAATTGTAAAAAACTCTACCTACTTGATATTAAATTTATTATTATTCTAATGTGCAAAGAATAAACAAGATTATCTAGGAATTAAATCTGTTACGGTTTCATCATTAATAGATGGATGGATTGAATGAGTGATCGGTGAAGTAGTTGAATTTGTGCCTATAACTCCTCTGTCTGGATTCTCTGTATTACACAGGGAGAAATGCAGGTGATGGGGGAGGAGATTACAATCTTGTATCAAGATGTAGATTTATTTTTCGACCATATTAATGTAACAAAAATGAACCGAAAATTATCTTGATTAATCTGTTCTAATACCCTAACTAGCAAGGAATTTTGTTGATACAACTGTAGCACAAGTTCAAGAAAATTTATCACCGCAAAAATACCAGTCCTCGAGCGCTCGCATCCAAAAATATTTCTCATTGCTGTTGACAGAGGCTCGGGCGTCACCGTTTACACAACCCATTTTGGGCTCCCTTGCGGCCGTCCTCACTGGTTATGTGCCAACCCTTGGCACTTTGTGCCCATGGCACTTCGTTCCCCCGTTCCCCCGTTGCGGCCGTGTTTGTCACCAATGATCACTACAGAGGCGGGACGAATGAGATAGGTGGGATTTTGGTCTTTTCTCTTTTTTTAAGTAATGCACGTGTTCGTCGAAATTCTGACGAACACGGGCACTTTTTCAAAAAAACCCTAATGTCATTGGATTATCGTTGGAATTCCGATGAACACAGGCATTTTAAAAAAAAAAAATCAAATTTTCACACAATGCTCCTTGTCCGTCGGAAACCTCCATTGGAATTTGACCCCAAATGTATTAGTGATATATTTCTTTCATACATAAACAATCTCTCGAGGGAGCATCCTACCTCCATTCCTTAGTTTGCTAGGGCATGATCATTTTTTCAGTCTTCTTTGAAACAATGCTCAAAATTACATTGTCTCAAAAAGGGGCAAAATGTAGACACTCAAAATTGGTCATCACTCCTGCGTCGTTAACCTAATTTTTAACATGTCTTCCATGTCGCATTTGATTTTCATCATATGTTGACATTATGTCATTCTTCTAATTTAAATTTTCTATTTTCCTAATCATTTAAATCATTTCATCATTAATCATTAATTTCCTAACATTAATTGAATAATCTTTATTATTTGATTAAGTTCAATCCAACTTTAATTAAATAATCTTTGTTGTTTAATTAAATTCAATTTCATTTTCCTCATAATTGAATAATTTCTTTAAATTATTTAATTAGCTAATTCTTTCATCATAATTAAATAAATTTCTATTTATTTAATAAAATCTTAATTATCTTCTTCTAAAAATCAAGAATGGAAACAATTCTTTATTTGTTTTTATTTAATTAATTTAATTTCTAATTATCCTCATCCAAATTAAAAAATGGCAATAAATCAAGAAAATGATTTAAAAATTAAAATAAATCATTATCCATTTTAAATAAATTATTTTCTCATATTCTCCCAATTTTAAAAAATGGAAAGTATGTCATCATCTGCTTTATATGATTTTCAAAAATCATTATCATATCTTCCTAAAAATTGAAAATGGAAATAATCAGTTAGCTCTGATTTTCTTGATTTATCTTCTTGGAAAATATCTCTTTAATCTCAATTTAAAATTCAAAAAGGAGATATGTCTAGTCAAAATCCGCTTTATGCCATCTTTTTTAATCCATCTTGATTCTCCAATCAATCTCAATTTTTCTATAAATTTAGCCCTTTTCTCATTGATTTTTAACCACATTTCGAGCATCCTTATGCTATCAAAATCACTTCTCTATCATTATCTTGCTTTCAATACATTTGTGTTTGTAGGTGAGAGCCACATCCATTTGAAGGAGAAAGAAAGCCAATGGAGAATTATGGAGGAGATATCCGCATTTGTAATGGTTTGCATTTGGTTTGATTATCTTGTCTTCGTAGCTCTATTGAGTGTATTAGGACATTTTTCATTGCAACTTAGCTTTGTGGTTAGCTAATGTTTATTGCTTTGATGTTTTCCCAAATTCTTAGTTACAGATACTATTATTGTTGTTTAGGAATGTGTATAATGGAGGTGGAAAGCATTGAAGGGGGATGGGCTAAGCTTTCTTATTAGCAAGATATTTTCATCAAAATTTACTTTTGCAAAGACTATGATACATGATCTTTCTCCTATGGGATTTTGAAATCCATACAAAACAGTTGGTTTCTTAATCTTTCTCTTTATGTTCTTGTTGCTAAAGGATTTGGTTATTTAGATAGAAATGTTGTCTCATAGATTTTAGTCAAATCTATCTCTTGTCCCAACTATTCTCAATAGCTTGTTGGTGGTCATTTCATTGATATTTTTTTTAACTCTTCTACAAAAGAAGAATAATGTCTAGCATACTTCGGATTGCCTAGATACCTTTTGTTTAGCCTCTAGCTCAAGTATTTAATGGTAGAACAATTATTGCTACAATTAATCCTTCATCCCTTTGTCTACTTGGATTAATGCTTGGTTGGAAGCAAATTAATTGTTGTAAGGTCTTCAGATTTTTAGGATCTCATTTCTCTTTCCAAACTTCTTCTTCTCTTTGGTAAATGGTTATTGATCATATTGAAAATAAATTGGATCACTAAACATCTTTTCATAATTGAAAATTTTCAAATCAAATAAAATTTTTATGCTATACATGTGTTACTCTTCATATAAGTTGTCTTTGAAGTTATACTATCAAAAGGCTAAAAAATCACTATGGGAGTTCTTATGGATTTATTTAAAGTGGGGTAAAGGTTTTCATTACATGAAACATTTTTAAATGAGTCATATGATTTTTCACATAGCATGCTTTATGCATGCCAATTTCATTCTTACCTTCTTTTATAACTGTAGCTTGAATTTTTGTTTTGATAATGTTAAGCATTTAATTTACGATTCAAAAAAAGGTTTATATCACAGGGATGTCATTGGTTGAGCAATATCATATCACATGCGTTCATATTGGGGGGTTTAATATCCCAAAAATGAGGGTACAATATATATTACCTATCAGTGAAATTAGGGGGGTTTTTAATTCAGGCTATGAAAAAATACAATATTTGGCGATGTAGCTAGGAAATCGGAAATCATCAAAGCAAATATCAATATTAGTAATCTAGCTCAATCACGAAAGCTTAAATGCAATGATCAATCCTAATTACATCCAATAGAGATATGAAAGCAAAACATTCAAGATTAAAAGCTAAGCAAACCAAATGCAGATCCAAATATCTCCTTCATGCGGCTCCATTGTCCTTCTTTCTTCTTCAAATAACTTTGTTGTGGATCTCACCTACAAGTGCATGATCATGATATGAATGCAAGTAGACAAGATGATTCCTCAAGAATACTCGAAGCGTGATTGATTTGACAAAGTGGTTATTAGATCAGGATTGAAGAAATTCATCCAATTTATAGATAAATTGGAGAAAAGATCAAATTAGCATGAAGAGATTCAAATGGAAATTGCAAATCAAATATGTCAATTATGACAAATTATGACAAATTTGCACTTTCTATGCAAAATTGATTGATTGATAATTCATGACAAAATTATGACAACTTTCTATGTCAAAATTGATTGATTGATAATTATGACAAAATTATGACAAATTTCTATGTCAAAATTGATTGATTGTCAGTTATGACAAAATTATGACAAATTTCTATGTCAAAATTGATTGATTGTCAATTATGACAAATTATGACAAATTGAAATGTCATTCCTATGAAATTAGGAGAAAAATAGGAGGAAATTGAATTAGAAAATTAGGAAAAATAGAAAATTGGAAAAATAGGAATTAAGAAATTAGAAAATGAGGAAAAAAGGAATTAGGAAATTAGTGAATTAATTAATAATTTTTCATTTATTAATTAATTCACAAAAAGAGGAATAATTAGTTAGCCAATTAAATTAGACATTTAATTGTGACACGAAGACCTAGGATAAATAAATAAATTATTTAACCTAGAGGGAGAAATGACAAATAGGGTTAAATGAATAAAATCATGAAACCCTAAAAGATGAATTAGAAATGCAAGGATGACAATTAGGTCTTGACAAAGGATAATTGATATCGATTTGATTTGATCATGATTCTGACTTGATAAAAGACCAATGCTGACAAATGATTTGATTAATAAATGCACCAATTGACAAGGAATAATGACAAATTGATCCAAATTGACACAATTGAGAAAGATGATGATCGATGACAAATCGATCGCAAAATGACAAAATTGACAAGAAGACAAGGATCGATGACAAAATAGATCACAAGATGACAAGATTGATGACAAATTGATCAAAAGACAAGAATCGATGACAAATCGATCGCATGATGACAAGATTGATGACAAATTGATCAAAAGACTAGAATCGATGACAAATCGATCACATGATGACAAGATTGATAAGAGGACAAAACCCTAATTAGGATTGACGATGTCCAAAATGATGACAAATGAATATGCACATAGATGCGATAGGATAAGATTGACCAAACTCATGACTGATATAGTTACCGATAAGACCAAATTCGAAAGTGAGATAAATGAAGAATGCAAAAGAAAGACTCGATGCTTGCAAATGATAAAGACCAAGTGTGAATCATAGGAGAAATGTTAATGCGATGCAAAAACCCTTAAATAAGGCAATGCGCCAATGTTAAAATACGACTTCGCAAGCATTGACCATTTTTAGGTGTCTACATTTTGCCCCTCTTTGAGACAATAAGATTTTAAGCGTTGTTTCAAAGAATGATAATGAAAATGCCCCAGATGCTGACAATGACATACGCATGCCCCCTCGAGGAATTGGCCAGAAACATCTAGGAAAGAGGCCAATTGATCGATAAGAATGATAGAACATGATAGGAACAAACGAACTGACAACCGGGGACCGGATGCACAAAGGACAAGCAATTGAAGATGCAAAAGACCACGACCAACATGAGATGGAGAGAGTGCACATCCATCTATACACTAACAAAGATCTATAAATGAGGCAAAGAGAGTGAAAGTTGCTCATTTGCACTAGCCCAAGAAGAGGATTTGTTGCTCTGGAAAAGGACACTTGCAAAGAGATGATGAACATTCCAATGACAGATCACCTCGGAGAACATGTACGCACATACAGACGACTGGACGACACGGGAGCAGCAGTATGTATCTCAAAAACCCATGTTTTCAATTTTATGAATTTGACTTGCTTGCGGGACATTGCGGGGCCCATAGGGGATGCAGAAAGGGACTCCTGCGCTTGTGTAGAGGGAATCTTGCACTTGTGTAGGGTCTTCTATGCTTGTGTAGGGGGACACAGGTGCAGATTATGATACACAGGCGCATGATGCAGAACACAGGCGGAGAAGTGCATTGGCAACCCTGATTTTGGTCAAAACAACATGCAAATGATCCGAAAAAGGGGGGATAAGGGTAGGATATGTCAGAATAGCTTAGAAACACCCTAATTTGTGGATGAAATGAGGAAATGAAACCCATAGGAGAAAACCCTAAAACTGACAAAATATGCCCCAATTGTGATGCAGAGTCAACAGTATCCATTGATCACACGGGAGAACCGACCTGACTGCTTCATGCTATGACATAGACTCAGGAGCACGGACAGAGATACATTAGCAGGACTTGGGATATACTATATCACATTCATGCCCGAGATTAGGGAAAACACAAGACTGCTTACAGCATTGGCAGAGTGATGGCATTTGGAGACCTCCTCCTTCCATCTGGTGACTGGAGAGGCGACTGTGACACTGGAGGATGTATGGCGTATCCTCTGCATTCCAATTCATGGAGAGATGATAGAGTATGACCCAGTGATAGGGAGAGACGCATTGTGCAGATTATTTGAGTGCAACGTAGATGATCTGGATATCATAGAGAGGGAGATCGGCTGGGAGACCATGGCATCAGAGTATGATCGGCAATATGTGGTGATAGCTATGGTGATAGCATGCCTACTAGCAGGAGACAGACAAGGACATGGATTCCCTATTGGATGGGGAAGAGTGATAGAGCGGATGGCGATAGAGGGGACGGTGTATGCATGGGGACCATGTGTACTGGCTATGCTATATTTTCAATTGCATCAGATAGCATATCAGGGAGTGTAGACTTTGAGTTGTGGAGTCACATTGTTACAGGTATGGGCATTTGAGCACATAGCCATATGTCGACCAATTGTAGAGAGACAGGTAGTACCACATCAACCATATGTGTATTGCTATTGGGGAGCACTGAGACAGGGTCCTTTTGGATACATATTGTATTGGCGACACGAGCTAGACAGACTGAGAGAGTTCACATGGAGGCCATATCGTGATTTCCCTGGATGGTCCAATGATAGTGATGAGCTATCGTATTGTAGATAGGAGAGGTACCTGATTGGGCGACCAATGAATCGCCAGAGATTGATTGAGATGTACCTACCAGAGAGATTCAGATGACAATTTGGAGAGAGGCAGGATGTACCTAGGAGGACTACACACTTTGCCCGATCTCACAGAGAGACGAGTCAGTGGGGGAGTATGATTCAGCCACACATAGCATATGTTGACTTCTCACAGCTATAGCAGAGATAGTGGGATTGGAGATCAGATGTGGAGGACGTCAGGATGATAGAGAAGTATGAGAGATGGTTTGCATGATGATGGCTAGTGCCATTGATAGATCCTGATATTCCAGTACCGAGGAGACAGGAGGACTTCCCACTCACAGGAGAGGATGAGGGAGATGATGAGGACGAGGAGGATGAGGGTGGGAATGAGGATGAGGGGGGTGATGAGGATGGAGATGAGGATGGGGATGACGAGGATGAGCCAGATTCAGGTGATTAGGAGACATTGCAGGATATACCCATAGAGCCAGAGACAGCTAGCATAGAGGAGATGGAGATGTGTAGGGCTACCATAGTGAGTCAGCATGATCATATTGCGACATTAGAGAGACAGAATGATTAGTTCAGAGCGGAGATAGCCAGACTCACAGCGACTCGAGATACAGCGATAGTGCAAGCACAACAAGAAGAACAGAGAGTCATTGAGTATATTGGGTCGATTAGGGATGCCAGTGCACGGGAGATGGCACAGATGTTGGTAGAGACCAGAGAGGAGATGCGCCATTGGAGGACACTATATGAGAGTGTAGTGCCACCAGAGCAGAGAGCAGCTTCATATCGGGCACGATCGAGGACAGAGAGCAGAGCACGCTCTCAGAGGTCATTAAGCAGCATGGGGGTGAGTGGACCTATGAGACCACCACAACCAGGACCAGGAGGGACATCATCCGCAAGACATGGCAGGGATAAGGAGGACAGAGGGAGCACCCAGTGACAGAGGCATGTGCACCTTATGACAGAAAGTGGACATTATGTAGTTTGATATTATATAGTCAGCCTGCGGGCCATACTTAGGACAGATAGTCCAATTTTGTACTCCGATATTATTTGGATATATGATATGACATGCATCAATATGATGGGATGCAATGTGTTATGACTTATAATTATTTTCCATGTATGGATGGCATATGCACTATTGATTGTGGAACATGTATGGATGCATTTTTATGTGTTTTTGATACATTTATAATATGAAATGAATAAAATGCTTGATATGATGCTTGATGTAATGCAAATGTACTAACCAATGAATGCAGGATGCAGCATATGTGTTTGGGGAAATCAAAGCACTAGATCGAACTGACTATCCAAACGGATGGAAGAAATGTTAGTAAGAAGAAAATGAGATAGAGGACAGTTAGAGATGAAGAAAAACTTGCTTTCAGTAATGCACTTTGTAGGTGAGAACCTTTATTTTAATGTAGCAAAAATGGATGCATAGCATCATGGCATTGAAGGCCAGAGCTAAAATGCAACCCTTTTTGCAAAAGACAGACACATTACAAACAAACAGCAATCACAACAAAAAAAAGAAAAGGACCATGAACCATCCCGGTCACTCTAAATCACTCAGTGACATTATTGAGCAACATAGGAACATGACCGAAGCCAAAGATAAATCAGTAAAAAGATAAGATGCACAAATTCCAACAAATCAAACAAACATCTTGATCTTCATTGTCAAAAGTTGAAAGTGTTGATAGGACGATCATGTTGTCTAGTTTCAAGACATGCGGTACCCCGTTTAAGATAGCACACAATCTGGTTTCGAGTATACCACACCCTGTATAAGACCCATGATAGTAGTGACAAGGACAAATAATGTTGATGCTGATTTTCGATTGATAAGACAATGTTGATCAGTTTGAATGCTTGGTTTGATTGAAAAGTTCATCTGTTAATGTGTGATTTCAGTAAAGCACAATGTTGGATTGATTGCGTGTCATTGGATGTATACTCGGTGATCTATCTTATGCACTAAGAGGATATTTATTGCAAAATGCGTGTTTTTGGATTTTAATGTTTTTGAAAAAAATTTGTTCATTTTTTCAGGACTTTATTTGACTTTTTAGGGATTTTTTCAGGACATTATTTGATTTTTAGAGATTTTTTTCAGGACATTTTTCAATTTTCTTTGGATTATTTCAGGACATTATTTGATTTTTTTTGAATTATTTTAGGACATTTTTCAATTTTTATGATTATTTCAGGACATTTTTCAATTTTTTTTGAATTATTTCAGGACATTTTTCAATTTTTATGATTTATTTCAGGACATTTTAAATGCAAAAGTTCCAGTGATTGATCATGACAAGGGGAACACACCCAATGCACATTTGAAAGACATATGTACAGGAAACCAGGGTATGCAAGACAATGATGTTGACCAATCTCAGGCTTGAAACAGAACATTGGGTCAAGACAAAGATAGACATGATAAATCGGCCGAGAGAAAGCATAGCTAGAGGTCATGACAGATGACGGAGCAATGATCTCGCTTACACATGGTGCCTGTTTGCCAGGTTTTCACCATGGTACTTGCCCAAAGTGCCTGCTTGCCAGGTTTTCACTAGAGGACGAATCATTTTTCTTTACTTTTTTTGCTCTTTTTCTCTTTGGCTTTTTTCACTTTTTTTGTATTTTTTTGCTTTTTGATTTTTTTGTATTTTTACTTTTTGCTTTTTTTTATTTTTTTTTATTTTTTCAGGATCATACTTGAAGAAGTGCTGATAGAAAATTATGCCCAGTACTTGCGAAGATGCATGTTGTTTACAGGATCAAACAAAGGTGCACCTTCTGGTGTGGCAAGCTGATATTCCCCCGAGCCATAGGCTGCAGTCACTATGAAAGGCCCAACCCAATTAGGTTCAAACTTACCTTTGATGATGTCAGTAGATTGTGCATTCTTGGGGTTTTCCTTTAAAACTAGATCTCCCACTTTGAAGTGTCGCCCTTTGACCTTCTTATTATAAGAGTGACGGAGACGGTTTTGATATGCTTGCAAATGTGTCAGGGTTGTCTGACGTTTCTCATCTAACATTTCAAGTTGGTGCAACCGAGAGACTCGGTGTGTCTCATCATCAATCAGATGTTGCAAGGAAACACGCAAGGAAGGAATCTCCACTTCCAAGGGTAGAATGGCTTCCGCACCATACACCAAGGAATAAGGTGTTGCACTAGTAGGTGTGCGGATAGAAGTGCAATAAGTCCATAGTGCTGGATTCAATTGAACATGCCAATCTCGACCAACGTCATTGACAACCTTTTTCAGGATCTTGATAATGGTTTTATTTGATGCTTTGGCTTGACCATTACCCTGAGGATAGTATGGACTGGAGAAACGGTGTTGGATATGAAACTTTTCACAGAGTTCCTTGACATCTTTATTCTTGAAGGGACTACCATTATCTGTGACTATGGAAAGGGGAACCCCATACTGGCATATGATATAATTCAATATGAATTTTGAAATTTGCACACCAATGATATAGGTCATGGGGATAGCCTCGATCCATTTTGTAAAATACTCTGTGGCTGTAATGATAAACTTGTGTCCATTTGCAGATGTCGGGTGAATCTTGCCAATAAGATCCAATCCCCATTGAGAAAAAGGCCATGGAGATATAACAGAATGAAGCTCTTGGGCTGGTGCATGAATGTAGTTTCCATGGATCTGGCATTTGTAGCACTTCTTAACAAAATCATGAACATCCTTTTCCAGAGTGGGCCAATAATACCCAGCACGAATCAACTTTTTGGCTAAGCTCAGACCATTGAAATGGCCCCCACATATACCATCGTGAACCGCGTGTAAAGCCGTTTGTGCTTCGTCAAAATCCAAACACCTGAGGAGGGTATGGTCAAAGGAACGATGATAAAGGGTGTCGGCGATGATGACATATTTGGCTGTCTGTCGAATGAAGGCTCGGCATTGGTTAGTGAAAAGGTTGGGTGGTAAGGTTTGGGATTTCAAATATTGATATACATCATTGTACGATGGGGAGTTGGGACCAACAAGAACGCACATCACATCTGCTGTCGGAATGTCAAAAGAAGGGACAAGCAACTGTTCAACCAAAAATTCACATTTGTCCATATTGTGGGGCATATTCAACATGGAAGCAATTGTAGCCATCACATCCGCCGACTTGTTTTGCATTCTTGGAACTTGATTGAAATGGATAGCCATGAATTTTGTCTTGAAGAAATCTACCATATGCTTATAGGGAATAAGCTTTTCATCTTTTTTTTCGTAGTCATCATTCACTTGTCAGATGACTAATTGGGAATCTCCATAGACTTGCAATGTGTGATATTCCAGTGGACCACTACTCGGAGTCCTGTGACCAGTGCTTCATACTCTGTAATGTTATTGGTACAATGAAAAGTGATTCTGTAGGACTTGGGAATAGCATCACCTTGAGGGGTGACAAACAAGATGCCTTCTTTGGACCCGAACTTGGTATGGGATCCATCAAAGTATAGCTTCCATTCATTAGAAGATGTGAGGGCAAAGACTGATTCATCTGGAAAATTGGTCAACATGGGATGATCATCATAAATAGGAGCCTCTGCAAGTTGATCTGCAATGACTTGTCCTTTTATCGCCTTTCACTCCATATACTCAATATCAAATTCACTGAGGATCATAACCCACTTTGCTAGGCGACCTATCAAAGCTGCTCTGCTAAGCAAGTATTTTAGGGGATCAATTTTTGCAACCAACAATGTTTGGTGATTTAACATATAGTGTCGAAGCTTCTGTGTTGCAAATACCACTGCTAAGCAAGCCCGTTCAATAGTTGAATAATTCAGCTCATAGCCTACTAGTGTCCGGCTGATATAATAAATAGCTCACTCTTTGTCGTTCTCATCCTATTGGGCCAAGAGAACTCCTAGTGTCGTTTCAGTTGCAGAAATATACAATATAAATGGCTTTCTTTCTATAGGAGGCATTAGAATAGGTGGCGACAACAAATAGTCTTTAAGAACTTGAAAGGCTGATTGACATTGCTCAGTCCATTTAAAAGTGACACCTTTATGCAATAGATGCTAGAATGGATGACATTTGTCAGCCAACTGAGCTATAAATCGGCGGATTGACTGGAACTTTCCTTGCAGACTTCGTAGTTGACGGAGATTAGCAGGAGGAGGCATATCCATTATTGCTTTAACCTTGGCAGGGTCGACTTCAATGCCTCTGTGAGAAACAATGTAGCCTAGTAATTTTCCAGCTGTGACACCAAAGACACACTTCTTTGGATTGAGTCTGAGCTTGTAGGTCTCCATTCGGTCAAAAATTGGGCCCAGGATGGCTAAATGACTATCTCTTGTGACAGATTTGCATAATAAGTCATCAACATAGTCCTCCAGCAAAGTATGCATGAAATCATGGAAAATTGTCGTCATCGCTCTTTGATATGTTGCGCCTACATTTTTAAGACCAAAGGGCATCACGTTCCAATAGTAGGTACCCCAAGCACATGTAAATGCAGTCTTATGTTGGTCTTTAGGAGCAATGCGAATTTGGTTATAGCCAAAGAAACCATCCATCAATGAGAGAATCTCATATCTAGTAGTCATGTCAAATATGATGTTGATATTTGGCAATGGAAAATCATCTTTAGGACATGCTTTATTGAGATCCCTAAAATCTATACAGATTCTGATGCCCCTAGTTACTTTACTAACTGGTACCAAATTTGCAATCCAGTCTGCATAAAAGCCCACATCCAATAATTTTTTCAGTTCTACCTTGACCAAAAGAGCCACCTGGGGATGCATCTTTCCAAGTTTCTGTTTGACAGGCTTGGCATCTACTCTTAATGGTAAATGATGAAGGACTAATTCTGGATCGAGGCCAGGCATATCTGCATAGGACCATGCAAAGTTGATCTTCTTCTCAAGAAAGAAATTGACAAAATCTATCTTTTCCTGTTTTGATAGAGAAGCAGCAAAATGAATGACTTTAGGGTTGTCAGGTGTACCCAAATTGGTTTCTTCGGTCATTTCCACAAGCAATGTTGATTTATCCTGACTTGATAGGGGTACGTCCACTCTTCCACCTTTGGGCACCTTAGAGAGGTTTTCACCCGTAGGTACATCATTTATTTTTACTTTTTCATGATCAGAGAGTGCCTTACGGTTTTCACTCAAAGATCTATTCTTTTGATTTTTTACTTTTTCTTTTCTTTTTTCATTTTGATGACTAGAAGATGGAGTTGACTCCCCAAAATATGCTGTGGAATCTAGGTCAATAGCAAATCCTACCTTATGATCACCTTGTGGTATGCCTTCCCATAGTCCAAGGAATTTTGCAATTGCTTTGTCATTTTGAAAATAGTCCAATGTGAGTGGTTCTTGTTGGTCATGTTGGATAAGCTAGGGATAGACGAGGGGCATGTCATCATCGGTTTTCAGGAGAGAGAGGGCTGATATGGTAAAGATGTAAACATCTATGGTATCACTGTCAGAGCTACTTGTATCTGATTCGGAGCTTGGATCCCAGAATGACTCTATCCAAGCATTAGGACATGTTTTAGGAAGAGGAGTTATTTCATGTTTGTCTTCCATAGGCAAATTATCAGGGTCAAGGAAAATATTGTCAAGGGCATAGGAGCTAGAAGAAAAGGAACTCCACTCCCATTCTTTGGAATCAGTTTCGGGTCGGGTATCCTCAGGTGTAATTTCATCATCAGAGTCATGCCCTTTTCCACACGTGGTCACTTTGGTAGATGAGGATCCAATTCGCAATGGTACAAAACCTAACCCTAAAGTTGGAGGTCGCCTCTTGGGTATAACAGGTTCTAACCTTCCATTCTTGTTCAGGCCTAAGCCACTGTAGCCATCATATCCTTTCTTTTGCAACATAGTAAATCCTTTGCCGTACCGTTCCACTGGCAACCTGATAGGTGGGGTCTCAGTTGGATCCTTATAAAGCTAATCTATGACATCATCATCTAAAGTTTCTTTGTCAAGTTCACCCCATCTTGTAAATGTAGTGGGAGGCTGATATTGAATAATTACCTTAGGTTCCTTTTGCAACAAATGTGGTTTGCCATATGATTTTGGAGATATTGGTAAATTCCCGATGAGGAATGTTTGATCCATTGAATATTCTCTACATCCTTGGTCCTGTATCTTCAATTTTCCTTTGACAGCATCTAACAATTCATGAGGATCCACATAACTATGCGATTTGGCCTCTCTATTGACGGGGACTTACTGCTGAGGGGTATCCTTTAGAGTAGCACAAAATTGAAATGGATTAGGATCTCTTGGAATTGTTATCTCAGTTCCATTGTAAGGATATTTTAAACATTGATGATAGGTGGATGGAACTGCTTTCATTGCATGGATCCATGGACGGCCAAGAATCATATTGTAAGGGAGATCGAGGTCTAGGACCTGTAGGAAAGTGTTTTCTATCACTGGACCGACTCTGATAGGCAATGTAATTATCCCTTTGGATGGGCATTCAGCATCATCATATGATTTGATTGTTATTCTTTTGGAAGCATCAATGTCATTATCTGTATAACCAAGGCCAATAACCACTCTCAAGGTACAAATATTAAGACCCGCTCCGCCATCTATCAAGACTCGTCGGATTTTGCAATTATGGACAAAGACTTCAAGGTGTAAAGGATCATTATGAGGGAGCTTATCAGGTGAGATATCATTATCAGAAAATGCGACATTTTGGGAAACAGCTAGATGTCCAATTCGGGCTTGAAACTGGTCAACATCAATGTCAGTCGGGATAGTGGACTCGATTAAAGCTTTATCTAGGACTGCACGATGCATGGGGGACATTTTCAACAACTCAAGAATTGATATTTGTGCAGGTGTCTTTCCTAGATGATCCAAGAGATTATACTGACTTGCAAGAGTTGGTTTGGGAGGAAATGCAGGAGCTCCTTTCAGGACTATTTTGGATCGATGAGTGGTAACTGCGCAAGAAGGATCTTGTCCCTTTATTCTTAGGGTGGAAACATACTCATTTGATGCGCTAAAACAATTGATGACATTATTATAACCAGTATTTGCATAATTTTCTATTTGGGTAGAGTTTGAAGAAGACACTTTACCCTTTTCATGATCAAGCAAAGGAGTTTTGAAAATGGTATGATTAGTGTTAGAGGTTGCATGGGGTGGATCTACCTCAATTACTCCTTTCTCTAACAAGTCTTGAATCATATGTTTCAATTGAAAACATGACGCGGTTTTATGTCCTTTTGACTGATGATACTCACAATATGCATTATCATTCCACCAATGCGGTTTTACCACTGGTTCTGCCTTGATATCTGGTAGCTTAATAAATTTTTCTTGTATTAATTGTTTCATTACCAACTCAATAGGCTCTCCCAATGGCGTAAATTGTTGAGGAGGCCCATCCCTTGATCAGAAAGGTTTGCGCTGCTGGCTTTGTTGCTGGCCTTGTTGTTGATTATATTGTTGAAGATGTTGTTGGTATTGCGGCTATTGAGTAACATTGCTCGCTGGTGTTTGATTTTGTTCCATAGTTGACATATTAGGAGCACTCAATTTCTTGATCATGAATGGGGGTTGATTTGCATTCACCGCTCTTGCATCAACAACTCCATCATTAGTGACATTCTTGTTCTTATAACAAAATCTATTTCTGTCCCCTGAATTGTTCGTGTTGTCACTGTCTTTGTTAAGCTTAATGATTCCTTTAGCTACAAGAGCAGTTTCAATGTTCATCCCTTTCTTAATGAGTTTCTCTATAGTACTGGGACTTTTCAATTTTAGTTCATACATCATTTCTGGGACCAAATTTTGGATAAACAGATTCACTTGTTGTTCTTCAAGTATATCTAGGGAAGAACAACTATACAAGCTTCGCCATCGTTGCAAGAAAGTCACTAATGGTTCACCTTGCTTTTGCTTGGTGTTGCATAAATCTGACATGGTCACGTCACTGTCGATGTTGAATGCAAAGTGAGATATAAACTTTTGAGCCAGTTCTGACCAAGTCTTTATGTTTCCTGGCAGATGCAAATACCAATCCATGGCTTGTCCCGTGAGACTTCGTGCAAATAAGCGCATTAGATATGTCTCCTCATAACTCACTTCAGTACATGCTGTGAAAAATGCTTGAATGTGATCTTTTGGATTGCCATTCCCTTTATATTTCTCAAAATTAGGTGCCTCAAAATGTTTAGGGAATGGAGGCATGTATAAGCTCTTATCAAATGGATTAGGACATAAATCCTGATCTGTATACAACTTCTTTGTTCCTTTAGTTTCTAATGCATCAACTTGTCGTTGCAACTTCTCAAGATATTGCGCAATTGTATCAGATTTTGGAGGTCCATCATTAATCCCAGTGGGTACTCTTTGTCGATACATCGTGTTTCTGATTGGTTGTTGATGCTCAGAAATGACCATTTTTGGTGTCTCCGGCATATAATGTTCTTGGTACATCTCTTGTTGTTGTGGTTGTGCCATGCCTTGATATCGACCTTGTTGTTGTGCTTCTTGTAGCCTAGGTTGATATTGAAATTGAGTGTGTTGTTGATATTGCATAGACGCCAATTGTGGTTGTGAAGTATGATAGCTTGTTTGCCTTGGCATATATTGAGGCACAGGTTGTTGTTGATGCTGACGAATCAGAATTTGTTGACTTTGTGCCAATTGTTGTCGCGGTGTATATCCCATCATTTGCAAAAAACTTTGTTTAGGTGGTTTTTGTTGTTTCTCCTTAAGATGGGGTATGGCACTTGCATTAACTTGCTATGTTGTTTGTCCAATCCATTGTGATGGTTGCAAGTTTGCATTAATTTGAAATGGTGCCGAAGGCGCTGCAATTTGTTGTCGAATGCGAAATTGTTGTTGTTGTACATTGCTTGTTTGCACATTCGATTGTACCTTTTGTGTATTACTCAATTGTTGCAACAATTGTTGTTGGTGCAAACCACTATCCGTAGCTCTTTGTGTTGCCATTATTGAAGGATCTGTCACAATAGTGTTTGGCAAATATATTGAGCTTAACGGGACATAAGAACTTTGTTGCATCGTTGAATTGTTTTGGACATTGGTGATATCAGGCATTCCAGTCGTGAAGCTTTCTTGTATCTTAGATTTTGATCCAATTTTATGTATGTAAGGAACCACTTCTTGTTGAGGGATAGTTGTCAATATTTGCGTGGTCTTCATTTGATCCTGTGTTACAGTTGTTGTATTGAATAATGGATTATTTATTGTCTCAAATGGTGACTTTTGAGGAATAGTCACTATCAATGCCTTTGAAGCACGTTTACTCATCAAGGTAGGTTGAGTTGCTTGTTGCGCATTTTCTTAATTTGGATGCGGAGAGAAACTTAACAGCTCACCGCCTTGTTGTTTTTGCACATTGATTTGCTCACTTGAGGAGGTCACATTACTCATCATGTTAAGATACTTTTGTGGGAACATCTTAAAGACCTTGTTCAAGAATTTATCCATCTTTTTTGTCAACTTTGGATCTTGAAGGAACATATCAACATCATCAGAAGCATCAGAATCTGATGAAGAATCTGGTTGGACATTTGGAATCGTTTCTTGTTGAATGCCTTGATCTGAACCAAATCCTTGCGAAAGAGTTTGTTCCTCATATAATGTTTGTATTTCATGTTGTAGGTTTGGTTGATTCCAATCGAAAGGTGCATTTCCTCTTGGAGTTGGTGGAACACTCCCATGTCCTGGTTTCATAGGTACAAACACTGGTTCATATAATGGAGGTGGTCCAAGTTGAACCATTCCATATGGTGGTAGTGATGTGTTTGATGAACCTTCAATTTGTACTGTTTGATTGGTTTGAAATTGTGAATTTGATATGTTGTCAATGGGTTGATACGTTGGTTCACCCATCTTTTTAGATTTTGATCTTGTTTCAATAGGCATGTCACTTATGCAAATGCAATATTTTTGGAAATTTTCAAGGACAATATATGATATGCAACTAAATGCAAACTAAATAAATGAGAATGCAATCTATGGCAAGAATGCAACCTATGTTTTTGGTTATTTTTCAAGATTTTGACAAACTTTTGGAATGCAAATCTAAAAGAGACCCTTAGGAAATTGAAATGATGTCTAGACCTCAAAGGACAAAAGGACCAAGTGACAAAAGGACAAACGACAACGTCTCCCTTATATGCTTGGATACTAAGCTAGGTTTGACCAAATGACAATAATGACATAAAGAGAAAAGGTTTGATAAGGTCTAGACTTCTTAACAATGACTTAGGGTTTATCAAAGATTTGGATTACTCAAGTATGACAAAACCTAGTTTTGGCACTATATGCAAAGGGACAATTACTATGCAAATGACCCTAATATGATATGATAATGACCTAAACTTAATGAAGAGACCTAAGATATGCAAATATGAATGTATGACAATGGTATTACTCTAATGCAAGAGGACACATGCAAAAGGATGACCCTTATTGATATGAAAAGGAGTATGACCATAGATGAAACCTAACCTTGGTACTTGACAATGACTTTGCAAAATGCAAACCTAAGATGCATCTAAATCTAAGTGACATGAATGTTGAGACAAGATTTTGAAAAATGTTTGACAACCATGTTTGAAGGTGTTTTGAACTTTGTTGGATGAAATGTTCCTGTGCTTAACCTTGTTTCGAATCAATTTGTCTTGTTTTTTTGAAATGAGATGCAATTCAACTTTTGACAAGCAAAGAAGACAAGATATTCTAACTTAGACTCAAGACAATCATGCGCATTCACACATTTCTTATGGTAGGCAAGGACATTAGGTACTTGAGAGGTAGACTTGTTATGGGATTCAAGGAGAATACATAGATGCTTGACCCCACGGGCTCCCCTCCATGACACTCACTTCTCAGGGCAGCCAAGCATCAGTCCCCATGGAAATCTCCACATGGCGAACTTAGTATCTCTTCCAAGTATCCGAACTTGTCCTTCTCAAGCAACTAGAAGGATTTTTTGGCCTCTAAATACAAGGTGTTTAGTAAGGATTTATGTTAAGCATTACTCCTTGGTGTCACGCAAGTGTGATTGAGACATTAAGCCCACCAAGATACCAAACAAATGTAGTTGCGCAAGCATGATTTAGACCGTGAGGTCCTACCTAGATGTTGATATGAGAAAGAGTTCAAGGGTCATCACTTCCCAAGTAACTACAATTCCCACGTAACCTTTCCTTCAAAGCTTTCGCTCATCAGGTATTTATTTATAGTGAGTTAGAATGCCAAGGTATTCTAGCCGTACTCACTTTGGATCGTTCCCTTCTCATGATTATCACTTGCTTGCAAAAGCAAATGGTCGGGAAGGCAGGCCCTCTAAAGGTGACACACAATCAAAGACATGAGCATGGTATCGAAGATCTGGATTTCTGATCACCCTAAGAAGGATGAGAGCATACTCTCCTACTCCAATGTCAAACTCAACAATCAAATCACACATAGATTCATTCCATCCTATTTAGAAATCATACTAGGTGCCTAAATATTAATTACAAACACAAAGTTTAGTTGTAGTCCAAGGCAACCAACAAAACCCAAGTCAGAAGTTTGATATGTTTAGTCTTTGACTATCGAACCTATATAAAATGTGTTAGTAGTTTCATTTGTTGTCTTTGTCATGCGTATGCCAAGGTTCTACACAGAGAATCAGTACCAACAAAACCAAAAAAGCAGAAACAGAATGCAAAAGAAAACAATTTGCAAGTGAAAAACACTGTCTTTTACCTCTGTTTCTGGCCCTACATAGGCGCAGAATGTCTAACATAGGCGTAGAATGCTTGACACAGGAGCAGAATGTCCTTGACATAGGCACAGAATGCTTGACATAGGCGCAGAAGTTCCCAGAAAACCCTGCACTACCCTGTTTCTTGGGTTTTTGACCTGCAAATCAACTCAAAAGCATGATTAGGGGGTTAGTTCATGTCGGGTTCACCAATTAATGTAGCTAGGAAATCGGAATCATCAAAGCAAATATCAATATTAGTAATCTAGCTCAATCACGAAAGCTTAAATGCAATGATCAATCCTAATTACATCCAATAGAGATATGAAAGCAAAACATTCAAGATTAAAAGCTAAGCAAACCAAATGCAGATCTGAATATCTCCTTCATGCGGCTCCATTGTCCTTCTTTCTTCTTCAAATAACTTTGTTGTGGATCTCACCTACAAGTGCATGATCATGATATGAAAGCAAGTAGACAAGATGATTGCTCAAGAATACTCGAAGCATGATTGATTTGACAAAGTGGTTATTAGATCAGAATTGAAGAAATTCATCCAATTTATAGATAAATTAGAGAAAAGATCAAATTAGCATGAAGAGATTCAAATGGAAATTGCAAATCAAAAATGTCAATTATGACAAATTATGACAAATTTGCACTTTCTATGCAAAATTGATTGATTGATAATTCATGACAAAACTATGACAACTTTCTATGTCAAAATTGATTGATTGATAATTATGACAAAATTATGACAAATTTCTATGTCAAAATTGATTGATTGTCAATTATGACAAAATTATGACAAATTTCTATGTCAAAATTGATTGATTGTCAATTATGACAAATTATGACAAATTGAAATGTCATTCCCATGAAATTAGGAGAAAAATAGGAGGAAATTGAATTAGAAAATTAGGAAAAATAGAAAATTGGAAAAATAGGAATTAAGAAATTAGAAAATGAGGAAAAAAGGAATTAGGAAATTAGTGAATTAATTAATAATTTTTCATTTATTAATTAATTCACAAAAAGAGGAATAAATAGTTAGCCAATTAAATTAGACATTTAATTGTGACATGAAGACCTAGGATAAATAAATAAATTATTTAACCTAGAGGGAGAAATGACAAACAGGGTTAAATGAATAAAATCATGAAACCCTAAAAGATGAATTAGAAATGCAAGGATGACAATTAGGTCTTGACAAAGGATAATTGATATCAATTTGATTTGATCATGATTCTGACTTGATAAAAAACCAATGCTGACAAACGATTTGATTAATAAATGCGCCAATTGACGAGGAATAATGACAAATTGATCCAAATTGACACAATTGAGAAAGACGACGATTGATGAGAAATTGATCGCAAAATGACAAAATTGACAAGAAGACAAGGGTCGATGACAAAATAGATCACAAGACGACAAGATTGATGACAAATTGATCAAAAGACAAGAATCGATGACAAATTGATCGCATGATGACAAGATTGATGACAAATTGATCAAAAGACAAGAATCGATGACAAATTGATCACATGATGACAAGATTGATAAGAGGACAAAACCCTAATTAGGATTGACGATGTCCAAAATGATGACAAATGAATACGCACATAGATGCGACAGGATAAGATTGACCAAACTCATGACTGATATAGTTATCGACAAGACCAAATTCGAAAGCGAGATAAATGAAGAATGCGGAAGAAAGACTTGATGCTTGCAAATGATAAAGACCAAGTGCGAATCATAGGAGAAATGTTAATGTGACGCAAAAACCCTAAAATAAGGCAATGCGCCAATGTTAAAATATGACTCCGCAAGCGTTGACCATTTTTTAGGTGTCTACAGGCGAATATAGAGGGGCTTTAATTTTAGGTTGTGTATTGGGAGGGGGTGGAAAAAAAACATTCTACCTGCAATATTTTTTGAAAATAGGGGGATTATTTAGTATGCCATGAACGCATGTGATATAACTTAGGCTCACTGAGTTAAGCCCTCGTGGTTTGTATTCATGACTGACTAGATTATTACAAAGATATCTAATAGCTTGGAAAGATGATGACCACAAGCATACCAAGATTGTTGCCAAATGTATATAGTGTTGTTTTTATAAAATCTAAAATGTTATTAGTGGAATTTGTGATATTTAGGAGGGTTATGGTTGGCGAATTACTTTTTTAATGCAATGTTGAGTTGAACTATGCAAAATTTATGTGATTTTCCTTTCTCCTCACTAAAATCTATACATTTTAGTGGTAATATTGAATAGGAGACTATGATTTTTTAAATTTATCGTGGCTTTTATATGCAAAGTTTTACTACCCTATAAACATTATGGTAAGACTTTTACAATTGTATTTTTTACAAGTAGAATTTATCATTTGTGAAAGGATTTGTAGCCAATATTTTCACATTTGAAGAATTTCATGACAAGAAGATGCCACTTCAAATTGGGAAAAAAATTGTTGTGATCTTGTTTTCATTTTCTTGAGATTAGAATTTAATTTTAGATGTTAAGGAAAATACATCAATTTTCTTTTATTTTAAAGAATATTTTCAAACAACATTAGTTATTTAATATAATGGCATGAATGGAGCGAAGTATATGATGTCGTGTTGTGAATGTAAGGACCTTGTTACTAAGTGGCATGAAGGCACATATTGTTATTTAGATATAATTCCATAGCTATATATATATATATATATATATATATATATATATATATATATATATATTGACATATTTTAGGGTATTATAATACATTACTAAGTGCATTTGCACGTATTACTTATTGTATTATAATTAATTGAAAAATCTTTTGAGAATTTGATTATGAATTGATAATCATAACATATTGAAAAATCTTTTGGAGTGTATAGTGAAGTTTTGGTTGGGTTTACATTCCATTTTGGATGATATCAAGGAGGAAGTCTATTCTTAGGGTGGCAATGTAATGACTAGATATGTTAACTCTTTTTTGTCCTATTTAATAATTATTTAATCATATATTAATTATATTGATTGAATATATGTTTCAATTAAAATGTGAATCTTATTAGATGATAATGTTTTTTTTTTGGATTAAATTTTGTTAAAGATTTTTTAATCAACTTGTTTCGAATCACATTCCATGATCAATCATCAGTATGAAGAGAGTCAATGGATTCCAATAGATGTGATTAAAAAATCTCTAACAAACTTTTAAAAGCTAGAAAAAACAATATCTCTTGATAAATTATGGATTGTGGAAATCTCTTATCACTGATATGAATCTTATGTCATTTTGTAATTGTTACAATATTTTTCAACTATTATTATGTATTGGGTAGGTGTACATAATGTTCAATTGAGTGTATAAGAAATTTGCAATTGTTCAATTAATGGAAGGCATGTGAAGGAGCATGCATGATGTAGTACCCCCTACCCTAATCAATCTCTAATCTTGGTTTAATCTTGGTTAGTTTATCTTAATATAATGTTATAGGCAGATGTTTGATTTAACGCATAGCTGTTGATGTGGTTTTCACACTAGTTGTATGCAAGTTATTCAGTGTTCCTATTTCGTGATATTAGTATCGGACTAATGCTCTCATTAAGTTATTATATATGTATGCATGTATGATCATTGGTTGCAGCAGATTTCAGGTACAAAGCCGCATGAGTGCGAGGTTCGTCTTCACCTGGATTTGCAGGTTTGAGTGTACCTCTTTAATCCTTAGAGTTGGATTAGGTGGTCGTAAGACCCTAGTTGACCATAGTCGTGCTCGGGTGAGCATCGTCAGTCGTCGTCGGTAATCCCTTTTTGTTTGGGTTTGCGAGTCGTCCATTTGGTTGACCTTCTCATTTTGCGTGCTTGGTGTGCATGGTTAAATTGATTAATTAGTCCTTAGTAATTATTTTGATTAAATATGTATTTGTGCATTAGAGATTAATGGACTAAATTAATCGAGATTTCATATGCGATTTTCATTGAAATGAATTGCTTATTTTAAATTGGGAGTGAGTTCGATTAAATGACTGATTTTGAATATTATATGCATTTTGAATATGTTTTTGAAAAGAAAGTCTTGTATTTAATTGCAATAGACTTAATTGTATTTTGTTGGCTTTTAAATTTGAAAGGTTAATTGGATTAAATGAGAAAATCGATTTTGAATTGAAAAGCAAGTTAATTTGTTGCTATAGTTAGAAAAGTATTAATTTGGAGAGTTATTTTTAAATAAAAATTTTTAATTCCAAAAATAGAATTTTTGGTCAACTCTTCCATATAACCTAATTTTTGGGGAAATTTTGGGGGATGGATATTTTTGGAAAATTTTTGGTTGGAAAAAGATTTTGGGGGATGAAATTTGGGGGTTTTTGGATGGTGAAGGAAGGTTTTGGTAGCTGGAGATTGGGGCTCTTCAGCAGATCTTGCCAGGAACACGAGATCAGCTAGGATCTAATTCTCAATTTTAGTTATTGTATAAAATGGAAATGGGGGTTTGAATGTTTTCATGCTATCTTGGTTCCAGATTCTCCATTGAATGCCATGCTTATGAACTGATTTAGTAAATTAATTAGTTTGGCTGGAAATGTATTGAGGTGTTGTTATTCCTCATTTCTTTTTGGGTGTTTGAAACCCCCTTTGTGTTTGGAATGGATGAATACCATCATAAGAAACTTGATACCAAAACAAATTTCATTGAAACCGGATTTTATTATAACCCGAAATTTATAAACAAATTTCGTTTTGGTTGTTTCAAAATAAAATAAGAGAAATTTCGAACTGTGTAAATTAAAAAAATATATATATTTTATACTGAACTGGGCGTGTTGTTTGTTTTAAGACTGTTGGTTTGGGGTTGGAGGGTGGGGAGCGGAGCTCCACTCGCTCCTCCTCCCCTCCCCTGCTCGTTTCCCCTACTCCCCCCTCGCTGGTGTTGATAACTGTGGCAACGGCTCACGGTGGTGGCCGCGGTGGCCGCAGGGCGCCGCGGGACCTGCGGGCACCACTGTGGCGCCACCGTGCATATCCCCGCCTGCGGCTAGGGTTTGGGTGCCCAGCCGTCCCCGTTGGGAGGTGGGCCCCGCCCTCACCCTTTTAAAATGTTTTTTTTTTAAATTAGTTTTTAAAGATGTTTTTTTTTATATGTATTTTTTTTTAAAGAAAAAAAAATAATATAGTGTTTTTAATATTATTTAATGAAGATTGTAAATTAAGTCTTTGATGATGAGAAATGTGGCATAAATGATTTATGCTGATGATTTTTTTTTGTTAGCTTATTATGCAAGCTTGAAATTTAATTGTGTATATTTTGGAAAGATCAAATATTGTTATATTGGAGATTCTTGTTGAGTTAAAATATACTTTATTCACGAATAAATATATTGTTGAAGATTTTAATGTTATAAGTCATCTGGAGATATTAGAAACGAATATTTAACCATGGATCATTAGAAATTGAAACGATATGCTTTCGGAAATGATTATCTTCATTTGGATTCCCTTTTTATATTTATATTTCCGTGATCCGTATAGTGCATCTGGGCTTGAAAATATGAAACCGTAGAGGTTGGTTTTGAACCAGTATGTCAATGATGGTTTATTGGAGATTAAATATCTTATTTAAATTGAATAATGGTTGTCTGAATTTTACTAATATGAATTTGGTTAAGAACTCATTATGGCTTTATATGTCTGTTCGATGCTTTGAACCTTAGAGAGTTAGAAAACCAAGAACAACTTATCCCTAGTTGAGGTAGATAACTGTAATTTGATATAGATCTTGTAGAAACTTGATTGACGTTTAATGTTTAGATCAATTCGGAAAGATTGCATCTGTTGAATATTGTCTTTTCTGTTTATTGCCTATGCGAGTTTAATTTATGTATTCGCTTTTGATTATGAAATGGCAAGTCGTGCTTGTTTTGATAGGACCCTGTCGTATGGAATGACTTGGGGTACCTGTTTCAGTCCTCAGTTCTGAGTTAACTGTGGTTATGTGGTAGTGTCGTATTTGGTCATATCCTCTATGTGAGAGTCGAATGATGATTTGTGGTTGACCGTTGTTGGTCAGGTCTCTAGTTAGAGTACCGTTAGTAAGTGTGCATCTATGAGTCGTGTTTGACCAGATGGTTGTTTTTCTCTTCTTGAACTCCGTTTGTCTGACCATGTCTATTCCTTGGTTTTGAGTTCGTCTGAGTTTAGTCTAGTGTCGTATGGGAAAGTGGCTTTCGATTGGGGGCCGCGCCCAAAGTGGCTGCTGGGTAACCCGTCGAAAGTGAGTCTAATAAGTGATAACCTATCAGTAGATTAGAATGTAATCTCTAAGTAAGATAATGTGCCTCACACATGGGACGAGTGCTATCATAGACTCGACATGCTGTGAGAAGGCCTGAAATGGAAAACCACCATCCTTGTCTTCACGAGAGGATGTGTGGGTCCACATGAGGCTTGGATGGGCCGGAAGCTCGGATTAGGTTGCCAGAGTGACCCAGTGTATGGGGCCGGGACCTATGAAGACTTGCCATGGTAACCATACCAGGTTGTGTGATGACACTTGTCCCTACGTTCGCTAGTGTGTTGTCGTTTCGTCCTGTTAAGAGTACCTTTGTGGGTCGTCCTTTTGTCCTTGCCCTTGTGAGTATCGGTTTCATGTTAGACCTTGGGTGGTGATGGCTCAGTTTTATGGATGCTCTTCTGGATCTTTTTATTAGCTTGGATTATGTTCAGCTGGATCCTATTCTTTTCAGGGATCGTTTATGTATTAATTGATCGATGCGGTCGTTTGTATATTGTTTATGTTTCGCCTTGATGGCTGGATTGTAATAGTATAACCTCTTGTATTCTTAACTTTATTAATTATCAGAGGGGTCTTGCAGTTGAGCAAACCCAGAGATGTAGCCCTTTAGGGGTGAACTCCGAGATCATTATGGTGTTATGTGATGTATTCTCTTATGTTTCCTTTAATCAGCTTTATCATGTATGATTAGCCTATGTTAGAATGTATGAGTGGATAAGATGGAATTAGCTTTAAATGCTTATATGCAGCCTTCCTTGAATGCCATGTTGATCAAATGCATAAGTGGTTTAGATGAGATTTATCGTAGATGCATGGTTGTAATCATCTTTTGAAATGCAATAAATTGGAGTATGAAAGAATGTATCTTAGAGCAATGGAATCTATTCAGTTGTGGTTAGAAAATTAAATATGCTTGAAAAGATCTCTTATGTTTATGATGAAATTATAGTGTGTTAGAATATTAGATGTATGGCTTGTAATTTTAAATGAAAAGCTTGAATGAAGATTATGAATAGATCTTATGGTTGAATCTTTGCTTGTGGGTTATATTTCCATCTTCTAAAAGAAATTATCCTGATTAAGAATTATCTCGTTATTATATAATCAACTTATTGGATTAATTGTGTGAGTTAAGTGAATTGTGATATTTAAGTAATCTCGTTGGGAAACTCTTTAGGTGTTAGTTGAAGTCTTCTGCTTTGTAATCTGAATCTTTGTTATCTTGTTGTTTCTTATGTGGTGTAACTTTAAAAAAAAAAAATTATTGCACTCTATTCTTGTGTTATGGCTTAATCCCTTCGGGGTTTCCTTGTGGGGCATTACATTTGGTATCAGAGCCCATGTTGCAAACATTGGGATCTCTGGTGTCGCGTGTGCCCTCTATTGGTGTGAGGTGTATCGACCTTATGTGTATGCTTGTCCTCCTTTTGCATGTGAGTGATTGAGCGGACCTTAGCTTGTGTGTAACGTATATGTGTTCACACCTTGTTTTCGCCTTCTTGATGTTGGTGTTTGAGTGTTTATATGTGCATTGTGTGCTTATTGATGTCTTGGTCTACAATTACTCTTATTTGGAAAGAGAGTCGTATGTACCTTCCTTATTGGGTGTTGTACTCTTTAGACTAATCCATTTGGGTTGGTCCGTGCTTGTCTTGAATCCGAGAGTGCGAATTGTGTTTGTTTAAAGATTATGATCTAGTTTAATGTTGTCCACTTGAAGGACTAGTATGGCAATTATTGCATGCTTATGTTGTAGAAAATTAAATGATTATCACCATTCCTCTCTCTCTTTCTGGAAATTAAAATGATTAGGATATGTGTAATTATCTTTGATTTGAGTTTCTTGTTTGCAAGAGAGAAAAGGGTGTGACTTCTTGAACCCTTGAGTGAGCCTTATGATGCTTATGTTTTCAAATTATTAAAGGGCTATGGGTTTAAAAATTTATTTTGGTGATTGGGGAGAAAACTATATGTGTATGTTTAAAGAATTCTCCATGTGTATGTTGTAGGAGTAGCATGATTAAATTCTACCTTAGTAAGGTGCATTTCTATGTGGATAGTTGAATTATGTGAAACTGCTTGGTTTGTAGAAGAAGTATTAAAAGGAGCATGTTATTGTAGCTTCGAGAGAGTATTAATGTGTTTTCCGAAAGATTGTTTTATGTGTTTCATTAAACCAGTTTGATTGAAGAATTATTTTAGCAAATGCTCCATTGAACCCGCTTTTGGGTATATGTAATTACCTTAATGTGTTTAGAAGGTGCGAATGAAAAGCTTGTCTGATATGCATGCATTAATATGTTTTATTTGGTTAATATCTCCTCGCTTATTTTGATCGTAATGTGATCTTCTCTAATAGGTTGCAAATTATGACGTGTCTATATTGTATTATTATAAGTGAGTGTTCTTATGAGGTCTTGCATTATCGAAAAGATTGCCTCTCTTGATCTCTGTTTTGTTTGGAAAACTAGAACCTCCTGTTGCAACCATAATTATTGGAAATGTTTTGTTAGGCTGATTGTCATCCTTCTAACGATAGCGAAATGAAAATTGTATAATTAAATGATAGGCTTATAGTGAGAAATTTTATAATGTAGTGTGATCTGTTGATCTTGCGTTTTTGTAGGAAATAGTTCGGTTATCGAACTCTCTTTCCCTTCTCTTTGCCTAATCATAAGATTTTTAGAAATGGTATTAAAGAATGCATTGATTTAAACAGAATGTTTATAAAACATGTGAAATTGTGCTGTTGTATTTTGGCTTCATATTGAAAGATGGAAGTCCTTGTTGGAAAAGAATTTGCTTAGCTAGTAATTTAGTTATGGATGCTTAGTGAAATTTAAGAAAGATATAGGAATGATGTTATTTCCTTATATAATTGTGAATTGTTAATAATTTTAGTACTTGTATCTAGAGTAAACTTTATTCAGTTATTTATATAGAAAGCATAATTAAAATCTTCCTTGTATAGATGTTAGCGTACTGAAAAGTACTCCCCGTGAATGTGACTAAACCAGTACTGGTGTTTTTGTGTGTATTGTAAGAAACCAATGCTTATTATATGTGCCCATGGATTGGTGAAGTAATCAACCATGGAGGATATGTTGCTTATGAGTATGGGAAACCATACTGTTTATGTGATGTTGCTTATTTGTTTCCCTGCTGAGTACCAAACCTCGGGTTGTGGGTAACTCAGTATGTTAAGGGGTAGTATTCGAAGTAACCGTTCCTTGAATAGTATGGATTGGCGTACGAGTAATGTCGGCGCGAAGTGACTTTAGCTTCTCTACTTCGAGGAATGATATAGTTGTACTATTAAACTGTATCAAAGGTGTACTCAATACTTTCCCTTTTGATGAATCTATTTATAGGTTTATATGTGTCAGCCTATTCCTCTCCTTTATCTGAGCTTATGGATGGTGATTCTTGTGTATAGTGATGGTGTAATTTGGAGGATCCTTTGCCTTGTCTTCATGAAAGGTAGGTTTATTCACATGTGCTACCAGTTAGTATGTGTTGGTGGGCATGTGGGTGGACCATAGTCATGTATACCTCTGACTTACGGCGAGTATCCTTCTAGATACGTCGCTATGCAGGATGTGACCTGCACGTGCTTGTTCCGCGAGGTACACTACCATGCGGGATACGTCCATTGTGTGTGTTCTCCACTTGGGGTATTGCCATGCCACATGACGATGTGATGCGGAGTGATGTCGAGGTGCACACCGCCATGCCATGTGGGTAGTGTGACTATGTCGCACCACATGATGAGCTACTGCAATAGCTAGTCAGTTGTTCCTTCCTTCCTCGTTGGTGGCTAGATGTTAGTCACATAGTGATGTTATGTGCAGTTGTGATATTCTTATTATTTCTTTGGGGATCAGCAATTTATTTTAATTTGACTGTGAAGGTTTAGCCATGATCTTGTGATCTTTTGCACTTTTGATTTGGTGTTGAAATTCTGGATTATTTTCTTGCCTTACTGTTGGGATTGATGATTATTTATCGTTATTCATCTGTACTTTGGTGGCTAAGCTGGTTTATCCTTATTGTTTTCGGATGCTGGTCTTGTGTCGAAATGTGAAATTCCTCTCCAAGGACGTATGATACAGATTTGGTAGAGTGTGTGCGAGGAAGTTGTTGTAGGGAACCTTGAGGATGGGGGTATGTGAGGCTGTGTTGCAGCTAGTACCCACTACCTACCTATGTGTGGTGACTATCTCTTGGAAGCTAACCACCTTGCTCAACAAGGGATATTCACAAAGGTCTTGTATGGAAGGTAGAACCGCTATGGTGTGCCTAGCACCATCGAGCCTTTGAGTGAGATATTGGATATTTATGATCATATTGTTGTTCTGAGATCAGGCATAGAGATGCTGATCATGCATGTTGCCTTTGACTGAGCATTAGACATGCTCACATGTGGCCTTCTCTGTTATGCATTCTAGTTATGTGGATGGTTATTATTTGTATCATGGAGTAAATTGTGTTAACTTGTCACTATGTTATGGGATATAGTCATTAGAAAGGTTTTCTTATGCCTGGCAAGTGTAAACAATTGAGTTATATTTTGTTGCTCTTAATTATTGAAAGTTAATTTGGTTGTAGAAATTGATATTTTAAGCTAGTTCTATGTTAAAAAATTTATGATAAAGATGGATTGGTAAAGGAAATTGATCTCGATGGCATGTTTTCTGGTCATGTTTGATAGAGGATTATGGTAATTGTTGTTTACCTCTTTGTAATGCTTTAATTTAGTGTAATGAAAAGGAAGAAAATTCTTGTATCTCTCCTATGATTATTGATAATTCCTAGAATATTTTAAGAAATGTATGGTTTTAGATGTATCTTGCCAATGGATAATGGCGTTTGTAAAGGATTTTGCAATAATATTTCATTTGATTATGGAAAGATTTCTATGTGCAATTTGATCTTTGTTGAATGAGTTTCAGGGCTGATGCGTACGACATGTTCTCCATCTAGCCTTACGACTTCCAGGAGTAAGTCGGAACCTAGGGGGGGAGAATGTAGTACCCCCTACCCTAATCAATCTCTAATCTTGGTTTAATCTTGGTTAGTTTATCTTAATATAATGTTATAGGCAGATGTTTGATTTAATGCATAGCTGTTGATGTGGTTTTCACACTAGTTGTATGCAAGTTATTCAGTGTTCCTATTTCGTGATATTAGTATCGGACTAATGCTCTCATTAAGTTATTATATATGTATGCATGTATGATCATTGGTTGCAGCAGATTTCAGGTACAAAGCCGCATGAGTGCGAGGTTCGTCTTCACCTGGATTTGCAAGTTTGAGTGTACCTCTTTAATCCTTAGAGTTGGATTAGGTGGTCGTAAGACCCTAGTTGACCATAGTCGTGCTCGGGTGAGCATCGTCAGTCGTCATCGGTAATCCCTTTTTGTTTGGGTTTGTGAGTCGTCCATTTGGTTGACCTTCTCGTTTTGCGTGCTTGGTGTGCATGGTTAAATTGATTAATTAGTCCTTAGTAATTATTTTGATTAAATATGTATTTGTGCATTAGAGATTAATGGACTAAATTAATCGGGATTTCGTATGCGATTTTCGTTGAAATGAATTGCTTATTTTAAATTGGGAGTGAGTTCGATTAAATGACTGATTTTGAATATTATATGCATTTTGAATATGCTGTTGAAAAGAAAGTCTTGTATTTAATTGCAATAGACTTAATTGTATTCTGTTGGCTTTTAAATTTGAAAGGTTAATTGGATTAAATGAGAAAATCGATTTTGAATTGAAAAGCAAGTTAATTTGTTGCTATAGTTAGAAAAGTATTAATTTGGAGAGTTATTTTTAAATAAAAATTTTTAATTCCAAAAATAGAATTTTTGGTCAACTCTTCCATATAACCTAATTTTTGGGGAAATTTTGGGGGATGGATATTTTTGGAAAATTTTTGGTTGGAAAAAGATTTTGGGGGATGAAATTTGGGGGTTTTTGGATGGAGAAGGAAGGTTTTGGTAGCTGGAGATTGGGGCTCTTCAGCAGATCTTGCCAGGAACGCGAGATCAGGTAGGATCTAATTCTCAATTTTAGTTATTGTATAAAATGGAAATGGGGGTTTGAATGTTTTCATGCTATCTTGGTTCCAGATTCTCCATTGAATGCCATGCTTATGAACTTATTTAGTAAATTAATTAGTTTGGCTGGAAATGTATTGAGGTGTTGTTATTCCTTATTTCTTTTTGGGTGTTTGAAACCCCCTTTGTGTTTGGAATGGATGAATACCATCATCAGAAACTTGATACCAAAACAAATTTCATTGAAACCGGATTTTATTATAACCCGAAATTTATAAACAAATTTCGTTTTGGTTGTTTCAAAATAAAATAAGAGAAATTTCGAACTGTGTAAATTAAAAAAATATATATATTTTATACTGAACTGGGCGTGTTGTTTGTTTTAAGACTGTTGGTTTGGGGTTGGAGGGCGGGGAGCGGAGCTCCACCCGCTCCTCCTCCCCTCCCCCGCTCGTTTCCCCTACTCCCCCCTCGCTGGTGTTGATAATTGTGGCAACGGCTCACGGTGGTGGCCGCAGGGGCCGCGGTGGCCGCAGGGCGCCGCGGGACCTGCGGGCACCACTGTGGCGCCGCCGTGCATATCCCCGCCTGCGGCTAGGGTTTCGGCACCCAGTCGTCCCCGTTGGCAGGTGGGCCCCGCCCTCGCCCTTTTAAAATGTTTTTTTTTAAATTAGTTTTTAAAGATGTTTTTTTTTATATGTATTTTTTTTTTAAAGAAAAAAAATATATATAGTGTTTTTAATATTATTTAATGAAGATTGTAAATTAAGTCTTTGATGATGAGAAATGTGGCATAAATGATTTATGCTGATGATTTTTTTTTGTTAGCTTATTATGCAAGCTTGAAATTTAATTGTGTATATTTTGGAAAGATCAAATATTGTTATATTGGAGATTCTTGTTGAGTTAAAATATACTTTATTCACGAATAAATATATTGTTGAAGATTTTAATGTTATAAGTCATCTGGAGATATTAGAAACGAATATTTAACCATGGATCATTAGAAATTGAAACGATATGCTTTCGGAAATGATTATCTTCATTTGGATTCCCTTTTTATATTTATATTTCCGTGATCCGTATAGTGCATCTGGGCTTGAAAATATGAAACCGTAGAGGTTGGTTTTGAACCAGTATGTCAATGATGGTTTATTGGAGATTAAATATCTTATTTAAATTGAATAATGGTTGTCTGAATTTTACTAATATGAATTTGGTTAAGAACTCATTATGGCTTTATATGTCTGTTCAATGCTTTGAACCTTAGAGAGTTAGAAAACCAAGAACAACTTATCCCTAGTTGAGGTAGATAACTGTAATCTGATATAGATCTTGTAGAAACTTGATTGACGTTTAATGTTTAGATCAATTCGGAAAGATTGCATCTGTTGAATATTGTCTTTTCTGTTTATTGCCTATGCGAGTTTAATTTCTGTATTCGCTTTTGATTATGAAATGGCAAGTCGTGCTTGTTTTGATAGGACCCTGTCATATGGAATGACTTGGGGTACCTGTTTCAGTCCTCAGTTCTGAGTTAACTGTGGTTATGTGGTAGTGTCGTATTTGGTCATATCCTCTATGTGAGAGTCGAATGATGATTTGTGGTTGACCGTTGTTGGTCAGGTCTCTAGTTAGAGTACCGTTAGTAAGTGTGCATCTATGAGTCGTGTTTGACCAGATGGTTGTTTCTCTCTTCTTGAACTCCGTTTGTCTGACCATGTCTATTCCTTGGTTTTGAGTTCGTCTGAGTTTAGTCTAGTGTCGTATGGGAAAGTGGCTTTCGATTGGGGGCCGTGCCCAAAGTGGTTGCTGGGTAACCCGTCGGAAGTGAGTCTAATAAGTGATAACCTATCAGTAGATTAGAATGTAATCTCTAAGTAAGATAATGTGCCTCACACATGGGACGAGTGCTATCATAGACTCGACATGCTGTGAGAAGGCCTGAAATGGCAAACCACCATCCTTGTCTTCACGAGAGGATGTGTGGGTCCACATGAGGCTTGGATGGGCCGGAAGCTCGGATTAGGTTGCCAGAGTGACCCAGTGTATGGGGCCGGGACCTATGAAGACTTGCCATGGTAACCATACCAGGTTGTGTGATGACACTTGTCCCTACGTTCGCTAGTGTGTTGTCGTTTCGTCCTGTTAAGAGTACCTTTGTGGGTCGTCCTTTTGTCCTTGCCCTTGTGAGTATCGGTTTCATGTTAGACCTTGGGTGGTGATGGCTCAGTTTTATGGATGCTCTTCTGGATCTTTTTATTAGCTTGGATTATGTTCAGCTGGATCCTGTTCTTTTCAGGGATCGTTTATGTATTAATTGACCGATGCGGTCGTTTGTATATTGTTTATGTTTCGCCTTGATGGCTGGATTGTAATAGTATAACCTCTTGTATTCTTAACTTTATTAATTATCAGAGGGGTCTTGCAGTTGAGCAGACCCGGAGATGTAGCCCTTTAGGGGTGAACTCCGAGATCATTATGGTGTTATGTGATGTATTCTCTTATGTTTCCTTTAATCAGCTTTATCATGTATGATTAGCCTATGTTAGAATGTATGAGTGGATAAGATGGAATTAGCTTTAAATGCTTATATGCAGCCTTCCTTGAATGCCATGTTGATCAAATGCATAAGTGGTTTAGATGAGATTTATCGTAGATGCATGGTTGTAATCATCTTTTGAAATGCAATAAATTGGAGTATGAAAGAATGTATCTTAGAGCAATGGAATCTATTCAGTTGTGGTTAGAAAATTAAATATGCTTGAAAAGATCTCTTATGTTTATGATGAAATTATAGTGTGTTAGAATATTAGATGTATGGCTTGTAATTTTAAATGAAAAGCTTGAATGAAGATTATGAATAGATCTTATGGTTGAATCTTTGCTTGTGGGTTATATTTCCATCTTCTAAAAGAAATTATCCTGATTAAGAATTATCTCGTTATTATATAATCAACTTATTGGATTAATTGTGTGAGTTAAGTGAATTGTGATATTTAAGTAATCTCGTTGGGAAACTCTTTAGGTGTTAGTTGAAGTCTTCCGCTTTGTAATCTAAATCTTTGTTATCTTGTTGTTTCTTATGTGGTGTAACTTTAAAAAAAAAAAATTATTGCACTCTATTCTTGTGTTATGGCTTAATCCCTTCGGGGTTTCCTGGCAGGGCATTACACATCACATGGATTTCATTTATCCATCTCACCTTACATATTCTTTGAGGTTAGCACAGTGATTTTGTGAGTATTGTAGGTATATTTGTTTGATTATGTTAAACCATCTTATTTAATGTGGAGTAATCAGACATGAAATTGAAATCTAACGCCTCAATCAATAATGGTTCTAAATCCCCTTAATTTAGAAGCATAAATGTGTCTTTGTTGGGGACTATTTATCATCATTGTGCATTTGCTTGATATGTAGAAAAAAATATAGTTTTGTTGAAATGTTCTTACACCATTAAATTATGAAAGAGAAAACTTAACTAATTATATTTGATAAATATTGTAAGTCCGTGATTAAAAAAAATAATTAATATTTTTTTTGTGAATTGGGAAATGAGTTATTATAATGAAAGTTTGAATGCGAAGGGAGGGAAAAGGTTTATTATGGATGTTATGTTGGAAAATTTGGAAAATGAAACATGTTATTTTATTATGGATGTTATGCTAGAAAATATGAAAAATGAAATATGTTATTTTATTATGGATGTTATGTTGGAAATTTTGGATGATATTTTATTATGGATGTTATGTTATTTTATTATGGATGTTATGTTGGAAAATTTGGATGTTATTTTATTATGGATATTATGTTATTTTATTATGAATGATGCACTTTATTTACTAGGTTTTTGGTTAATATTTAAAATGAAACATGTTATTTTATTATGGATGTTATGTTGGAAAATTTGGATGATATGAAAAATGAAACATGTTTTTTTATTATAGATGTTATGCTAGAAAATTTGGACGTTATTTTATTATGGATGTTATGTTATTTTATTATGAATGATGCACTTTATTTACTAGGTTTTTGGCTAATATGAAAAATGAAACATGTTATTTTTGTGTGGATGTTATGTTGGAAAATTTGGAAAGAGAGGGAGAGAGAAGGGGGAATGCCTTCTTGAAATCCTTGTTAACTTGAATATTGAAAGCTTGAAGATTAATTGATTTTCTTAAAGAAGAGGAATGCATCATCTTCAACTTTCATTTGAATTCATACAAGTAATTTTCATTTTATTTGTTTTAGAATACTAATTTTAAAATAGAATTTTATTGTGTAGGAAATTATTTTGATATTTTTTCATAATTTGTATGTGATCATGAAAGCCTATTATTGGATATATTTAGGTCATGTGAATGTATTTTTATTTTTATTTTTATTTTTTTATAAAAGTGGATGAACCACTGAAATTATATTAAATCTTTATGTTTTTTACATAGAGTCTGGTTCAATGAGCACTAAAGGGAAAGAACCAGTAAGAAAACCCTTCAGTATTGCTCAAGAGAACAAAAGTCTATCTACCCATTACAATAGCCCATAGGCAACCCAAATAAAACCCCAGATTACATCACCAATCGCATAACATCCACACTAAAATAACATGTTTCATTTTTCATATTAGCCAAATTCCTATTTTAATTTAAATATTTTTTTTTTAAAATACTAGAATTAGTCTCTAAACCCTATCAAAAATTCCTATTTTTTTAATTTGGAAGAGTATGATGTTGGATAGATTTAGACAATAAGAATATTTTCCTAATTTTAATTTTATGAGTTCTTTTTAAAAGAAGATGATACCTTCAAGATCTATTAATGGTTGAATCTAGATATTTTTAAAATAACTATTGACATCTAAAAATGACTAATGCATTTTCATTATGTCATCCATTGTATTATTCTTCTAGTCTTTATTGATTAGATAATTTTTAATATTTGATTATTTCATTAGCCCTTTCTATCTACAATTAATTAAATATTTTTATTTAATTAATTTTACAATTTTTCTCTTAATATTAACTACATAATTTTATTATTTAATTAATTTCCTACATTGAATAAATTATTTTATTTTATTTTCTATGCACTCAAACCTCATTTTATCCTTACACCTTGTCCATTCATGTGCATTTTAGATCCCACCTTCCATATAATTTAGCATTTCACTCTTAAATTATATAAATTCAATTAATTTATTTTTTATTTTCCACCTCAAAATAATATATTTAATATTTTATTTATGTTCTCTATGTTTTTAATATCCCATCTTATCATTCTACTTTATCAATCCTTGTGCATTATAGATCATACCCTCTCTCAACATTTCTCAACCGTTGATTTTTCCTCTTAATCCCTACTATTGATCAAATGTATGTGAAGTGTATAAGTAAGACCTTCACCCCCTCATTTTCTACATAGCACTTCTGAGTACTTACACTATAGTCAAATTATCAAGCATTCTTAATCAAGAGCTAGCATCAATCAAGCATTTATTCTTCATTATCATTGTGCAATCGTGGTTATACTATTTCGAGGAGAAAACCACATACTAAAGCATTCAAGCAAGTATCAAGAAACAATGGAGTTTCCTAAGCCTGTCTTTGTGATAGTATTATTGTTTTATCATTTTGATTTTATGCATAGATATTAGATTTTGTATCGTGTTTGTGTGGATTTGTGAGTTTGGGTCGTGCATTACATTGTTTCCATTATTTTGATTCACATTTTCACATCATTCACAATATCAATTTATTTCTTTCTTGAAATTTTAGAATTATTAAAATGTTGTTAGTTTGTGGAATCAAAACTAATCCCGTAGAAATAAAAATTTGGTTTCACTCAGAAACATGTTTTCTTGGAAATATGAACCTTACAAGTTTCTTTGGGATCTTTGAAGAAGACTAAACCCTAGATTACTTTGAATAAGTAGATACTCATAGGAGGCTTGGAGTTGTTAGAATGGAATAGGAATTGAAGAAGTGCCTAGCATAGGTATAGTGTACTAAATAAGTACTTGACATGGATGTAGTGCACTGAAGGAGTGCCTTACACTAATGTAAGAAATGAAAACATTCTTGCTTATTAAGGAGTATATATGAGGTGTATGCTCACTATGGGACCTTTGTGGTCTATTTCATTTCCTACCTTGGCTATGGAGAACTGAGGGACTCCATTCGTTTCCTACACTCATATTCTCCTTGTTGATTGGTTGATTGTATCCAATCACACATTGAGAAAACCATGTGTGACTCATGTGTGAATGATGGTATATTGGTTTAGAATATTTATGTGTGTGTGTGTGTGTGTGTGTGTGATATTTGGCCTTATTAGTGGTCTATCTATGATATTATTCTCTTTTTTGTGTGTTACATAGAGTGGAATATATTTCTATTACACTTAATAATGGTAATATGGTTGTGTGGTGGGTAAGATCCTTAGTTGATCTCTTTTTGAAGATCTCTCAAGAATTGGAAGAGTTCCTATTTTTATAATTTGTGATATTGAGCACCTTTGGAGTGACTCGTTATTATTGTAAAATTTGGATGGAAATCTATGATAATGATATGATAAAATTTGGATGGAAATCTACCTTTTTTGTAGAAATAATTGTCATGTTTGTGAATCTATCTTATGCTCTCTTGTCAAAAAAATATGTACAATTTAGGATACTAGCCATATGTGTAATCTTTAATTATTAACTTTTGAGGCATTTAAATTAGGATACAAAGACCGCCTGTTGCTAATAGTACAGTCGTGTGGAAATATACAATGGTCGTGACAATGGTAATCAAAGATGAACGAACAGGGTGGGAGAGATATTTTTGCATTGACAGTAATTGGCATCCTTGGACGAGAATAGTACAATCAACATGCATAACATGGTGGAGTAAGATACAAGTTTTCATAGTTGACGCATCAGGTTGTCATTAGGGGAGAAAATTGCAAGAAATAGAGGAAGTGTTCATTACAAGAGCTTTGAAAGTGTGTTCTAAAGCAAAGACATAGAAAGAAGCAGGGAGAAGTAGGTGCCGAGAAGAGTGCATAACATGGTGGGGAGCAAAGTGTTCATTACCAGAGCTGTGAAAATGGATTGTAAAACAAAGGCAAACAAAGACGCAAGGAGAAGTAGGTGTGTATCAAAGAGAATAGAGATCAGAGTCTTTTGTTTTACTAGTGTATTACTTGTATGTTAGATTTTATTATGTTTAATGGTTTTTTTTTTAAATTCATAGTTTGGGGATTTTTTTTTGTGTTGGCAGGGTGTATAGATGCAAATTTATAAAAACAACTGAGAAGACAACATGACGCGTAGGAAAGGGAAAAGGCAACAAAGTATGTCTCAACATGGTCAAAATAGTGTTGTAGCAAAGAACACATTGTTTTTGGCTACAAAGTGTGTTGAAGGGAGTGAAGAACAGGTCGTGTTGTGTATAGAAATATTTGGCAAGAGAAAGTGGAAGGGCTGAAGGGAAAAGAGAAGGCAGACAAAGAACAAGGTGGTGTGTATCAAACAAATAGCATTGCCACTCATTTCTTTTGTTGTTGTATGAGTTGTATGATAGTTTTAATTGAGTTTATTGGGTTTCTAGGGTTTTTTTTGAAATTCATAGTGTTGGGGATGTTTTCTTTGTTGGCAAGGTGTAGAGATGCAACTTAATAAAACAACAACGAAGATAGTTACGAAAAAGTCAACAACATAACACAACATGTTGGGTTGAAGAGAGTGCATAACATGACATATTGTGTTGAAGGGAGTGCATAACACGACGTGTTGTGTATAGAAGGTTGTAACAGGAAAAAGTAGAAGGATTGAAGGGAAAAGGAAAGGCGAAAAAGTCAACAAGAAGTGTGTACTAGAACTGTAGTATTTGCTATGAAATCTCCTTATTTTAGATATCAAATTTAAAACTCGACTTAAGTGATGGTTTGATTTATCTTTTGTTTGCAAGATCTCCTTGATGACTACATGGGAAGTTTACTTGAACCCTGAACCTTGAGCTAAGAACTTGCACTTCGACAGTGCCTAGTGCTACAACTACTCCTTGAGTGCTCATGATTGTACTCCATTTTTATTCACTATCTCTTTGTCAATCATTGATTGCTTTGATTGTTAGTAAGAAGTGAAATCATTAATGGTTTGGACTATCACAATGTTTTGACACTTTTCCATATGCTGGCCTTCTTGAATGCATCACTATTTTTGTCGTATTGAATTTCATTATATCACTGCAACAATATATAGATTATCTCAATTTTATCATTTCAACTACATAGAAAACGCTCCTACCGAGTTATAAACTTGATCTTTAGACTTTGATACTATTATCAGTTGTTTTCTAATGCCGAAAGATAGAAAAATGAAAACACAAAATGAATATAGCCTTATTGTAGTCACATAAATCTGTCCAGTTTAATTAAATGAATATTTATTATTTATTTGATTAAAAACCCACTAGCCATCAGTTAATTAAATTAACATTTAATTAATTCATCTCCAAACATTCTCCTATTAATTAAATAAATTATTCAATTTATTTTAATTAATTCATTAACTAAATTCACAATCAATTAAATGAATAAATCCTATTTATTTCATTTAATCCCCCTTTCCTCTTTTAAATAAATTAAATAAAACATTTATTTAAATCATTAAATCCCCTCCCACTTGCATTCTCCTAAAAATGCAACTTGCACCTATTTGTTGAAATAAATGAATTTTATTTTAATAAAAATCCTATTTTCCCTCACCCACCAAATCCACTTGCAATTCTAAACCCCTTAGATTCTTCTAACCCCTTCCTAATTAGCCTAATCAATCCCCTAAATATTGTCACATTCCTAAGCAACTTGGAGTCACTTCTCAAAGACTTCAAAGTCTTTGAAAAGCATTAAATGCTTTGTGTGTTCAACAATTTAACCTCTAAAGTCTTCCAAACCACTTATGGCTCTTACATGACCATTAATGGTTAAATCCACTTGCACCCATGGTTAGGGACTTTGAACCCTAAACTCAACCCTCATGTGACCCATGTGTCTTCTCAAGCATTTATTGCTTTGACCATGGTTATCCCTTTAACCTTTGCACAAGAGTTTATCCATTGGATAAAAGCATTATTCTTTGAATAATGAATTTATTCACTCAACCCAACCTTGACCTTAACTCCCAAGTTAACTCTCAGGTCATGTCAAGCATTTAATGCTTATTCCTTCTCCTCTCAACTCATCTCATGTTGACACTTGTCATCTTGGGATTGGGTTGAAAGCCCTCACATGGATTGAATATCATTCAATCTTGACTCTTGTTGAGATTACTCAATCTCAACCATCCATTGCTCCATTTTCCTATAAATAGAGCCCATTTCTTCATAATCCAGATCTTGAAAACTTGCATGTATTTACATTATAGTCATTTTTAGAGAGCATTTAGCATAAATCAATCATATTCACTCTTTTGGTTTAAAATCAACACTAGCTAATTAGACAAATCTCTCATTTTAGCTCTTGTTCACATTTGCATAACATTTTAGATTAATCATCATTTCAATCTTGAATCTTCATAAGGCATCCATAGTGCAAAAAGCTGCTGAGAGCTACACTAATTTGGAACTTGGAGAGGAGAGGAACAAGGGAGAAGGAGCTAAGAGCATGTTAGAAGGCATTTGTAGATGCCTTGTTGTATTTGCTTCCATAGTTAAATATTTCATCATGTTTTTAGTGTCTCTTTTGATATACCTGCTTAGACTAGTTTTTGGTTGATTGACACTAACATCTATCTTTGTTTCTTGTGTTTTTGTGTGTTATACGACCATAGGTTTTAGTCTAACATTGTTCATTTTGCAGAGCATCATTTGGTGAGCCCGATGTGAATCCCAACAACAATTTTTTTTTACAACTAACTTTTTGACTGTTTAGCTTGACACACAGGTCGCGCTTCGGCGCTTTTGTTCGCGCTATTGTCATTTAGTATTCTAGTGTTTTTGTTTCTACAATAGCGCTATTGTCCAAAGTTTAGTGCTTTTGTCTATAGTCTAGCGCTTTTGTCTTTTTATTAGCGCTTTTGTTTCTATATCAGCACTTTTGTCCTTCTGCATTAATATCCTTCTTTAGCGCTTTTGTCTATAATTTAGCTCGTCTTTGTTAAGTAGCGCATCTATTTTCACATAGAGTAGCGCTATTGTAACATAACGTTGTAAAAAAGGCCTTGTAATCAATAAAATTATTTTTCTTAGACTTGTGGAAGCCCACCATATGTTCGGATTTTACTAACTTTTCGTTTCGTGTGCAAGTTTTAAACTAACCCTTTTTGTTACTTAAAATCAAAATTTTCATTTGGTGCTTTAAAACTTACAAAACAATTTTTTGTTTTTCATGCAAGATAGGCAACTTGAAAATTTTCATTTGGTGCTTAAAAATAAAAAACACTTCATTTTTGGTGCTCTAAAACTCACAAACAAATTTGCTTTCATTGCAAGTTAGGATTCACTTATATTTGGTGCTTAAAACAAAACAAACAAATCTCATTTCTTGCATCAAACTTAAGGAAATTCACAATCAACACTTCAATTTTTGTCCAAGTAAAAAGAACAATCAACTTGTCTCATTTTGCAAAACGATTTACTTCATGCATATGTGTTTCAATTTTAGTTGACCAGAATTTCAAATTCCTAGTTTACTCAAACATATTGCCTTTGAAGTTAAAAAGAACATCATGGTTGTTGGAGCAACATGTCCAAATAGATAGAATGACATTGCAATGACAAGTTAAAAAGAACAAGTGTATTTTGTGTTTGACACACTTGTGCAAAAGAGTTGGTCGAGTGGTCCTACTTCTAACACACACTATCCTCTCCCTTGGCTTTCGTGGTCCTAGGTGCAAGAGAAAAGTGTTAGTAACACTCAAAATTTTATCTTTTTAAGAGAGGTCTACCAAGAGACACATCACTCTTGGGAACGACCTCGCACGGTAAATCCTTCGAGCTGCTATAGAAACTAGGTGAGAGCAAAAGTTGTAGCCTTGGGTATAGTTGTTCCTATAGTGTAACTTGCTGAAAGGACAAATGGGCCCCACCACAAGTTACAAGGCTCTTAAGTGAGTCACTGCAGAATGAACTTATGTCCAAAAACATCAAAAATTACTAAACATCTTTAACTAGTAGCCCACCTGTTCTATTGATTGAGGATATTTGTGATAAATTCAGTGCAAGAGCATAGAAGGTTTTGCTCCGAAGATACTCACCATACATATTTCCTTGAGTAGAAACATAGCTTTTTGAAAGGTTACTTGTAGCCTGATAAAAGTGGTGACTCCCCCATCATAGGGATCATCTATTTGTTATGCTCATGCAAGACTTAGTATATCACATCCTTACCTGCCACGGCGGGATTCATAAGGTATGTAGTACCAAAGTTGAAGAAATATCAAGATGTGGGCTGAAATTATCGCAACTGGCCATTTGACCTTAAGGATAAAGAGTGTTTGAAGTGTTTTTCATTGTGAGTCAAGACCAGTGCAAATTGAGCCGACTTCAGGCTTTGGAAACACCTAAAATACATTTTAAGGAAACGGTCATAAAAAATTCAAAGGATTGGGTTGATCTAAACCCACACTTACTTGTGCCTTTTGAGGCAACATTCTTGTGTTTGTGTGCTTGCTTTGTTTTCTTGTCAAAGAAACATCATAAACCCAAATCAGTTCCAAAAACAAGTATTCATCCAACATAAACACTTTCAAAATACCAACAAAAAGATCAAAAACCAAGAGCAACAACAAAAAGTATCAAACTATATGACCATTCTTCACATCTTGAGAAAGAAGAATCTTCATCAACATATTAACTTGAAGAAAAGACCATTAAGCTCAAAGGATTTTATCAAAAGGAGGAAATTCTTCTATCTTAATAGACAAATATTTGTCTCTCATAGAACCTTCTTACATCACATGTGTCTATACCTTCAAGGGAAATCAAACGAGTTTGATCAAGAATCATTAAACCGCAGAGCTTTTGCTCAATATAGAGCTTTAAGTTATCATCAAAACAAGGGAGGCAAGATCAATCCTACCTTCTTTCTAGACATTTGTATCACATATAACTCAGCTAGGGTAGAACCACCAACCCCTGAACAAGAAGAGGAAGAGTTTATTCCTTTTGTAACACAAAGTTTCTATTGAAGTTAACATCTCATCCATTCCCACATTCACACATCATCAATCCATTCCAACTCTCAAAACATGAAGAGTTTTTTGTCCTAAAAGTCTATTTCGATACTGCTTGAATCAAACAAAATACATCACTTTTTAGAATGTCTCTACATCTAGGATAAACTCATCCTAAGAGACATTTCTACGCGGGTTAAAACTAGTCTATGAGTGAATCCTCTCATTACTAGGTAGTTGAGTCTGTAACACATTTCAGATCTCTCTAAACCTTATCACATCAAACTTTGTCAATCAAACACAACAAGCAATTTCAAGTAAGAACTTTGGTAGCATCTACCTTTAGTGCTAGAGATTCGTATGCAAAACACTTCACCAAACATCAATCTTTCATTTCATCACCAACTCATCATCATTTTCATCAAACTTCAACAAAAACTTATAAACAAAATGGCTCATACCAGGTCTAGGTCTAGACAACAAGAAATTGAAGAAGAAGACGAGGAGAATATCAATGAATTCCAAGAAGCCCTTGGAGGAAACACAAATGATGACAATCCAAGTACTCCTACTCCTGCGGCAATAGAAAGGGCACAACACAACCCTCTCTTTAATCGACTATTTGATGAAATACTCAGGAGTAATGTCAATGCTCACTTTTTAAGACTTGCTCAAGAGGGAGCCAAACTACCCTCTAACTTTGATGTTGCACAACTAAGGCAAGAATCAAAATGCCAAAGTCGCAATGAGGATGAAAGAGGTCAAGGTCACATTAGATACAACCTTCATCAAGGTAATCCCCCACCTCCTCCTCCTCCAAATGAAATAGACATGTTGCGGCAACAAGTCGAAAATCTCGCCCAGCAACTTCATAGTGGTGTGAAAACTAATCAGTTTTCACTTAATGGCATTTGTCCCTATCCCTCTGATAGGAATCTTCATATGCCACATTTTCCATGAGGGTTTGAAACACCCAAGTTTGAAAAGTACCGAGGAAAAGGAGATCCTCGCGATCATGTTAGAGAATTCCATTCAGCTTGCCTCGAAGTGGCATACGAGGACACATACCTAATGCGACTTTTTCCCCAAAGCTTGGGAGGAACAACCACATCATGGTTTTCCCGATTACCAGGTGGCATTAGGACATTTGAAGAACTTGTCCAGAAGTTCTTGGCACACTACTCACACAATATTGAACGTGATATCACAATGGCTGATCTATGTGACACTAAACAAAAACTAGGTGAGCTATTTTCAATCTTTCTGCAATGACGGCGTCAAATGTCTAGCAGACGTTCTCTTCAGTTACCTGAACAAGAACTGGTGGAAATATTTATTTCCAACTTAAAAAACGAAATGGAATTTCACCTAGACGTAAAAGACACAGACTCTTTCAATGACATGATCACCAAAGGTTTAAAATGTGAACGGGCTCTCATCAAAAAAGGGCTTATTGAGATATGTAATGAACCAAAGGATGGCCCTCGCCCATGCTTCAATAGTCACAAGCCTAACTTCTGGAACAAAAACAAAAATATCATCAATGATGGGGTTGTGGATGCAAGAACTATCAAAAGTGCACAACCTATGGTCCGATTTGCAGGACAGAAACCCCCACCCAAGAATAACCCAGTTGCTCCTCCAAATCAAGGATGCAACGTACCTCAAGAGGAACCCAGACAACGTCAGCAAAATTTTAAACCAAAATGAACATACACTCCCTTAGGGGAACCCATTGAAACAATGTTATGTCAGTTGGTTTCTCAAAATCTGGTGACCTTACCCAAAACATCAAATTACGAACCCTAGGTAAAACCTTCATGGTGGAGGGATACTGAACATTGTGATTTCCATCAAGGAAAAGGGCATAAGACAAGCAATTGTCACATATTGAAAGATCTTATTGATTGAGGTGAAATTGAAATTAAAATCGAAGGACATGACCCAAAGACAACAAACAATGATCATCTCATGTTTAAAAATCCACTTCCATCACAAGATCAAAGGGGTCCTTCCACTTCAAAGAGAAACATAGACACCACTGATTATATGCAAGCCATGTATAATTACACTGTGAATCACCTATATGATGCCAGTGAACAAATTGCAACTATTACCATCAAACATCCCAGTTCCAACTGCAATGTTGTTACACGTTGCGGCAAGATTACCATAAAAGCAGCTCCACAAGGCACCACATCTATCTCAAAGTAGTATAACCTTGTGGACCAATTAGATAAAATGCCCACACTGATATCTATCTTAGAACTATTGTGCCTATCTCCATCTCATAAAACAATCTTGGATCAAGATCTCCAAGAGACGTCAGTCCCTGCAAACCTAAACACATATCAGTTCCAAGCTATGGTTGGCAATCTAAGGTCATCACCTTGTCTCACTTTCTCTGAAAGTGACAACTCATCCTTCCAGCAACCTCACAACACCTCACTCCACATTGAAGGGTTTATCAACCAACATAGGATCAAGAGAGTCTTGATCGACAATGAAGTAGGCCTAAATATCTGTACACTACAATTGGTCACAACATTGGGATATGCAATTGAATCAGTGGATCCCCGCAAGAAGATAACAATCAAAGCCTATGATGATGCAGAGTGTTCATCCAAAGGAGTTGTTGTGCTACCAATCCGAGTGGGCCCTATGGTGAAACACATCATTTGTCAAGTTTTGGACCTTCCTCTACCATACAATTTGTTGTTAGGAAGACCTTGGATACATGCCATCCAAGCCATTCCATCCACCTACCATCAATGTATCAAGTTCTCGCATAATGGTGTAGAAATCACAATCCTGGGTGATGCAAACCCCTTTGCATATTATCACAATATTAGTCATCAACCAGAGATCACCATTCCCAACAACAAAGAAGCCATCTCATCCACCTCATATGTAAGTGCAGGCTCTCTTTCTAATTCAAACAACACTATACCCAAGCAAGAGAAGCTCAAGATGAAAATAGCAGAGGAAGGTCCCGAGGAGTACAATTTGAGCCAACTCTTTTATGTTAGACAAATGCCTACTTCTCCTAGAACTCATGGTAAACCTCAACGGTTACTTCAAACACAATTGATCAAACTAGCATGTACTTTGACGTTGTTCATCCTCGAAAACAGTCAAGAAGAAGAAACCAAAGATGAGGACTTAGCAAAATGGATCTATAAAGACCCAATCACCACAGAAATCCCACAAGCTAAGCTTCCCACAAATCAGTATGGAAGAGGCCTTCTCATTATGCAAAGAATGGGTTATGATGGTCAGAGTGCTTTGGGACCTTGCAAGCAAGGACGACATGAACCGCTGCAGCTGGAATTAAAGCCCAAAGATAACATAGGACTAGGCTTTCAAAAGGAGATCCTTCCTAAACTCAGATTCAAAGGGAAACCCAACAAACCACTATATCAACCTATTACAAAGAGGTCACCTTTGGTTATATCAGTAGCACCACGCACCACACCAACTGCCCCACTGAGGCTAAAAATCTCGGCAATATCATCTATAGCACCAATCATCCCACCAATCAAACTAGCAACCCCATCAGTAGCAACAATAACATTCATAGAACCCTTAGCAGCAACAACTATATCAGAATTCCCAGTAGTATCAATAACACTGGCAATTCCAACAGAAGCAGCAGATTCAACACTACCAATACTCCTTGTATCGGATTCATTGATCCCTGTAATTCTTCCTGCAGCACCGATCATTTCATCTACAAAGGTACATCAACCAATCACACCTGGAGTGTTTAACTCAAAGGACATCCCAGCATGGTATAGTAATCGGATATTGGAAATCGACTCAGAGACCGACACATGAGTGGGAATCTGATTCCGTCTAGCTTAATACTTCAGATGAGGAAGACGCATCATTACCTCCACCTCGCAAATACATTCCTATTTACAGAGAAGCACAGATAAAGACCTCTTGGATTCCTGAATTGGAAACTTCTTCCACAGATCCTATGTCACATCCTACGCCCGATTCTGACAGGGAGAGTACCATCAACAACCTTCCCCACAACATCTTAACCCTCACTAACACATATAATGAACTTAACCTAATCGATGAGGTAATGCCCATTATCCATCCTGAACTCATCGAATGGAACCAACCTAATCCCCCATGCCTTGACCATTTCCAAAACGATGAGGTGATCATTGACTTTTTGGAACTATGGGATAACATACCAAGCGGGGATCATAAAGCTAGAATCGCCATTGAACTTAATAGCACAACATACTTCAGAGTGGATGCCAAACCTTTCAGCTGCAAAAATATAACAATAAAACATGGATCTTCTAGTGAAAACCACACTGTGGCACTGTTTGATCCCATAAAAGTAAAAGGAAAGAGTGTATCCAATGGTGAAAACCTCTCTGAGGCACCAGAGGATGAAAGGTTTGACATTCTCCCTTCTAGTACACAACAGGAACAGTCAACAATCCTTATTGAAGAGACAAAAGAATACAATGTGGGGACTCCTGAAACTCCTCACCACATACATCTGGCATCTCTTTTAACTCCAGAGGAACAACCCAAGTTTGTCGAATTCTTCAAAAAGTGTCAGATCAACTTCACATGGTCATATGCAAACATGCCTGGTCTTGATCTTGATTTAGTCATGCATCACCTCACCATAGCAGAAGGAGCCAAGCCTGTTAAGCAAAAGCTTCACAAGATGCATCCTCAGATTGCAGTACTAGTCAAAGTAGAACTTAAGAAACTCCTGGATGTTGGTTTCATTAGACCAATTGATTATGCATATTGGATATCCAATATTGTGTCCATCGGAAAACCAAATGGGGGCATCTGTATCTGTACTGACTTCAGAGATCTGAATAAAGCATGTCCTAAAGATGACTTCCCCCTACCAAACATCAACATAATCGTAGACCTAATAGCAGGACATGCCATGCTTTCTCTCATGGATGGCTTTTCAAGGTACAACCAGATAAAGATCGCACCAGAAGATCAACATAAGACAACCTTCACATGTCGATCGGGAACATACTGTTGGAATTTAATGCCTTTTGGTCTAAAGAATGCAAGAGCGACCTATCAAAGAGCAATGACCACCATCTTCCATGACATGATGCATACCATAATGGAAGATTATGTTGATGACTTACTAGAAAAATCACTAACAAGAGAAGGTCATCTAGAAATATTAGAGAAAATCTTTGATAGACTATAACAATATCATGTTCGACTCAACCCAAAGAAATGTGTCTTTAGAGTAACCTCAAAGAAGATTCTAGGATACATTGTCTCAAGAAAAGGCATCGAGGTTGATCCTGCAAAGGTCAAACCAATCATGGACATGCCACCTCTGAAGATCATCAGTTAGCTAAGGACATTACAAGGGCGGCTACAATCCATCCAAAGATTCATTGCACAACTGGCAGATAAGTGTCACCCCTTTACACACCTGTTACACAAAAACATCCGCTTTTAGTGGGACGCCAAATGCTAGAAAGCATTCCAGATGCTTAAAGACTATCTCATGAATACACCATTGTTGATCCCACCAGATAAGAGTAGACCTCTATTGCTCTATATTTCAGCAACAAATACAGCATTGGGTGTACTATTGGGACAACACAATGTAGAAGGGAAAGAGTGTGATGTTTACTACATCTCTCACACACTGGTTGGCTATGAACTCAATTACACCCCTATTGAGCGAGCTTGCCTAGCTATAATCTTGGAAACCACTAAACTGAGGCACTATCTATTGACACATAAAGTACAACTCATTGCAAAGATTGATCCACTCAAGTACTTACTCAACAAAGCAGCATTGACAGGTCGCTTGGCCAAGTGGGTGATGATTCTAAGTGAATTTGCCTAGCTGTAATCTTGGCAGCCACTAAACTGAGGCACTATCTATTGACACATAAAGTACAACTCATTGCAAAGATCAATCCACTCAAGTACTTACTCAGCAAAGCAGCATTGACAGGCCGCTTGGCCAAGTGGGTGATGATTCTAAGTGAATTTGACATCGAGTATGTGGACCGTAAGGCTATCAAGGGTCAAGTTATTGTAGATCAGTTGGCCAATGCTCCCCTCATAGGTGATCATCCTCTCATTTCCAATTTTCCTAACGAAGAGATATTCATGATCACAGCAGCACAACCCTGGAAATTATACTTTGATGGTTCATACACTAAGCATGGCTCGGGGGCAGGCATTCTATTTATCACACCTCAAGGTGATAGCATCCCAAAGTCTTGCAGTCTTACTTTTTCATGCACCAACAACATAGCTAAGTATGAGGCCTTGATCACAGGACTCCGACTGGCTATACAATGGAAGTTACAAGAACTACAAGTATATGGCGACTCCCAACTAGTCATTCAACAAGCAAAAGATGAATCTCAGACCAAGGATGACAAACTCATTCCATACAAACAAATGGTGGACAAATTAAAGGCATCATTCACTACTAGCACCTTTGAGTAGACACCCAGAGATCAGAATCGAGCTGCTGACGCTATGGCTACCATTGCATCTCTCCTAGATCTCCCACAGAATACAACACGCTATGAGTTCTTGGTAGAACAACTTTGGATTCCCACTTATGATATCCCTGAATCTGAGATGATATGTCGCCTTGTCGGTTCCGAATCCCCATGGTATGGTGAGTTCTACACCTACCTCCGCGATCACACACTTCCTCCTGACCAATCAAATAACCAGTGTAAAACCTTCATTTGCCAAACCGCTCGATATACCATTATTGTTGAAACCCTATACCGTCGTAGTCTTGATGGTACTCTCCTTCGATGTCTGGAACAGGATGAGATAACAAAGGCCTTGGAAGAGGTACATGAAGGAATTCATGGAACTCATGCAAGTGGTTCGTCACTAGCCAAAAAACTCATGCGCACTGGATACTATTGGCCATCCATGGAAAAAGACTCCTACTATTTTGTCAGAAAATGCAAGAAATGCCAAGTTCATGGAGACCTAATACATGCACCAACACAGGAATTGCAACCAATCACAACACCATGGCCCTTTTGTCAATGGGGACTTGACCTTGTGGGTAAAATCCATCCATCTTCATCCAACGACCACAAGTTCATCATTACCGCCACCGAATACTTCACAAAGTGGATCAAAGCTGTTCCACTTACCCAAGTCACCGACAAACAGATCACCTCATTCATCCTTAATTATATCATATGCCGGTATGGTGTACCCATGTCCATCATCATAGATAACGGTCTTCCTTTCAAAAATCAAGATGTCTATGAGCTCTGTGAGAAGTTTCATATCCAAAACCGCTTTTCCACTCCCTATTACCCACAAGGAAATGGTCAGGCTGAAGCATCAAACAAGAACATATTGAGAATCCTCAAGAAAATAGTCAATAATGTCGGTCGTGATTGGCATGTTCAATTTAATCCAGCACTATGGGCATACCGAAATAGCATTCGAACCCCTACAGGCACAACTCCCTACTCATTGGTCTACAGAAAAGAAGCCATCCTTCCTATTGAGGTTGAGATACCATCTCTATAGGTTTCCTTGCATAATCTCATCGATGATGAAGCATACAGAGTATCACATCTCCAAGACTTAGAGCTACTTGATGAAAACTGACAAGCTACATACAATCACCTCAAAGCCTATCAACAATGCATGATCAGAAGCTACAATCACCAAGTTAGACCTCGTACATTTGAGGTAGATGATCTTGTTCTTCAAGAGAATCCTCATAACCAACCAAACAAAGAACATCAGGGAAAGTTTGAATCAAACTGGCTGGGTCCATATGTTATCACTGTTGTATTTGGATCTGGGGCATATCAGTTGGCTACTTTAGAAGGAGAACTGCCAGCAGATCCGATCGACAACATGCACCTCAAAACATTTTAAACATAAGCTGCACAAAGCATCAGGCTCCCATACATACCGGAAAAAAACAAAAAACATTCTAAAAAATGTCATGAAGAAAATACAAAAAAATCAAAATAGTAAAGAAAAATCATGCATCCAAACGGTGAACAACCACTCCAGTGGCACCTTGGGTAGGTACGATGGTGAAAAACTGGCAAACAGGCACCACTCGTAAAGGCTATGGCTCCCTTGTCTTTCAAAGCTTGTTGTGATCACATTCATTGCATCCACACATCCATCCGTCCAAACGATGGCTTGTTATTGATCTGCAATCAAGGATAGTATTTCATGCATTTTGCATCCCACTTTTCCATAGTCATGTCTAAAACTGGGGGCAATACCCTTGACCTATTGATGGAAGTGGATTCTGAATTACTTGTGACTCATTGAGTTCTTCATTCAAAACTATCTCACAAAATACAAAAACATTCAAAAACAATCATCACAAATACAAAAACATTAAAAATCGATCAAAATCCAAAAACATTAGAAAACATCACAAATCAATCAAAAATAAGAAAATGTTGTGTACATACGAACCCAAGCAAATACCAAACAAATAGTGTGAAATACTCAAACGATGACCACTTATCACATCAATCAAACCATCAACATCAAACACGCAAACTGTCTAAACAAGGATGCATCCTTTCTTACCAAAAGAAAGACAAGATGACGTTTTCTTTGACATGAAAATTTTGTTTAAAGATATCAAGTACTTGGTTGGTTTGTAGGTTATTTATTCATTTATATTAGGTTCCTACACTACTCCGGGATATCCGCAAGTGATTAGAGTGGTCGGGAAGGTTCCTAAGCATTGTTTGTATGTCTTCTGCAAATTATTCCAATGAAGTACTGGGGCATGTCCTAATGGTGTCTACGTGGGAAGTTCACTAAGCTATGTGATCATATGCAAAATACAGTCATGGATCACTATGGCTTGCTGACTACAGTGTATACCTCGACCATATGAGCATGAACCATTATCGAGGGTCCATATTCTTTATTTGTTTATGTTGTTTGTTTGCAGGTACCATGCTCGATCCTTGGTTCCTACTGCCTCATCCAAGTTCGATATTATCATGCTCAATGATGAAAATAAAGGCACTATGGATCGTCATTCCATCTCATCTGTTTATATTGCATTCCATTGCATATCACTCATCCATTTACCCATTCCTTATTCATATGCATGGTTTTGTATGCAAGTGTGAACAAAATTAATATGAGGAGTTCTATGAAAATTGAGTTGGTCTTGGATACAATCATGAAAAAGTACTTTGATACATCATCAGTGCATCATGCAAAAGTTAAAACAACCTTGCATTCGTTCATCATAATCACATCATCATTGCATTACATTTGGTTGCATTTGCATAAGACTAGTTCATTATCATTTACTTGCATGTAGGTTTATTAAAATCCTAAATCTTCATTAGCATGCATTTAATATCATTTAGTTACATTTTCTACATATAGTTGATTCTCATTTACTTACTTTAGTATCATTATATCATTTCATCATTGCATAATCATGACATTTAGATTCATTTATATGATAAATTGTCTTTGTTTACATTTACTACCATGATTAACCATTACAAATGTATTCAGTACCATTTAAGATTCATTAAAAATGCATTCATTATCCTTTTAATTGCATTAAGGTGCAGTTATTTGTTACCCATGAGTTGCATTATCCTAACATTATCATTTCGTTTAGTCATATTTTATCAAATCATAAACAAAACCATTTGTCTCAACATTAGTTTATACATTAAACATATGCATTCATTTAGAAATCATCATATAAACATTTGTACTTTACATTTGTTTATCCATATCACATTCATCTAAAAACCATCTAGATGCATTTACATAAATAAAGCATTCATTCAACACATTGCATTAACATCATTGCATATCATTATTTCATTATTGTATCAACATGAAGCACAAGATCCTGTCTATATCATCATTAGCATCATTTAACTATGCATACACCATCATCATGGCATTACACACATAAGGCATGACATCAACAAATCATGCACATCAACCTGCATCCATATGTTAGCATCCCATTCATACATACATATAGACATCATGTAGGAATAAATCATCATGAAACATGCATATAGGAATCATCTCATCAACTCATACATAAAACAAAAATAACTATCCATCTAAGCATAAATCATAAGATCATCATCCTGCATAACATCTATACATATCATCAAAATGCATATCATCACAAAAATATGGGATCTCCTCATATATCATATCATATCGACAAAAACATACATGTATCAGAGTACAATGAAGTCCAAAACATCAGCTACCAAGAGCCATCCAAGACACCGTCCAAAATGACAATGTAAAAGCATACAAATAATGCCCTCTCAGATGCCACTTTGACTGGATGTTGCACCACCATCACCACTTGCTCCCCCACTAGCCCTCGCACCACCTGATCTATCTCTCTGTGGAGGACCCATCACACCCCCACTGCTCTGCATCCTCTGAGACCGCTCTGATCTCTCCCGATGCATCTGTGAATAACTCAGTGCTCATCGACTAGATGGCACCTCCTGCTCATACAAGCCCCACCTATAATCAACCTCTGCACCTGCTCTCTGTACCTCCCTCACCAATGCATCCACAGAAGGCCGGTGTCCCTGTACTCCCTCCAAGGCTCGTACTCTCTCCTGTAATTGGATCACCCTATCCACAACCTGGTCTCTCTCCCATAGCACTATAGTCATCTCTGACTCTCGTACAAACAATTGCACATCTCTAGCAGCCACCTCTACCTCCATATCCTCTAGTCGAGTCTGCAAAAATAGTATCATATGGTCCCACAGATCTCCACCTGTAGCTCCCTCCCCCATATCCATAGGTGCCTCTCCAATGGCTCCCTCTCCAATAACTCCCTTCCCTATATCCATAGGTGCCTATCCCTCACCTACATCCCTACCACCTAGTCTCATGCCTCCCTGCATCAAAGGTCCCTGAGATAGCCGCAATGGCTGCCCACCTCTCCCTCTCCGCTGTAATCGTCCACCACCCCCACCTCCACCTCTGAATCCACCACCTCCTCCAAAACCCCCACCCCCTCCTCCTCCTCCTCCATCACCACCTCCTCCATCCCCACCACCACCATCCCCTCTCCCTCGTCCACCTACCACTTCGTGACCTCCTCTCCTCCTCCGTCTCCGTCCCCTATCCTCCTCAACATCTAGAATCGGCTCTGCTGGATCTGATATCTGAGGAATCAGATGTGTTGCAATGTACTAAGTGTACTCCTCTGACACCCCTGCATCTACCACCCTGACCTCATATGCCATGGTCTCGCCTGTAATGTGCGAAACTTTGCCAATGCCTGATCATAAGGTAACACTGGCCCCCATAAAGTACCTCTCTCGCACCACCCGTGCATACTCTTCTGATCCACTAGGCAATCCCCGCCTCTGCCCAAACTATCTCAAAACTCTACCAAGAAGCTGTCTCTTCACATTGTAGGTTGTCCTACCAATGAGGTATCGTGTCATAAACACATATGGCAACGCCTCTGCATCATCCTCCCAGGGCTCACACTCAATATACAGCCTCCAGATCATTGTATCCAAATCATCCAGTGCCCGCTACCACCACTCTAACTTCCCTAGGTGGGGCTGACTCATCATACCTCCATACATGTCTACATATGGCTGGTCCACTGCACGGAATCTTAGACTAACTGGTCGAGTAACAGGTAAGTGCTCCCACGCCCAAATATGCAGCAACGTGATCCGCACTCCCAATGAGCCCACCCCTTTGTATGCTACCTCATGTAGATCTCGATATAAGTGCGATAGCACGTACAGTCCCCATGCAAATCGAGTCCCCTCTATCATCATTTGCTCAATCACCTGACCCCAACCAATGGCAAGTCCATGCGATCGTCGATTTGGACATAGCAGTCCCCCAACAATCCCTGCTAGCACTGATGGTAATGGCTCATACAAGGCTGCTATATCCTCCCAGGCTATCGACCCATCATCAATTAAGACATCTTCATCAAAAAATCTATACACTGTTGTTGTCCCCCACACTCGATCATATGTCACCAGCTCTCCTCAAATGGGAATGTGCATGATGCGCCATACATCCTCCAATGTAACTGTCATCTCCCCTACGCTAAGTGAAATGTGCATGTCTCACTATGCCATCACTTTGCCAATGTTGTGATCAACCCGCGATTCATCTGAATCATGGGCATATACATAACATCATACAAGCCTATCACTGCAATGCAATCCACCTCGGCCTCTGTCAATCAATCGCGCAACACCTGTGTGGCGGGATACCTCTCACGCATTTGTAAGATGTGAAGATCCTCCTACACACATGCATCAACCATCATCATCAGTTGTTTTGTTTCAAACTTTCTTAAGTTTAAACCTAAAATATCAACAGATACTTTGATCAAGTATTTTTGGGTCTTAATAGGTAAGCAATCATGCCACACCTAGACTACAATAGGCATTTATCCTAATGACCTACGTCTCTTCAGGGCTGCTATGGTACAAAACAACTCTTACCTCACCTCTCCATCCATCCATCATTGGCATCCAAAGATTCTTGTTCAAGCACACTGGGGCATCTATTTTCCTAACCAAAAGTGTTATTTTGAACACAACGCAATAATGCTACATTAACTATACAATAACGCTACATTGACTATACAATAGCGCCACCTCACAACAGTGCTCAATCAACTACTCAATAGCGCTAAAGCAGCTATGCAATAGCGCTAGTTTTGACAACAACACTAAAACCACTATGCAATAGCGCTATAGCGGCACAATAGCGCTAATTTAGTTGACAATAGCGCCAAAACACAATTTTAGCGCTATTGTGTTGACTCAACTTGGACCAAGCCAAAAAAATATAAAAAATGCATAAAATTCAAAAATTCAAATTCACATATTGTTGGTTCGTAGTCGTCTGGCCACTGGAATCTATGGACTCACTTTAGTCGATGATCTGCTATAGGCACCAGCATCCTGACTCCTACTTGCTCTTCCAAAGGGTCACTATCAGAGCTCAAATTTCACTATGGATGCGAATGCAAACGAGCCTATTTTCAACCCTTTCCCCCCATATATACCCTTCGCCATAACGCTAATTTTCCCCTCGCTCACCGCCATGGTCCCCATGAACTTCCCGAGCCTCCTATTTCTTCATTTTCTCTTCGATTTCTTCTATTTCTCACCAGTATTGCTAAATTCTTCTCTTCTACCACCCTGCCAATTTTCATTCTTTTTCGAGAGATCGCTCGATTTTTCAAAATTTTCGGCCCATCTCTCAAGGGGGCATATCACCCATTAAATTAACATTTTATGGGGCATATTTCTTCACACCTATTTTTCTTTCTTTGAAACGACGCAATAAACTGCACTGTCTCAAAGAGGGGCAAATGTAGTCACATAAACCTGTCCAGTTTAATTAAATGAATATTTGCTATTTATTTGATTAAAAACCCACTAGCCATCAGTTAATTAAATTAACATTTAATTAATCCATCTCCAAACATTCTCCTATTAATTAAATAAATTATTCAATTTAATTTAATTAATTCATTAACTAAATTCACAATCAATTAAATGAATAAATCTTATTTATTTCATTTAATCCCCCTTTCCTCTTTTAAATAAATTAAATAAAACATTTATTTAAATCATTAAATCCCCTCCCACTTGCATTCTCCTAAAAATGCAACTTGCACCTATTTGTTGAAATAAATGAATTTTATTTTAATAAAAATCCTATTTTCCCTCACCCACCAAATCCACTTGCAATTCTAAACCCCTTAGATTCTTCTAACCCCTTCCTAATTAGCCTAATCCATTCACCAAATATTGTCACATTCCTAAGCAACTTGGAGTCACTTCTCAAAGACTTCAAAGTCTTTGAAAAACATTAAATGTTGTGTGTTTTCAACAATTTAACCTCTAAAGTCTTCCAAACCACTTATGGCTCTTACATGACCATTAATGGTTAAATCCACTTGCACCCATGGTTAGAGACTTTGACCCTTAAACTCAACCCTCATGTGACCCATGTGTCTTCTCAAACATTTATTGCTTTGACCATGGTTATCCCTTTAACCTTTGCACAAGAGTTTATCCATTGGATAAAAGCATTATTCTTTGAATAATGAATTTATTCACTCAACCCAACCTGGACCTTAACTCCCAAGTTAACTCTTAGGTCATGTCAAGCATTTAATGTTTATTCCTTCTCCTCTCAACTCATCTCATGTTGACACTTGTCATCCTGGGATTGGGTTGAGCGCCCTCACATGGATTAAATATCATTCAATCCTGACCCTTGTTGAGATTACTCAATCTCAACCATCCATTGCTCCATTTTTCTTATAAATAGAGCCCATTTCTTCATAATCCAGATCCTGGAAACTTGTATGCATTTACATTATAGTCATTTTTAGAGAGCATTTAGCATAAATCAATCATATTCACTCTTTTGGTTTAAAATCAACACTAGCTAATTAGACAAATCTCTCATTTTAGCTCTTGTTCACATTTGCATAACATTTTAGATTAATCATCATTTCAATCTTGAATCTTCATAAGGCATCTATAGTGCAAAAAGCTACTGAGAGCTACACTAATTTGGAACTTGGAGAGGAGAGGAGCAAGGGAGAAGGAGCTAAGAGCATGTTAGAAGGCATTTGGGGATGCCTTGTTGTATTTGCTTCCATAATTAAATATTTCATCATGTTTTTAGTGCCTCTTTTGATATGTCTGCTTAGACTAGTTTTTGGTTGATTGACACTAACATTTATCTTTGTTTCTTGTGTTTTTGTGTGTTATACGACCACAGGTTTTAGTCTAACATTGTTCATTTTGTAGAGCATGACTTATAAATTGTCTTTTCTTCTTGATGACTATGTTCACTGTGCCTATGTATCCTTAAGGTTGTAGCAATGCCCAAATGATTGCTATCACTGTCTTTTTCTTTAGGACTACACTTTCATGACTAGAGATTGGATCATCGTCTTCATCCAACAATTTGATTTTATCAAAGAGACTGTGATTCTATGTCTTATGACCTCTATTTTAAGGTATAAATATTGTCTTCTCTGTTATGACTATCCTCGGGTCCTTTCAAGCCAAAGCTTCTTTGGTTAATAGTCATAGTTGAATTTGAGAGATAAGCTTCTTTCTTGGGCTATCTTTTCATTATCACCCTCAAAATCCAGAAGCGTCTTTTCATTATTTAAATATTATGAACTCTTTTTTGACCTCAGTCATGACATCTTTTGTGTCTCAACTGTGATGTATATGTCTTTCATGTCCTAGATCTTTCGCCACAAAACTTGTTACAGTAAAAAATGTATCCTTTCTATTTTTGTGACTGTCTTTTCAATGTTTTCACTATTATCAATTATAGTCTTGGCATGTGTATTTGACCTCTTTTTACCTCCTAGAACCATCAAGGTCTTTAAAGCTTCCTTTGAAAAAATAAGTTGTCCTTCTTGGAATGTTATTGTGTTTCTATCACTATATTTCTATGAGTTTGTAGACTGCCAATCACTATTCTTGTGGTGGCTTGAAGGGTACTCTAGCCTTTGACAAGACTCTCCTTCATTCTATTCACTGCTCTTATCATGAATGAAGGCTATCACAACCATTTATACTGTCCTTTGGGTGAATTGTTTGACAATTTACCTTCACCATGTTGATAATTTTGAAAGGTTTTATTCTTCCAGTAAGAACCACAAATGTTCACTATCATTCTCCTTGGGTAAGCTTTGTCTCTCTTTAATTTGAGACTCTCATTCAGCATATCTTCTCTTTAAACAATTAAAGGACTTCTCTAGAGTAGATAACTCTACCTTGGTCTATGTCTTGGACTATCATTTTAAAGCTATTTTCTATAGAAACCCTTGCTATAGGTCTCATCATCGATGATTTGTTCTTGATCTTTGTCAAGACTACTCATATTTTTACCTAAAGCTTTTGTTGCTCTCTACTACTGATGATAGCCTTTGTGGGTGGGACTTATTATTGATCTTTTTTATTTATGACAATCCTCCGTGTAGGTATATTGGCATTTTGAAATGCAATCCCTTATAGCCATGATGTGACAATCATTGTCAACTACTTGTAAGTTTGATGGAATGTAGAAAAGGATCCATTGTAAGCCTTATTATTGAGGAAAACACATCAACCAAACTCAAAAAATTGTTGGAAGCAAACATAACTTCATTGCTTTTATCAATATCACTATCTTTGCTGCTTTATGCCACCATTCTCTATTTTTAGTTGTGACTTTGAGCGGAGACTTTGTTGAATGGCCTTCGTTGAGGACCATCCTATCTTCATCCTCCATAAACAAGATTTTGATTCTATGAAATGCCCTTTTGTTGTCCTTTGGAATAAAAACCTTTCTAATTGTTTCCTCTTCTTTGGAGAGTGATGCTCTATTTTAGATCCATATTTGTAACTCTTGACAATGATCCTTTTGAACTATGTTTTAGGTCTTTTATGTTGCAGACTGATTTGTGATAGACTTTGAAGATCTTCTCATGATTGTAAATGATGTGGTTGAGCTCTCTGTGAAAGTTGCTAATGATTGAATAGGTGCATGGGCTTTAGACATTCAAAAAACCTACTCATTCCCTTGTCGGTTCTTAGCAAATATCTACTACTTAGAATAAGGACCTTTGAAGGTCATCAACAAAGACATCTATTATTGATTCTAGACTAACAACAACAATTTATTAACATAAACCACATAAAGAAAATAAGAAGTAAAATGTCCCTTTTTTGTCCTCATGTCAACTATGAATGTCTTTGTGTAATGTCATTCACTTGTATTTACAGTAGTTTGTGTATTGTTGTACCCTTGTATCCACTATAGATTATCCACTATAGATTTTCATTAAGTCATATACTCGAACGGTGAATAACTCATCATGTTTTAGAAGACTCAGAAGTAAACTTATTTTATCATTTGATGTCTTCAATACGTCTTCATTTCACATTTATTGAAAGGAGCGGCATGAGTTGACAAAATTTGTATGAAATTTGTTGTTACATGCGTACATTGAAGATACTATACAAACATTGATTGTACTGAACACACCATTTTTTCTAAACTGTAGAGGTATAGTTAATTGTTTCAGAACAGAGACATACTTGAGATTATATTTATTTATTAAATATTGTTATATCCCTTGCGTACCAGTTTTATATTCCATATACCACAGGTTTAATACGTGTAGATTGTTAGGATGGGGAGGTGATGAAATGGTAGATTTTGATTGATTTGGAAGTCCAAGGTTGTGGTGAAGGTGTCCAACATTTCTCATCAAACGATATTGTGTGGACTCCAATTTGTGTGGAAGATGATTCTATAACAACCTTTATGCAGCAATTCCACTTGCAAGATTGGATGCATAACAAATACCATACAATAGTGTACAATGAACATGCCACAAAGATGCATTCCTGGTTAGTATATCGATTCATTGCAATACTTTTTTAAGCTTATATTTTTATAAATTGTCTAGTTGACAATACGGGAGGTCGTATTGCAGTTATTTGTGTGTGTATGGTCTAGAGGACCATAGGAACAATCCTCCATGGAAGAACTGTGCTAGGCACTTTAAAAAAAAACAGGGTTGTCAGCACGTGAATGTTAAGGTGTTGTATGGTAGACTAGAAGTGGCAATTTTGATATACAAGGAAATGTTTCATGTAGATGGCGAGGGTGAATTTTGTCATGGTGTCGATGACATAATGAAGGAGGCGCGGTCTCAATTTGCATCAAACCTTTCAAGAGAATGCAAAATTTATATAGAGAGCTTGTTGGCGATGGATGTTAGTATTGATGCTATCATGGAAAGACATCTTTTTAATCCTATTTTTTGTAGCATTCTAAGGCAAAGAGATGAGTTGTAATGGCCGCCAAAATACCCTAGAGAACTAACCAAACGACTAAGAAAATAGAGATAATTTAATTTTTTTTTAAAGAACAATTATAACCCATACATTAACTACACATGATCATATGAACATAAATATGCAAGTGGAATTAACTTACATCACATAGATCAACATCAAATAGATTTACATTCCCTAGGGTATCTCAATGTCACTAATAAACTTAACATTAAGATATGCACATTAACAAATCATACTACCACATAGTTTCCTCAATTTATCCTAATAATCATTCCACCTAATAAATATGGGAAAATAACCATTTAACTACACCAGTACACATACATGAATCTCAACTTATTAACATATCCATAGACCTCATTATCATTTGTTCATGAATCCAAGTCATACTAATACTAGGTTCATTTCAATGCACCGAATCCAAATGTTCCTAATCATAGTTTGCATCAACTAGATAACACCATCAATTCTAAACATAATCAATTCATTTCTTAATGGAAGAATACACATAAGTGTTTACAAGTTACATATCTCATGTTACAATTATTACAAACATGACCATTACAAGTATACATCCTCTGCTACCAACAAGGAACCATAATCTTCAACTACAAGGATAATTAGCCTAATTAACAAATCATGTCTTACACAAGACAATCATCCCCTATATACAACATCTATTTAGATAATGATTCATAGTCTCTAGTTACAAATATAGATATCTAAGATACATTATATAATGAAGTCTCTCAACCAAGAATATAAATAAATTTTTCTCCAAGAATCCAAGCATACGTTGAAGAGATAGAAAATCCTCAAATGCACATGAATGTCCTATGAAGAAGAATCCCCATGGAAGAAGGAGTCAAACCACCCGAGAATGTGGAACCAAAAAGGTCCACCCCCCCGTGCTCTGGAGAATGACATAAGGTGCAACACACACTCTAAACCTAGGTTGACACCTAACATCCAAGGAACATAAAAATAGTCTCACAACAAAATTAACTAGTAAACAAAAATGAACAAAATACTCAACAAGGCTTAATCATGAATAACCAAAAAACCACCAGAGGTAACTAACAAAAAAAGGGTAAGGTAATAGGACACATGTACGCTAGCATTTGATGTTGTTTCAATGATGCTCCAGTGAAGATTGCTGATATCTGATGCATGTAGATCCTTAGGAGCTATCATTGATGGAAACTCAACTTTCTGACCTTATCCACTATGGAGTTTTGGTTAATCGGATGTCTTGAGTAAGTTTTTTGGTATCAAGTCTGCCCGGTGAAGCTCAGTGTATAGTTTTGTGGGCATTTCTTATTTCCGATGAAGTAGATTTTGGTTTCGATGATCAGGGTTAGTTGGTCGAGTATCAAAAGAAAATTATCATGCAAAGCAAACCCCGGTATTCCTTCCTAGGCCTTTTCGAAGATTCGATATCCAGTAGACCAGTAAAATAGTGTTATCTTCATTATTATTGGTGTAACTGATGATTTAATGATGAACAGTTACTACCAAACCAGTACTGAGAGGGGGGGTGAATCAATACTGAGAAAAACACTTTTCCTTGAACCGGTTTGACTGAAAACACTACACTTGACTGGCAATCAATAGCACCGGTCTAAACCAGATTACTACCGGTTAAACACAATAAGAATGTGAAAGGCATAAACCGGTAACTCTTAGCTTTCCACACAATCTAAAATCTTATTTCCACTTCACCCATATGCATACACTAGTAATACATCAACAGAAATGTAAAGACTTACTGGTTCAACATGCTTTACCGCTTGACAGAGAATAACAAAGCATCACATGAAAAGCATCACCCATAACACACATATTTTTCACGTGGAAACCCAACTGGGAAAAACCACGGTGGGGATGAATACCCACAATTTGTTCTTTGAACCCTTTTGAAATCCACTCTGTTAGGAGCCTAGTCCAGTTAAAGACTTTACAATAGGTTCTATTAGGAACCGATCCTACAAGGGATCACCTGATTAAGGGATGGCTAAAATACCCAGTTAAGGGTTAAACCCTGTTAAAGGTTACCTTGTTAGAGGATTTTAAGAACTCAATGATTTTGAGTCACCCAGTTAAAGGATTTACAACAAGCCAGTTAAAGCTACCCTGTTAAGGGATTTTCCAACTGTTGAAGTGGTTAGAGGTCAACAGGTATTACAATGATCTCGTAACAACACTTCAATGCCAATGCAGATCTGCTTTAGTTCCTTCCTTCTGCAATCACACTCTGCAGGTATCTATTCTCTTATATGGTCTGGCAAGAATCACGTATCTCTGCACTTAGATACACATACAACATTTGCCAACAACCTCAACATGGAAATCAACACCGACCTTATAGGAAACAGATAGGTTGGTAGCATAAACCCTAAACATTTAGGTTAAGCAATTCAATCGGTTCAATCCTAACCGTTGAACATATTGCATTGATTACAACAGTTTTGAATAGATCTCAAGACGTTCTCCAACGTTCGTTCTTCACTGCTTCTTAGAGGTTGATAACCCATCACACGTTCTCCACCGTTTATAAAGACTTCACACATTCCTGAGGTAGATAGGATCAATCTCCTTCATGCAAGATCCTTCACGCGCACAAGGCTAATGTGGCAACATAATCTGTTCTTCATTACAATGCTAACTCATCACACGATATCATCGGTTGAATCACATAGGCTTGGAATACTTCAACTAAAAACCCTAAAGCTAAGACTACCAATCAGTAGTCATACCATATGAAACCTTGATACAAAACATTCCATATACCGGTTCACATTCCAACATACCGGTTCACTTAGACAGACATACTGCTTCATTTTTTCACATATAACGATTCACAACATCATACCGGTTCTCTTGCAAGTTGCTTACTTAAATATACCAGTTCACTCTTCAGCATATTGACATCAATGACAACATACAATATCATCATGTCATCATATTCTGCACATATGCCAACAATCTCCCCCTTTGGCATTGATGGCAATATACTAAAATATCTCTCCGCTTCACATCTTCTCCCCCAACATAGCAGATATCTTCTTTGCTTCACATCTTCTCCCCCTTTGACAACAATGGCAAAGTGGAGGCATATACATCTATGTTCTACTATGTTGCTCCCCCTAAGGAGTAGCATCCTTCATCACACCAATCCTGAAAAAGATATATCAATGTAATTCCTAACTGATGTGGAGCACACACCTTTAGTTCACATCTTGAAGGGGCAGCACCCCTAATTCACCTCTCAAATAGGTAAAGGTAGCCTTCGGTAGAGGCTTGGTAAATATGTCTGCTAACTACTCCTCACTGGAAATATGTTCCAATACAACTTCTTTGTTCTGAACATTTTCCCTTAAGAAATGATACTTAAGCTCAAAGTGCTTGGTTCTAGAATGTAAAACCAAATTCTTGGAGATGTTAATCGCACTTGTGTTGTCACAAAATATACTTACCGGTTCAGATACAGGAACTTTGAAGCCATTTAATACATGATTCATCCAGATTGTCTAGGTGCAGCTCATAAATTCTACAACATACTCCGCTTCTGTTGTAGACTGAGAGATACAACTCTGCTTCTTACTCATCCATGAGACTAGTCTGCCACCAAGAAAGAATGCACCACAGGTTGTGCTCTTCTGATCGTCCACATTACCAGCCCAATCAGCATCTGTAAACACTTTTAGGTTGAAATCATTACTGTATGGATACCATAATCCATAGTCAATAGTTCCCTTCAGATATCTCAGAATCCACTTGAATGCTTCCAAGTGGGATTCTCTTGGGCTTTTCTGGAACCGTGCAGTAATGCCCACTGCATGTGCAATGTCTGGTCTGCTATGTACTACATAGTGCAATTTACCAATCATTGATTGGTATTCCTTCTCATTTACCAACCCTGAGTCATCCTCTTTTGATAATTTACAACAAGTCACCATCGGTGTACCAACCGGTTTGTTGTCTTCCATGCCAAAGGTCTTCAAAACCTCTTTGACATACTTGGACTGAGTGATAAAGATTCCATCTTTCATTGTTGAATCTGTAGTCCAATAAAGAACTTAATCTCCCCTATAAGTGACATCTCAAATTCCTTTTTCATCTCATCTGCAAAATCATGACTCATCTTGTCATCTCCTCCAAAAATTATGTCATCAACAAATACCTCACATATTAGAATCTGATCTCCTTCTAACTTCAAGTAGATATTACTATCCTCACTTGTTCTCTCAAATCCAATCTTCACAAGATGGGAGTGCAAGCGTTCATACCATGCTCTAGGTGCTTGCTTCAGTCCATACAAGGCTTTATGTAGCCTACACACCATGTCACTATCTTTTGATAGGGCAAACCATTCTGGTTTCTCTATATACACCTCCTCTTCTAGTATTCCATTCAGGAATGCAGATTTTACATCCATTTGATATACTTTGAATCCCTTGAATGTTGCATATGCAAGAAGCATACGAACTCCTTCCAATCTGGCTACTAGAGAAAAGGTTTCCCCATAGTCTTCTCCTTCTTCTTGGGCATATCCTTTACACACCAATCTGGCTTTGTTTCTAACCACTGAGCCATCTTTATTCAGCTTATTTCTGAAAACCTATTTGGTTCCAATGACATTTTTATGCTCCAGTCTGGGTACCAAAGACCATGTACCATTCTTTTCTATCTGGTCAAGTTCCTCTTCTATTGCCTTGATCCAATCTTCATCTTTATGTGCCTCTCTGAATGTTTTAGGCTTGAATTCAAAGATCATGCAAGAGTTTTCTTTGACTTTTCTTCATGTAAGAATTCCTGCATCCTTGTCTCCTATGATCTGCTTTGGATCATGATTCAGCTTTACATACCTAGGAATGATCTTGGTTGTTTCCTCTTGCTTTTCTTCTTCATCCTCATCTTCATCACCATCAGCATCTACCGATATAGGAGCATTGTTACTGGTGCTAGGTTGTTTTGTAACCGGTTCCCAAAAGGTTACTACTGGTTCATCTCCTACTTGCTCACTGTCGGTTACCTCATATTTCTCAGAGGTTTCATCAATTCTAACATTGATGCTTTCAACAATTCTTTGAGTCCTATTGTTGAAACATTTGAGAGCTTTGCTCTTTGTGGAATACCCTATGAATATTCCCTCATCACATTTAGCATCAAACTTGCTTTGATGTTCACTCCTCTTGATACAACATTTGCTACCAAACACTCTAAAGTAGCTTACCACTGGTGTCTTACCGGTTCAATACTCATAAGGTGTTTTATCCTTACCCTTTTTGATGAGTACCCGGTTCATTATGTAGACTGCAGTGCTCACCGCTTCTCTCCAAAAAGTGTGAGCAACTTTTCCTTGGATCAACATAGTTCTAGCTGCTTCAACCATAGTCCAGTTGTTCCTCTCTGCTAGGCCATTATGTTGTGGAGTCTGGGGGGTAGACAGTTGCCTCTTGATGCCATTCTCTTCACATTATTTGTTGAATTCACTAGAAGTGAATTCTCCTCCTTGATCAGTTCTTAAGCACTTAATCCTCTTACCGCTTTCTTTTTCAACCAGTGCTCTGAAGGCTTTGAACTTTCCAAAAGCTTCAGATTTGTCCTTCAAGAATGTGACCCACATCATTCTTGAGCAATCATCAGTAAGAATCATAAAATACCTATCTCCCTGCATACTCCTAGTTTTCATAGGACCACATAAATCAATATGCACAAGATCAAGTAACTTGTCTGCAATGAAAGATTTACCTTTGAAGGTTGTGGAAGACATTTTCCCCAGTTGACACTCTCTGCACAAGGGATTTTCCGGTTTTCTCAGCATAGGCAATCCTCTAACTGCCTTGATCTTACTAGCCTTCGCAATATTATCAAAGTTTACATGGTAGAGTCTTATATGCCATATCCAGCTATCATCAAACTTAGCCATTAGACATGTACTGACATTAGCATTTAGCTAAAATAGGTTACCTTTGGTCTGCATACCGGTAGCCATCAGTTCACCATTCTTTCCTTTGATTTTGCACACTCTATTTTTGAATTCCAGAGTGAGTCCATTATCATTCAATTGAGCAACACTCAAAAGGTTGTGTCTGAGACCTTCTACCCAATACACATTGTCAGCACTACTTCTTCCATTCAGAGAGATGGACCCTCTGCCTTTTCCCATACGTGGTGCATCATTACCAAAATGAACCACACCACCATCATACTCTTCCAGAGATAGAAACTTACTCCGGTCACCAGTCATATGGTGAGAACAACCACTGTCAATAATCCACTCATTGGAATTATCAAAGCGGGAGACAAGAGCCTTCTTGTCTGACACATCTTCCTTGACTACTACAAACACAATATCTTTACTTTCTTCATCTTCTGATTCCTCATCAGTGACACCTTCATCAACTGCTACAAAATAGTTTCTCTAGTTTCCTCCTTTGAACTTCTTGAACCTCTCCAGTTTGTCCTTGTTATCACCATTAGGGAAGTTTATAGCAATGTGTCCTATCCAGTTACAAGAAAAGCGTTTCAAAGGATGCTTACCTCTGTATTTACCGGTTCCCTTGGGAAGTCTCTTGGCAAGAAGAGCTTCAAATTTCATCAGGATCTCCTCATCATCCATTTCTCTACTTTTTCTTGGTTCACCACTGGTACTAGCTTCTTTGCCTTTTCTAGATGGTGCAGCAGATGCTCTGAAGGTTGATTCAGTCTTCTGAATACTGCCATCATAATTATTTAGCTCATAAGTTGTTAACTTTGCAATGATGGAGTCCAGGGATACCTTTGTCTTGTCTACAGACCTCAACTCCTGAATAGCAGCAACCCTTATTGTATAGACCGGTAATAAGGATCTCAAAACTTTGCTAACAATAGTGGAATCTTCCATTTTACCACCTACACTCTTGATATCTCCAACAACAGTTTTGATTCTTATTCCATATTGTTGAATGGTCTCTCCTTCAACCATCTGCATGTCTTCAAACTTTCCCCTAAGGCTTTCTTCCTTAGCTTGTTTCACATGCTCATCACCGCCATAGATATTCTCAAGGGCATCCCATACTTCTTTGGGATTCTCTTTATCCTAAACATCAATAAACTCAGTGTCAGATAAACTGTTGATTAGGGCTTCCATGACTTGCCCATTCTCCTGAATCTCTCTCTTTTGATCATCAATGAGAGTACCGGTAGGGATAACATAAGCATTCTCAACATAGCTCCAGTGTTGAGCACCCATGCTTCTGATGTATATCTTCAATCTGTCCTTCCATATTATAAAGTTGTCTCTGTTGAACTTTGGACCTTCCCTCTTCATCATTAGAGTAGGATCTTTACCTCAAGCGGTTAAGCTTACAACACAGAGGACCTAGAAGATGCTCTGATACCAATTGATGATTCAATGATGAACAGTTAGTACCAAACCCATACTGAGAGGGGGGGATGAATTAGTACTGAGAAAAACACTTTTTCTTGAACCGGTTTGACTGAAAACACTCACTTCACTGGCAATAAATAGCACCGATCTAAACCAGATTACTACCGGTTAAACACAGTAAGAATGTGAAAGGCATCAACTAGTAACTCTTAGCTTTCCACACAATCTAACATCTTATTTCCACTTCACCCATATGCATACACTAGTAATACATCAACAGAAATGTAAAGACTTACTGGTTCAACATGCTTTACCGCTTGACAGAGAATAACAAAGCATCACATGAAAAGCATCACCCATAACACACATATTTTTCACATGGAAACCCAACTAGGAAAAACCACGGTGAGGATGAATACCCACAAGTTGTTCTTTGAACCCTTTTGAAATTTTCTCTGTTAGGAGCCTAGTCTGATTAAAGACTTTACAATAGGTTCTATTAGGAACCGATCCTGCTAGGGATCACCCGGTTAAGGGATGGCTAAAATACCCGATTAAGGGTTAAACCCTGTTAAAGGTTACCTTGTTAGAGGATTTTAAGAACTCAATGATTTTGAGTCACCCAGTTAAAGGATTTACAGCAAGCCAGTTAAAGCTACCCTGTTAAGGGATTTTCCAACTATTGAAGTGGTTAGAGGTCAACAGGTATTACAATGATCTCATAACAACACTTCAATGCCAATGCAAATCTGCTTTAGTTCCTTCCTTTTGTAATCACACTCTGCAGGTATCTATTCTCTTATATGGTCTGGCAAGAATCACGTATCTCTGCACTTAGATACACATACAACATTTGCCAACAACCTCAACATGAAAATCAACATCGATCTTATAGGAAACAGATAGGTCGGTAGCATAAACCCTAAACCCTAAACATTTAGGTTAAGCAATTCAGTCAGCTCAATCCTAACCATTGAACATATTGCATTGATTACAATAGTTTTGAACAGATCTCAAGACATTCTCCAACATTCGTTCTTCACCGCTTCTTGGAGGTTGATAACCCATCATGCATTCTCCACCGTTTATAGAGACTTCACACGTTCCTGAGGTAGATAGGATCAATCTCCTTCATGCAAGATCCTTCACGCGCACAAGGCTAACGTGGCAACACAATCTGTTCTTCATTACAATGCTAGTTCATCACATGATATCATCGGTTGAATCACACAGGCTTGGAATACTTCAACCAGAAACCCTGAAGCTAAGACTACCAACCGATAATCATGCCATATGAAACCTTGATACAAAACATTCCATATACCGGTTCACATTCCAACATACCAGTTCACTTGGACAGACATACCGCTTCACTTTTTCACATATACCAGTTCACAAAATCATACCGGTTCTCTTGCAAGTTTCTTACTTTAATATACTGGTTCACTCTTCAACATATTGACAGCAATGACAACATACAATATCATCATGTCATCATATTCTGCACATATGCCAATAGTAACGTGTGGTCCAGATTCCTTGGATAGATTCTAGTGATTGGTGATGTGTTCGAGATAATTAGTGAGACCTTTAGGAAGTGTGTGAACATGTATTTTGGGTTCGGGATATTGTTTTGTGAAGATCTGAGCCGACTTGAAGCTACACGTTTCATATTTTGATATTTTATGAAGTCGACTTGCGGGAGATCAATTTTGCTAGTGCGGATATATAAGATTGTCTTGGTTAATGCATTTGTGTGTGGATATGATGTGTAAGATATCTTTGGGAGTGATTGAGCATATTTCACGTGCACACCTTGAATTGTGTTGATCTAGTAAGCAGAGCGGAACAGAGCAGTTTAGCAGATCAATCACAGCGGATCACTTTGTACCTAACCAGAACTGTTATTTGGCATAGTCAGATACTTTCATTCAGTTCATTACTCAGTATAATCATTTTCTATCAGCCTGCAAGGCAGTAAGTCTTCCTCTGGGTTGTAGCCCTTTTTGTAACTGAGCAGTGAGAGGTAGTGTTCCTGAATGCAAGTGCATTCCCCTTTTGTAATATTGTTTTGCTACTGGCCATAGTGGGATAATATTGTGGGTTCAAATCCCACCATGGTTTTTCCCTTTCCGGGTTTCCATGTAAAAATATTGGTGTTATGGTTATGTGCTTGTTTACTTTGTGTTTTTGCATTTCAGTTTCTTATGTGTGCATCTAGTTGATTAAGAATCAAATTAACAATTTTATAAATATCATAACATTGATTCATCCCCCCTCTTAGTGTTCATTGATTCCAACAAATGGTATCATAGCCTTGTGCCTCAGAAGAATCTTAACAGCTTGAGGAAAATCCAAAAGATTGAATCAATGGACTCTGGTTTATAGAGACAGCTTGTTGTGGCACTTGAAGATCTTGATGTAACAATGAAGGAAAATAGTAGCTTGAAAAGAAATCTAAGTGCAGTTGAAGACTTCATTGAAACCCTGAAAGATCAAGTAAACACTTATTGGGAAAAGAGAAAGGAACTAATGGACAAGCTAAAGGAAAAATAAGAACAACGTGTTGACAATCAAATTTTACAAGACAAGACTGATTAATGCGAGAAGCTAGCTAGGGAGAATACAATTTTGAAAGAATTAGATGCAATCTATTGTGATGAAGCCAACTAAGGAGATTGAAGACTGGAAGAAGAATGAAGAAAGTTTGACTCAATCCTTGAATGATAGATCTAATGGATGTTGCAAATTGACATATGAGAATGATTAGTTGAAGCTTGAACTGGTGCAGATAAAGAATGATGGACAAGAACTTGAGAGACAGATCATAATTCTAAGAGATGAGATGACTATTGTTAATGAGTACAAAGAAAAGTTAAAAGCTATTTCAGCCCATTTGGATGAGATGTTGGATAGTCAGAGACATGGGAAAGACACAAGAGGACTTGGATATGAGAAAGGAAAATCCTCTGATTCTGGATAGAGTAATGCAAAATCAAATCATCAGCAGAGCAAGAAACTTTTGGTAAGACAACCTAATGCCTATAAATTCAATAGTAGATGTTTTACTTGCAATAAATTTGGTCATATGGCAAATCAATGCAGAAGTAGGATGAATAATGGAATGATGAATAATTGTCCTACCTTTATCGGTCAATGTTTCAAATGTAACAATTGTGGACATAAGTCAAATATGTGCAAAATGATGATCAATTTTTAGAAAAAAAGATGTTTTGCATGTGGGATGTTTGGACATATATCTAGCCAATGCAGGATGAGACCAAATTAGATGAACTTTAGGCCTATGCAAAGGAATATTGTTTGTCATGCATGTAACAAAGTAGGTCATATTGCAAGACATTACAGAAGCAAGAATGCACCAGTGAACAAGAACAAATTTGATGAGAAATGAAAAACAAAGGTAGATGAAATCATAGATCAACACAACAAGATGTTGGTAAAGAAAGAAGATCAGAATGTGAAGAATGGCTCCAAACCTGAATCCGATGATGGATGCTCATCTAGTAACTACGGATTTTTGGGCTTAGGGGAAGTTTTTCATGCAAATCAGTAGAACCCTCTCTTTGGAGATCTGTAACCGGTTCCAGAAGGTTGCAATAGATCTAGCTTATGTATGCATATATTATTTGAAAGATCTCATGGAGATTTAAGGTTCCAATAAGCGTTTTCATGAAAAACAAGGCAACCAGAAGCTTAAAGGTTGAAGCATTTATTAAAACTTAAATTTAGGTTTTCAAAGGTTAAAAGGTATTTCAAAGGTTCATTCTTTACAATGCGAATGAGAGAATAGAGCAGAGCAATGTGCAAAGGTGATTTGGTAGCTTAAATCAGTCTTGTAGCGATCAGTGAGCAATTTCTTGCACCCTGTTGAGAATTAAAGGTATTTATCCATTTTTCATGAGCTATCTATTTTAAACATTGAATTTGATATGGCATCTGCATCCATTATTTCTACCCCTTTGGTTGTTAAGATTTCTGATAGAGCAAGGTCTGTTTTTAAGAAACACCCTTTCAAATTCGTTGAAGACGATCTGGAAGGAGCCTTTTCTTCAGTTTCGTAAGGTGTTATTCATAATGAAGACATTAGGACATATATCCACTATGATATTGAGGAGCTGGTAGTGTTGATATGTTAACCCTTTACAACAAGCATTTGGCGGATAGTTTCGGTAATTTGAAGCCGAAACACAAAATTCATGACAAGGGTTTCATGCAATTCATTCATTTTCCCGTATTCAATGAAGTGAAATGGGTCTAGTATGTCCTCAATAGGGTCCATGATGAATTAATTTGGCTAGACAAACCTTATAAAATGACCAAGTAGGCTATTCAAGAATTCACATGCTTAAGTGCAATTGGTGAAGTGTCACTGCCCAGTCCGAGAAAAGTACATAATAACATTGTGATAGCCGCTGCTAGTTCCAAATTTGACAACAGGGCAATGACTATTAGTGATATCTTGGACCATGATGTCAATTTTTATTTGATGGTGGTAGGTTACAAAGTTTATCAATCAATCAGGAAGAACTTGATCTCTGCTACTGCAATATTTTCAACATATCAGATTCTCGAGGAAGATAAAAGGTATGATCTGTGCACAATTCTCCTGAATGAATTGATAAGTAACTTGAAAAAGATTGAACATGACAAGAAACACACTTTCAAGTTTGGGTCCCTTCTTATTTGTTTGGCATTATACTTCTTGAATGAGATCCTAGGTATAAAAGGAAAAGTCCAATGGGCCTATGATAAACTGATGGTCGTGCAAATCAAGGAAGGGTTGATGGGTATAGGTGATGCTACAATGAGGATATCCACCTTATGCGGATACTTCAAGAATTTCCAATCCACTATGAAGAGCAAAGAAATAATTACCAAAGCCATAGTGGAGAAATATGAGAAAAATATTTTCTTCATGGTAGATAAGGATCAATTCCATATGGAGGGAGTAGAGCTGAGGATAGTGTAGATCATGCCCATGGGGTATGAGGTTGATGCTATCACACTTGAAGCATATGCACAATATCTACTAAGTCAACCGGTAGATCAGAAGGAAGAAATATTTGGAACTTTCAAAGAAAAGGACCCAAGCCTGGATAAGAAATTCACTAAGTCTAGAAGGAAGAGGAAGGTGAGAAAGGAGGTAGAGGAACTTGCAAAGCAATGGGTATTACCTAGGAGGCAGTGTAACAAGCAAGGGAGAAGAATATTTTGAAGGAGGAAGACATGGTAAAGTTGCAAGCTAAATAAGTTCCCTCCAAGCAGACCAAGAAGAAACCGGTACCTCCACCTAAGCCTAAACCAGTAGTGTCTACCGATGGAGCAGAGAAAAGGAAGAAATAGAAGCCTAAAGGACAATATTCTGCAGCAAAGGAATTGACAGAGTCAGATGAAGAGGTAAGGCAATTAAATAAGAATGATACATATGCAAGAGTAGTCTAGAAGCCTACATCCGGTGATGCTCCTCCATCCAAGAAAGCTAAGCCTCAAGTAGAGCCATTTGGAAGGGCTAGAGCTGGCAAGAAGAAGTCTGAAATAGATGAGGCTCTCAAGTCCAGTAAGATAGAAAGCCCATATAAAATTGTGTCTCCATTGACCTTGCAATAGTTAATTGATGAAATTGTGAAGGATAGTAATTTGAAAAATATTTTCATATATTATGAAAATTTTGAGGATAAATACCAGTGGGTAGTAGAAGAAGAAATTGTAGAGTATATGGATAAATTTTGTAAGGTTTTGATAGAGTTATCATCTATGATCCCAAAGAGATTGTATGCTATCTTGGATGCCCGATGACACACTGCCAACATAGAAGATAAAAGGTTGAAAGAATTTACATTAGTAAATTTATGTTTGGAAATATCTAGAGAAGAAGTACCTAAAATTTTGGGACTTACAAAGGAAAACTTCTAAAGCAAGCATAGAGTGAAAAAAATAATGATCGAAAGGGTAGATGAAATAGTGAAAGATACTGAAAGTATTTTAAGGAAAATTTTGAGAGACAATGGATATCAAGTTATTTCAGAGAAAAATGATACTCAACGGGAAGGACACTCAAGTAAAGCCACTTCTCCTCTAGCAATTCATGTACAGATAAAAGTTCCACATGATAAACCAACTATACAAATTGATCTGGTTGAACAGGTAACTCCTGTTGATGCTTCTGAAAAACAAGTTGTGGATAACTCCAGTGATGCTACTTAGGATCCTCCTGAGATATAAAAATTACAGAAATGATAGCATAGGAGCTAGCTGAAGTAGGGAAGAATAAAGATGATGGAAAAGTTTTTGAGAAAGGTGAAGAGGATGAAAAGGACAAAAATGTAGAACTAGTGAAGGAAAAGAGTAAAGAACAAATAGATAATGCTCTAACGACCATGACCAAAGCTACTGTCCTTGATAAGGGAAAGCAGATTGTAGTTGAAGATGATCTTTCTTATTTTTTGGTAGATCTAAGCACTTTATCCCCTCTACAAGCATTAAAGTTGTTCACTCTTGTGCAGATCAAGGCCAGTGAGGACTTACTCAAGTCCGCTCTAGAAGAGAAAGAAGCGATATCTTTGGCCACGTCATTTTTGGAAAAAAATTTGCCTGACCTTAAGTAGATTTCAAATCACTCACCATCCGGTAAGATTAAGGATATGTTGAATAAAGTTGAATCTGATTTTGTATCATTAGAGAAAGCGATAGATATAAAGGTTTTCAATAAATTCAATGAGATGAGGCTTCAAACTTATTTGAAGACAATTAAAGATGAAAGAGAAGTTTTGAAGACTGCAGTGAAGAGTGAAAAGAATGCATTAGATAAAGGTGGTAAAATATTTAAATCATGTCTATTTTTGCCTAAGTTTACTGTAGACATTGATAAGCAAAAAAGAGATTTTGAAGGGAAGCTAGCTAGTATCGGTCATTCATTTTCCCCTCATTCAGTTTTTCCTAGTTCCCTTGAAGCCCAAATAATGGATTTTAATGACAAAATAAAGAGTTTGAATAAAGAAAATGAGCAAATGTTGAGCAGAGTGGGAGAAATAAGAAGTCTGATTACTCTGCGGATGGACACCTTACTCGAAGCTCAATAGGATGCAGTTATTGCCTTAGGTAAATAGGTGCCATCTGATCTCAAAGGTGTTGAAGTGCATGCATACATGTTCAGTGCTCTGATTAATGTTGTAGATTGTTTCCTGAGAAGATGGAATGGGTACTTACACTCCTTGAAGGTTACCTATGCAGACATTTTTAAATTCATGTAAATTATTGCATTCATTTGTACATAAAATTTGGGGGATCCCTACCCTTTTCCATTGATGTCAAAGGGGGAGAGAGCAGTGAAAAATGCAGAGAATTGGGAGAGTGAAATAAAAATTATGCTTATTCTTAGGGGGAGTCTTGGAGTCTGCTGAGTGTACATATTTTAGATTGTCAGATTGTTTGCAGTTTTTGGAGTACTTATTATTTTTCACAGTGTTGTCATCAATGCCAAAGGGGGATATTGTTGGCATTTGATGTTGTTTCGGTGATGCTCCGATGAAGATTGGTGATATATGATGCATGTAGATTCTTAGGAGTTGTCAGTGAGGCAACTTAGCTTTCTTATCTTATCGCTTATGGAGTTTTGGTTAACCAGATGTCCTGAGTAAGTCTTCTGGTATCAAGTCTATGGGCAGTGAAGCTCAATGTACAGTTTTGTGGGCATTTCTCATTTCTAGTGAAGCATATTTTGGTTTTGGTGATCAGGGCTAGTAGGTCAAGTATCAAAAGAAAATTATCATGCAAATCCACCCTCTGATATTGCTTCCTAAGACTTTTTGAAGATCTGATATCTGGTAGAGCGGTAAAATAGTGTTATCTTCATTATTATGGGTGTAACGTGTGGTCTGTATTTCTTGGATAGATTATGTTGATTGGTGATGTGTTTGAGATAATTAGTGAGACCTTTAGGAAGCATGTGAACATGTATTTTGGGTCTGGGATATTATTTTGTGAAGATCTGAGCTGACTTGAAGCTACACATTTATATTTTGATATTTTGTGAAGCCGACTTGTGGGAGACTAATTTTGCTAGTGCGGATATATAATATTGACTTGGTTAATGAATTTGTGTGTGGATATTATGTGTGAGATATCTTTGGGAGCGACTGAGAGTAGTTTCACGTGCGCACCTTGAATTGTATTGATCTGGTAAGGAGAGCAAAGCAGAACAAAGCAATTTAGCAGATCAGTCACAGTGGATCACTTTGTGCCTAACCGGAACTATTATTTGACATAGTCGAATGCTTTCATTCAGTTCATTACTCATTGTAATCATTTTCTATCATCATGTAAGGCAGTGAGCCTTCCTCCGGGTTGTAGCCCTTTTTGTAACTGAGTAGTGAGCTCTAGGTAGTGTGCCTAAATGCAAGTGAATTCCCCTTTTGTAATATTGTTTTTCTACAGGCCATAGTGGGATAATATTGTGGGTTCAAATCCCACAGTGGTTTTTCCCTTTCCGGGTTTCCACGTAAAAATATTGGTGTTATGGTTATGTGCTTGTTTACTTTGTGTTTCTGCATTTCAGTTTCTTATTTGTGCATCTGGTTGATTAAGAATCAGATTAATAATTTTATAAATACCGGAACACTGATTCACCCCCCCTCTCAGTGCTCATTGATTCCAACAATGTATGGGTGTAATCACATGCTATCAACAAGGGTTTCTCTGGTGGTCTCTAGAGTCTAGCGCCCATCAACAAGGGTTTCCCTGGCAGTCTCTCTCTAGACCCCAACTCTCAAGTGATACCCATGCAAAACCAACTCAACCTTTTGTGAAGACAAGGGAGTATAGTCATTCCAACAAGGCCTTCCCAATCTCATCCTATGCCTTTACTAGCACGCTAGGCCATGAGTGGGGCACCACAAATTTATTTTGTTTAATGTGAGATCTACCCAAACTACTAAATTAATTTAATTAAGATTATCACTTGATTAAAGAAAACTTCCAATGAGATTCCCTAGTATCCTCTTGTGGGCCTCAAAACCCACTTGGAAGTCACTCCCCCTATCATGTTCCTATGACCTAGAGTAAAACATTCACATAAAAATACATGTTAAATCTCAAGCATCTCATAATACAACCATCCAAAGGTTCCAACATTCAAAACCGATCCATAAATACTAGTACATCCATAATGCCAATGCCAATGACATCATACAACAATCCATATCATGGATGAAATAATCTCAATATTGCAATTCATCTAAAATGAGATTCCAATAACCAAATAGCAATGTATAGCCAAATAGTTGATTCCCAACAAATCAATATGCAAGATATAATCAAAGCAATGTTTTCCATCGTTTACTACAATATACAACAATCTCTCCTAGAAGCCATATATCCATCAAATAATCATAATCTCAATACCAAAAGAATCACAAACTAGGAGGACAATATGAGGAATCATAGAAAAACCCAAAAGCAAGCCTCTAGTGAAAACACAGACTCAAAAAATCGACATAGAAATCAACTGGAGCAATAAAACACAAAACAACACTTTTGCACAAAACTATGGTGCAATTACACATTTCTCTATTGCCTACAAAGAATACACTAGCACATTTACTCAACAGAATAGAAATTTTGACAAATAGTTCAATGCATATATTATGTAGTGTGGTGCATTTTTAGCCCAGAATAGCATTTTTTCTAACCAGAAAGGTTCATGCATTACCTAGTCTCATGAATTTATTGCCCACGATAGCGCATTAATTAGATATAGTTGCACATATATGATACAAAATAGCGCATATGGGAAATAGTTTAGTACATATGTTATACAAATTGGCACAAATGACAGATGCTCTAGCGCATTTATTCACCAGAATGGCGCATTCATCACAGAGATAGAAAATGACCCAAACACAATGAAAATTATGACTAAGTCTTGAAAAATACTATGATCAAATATTTGACTCCGAACACAGTGAAATTAAAGAATTATAATCATAATATCAAGGCAACAACATAAAATAAGAAGACCAAAGTCCATAGGCATCTATCCAAAAACTTACGGCAGAATATAGAGTTCCACTTTCGACAACCAAAGATTGGAAATCCAAAACATAAAAATATTGCACACTAAGGCTCCCCAAGGAAATAACAATCAAATACTTCCACCCAAATCACAGATGCAGGAAGCTAAACACAAAATCATAATCTTTGAAACACAGCCCCTTCACGAAAAGAATGTCAAATTCTTTTCTCAATGGCAAATATGAATAAGAGAATAAATAAATCCCGACATGTAAGGAATTATTTACTAAGCACATATCAAACAACCTTTTATAGACAATCTTTTCATAAAGCAAATGCATTAGTCCAGAACCACCGACCCAGTAAATTGAAGAAAGGTTTATGAAAACTTGCAAAAGAAAGCGAACAGTAAAAACTGAAGAAGACCAGCAATCCAAAAGTCCAATGAACTCTTCAAACACAATCACATCCAAAACAACTCCAAGATCAAAACTTCAATCCTCATACAATCATAGAAAAATCCATCTCCAAGCCAAATTCAGAAAATACAATGAATTTCTAGCCAAAAGAGCCCCATGACAATAACAAAACTCCATATTTTAAAATTTTCCCAATATCATACCTCATCACATCACAAATAAAAAATAATAAAAATAATAATAAATTTTACAAAACTATTTTTGAAACTCGAGGTAAGATATTGTTAAATAATATTATTCTCCAAATTCAACTAGTAAGAGAGATGGGTAGGTAAATAAACAATAAAACCAATAAGTAAAAGGGTAAACAATTAATTAAACCAAATAAACCAATAGCCAATAAATTAAATAAATCAAATGCACAAATAATATTAAAACTCAACTAAAGATAATGCCACAACTAAACGTTAATTTATTTAATTATAACACCAATAAATAGTTATACTTATATTTATATTAATATCAACCAAAGTAGTTTAAACATTAATAAACTATGTATATTGATTAATTAATAATTTAATTATTAACCACAACTCCACAAAGCGTCGCAACATAAGATTAAATAACTAACCTCTAACAAGACAACTCTAGCCAAGACACTAAAACTAACAAAGTACTAACTAAGCCTAGAGTGTGTGATAGAGTCTCATGCCACCTCCAATCAACTTGCCATTGGGATTAGAGACACGCTCAGACCTATGAAACCAAGTGGAGTTGATGTCTAGTACTTGCATTCCTACATAACATCAAACATCTATAGAACAACATATACATTTGCATATATCATATATAATCAAACAAGTAAAAGAGAGTTGTGACATCACACCTTGCTCATAAATAAGTGGTATAACATCATCTCTTTCACATCCGTGGTAGTAATACAATCATGGCAAACACAACATCATCAATAACCTCATCATATCCCATAGAGAATGAAGTATGGTTAGCACATAGCATGATATCATCATAAGCGACTATAAACCACCACAACATATAATGAGTGCTCACATAATATCCAACATATGTCCAAACATCGTAATAGTCCTAAATATATCATCATCAACATAGAACCATAACATATTAACTGTAAATATGCAATGTCTAGCATCAAACTATAATCATCCAAAATATAATAGAGTCATGAGTATAAAAAAAAAGCATCATAAAAAGTTTAAACTAGGTTCAATTAGACTATTGATGCATAAAAAGAAAGATGAATCAAGGAGGGGCACTACATGGGTTCCTAACATGGAAGGATGTTATGAATGCATGGAAAAGGGTGTGGTCTATTCGAGCACAAAAGGATATGCATGATGCCACTAGTATCATAATATGGAAATTGCAAGATAAGGAAAATTTCTTTTTTTTTCTAACAACCACAAGGGGCCAACAAACCTTTCATTATGGGCATCCAAATTCCCTGGATGCTAGAGATGATGGTTCGACACTCACAAAACTCAATCATCTCAATGGAGTCAACATTTGCAACAAATATATATGGGGTTAGACACCTAAAAGTGATTCCAATCATTATTCATTATATTTATATCCAAGTTTATGCCTTCATAAATGGTAACATTTTTTGTTGTTAATGCAAACAGTACCAATTGTATATGTTGCTAGTTTTTTTACGAGCAACAGACAGGGGTGCCTATTGCATGGGTTGTGTCGTCTCAAAACAAGATCAAGGACATTCAAGTGTGGCTATCTGAGGAGTTGAGACCTGACTAGAGGATCAATGCATTTTTGATTGATGCTAGTGCAAAGATACAAGCCATATAGTATGTGCATGTCTTATTCATTTGAATTAGTGAAATGAAATCCTATGATGGGTTGGTTTTCATTTTATTCATTTTGATGGGATAGTTACAAATCATCATTGACTTTCTACCAAGGTTATTTTAAAATGTCGTGTCCTCCTTTGCATTTGGCACATGCATCAGGCATGGCTGAAGAACGTGTACAAGTATGAAACAAAGGAAAGAGCTATGGATATATTTCACCAACTAGGGACAATCATGATGGCAATGTAGGAAAGTGAAGATAAAACTATTGACCAATTTCATGCTATCATGGACAAATTTAGTGATGAGACATGATTTGTGGAGTACTTCTCGAAGACATGGTGTGAAGGAGAACGCCATTTCAATATAAAGAGGGCAAAGGAAATTCGTGATGCAGCCTCATCCTGGTTGGTGTTGGGTGAAAAGTTGGACTTTGTCCACTTATCATATGGCTAACATTCGACTTCAATTCGCATGCAAATACTGCTCGAGTTCAACGACAATGTAGACAGAGTAGTAGTCATGACATGTCGTACGATGTCCCTCATTCTGTCTTGTTTTGTGTTCCCATTACAAATGTATTTGAATGAAATATTTAGTTCCAACATGTGTGTAAGGTAGCTTTTTTTATTTTATTTATCACAGGTATTTTAGATCTAAGCATTTTCACATAAAGTTTTAGTTGACACAAGATAAGAAATAGATTAAACAAAAAATCAAGACTAATCTTATAAGATGTACAACAATGAGATTTAAATTAAGAACAAATTATCTATCGACTTTCATAAAAAAATATATTATTAATACAATAATTATTTCATAATATTTTTGCCTAAAAATAAAAAAATAAGACATACAATTTTCACCATTACAAAGATTAAACATCATACAATTATAAATGAAGACCCAATACAATTATAAATGAAGACCCAATATAATAGATTTGCAATAAAAATTGTTTCATTTTTTTCACAATATAAATCTCTAATTTTGGTGCTCTATCTCTATTCATACATTTTTCACATGCAATTTGAGTGGTTGTGCCAACATTTAGTTTGGCCAAGCTTTTAGTGAGCATAAAGTCAAGAAAAAGCTACCAAAACAAACCAACGGTCCCTATAAGAATAAAACCTTGTTTGGAAGGATTTTTTCATGTTCTTCACTCCTCAAGGGTTAATAGTTATTAGGAGCTAATTTTGGATAAATTAAAAAGTAATTAGAAATAGTCAAACAAAAACATCCAAACATGAATTTAAAGATTAAGAAATAAAAAATAAAAATGTCAAAATTTACTTTTTTTAGTATGTGATTGATTGTTGAATTGGAAATAGAATTTAATAATGTAAAGGTATGTTGTCCTTCTTTTTTTTCTTTTTTTCAAAATATAAAATAAAATAGGCTTTTTAGTCTTATTTTCTAGTTTTATTTTGCATTGGAATAATTTATTTACATTATAATGTGTATTATGATTTGGCTACATCTAAGATACAACACATTTATATTATAATGTACAATTATATCTAAATTCATGCAAATTACCATGTGATATCATTTTGTGTATATATGTACTATATTTTTAATTTAATAGATACTAATGCATTTATTCATAAAAAATAAAATAAAATTTACAAACCCATTATGATCATTTTTAAATCTCATATTTGTGCACTTATCCATACACAAAATCAATTAGATTAATATCATTTAAATAAAAAGCACATAGAGATAATGTTCCCTACCTGTATGTAGGAGGGGTAAAAGCTAAAAGGATGTTTCATTTTTGTTGGTGTAAATAATTATTCATCATGAATATTATTATACTATACTTAAGTTTACTTAAGATAATGCATTTAATAGTAGTTTGGGTATGAGACACTTGGTTGTTTGTGTCACATTAGGATAGTGTGTGTAGGAGAATTTCCACCTTTTATGGTGTTGATCTTGTTACTACTTTATCATATCCACTTATTGTGGAGTGATAATTCCACCTTCGGTGGGTGATCCACCTCATGTGGAATATTTTATTGTTTCTCCTACCTACCACACCTATTTCCTATCTACCCTTGTTTCTTTGTGAGCCACATATCATGTTTGTGTGATCACATATCCATATAGCCTTGCCTATATAAGCAGGCTCATCTACATTGTAAACAACAACTATTGAACATCTATCGATGATCCAGTTGATCACATTTTGCATCTTGATAGAATACAGTTTATTCCTATCATCTATTTTGTTATCTCTTATTTGTGCTTTCCATTGCCTCTAGATCTTGGCAAAATCTCACAATTTTGAATACCAGAATTGAGAGAGACGATTCAACTTAGACATAATGGTGCACCACTAAGGGCATATTGCACATGATTTGAGCATAGGTCATCCCAAGGAGATCCTATAATGTGTGTGTGTGTGTGTGTCAAAAGGTTTTTAGAATATCTTAAATATTGTCACTTTTTCTTATGATTGAGAAATCTACAAAAGTGACCTCACTTCCACATAAATGACCTCATTTATGTGAAAGTGAAAAAATTTATACTTAATTAATCTACAAGACTAAGTGAGATACACAAAATCAATATGTTCATCTAACCTAATACACAAATAATTTTTCTAATTTCTCATCAGATGAAAAAGTACTAATGATATATTTGGTTTTTCTACCATGGATGTAGAGTGATCTTAAGATTTTAGAGTAATCATGCAATTGCTAGCTATAGAGCATATGAACTATTAGATCTCATAGTTGTCAAGGTAGATATGATAGACTAAGTGGTATTTGTGTAAACCAAAGGGCTCCCTATATTTAGTATGATGTGTAGATTTTGACTAACTTGGTAGAGAGACATGGCATTGAGACTAACATCTTTCATCTACTTATAACTTTAGGATATATGTCAAATTTAATATTACTAGTTTGGACCAAGTAGGTGGTGGAAAACTACTAGACCAATCATCAATGGGATAGATAATTATATAAGTATTGCAGTGGTATGGTAGGATATGTGCATGGCGAAGAATCATTATTAGATGTTATGGTTCCAAGAGGCATCTAGGGGGTACAAGTGGCTTCTATTGATCATTTCAACTCTATTCTTACCAAATGGTAAAGGATCCTCTAACTCATACAACATGACTTACCTATTGTAATAATAAAAATTGCAAACCTTGAAACTTCTTTTTAAAATTGTAATCTTGCATGCATTTTTGTGTTCACTTAATTAATATGTTTTAGGACCATGATACACCAAAATTTAACCTCTATGATTATTAGAAACTTGTAGTGACATTTTTCATGACCTTGTATAGACCTTAGAAATATTCCCTAAAAAATAGGAACTTGTAGCACTTAATACCACTTGCAACTTCTTATCTAGTCTATTGTCTTCTCTATAAACTTATAGCAACTAGTCTTGTAAATTATAAACCTCATTTTTTTATCGAGCCTTCATGACTTAACCAAACTATAATTTTAGTGTTCTCAAACCCTAAAACTTAGTATAACCCCATACTTAAGTCAAATTTCCCTAATTTTTACATATTATGCCATCATATATTCAATCTTTCTATCTTCACATGTTTCCAATGTGTAGTACAAGTGTATAACTAGGGAATAGAAGGTTGTAGACATTATATATATATATATATATATATATGGAGCATTCTATTTATCCTTAAATAGTGTTTATGTTGTAGTTTTCCCTTTCTATTTTCATTCATCTTTGACTATTTCCCATCCTCTTGATCCATTCTATTATCTCTTTAGATTTATCTTGTGACATGAAAACACCTTCATTAAATTTATTTATCTTGCATGGACTTGAATGAGTTTCCTATCTACCATATCCCTCTATTCTCTTCATCTTCTCATTGCTTGCTTCCCTCCATTTTAACAATCTAGGATGATTCATTGACTTGTTCCTTGAATTATTTATGGACAGCCCTAAATATGTTCACTTGTATCCTACATTTCTTCCTCCTACTATATGATTTTCATTGCATTACCATTAAACCTATTTACTAAACCTTATATGCATAGTTAATTATTGATCCTAGTTAGATAAATCCATTTTGTAATCTAGGTGCACTCACTTAACGTATTATTTTGGGATCAATTCCTAGATATTTTACATACATATTCTTATACATGTGCATTTATCATATTCTCTTTCCACTCTATTCTAAATATTTATTATATCATGACCTTATTTTATCTATATTTCCTGATATGATCATTTAAGCTTTCATTATCATTACTAATCTCTTAAGTACTATGATATTGATATCCTTCTCTTGGGTATATTATCTTTCATTCCCCTCTTATATAACATATAGGTTACTTTATTGACACCATCCTACTCTTTCTTTTTTCTCTATGTCCAATCATCATCATTCCCTATCAATGGGGACATCTCCTTACTCACTATAATTAGGATATTACCTCAATTGTATGTCCCCTTGTTTCTTGTCACTAAATTACTCACATATATCACTATCATACCCATTATGATAGTTAATAATGATTCTTACCTATTACATATTGGCCTAGTTGGGGGCATCATTTTTCACCCTTTTTTCATTGTTGGATACGTCATCTACATTCTCTCTCATGTTTCCTTATCCTATTATTATTGTTGGAAATTGTTTTCATTAATGTCTAGTTGTTGTCATTGATGTAAACCATCTATTTGGTGTTGATGTCTATACTTAGCATGTCGAGCAATATACTCTTATATAATGATGTTGATGTGTTATGTTGAAAAATAGTGATGGTGATGGAGAGTGATGATAATAGTGATTGGATGTCATACCTTATTTGTTGTCAACATAGATATTATCATGATGATATCATATTAAGATAAGGATACGATGCATTAAGATGAGGATTAAAAGTATTAAGATGAGGATTAGAAGCATGGTGTTGTTGATGGTATTGTGCATGCTACAAGATATTTTTTTGTCTCTCTTGGTGCTCCTAAGTGAACAAATGGTGATACAATGATGTTTTGATCTTTATAGATTGATGAAGTGTGAATATTTAGGAAAGTGTTATGAAGCATGTATGGGAGAATGATTTGCATTCCTTTACACTTGAAGCTATAATCTTATAGTTTGGGATTTAACATGTACATGTAGTGGATGTTGCACTCCTATCTTCTAAATTCTTAAATGTTGTCATATATGTTCTCTAGTGAATACAGTATGTTGGCAATTTAGCTGTTTTTCAAGTCTAGTCCAAAAAATGTTATGTGTTCCTCCACATTATCATTTCTGCTCCTATAGCTTGGTGCATGTACTTATATTGTATGTGCAGTGTCTCAATTAGGATTTTAGGTTATGAAGTGTATTGCAAGTTTGTTTGGAATTTTTCTCTCATGATCGTGTTGTATAGGCTTTCAGGTATGAAGAACTTTGTATTTATTTGGTTGCACTAGCTTGTTCTGGCATGACAGTGTAAAATAAGTATATGGGAATGGTGTTGAATGTTCAAGGATCATCTCTGTGTAGTCCACATGAAAGTGGTTGATCTCTTTGGTGCAATATATTGTCTAGTGTTTGTTTTCAAGGTGTTTTGTGGGCGTTCAACATATAGAGCTTATTTTCTTGCTTATGCTATGCATTTAGGGGTTTGTACCCACATTGGAGGTTGTGTTAAATTTTCTTTGGGCCCTCCTATGTCTCAATTCAAGTCGCATTGTGTAAATTCATTTAAAAGTTATGTTTTTGGGCCGACTGGGTAAGAGCTACATGTTCATCTGCACATTACCTTGTTGACTTGGGATGATGTGTGCTAGCATGTTTGTTGGTTGGAGTTGCATGGTTAGATGTAATAATTTGTTTTAGGTCCACTCTATCTCCTACTTTGGACCTCTTTCACTGTAAAGATGATATGAAGCCATTTTGTTGGGGTAATTTCTTATCTCCTATTCCAACAGACCTAATTGATATTTTCATTGCTTGTGGAGTATATATATATATATATATATCAAATTGGTTGTAGGGTGTGTGGGTTGTGGAAGATGCAAAGTTGAGGTAGTAAAAGTGTGTGGTGGAAGTTTTAGAGATGTATTTATTAATGATTTCTTGAGGAAGCATGTCAAGAGCACCTACATTCTAAGGAGACTATTGGAGGCTATGAGTTGAAGGCTTATTCATTGGAACTCAAATTATCATGCATCCTACTGAGATAGTGAATCTCTACAGCAGTTTATTTCTATCTTTCTTGGAGGTAGTTCACTTCTTTAGAAAGTCCTTTTAGGAGCAGTGTGCTTCCTTTATAGTGGTCCTTAAAACAAATTGTAATACTTGTTCAAATATTGTGATTTAACTCTCATCGTGGATTTTCCCTTTTTGGGTTTTCTATGTAATATGGTGTTCTCCTATGCGTTGATGTTCATAACTTTATCTTTCATTTCTACTAATATGTTTAAGGATTTTGAATTTTAATTGTGGTAAAGAATTTAAGTTTTGAGGATACTAATTCACACCCGCCTCTTAATATTTGGGTGTGTATAACAATTATCACCATATATGTGTTGGAATATTACCTCTATTGTTACCATTTACCTTAAATTTATTATCTCTCTATCCCATCACCTATTATTTTAAGGGGAGATTTATTTATATGTATCATTTACACTAGATGATGATATCCAAACCATTAGCATTTGTACCTAGCTTGTACCCTTTTATCCAAAGTGGGTGGTGACTAAATAACATATACAATTACTATATTACTAATTATCTTAGGCCTAACTTGCCTCTTTATTAGTAAGTGGCGACCACATAGCCTGTGACATCATCACTTCTTTACTTTTTGGGGGGTGTCTTGACTTCTTTTTACCATTATACATCTATTTTTATATAAACTTATTTTAGGTAGCAACCAAATATAGTTATGTGGCAACTCTACAACTATCATAATCTATATTTTAACTATTTAAGGTGGTAATTACATCTAGATAGGTGCTAACCATATAACCACCATCATTATCAATAATATTAGTGACCAATTGAATTTGGTGTAGCCTAACTTTATTATTTAGGTGGCAACCTCAAACTTATTATTATAATGAGAGTTATCCTATTTATATCATATCCTATCTATATTATATCATATCCTTTGCCAATGTATCAATTATTTCACAAACTCTCCACTCCCCTTTCATCCTTGATCTCCTTGAATCACATTTCCCTAATGCTACCACCTTATCCCATGTGGTTTATGGTGATTATATGTTTACTTAGCATCAATTTTTTCATTATCTTTTTTTGGTGTTCATTCTCTTTATTTATTTATCTATGCTACTTATGTTTACATTTATTTTGAACTTGTATTGTTTCTATCATTAATATCTTATTTTCATGTTTTGATTTCCATATATTTTTTTTTATATCATAATATTTTATATTTGTGAATTGACTACTTTTCCTTGATTTACAACATTACAAGAATACGTACATAAAAATAAAAGAACATTGAATATTTGAAGACTTCTATCTTTTTTTATTGTATTCTTGCATTCATGTAATGATATTTTTACTATAATTTTACCTCGGTATGCTTCTTCCTCTTTAATGTCAATAACTTGCTAAAGTGGGAATAAAATGTAATAAAAGAAAATGCATATTGTTGAATCCTCAGATGATGCTGGTGTAACTAGATCACCATTCTGTACTGGTGTACTCGCAGTAGGTTTATTTGTGATTATCTCTATTGTCGGTTCAGAGTCCATGTACCTTGAATTTCCTCTAAACTGTCCATCAATCTTTACATTTGCACTCTCAACAATTTTCTGCAATCTCTTGTTAAAACATATATATGCCTTTCTTTTAGATGAATAACCAAGAAATATTCCTTCATCACTTCTAGGATCAAATACTAATCTCTTCTAATATAGCATTTACTTCCAAATATTTTGAAATATTTAAGAGTAGGAGTATTTCCAAACCATAGTTCATGAGGGGTCTTACCGATTTCACCTTTGATGTGAACTCTGTTGAATGAATAAATTGTTGTATTGACCGCTTCTCTCCAGTATATATGAGGTAGATTTGCTTCTAATATCATACTTCTAGTTGCATCGAAGATAGTTTTGTTTTTCCTTTCAACAAATCCATTCTGCTGGGGTGTCCGGGTGTTGATAACTGTCTTCTTATCCCATTCACTTCACAAAATGTATTAAATTCCTTAGATGTGAACTCACCTCCTTGATCTGATCTCAAACATTTGATTTTCTTGCCAGTTTCATTCTCTACCATCACTTTGAATAGTTTGAATTTCCCAAATGTTTCAGATTTCTCCTTGAGAAAAGTAACCCAACACATTCTAGAATAATCATCAATGATTAGCATAAAATACCTATCTCCTTGTATACTTCTAGTTCTTGCTGGACCACATAAATCAGTATGAATTAAATCAAAAACATTGTTAGATTTCTCTGGAATACTCTTGAAAGTTGCTCTAACTTGCTTTCCTAATTGGCATTCCTTACATACCGGATTGTGAGGTTTAACAATCTTAGGTAAATCTCTTACTGCCTCAGTTGTACTGATTTTCACAAAGCAATCAAAATTTACATGACAAAGTCTCTCATGCCATAACCAACTTACATCAATATGTGCAATCAAACATACTTTCTCATTGTTGTTCAAATGGAAAATATTACCTCTAGTCTGATTACCGGTTGCAATTTCCAAACCAATTCTATTTAAGATTTTGCATTTACCATTCTTGAATTGTAACTGAAATCCTTTCTCAACTAATTGACCAACACTCAAAAGACTATGCTTCAAACCTTCTACATAGTAAACATTATCAGTATTGTGCTTACCATCAAAAGATATAGTTCATTTACCTTTGATCATACAAGCTTTATCATCTCCAAATCTCACTAGACCTCCATTGTAATTGTGAAAGGTTAAGAATTTACTCTTATCACCAGTCATGTGATGTGAACATCCTAAATGAATAATCCATTCATCCTTATCTTCAACTTTAGCTGCCAGGGCCTGCTCTACCGGTTGAACAGTAGGTGTCGATTGATCTTCTGTTATAGAAACAAAAGCCCATCCATTGTGTGTCAGTTCCTCATCAGAATCATCAATAACTCCTTCATCAGCATAATAACAAGATTTGTCTCTATTCTTCTTAAACTTGTATCTTTGACAATCAAGGTTAGGCTTATATGTTCTTTTAGCTTCTTCTCTTAGTCTTGCATGTCTATCAGGACATCTAGAAGCCATATGACCAATCTTATTATAGTTAAAATATTTAAAGGGTGTTTTACCTTCATACTTACTTCCAACTGGACCTTTAGGCATTTTTCTTGCAAATAGTGCTTCAAGCTCTTCAAGTTCTGCATTCTCCTTCCTGATATCTTCAAGTTCTTTTGCATAAAAGGCTTTCCAATCAGATTTCTTAGATGATGATGATGATGCTACAGACGATGATGATGCTTTGAAAGATAGATCTATCTTAATAGTAGCAACAAGACCAAATTCCTCAAGTTCAAAAGCTGAAAGTTTTCCAACCAAGGTGTCTCTAGATACTGATGCATTAGGCATTGTTCTCAATTCATTTATAGCAGTAACTTTCATTTTATATGCCGGTGACAAAGCTCTTAAAACTTTAGAAACAATCTTATCTTCACTTAAGGTTCCTCCACAACATTGTATACCCAAAACAATTTTATTTACTCTTTCCATAAAAGCATAAATTCTTTCATCTTCTTCCATTTTCAGATTTTCATACCTGACCCGGAAGCATTCAAGTTTTGCAATTTTGACTGTGGAATCTCCTTCATTCAATGTTTCCAATTTGTCCCAAATAGCTTTAGCAGTAGATCTATCTGATAATCCCATGACTTGCTGATCTGATAATACGCTCAAAAGCGCTTCTCTTGCTTTGCAATCATTTTCCTCATCTTTAGCCAAGTTAGGTGGATTAGGTTGACCTTGAGTAGGAGTAGTATAACCATTCTTTGTAACATCCCATATGTCCTTTCCAATGCAATTCAAATGTGTCTCCATCCTGATCTTCCATATGCCATAGTTAGTTCCATCAAGTTTCAGACTGTCCTTCCTGAAATAGTTAGAAGACATTGGATCTCCTCAAGTTGTTAAACTTCTGCAAAAAGAGGACTAAGCTCAGATACCAATTGTTAGGTCCCGGAGACAACTGAGAGGTGGGGGTTGGGGGGGGGGGGTGAATCAGTTGTCCAATAAATTCAACCAAAATTAACTTAACCAAAACTTAATGCTTAATGCCGGTAAACCAAACTTTATGCCGATAGACAGTTTTATCAGTTAATTGCAGTGTCGGTAAAGATTAATGCATGAAACAGAAAGACAATAACATCCACAACACATAACACAAATATTTGTACGTGGAAACCCTGTAAGGGGAAAAACCATGGTGGGAAGCCTTACCCATAATCAAATGATACTACTGTAGATAGTATGTGTGTACAATATGGAGTTTGCACATGCAGAAAGGCCAGTTGCCTAGAGCTCACTGCTCAATCACAAAATGGGAGTCACACTGACTACAATTGGATGGTTAAATCCAATGATAATGTACTGCATAAAATAGCATCTTCATATGCTGGATTCAGTACCGATTAAGTTCTTATATGCCTTCTTCAAATACCTTCCTTCAACCTTCAAATGATGTTTGCATGTATAGCTCTGCTTATTTTTGCATATACCTTATTACAATCCTTTTTCCAATTGCATTTTAATCTCACAAATGAGATCTTACATTTATACCATAACCTAAGACCAATTGAATAGGTCGACTCACTAAAAGATATTACAATAAAATCAATTACAAATAAATCAATAAGCAATGCATCATATCGGCTCAATGCATTTACAATAATCACAAATCATCTCTATAACGTGTCGTGCTGATCTGAAATAGATATGCTTGTCGGTGCATAACCTAGACCTATTTGCCAGTAATAGCAAATATGCAAACACGAATAGACCAATAACCAAATCGCCAAAACAAAGTGATCAATTAATGTCTTTGACATAACCAAGTAGTCTCCAAGTCATTCCAAGTGTCGGTGAACAATATAACCTGCCAGTGAACCAAATACCGGTGACTGTACATAAGTCTCTGACTTGCCGGTGAACAAAACCAAAGATCTCCAAGTGCTGATAAGGTTGACAAGTGTTGACAAGTTTTGACATCAATGACAAAACCATATCAACATATCCAAAATACCAACACTACCAACAACCATCATACAAAAAAAAAATAGATGAACACTAGCCAAAAAGAAACAATGAGAAAAACAAAAAACAATACTAGTGCAAGTTCTTGAGAGTGTCTATAACCTCTAGCTCCTACTAATAGAAGTTCGGATAGAGATTAACCAACTCCTCTAAATCATTTTTAGCATCCTCAGTAGACTTCTTCTAGTTGTCACATGTACATGTACATAGTCCCTTCTTAGTTGAGGGGTTCACTTATTTACCCTTACTCAACTTAACCCATTCAATTTTGTCACCAATGATAGTAGCTCCAATAGTATTTGTGTTACTCAAATTCTACAACCTCTCAGATACTTTGATATTTTATGCAATGAAATGTGATCTCAAAGGAATTCAAATACTCAATGAAAAACACTCAAAATCACATAAACAAAAGCAACAATTAACATTGGACAAGAGGAAGCCAAATAAACATAAAATCAAACCAAAATGAAGTATGTTGGCCTCCTCAATACAATTATTTGTCCTACAATAATGATTTTGATGTGTGCTCACAATTTTAACAATATAAGGGTGCTTAAAGTGCTCAAGATTGCATGAAGATGGTGTAATTATTCTAAGTTTCATAATGAGAGAATGACAGATGTTTTGGCTAAGTGTTATGGAATGGAATAGAGGGATATTCATATGAAGATTGTTATTATGAGGATTCGGTTATTACTGAGAGGGGGGGGGGGTTGAATCAGTAATAAAACAAATCTACAAAACTTCACAAAACTATACTGGTAACTACTCAAACAATCTTCTAAGTTTCTTTAACAAACCATTCACTCAAGTGTTCATCAATATGAAAACAAAGTAAAGATATCAAATGCACAAATCAACAATGCATCCATCACATGAACACAAAGATTTTGACGTGGAAACCCAACTCGGAAAACCACGGTGCGAATTAGCACACACAATATGTATTTGCACTCTTTTGGAATGTGCTTGGTTAAAGACCTAGCCCGGTTAAGAGCTTACAATATGTCTGATTAAGAGTAGACCATGTTAGGAGTCACCTGATCAAGGGATTTTGCATCAACCCTGTTAGGAGCTCTACCCTGTTAAGAGTAACCATGTTATAGGATCTCAAACTCAAGTTAATGAGCCACTTGGTGAAGGGGTTTACAATATCAGACCTATTAGGATCTACCCGATTAAGGGATTTCAAACTGTTAGGGAACAACAGGGAAAATTATCTAATTACAACACTTCCTTTCTTACTAATACAGATCCTTTTCGGCAAAACTTTTCTACACACATGCAAGCACTTCAAACTGGTTTGGAAATACCTTCTTCTCAAACTAGAGACACAAAATCTCTTCTCCAATTAGCCCTAAATACACTTTTCAGTTGGGGTGGCTACAAACCCTAATTACATCAACAAGATATAATGAATTTACATTTAGCGCGGCAAAACACTCTACCAAAATACATTACAAATCATTACAACAAATTTCTAGATGATTTACGTCATTGAATGATCACAACACATCAATTTGATAAGAAATCAAACTCTTGTTTCATTCTTCTAAGCACTTTGTTGTTTCTCAAGAAATCCAATCCTTGTATGCATTCAAATACCATCTTATCATTACACATGGATTGTGACATGTCATCACTAAGTTATGATCATGATAAGATCCACCGCCAAACCTTAAATCATTACCGGTTAAAGATCTGATATCGGTATTTATTCTTCTTCACGGAATTCATAATAGTCAATTATAAATTTGCTTTCTGGTTCACCAAACTTGATGTGATTTCAATCACAGACTCATGCCAATGTTATGAACATATGTTCTAAACTGCAACAATCAATTCTAACCACAATGCATGATTCAGCTTCTCCTTCTCTCCTTTGCTAGTTTTGCATCCGGTCAAACTAGTTGACATCAATGACAATATATACCTCATCATATTAACTATATGGGTCATCTTCTCATCTCATCATCATCTCCATTAGTTCTACCATCAGTATCCCCCTTTGACATTGATGGCAACACCAAAATCTCACCATGCAAAACTGGAACTCTAACTGTTATGACTGATGTACTATTCTTTTCTTCTTCTATTCTGTTTCACTTGTTCTTCTCCCTTCATCAGTATGTTCTTCTCTTTTTTCTCTTCACTATTCTTCTCCCCCTTTACTTTTCTTCTCCCCCTTTAACAACAATGCCAAAGGTGCAAAGTGTCAAATTCATCTTATGTTTTTATTGTTTTCTTCATCTTTGTTGCTCCCCCTTAGGAGTAGCCCTTTTCTCATCAATCCACACTGAAAGATCTTCAATTAGTCCACTGGATTGATGTAGCAACAACATCTTAGTTGATCTTCTGTAGGGGTATAACCCCTAGCTTGCCTCTGAGATACTCAAAGGTTTCTTTAGGCAATGGCTTAGTGAAGATGTCATCCAACTGCTCCTTTCTTGACACATGATCCATCCTGACTTTCTTTTCCTGCATTCTTTCTCTCAGATAATGATACTTCAATTCAATATGCTTTGTTCTAGCATGCAATACCATATTCTTTGAAATGTTTATTGCACTTTTATTATCACAATATATGACCACCAATTTTGTCATATTCTCCTTGAATCCTTCTAATACATGTCTCATCCATATTGCTTGAGTACAGTTCATAGATGCAACCACATACTCTACTTTTGTTGTAGACTGAGAAATGCAACTTTGTTTCTTACTAGTCCAGGATACCAATCTTCCTCCTAGAAAGAATGCACCATCATTTGTTCTCTTTCGATCATCTACATTACCTGCCCAATTAGCATCTGTGTACACCTTCCAAGAGAAGTTTCCTTTGTATGGATACCATAATCCATAATCAATATTTGCTCTAAGATACCTGAAAATTCTCTCCAGTGCCACCATATGAGTCTCTTTAGGGATTTTCTGAAATTTAGCCACTATACCAACTGCATGAGAAATGTTTGGTTGGCTATGAACAGCATAGTGTAGTTTACCAATCATTGATCTATACTCAGTTTCATCCACTGGATCTAAATCATCTTCCTTGGATAATCTGCAACCAGTAACCATAAGGGTTCCAACCGGTTTAGAGTCTTCCATTCCAAAGTTTTTCAATACCTCCTTCACATATTTGGATTGGATGATAAAGATTTCTCCTTTCATCTGTTGGACCTTCAAACCAATGAAAAGTTTGAATTCACCTATCAAAGACATTTCAAATTCCTTTTTCATTTCTTCTGCAAAAGTTAAACTCATGTCATCATCTCCTCCAAATATGATATCATCTACAAACACTTCTGCAATCAATAACTTGTCTCCTTCTGTCTTCAAGTAAATGTTGTTGTCCTCATTGGTTCTTTGAAATCTAATCTTTATCAGGTGTAAATGGAGTCTCTCATACCATGCCCTTGGACATTTCTTTAATCCATATAAAGCTTTATGAAGTTTCCACACCATGTCGTTGTCTTCAGTCAATGGAAACCCATCCAATTGTTCAATGTAAACCTCTTCTTCTATAATTTCATTCAAGAATGCAGACTTGACATACATTTGATATACCTTGAATCCTTTGAATGCTCCAAATTCAAGTAGCATTCTTACTCCTTCAAGTATAGCAACTGGTGCAAAGGTTTCTCCATAATCCCCACCTTCTTCTTGTGCATATCCTTTGCAAACTAGTCTAGCCTTGTTCCTAATCACTTCATCATCTTCATTCAATTTGTTCCTAAACACCCACTTTGTACCAATCACATTTTTATCAGCTGGTTTGGGGACAAGTGACCAAGTGTTGATCTTCTCTATTTGATAAAGCTCCTCCTTCATATCCTTTATCCAATCATCATAGGTTCAATTATAGAAATCAGACAAGCACTTTCTTTGATCTTTCTTCTTGTTTGTACTCCAACATTCTTGTCTCCAATTATTTGATCTGCAGAGTGATTCAACTTTACATATCTAGGTATAACTGGTTCCAGTGTAGAAGCCTCTTCTTCTTCTTCTTCCACTAGCTGAGCAACATCCTCTGCACTTTTCTCCTCAGCATCATTTTGAACTTCCAGTTCAATGATCACTAGCTTTTGTTCATCTACTACATTAGACTTGTTGGTATCATCAGATTTGTTAGAATACTCATCAACTTTCACATTAACACTTTCCACAATCTTCTTGGTTCTTTTATTAAAAGCACTTGAATGCTTTTCTCTTAGTTGAGTAACCAAGGAAAGCTCCTTCATCACTTTTAGGATCAAACTTTCTAGTATACTCATCTGTCTTTATGTAACACTTGTTGCCAAATACTTTGAAATGACTAACATTAGGAGTATGACCATACCATAATTCATAGGGAGTTTTGTCACTACCTTTCTTGACCAATATCTAGCTCATTGTGTATACTACAGTATTGAATGCTTCTCTCCAAAACATTTTAGGTGCATCCCCTTGTATCAACATTGTTCTTGTTGCTTCAACTATGGTCTAGTTCCTCCTTTCTGCAATCTCATTTTGTTGTTGTGTCCTTGGTGCAGATAGTTGTCTCTTGATTCCATTCTCATCATAATATTTCACAAATTCAGCTGATGTAAATTCTCCACCCCGGTCAGATCTCATACACTTTAGGTTCTTACCGGTTTGTTTCTCCACTAAGGATTTGAATGCCTTAAACTTGTTGAAAGCATCAGACTTCTCCTTCAAAAATATAACCCACATCATTCTTGAATAATCGTCAGTAAATATCATGTAATATTTATCACCTTGAAAAATCCTAGTCCTCATAAGACCACATAAATCAATGTGCACCAAATCTAAAATATTTTTAGAAGAAAATGATTTTATTTTGAAAGAGGAAGTAGTCATCTTACCCAAGTGAGACTCCTTACAAATCACATTGCTTGGTTTGACTGGTTGTGGCATACCTCTAACCATACTTGACTTGCTGACCTTGACCAAATTATCAAAATTTACATGACAAAACCTTATATGCCATAGCCAACTGTCCTCAACTTTTGGAACCAAACAACTGTTAACATTAGTTTTAAGATGGAATAAGTTACCTTTAGTCTATTTACCAGTAGCAATCAGTTCTCCCTTTCTTCCTAAAATCTTGCACACTCCATTCTTGAACTCAAGATGATAACCTTTATCATTTAGTTGACCAACACTCAACAAGTTATTCTTCAATCCTTCAACCTAATACACATCATCAACATTACTTTTTCCATTTAAGGAAGTTGAACCTTTACCTTTTACCATGCATGGTGTATTGTTGCCAAATCTCACTACTCCACTATCAAATTCTTCAAGTGAGATGAACTTGTTCTTATCACCGGTCATGTGGTGTGAGAAACTACTATCAATGACCCACTCATCATTGTTGTCAATATGAGACACTAAAGCTTTCTTGTCAGAGAGATCCTCCTTAACTGCTACAAAAATAATTTATTCATTATCTCCATCCTTTGATTCCTCATCGGTAACACCTTCATCTACTACAACATAACATTGTTTCTTACCTTTTCCCTTAAACTTTCTAAACTTTTCTTTGTTATCACTGTTAGGACAATTAGTAACAATATGTCCTATTTTGCTACATGAGAAGCACTTAAGAGGAAGCTTTCCTTTGTACTTACTGGTGCCTCTAAGAAGTTTCTTTGCCAATAAAGCCTCAATTTCCATCAAGTTATGTTCATCATCCACTTCTTTATTACCACCGTCATGATGACTTGACCTATATTCATGGTTATGATAGAATCCTTTCCTTTTCTTACCAGTGCATTAGATATTGATGCTTTGAAAGCAAATTCTACTAAGGTACACTATTGTCAAAGCTATTCAATTCAAAAGTAGTAAGCTTGCCTATCAATGAATCAATCGTAACTTTATCTTTGATGACTGACCTCAATTCTTGGATAGCAGATACTCTAATAGCATAAGCAGGCAGTAAGGTTGTAAGCATTTTACTTACCACGGTGTCTTCTACTATGGTTCCACTAGCACTTTTGATTCCTCCAACTACTTCTTTTATTCTTTTTCCGTACTGGGTGATGTTCTCACCTTCCATCATCCTCATGTCATCAAACTTAGCTCTTAGGCTTTCTTGTTTATCTTTTTGCACATGCTCATCTCCACCATAAATCAACTTTAACTTTTTCCAAACTTCATAAGAGGTTTCTATACCATGAACATCAATATACTTAGAATCAGAAAGAGTACTTACTATGGCTTCCAATGCTTGAACATTCTCTTGCTACTCCTTGAGTTGATCTATAGTCAGAGTATAGGTTGGAGGTGTGTACTGATTAACCACATGCTTCCAGAACTATGGCCACATACCTTTGATGTAGATCTTCATTCCTTCGCTCTATATTTTGTAGTTATCCTTTGTGAACTTAGGACACTCCTTCTTCAACATCTTGGATCTTTACCTCAAGCAGTTAAGCTTCTGCACAAAGGGGACCTAGTTCTCTAATACCAATTGTTATTATGAGGATCTGGTTATTACTGAGAGGGGAGGTGAATCGGTAATAAAAAAAATATGCAACACTTCATAAAATTGTACTGGTAACTACTCAAACAATCTTCTAAGGTGATTTAACAAACCATTCACTCAAGTGTTCATCAATATGCAAACAAAGTAAAGATATCAAATGCACAAATCAACAATGCATCCACCAAATGAACACATATATTTTTGACGTGGAAACCCAACAGGGAAAACCATGGTGGGAATTAGCACCCACAATATGTATTTGCACTCTTTTGGATTGCGCCCAGTTAAGAGAAGACCCTATTATGAGTCACTCGGTCAAGGGATTTTGCCTTAGCCTTGTTAGGAGCTCTACCCTATTAAGAGTAACCTTGTTAGAGGATTTCGAACTCAAGTTAATGAGCCACTCGATGAAGGGATTTACAATATCAGACCTATTAAAATCTATCCAGTTAAGGGATTTCAAACTATTGTAACTATTAGGGAACAACAGGGCAGATTATCTGATTACAGCACATCCTTTCTTGCTAGTACAAATCCTTTTTAGCACAACTTTGCTACACACATGCAAACACTTCAAACTGGTTTGGAAATACCTTCTTCTCAAACTACCGACACAAAATCTCTTCTCCAACTAGCCCTAAATACACTTTTCAATTAGGGCAGCTACAAACCCTAATTACATCAACAAGATATGATGAATTTACATTTAGCATGGCAAAACACTCTGCCAAAATATATTACAAATCATTACAATAAATTTTTGGATGATTTTCGCCATTGAATGATCACCGCACATCGATTTGATAAGCAATCAAACCCTTGTTTCATTCTTCTAAGCACTTTGTTGTTTCCCAAGAAATCTGATCCTTGTACATGCTCAAATACCATCTTATCATTACACATGAATTATGACATGTCATCACTAAGCTATGATCGTGATAAGATCCACTACCAAACCTTAAATCATTACCAATTAAAGATCTGATACTGGTATTCATTCTTCTTCACAGAGTTCATAATAGTCAATTATAAATGTGTTTTTCAGTTCACCAAACTTGATGTGATTTCAATCACAGACTCATGCCAATTTTATGAGCATATATTTTGAACCACAACAATCAATTCTAACCGTAATGTATGACTCAGCTTCGCCTTCTCTCCTTTACTAGTTTTGCATCCGGTCAAACTAGTTGACATCAGTGACAACATATACTTGATAATATCAACTTTACTGATCATCTTCTCATCTCATCATCATCTCCATCAGTTATTCCAACAAAGATATGAAGATCAAGGGTGGAGACCGATTTGGTCCTCACCTTCCATTAGAGGTTGACAAGTTCAACCTAAGAGAGGATGAGAGAACAAAGTGGTTGGAAAAGGGAATGAGGAGTGTAAGCATTTTTTGAGATAAAGACATTTCTTTTCCTCACACTCCAAAGGACATGGAGATGGGGAATAAAGGAATTTTAAATTCATTGAAAGGGAAAAGTGGAAAGGGGACCCATGTCAGTACTTTCCAAGAGTAGGTTGTTGAATATTGCGGACAACTGAGAGTGGGGGTGAATCATTTGTCCATTAATTCTTTTAGTTATCCCACAAAAATAGATCCGGTAAACAAACTTTTGATTACTTAACCATAAACATATATAAGCATGAAATAGCACATACATGAAACACATAGATATACATGGGAAACCCAAGAAGGGAAAAAAAATAGAGAATGTTAATTCTCACTTATGAAACACTTGTTAGGGTGATACTGGTTAAGGTGATTTTTACAAAGGGCGGCTCACTGCCAGAATGCTCATTGTAGGTGGCCTCACTGCCCAACTACAACCACTAGAAAATAAGGGCTCACTACCTAGAAGAAGAAGAAGAAAGAAAAAGAAAGAATCCACCACTGAAGCACAACTACCATAACGTTGCAATGACAAAAGAAACCTTTGGGTCACTAACTCCAATACAAAACAACAACAACACACAATCTCATTATTCAACCACAACTTCACATAACCTTGCACAAATTCACCAAAAATAGATCTTCCTTTTCAATCCACTTGCTTCCATATATTTTTCATTACAATTATCCTTTATTTATACTGATCTCTTGAAACAAGAATTTCACACGTCGGCCAAAAGAAAAAAATTCACCATAACACAATTTGAAATAGATCTACACTAAACACTCCCATGGTGTAAAGGAATGAGAATTTGACCACACCAAAATGCACTACATTGATTAAAAAAACACATTATCCATATGCCACAATCACCGGACCAAAAATAGAAACATTCAAGGTCAACCAGACCTAGAATGAACAATTACACAACCATGACTCTAGAGCACATCACCACATCTTGAATCAAGCTAACAAAGATAAAGACATGAATAACATATATTCAAAATATTATCATTAGAACCATAAATGCGGAGAAATGTGGAACTCTGCAAATACTGTCAAATATCATCATCACTGAACAAACTTCTGGAGAACCAAATCATAAGCATGACATCCAAAAAGCAACTTCCAACAACATACCAAAACCTCATGACCACAACTGCAACATATCAGAAATACAGAGCACAAACCAATCACTAAAACACAGAATCAGTATGTTGACATCATTGACAACCATACTGACACACCATCATCTTCACATTTGCAACAATCTCCCCCTTTATCATTGATGGAAACATTCATCAATGACAAACACAAATTCAAAATCATAACTCATCTCCAATCTCTCCAATCAAACTTCTCCAATATCACCCCCTTTGACATCAAAGGCAAAGGTGAGCAACAACTCAACCATCTTCAAATTCCACATAGCTTCCCCTACGAGAAAGCCCCGAACATTAGTCTAGACTAAAATATGCATGAACTTCCCTGGACTAATGCATTGCTAGATGCACTAGTTCAAACTAGGAAGGGATAATACCGCCAACTTCTACCAAAAGTATCTTTGCACAAATATTTCGTAAAGATATCTACAATGTGTTCTTTTGTAGGAACAAACTCAAGTTTTACTTCATTGACCAACACCTTCTCCCTTAAGAAGTGATACAGAATAGAGATATGCTTTGTTCTGGAATGCAGTACTAGATTCTTAGAGATATTTATTGCACTTGTATTATGACACATGATTGAGATTTGTTTATCAAACATAACACCAATATCCTTCAATGTCTGTTTCATCCAAAGTATCTGAGTGCAACATGATGCAGTTGCAATGTACTCAACTTTTGCAGTTGATAAAGACACAAAATATTGCTTCTTACCTAACCATGCAACTAATTGGGAGCCAAGGAAAAATGCTCCACCATTGGTACTCTTTCTATCATCCACTTCCTGCCCAATTTGCATCAGTATAAGCCTTTAGAGTAAAATGTTATCCTTTAGGATACCACAGTACAAAATCTTTTGTACCTTTCAAATATCCAAAAATTCTCTTTACTGCAACAACATGTGACTTTTTCAGATCTTGCTGAAATCTGGCTACAAGACAAACAACATACACAATATCTGGTCTAGTAGTAGTAAAGTATAGCAGTCCTCCAACCTTTGATTTGTACTTTCTTGCATCAGTTTTGAAATATTTGTCATCATTAGCAAACTTGCATCTAGTTGTCATAGGAGTACATACCCGTTTAGAATTCTCCAATCCAAACTTTTTCAACAACTCTCTAACATACTTTGACTAAGAAATAAAAATACCTTTACTATTTTGATTTACTTGCAATCCAAGAAAGAAATTCAACTCACCAATCATAGACATATCAAATTATTTTTTGCATTTCACTAGCAAACTTCTTGCACATGCCATCATTTCCTCCAATCATTATGTCATTTACATATACAACAAAAATTAGGATCTTATTTGATTCAACATTAAAATAAATATTATTGTCGGTAGACTCTTTTGAAGTCCTTGATTCAATAAATACTTGTCTAGCCTTACATACAAAGCTCTAGGTGTTTGTTTCAACCCATACATCGCCTTTTTCAATCTGTAGACAACATATGAATCATGTGACAACTTGAATCCTTCCAATTTCTCAATGTAGACTTCTTCCTTTAGTTCCCATTAAAAAATGCTAACTTCACATCCATCTGATAAACTTTGAAATCTTTACATGTTGTAAAAGGAAAAAACATCCCAATAGCTTCCATTCAGGCAACACGAGCATAAGTCTCTTAAAAATCAATGCCTTCAACCTGAGTGTAACCTTTGCATACCAATCTAGCCTTGTTTCTTAAAACATTTCTATCTTCATCCAACTTATTCTGGAACACTCACTTTGTTCCAATAACATTCTTATCTACCGGTATAGGGACTAATTCCCAAGTTTGATTCTTCTCAATCTGATCTGACTCTTCTTTTGTAGCTTTCATCCAATTTTGATAATTAGATGCTTCTTCAACTGTCTTAGGTTCAACTTCAGAAAGTAAAAATAGTAGAACTTGTTCTTCAACAACTTTACTTCTTGTAATAACACCTTTGTTCTTATCTCCTATAATTTGATTTTTAGAATGATTCTTTTGTACATACCTTATAGTTTTAGATACAGTTGTCGAAGCAACCTGAGTTTTTTTATACTTTTCTTCTTCTCTATTCTTCTCCTCTTCTTTTCCTGCAAACTCATCAAATTCATATCTTGCTTGTATACTTGAGTTTTTAGAAATGTTTTCATCAACCTTCACATTTGCACTTTAAATAATTATTCAATATGTTATTATAACATAAGTAAGCCTTTCTCTTTGTAGAATATCCTAGGAATATACCTTCATCTGCTCTGTTGTCAAACTTTCCAATATTTCCTTCATCTCTTTGGATGAAGAATTTACTTCCAAATACTTTGAAATACCTTACTGATGGAATCCTTCCATGCCATATCTCATATGATGTCTTTCCACATTTCTTCCTGAAAAGAATTCTATTGAGAGTGTTTGTTGTAGTATGTATTGCTTCTCTCTAGTACACTTTTGATAGGTTTGCTTCTTTTTTCATAGTCCTTGTTGCTTCTTGTATAGTTCTATTTATTATTTCCACTACACCATTCTGCTGAGGTGTCCTAGGGGCAAACAAATATCTCCTAATCTCACATTTCTCACAAAAAGTGTCAAATTCATCAAAAACAAACTAACAAAATCTCCTCCTTTGTCGGATCTTAAGAATTTGATTCTCCAATCAACTTCATTCTTAACTCTAGCTTTGAATATCTTAAACTTTTCTAATGCCTCTAACTTTTCTCTTAAAAATGCAACCCAAGTCATTCTAGAATGATCATCAATTAAGAGCATAACATACCTCTCACCTTATAAACTCCTTTTTCTAGTAGGACCACATAAGTCTATGAGCACCAAATCCAACAGTCTGGTAGAAGATTGTTCCTTTCCTTTGAACATTCCCTTTGTCTATTTTCTTAGTTGACATTTTTTGTAAACATTGTTATCCGGTTTAGTTAGTATTGGTAAATCTCTCACAACTCTTGTCAAAATAATCTTCACCAAATTATCAAAATTGATGTGACACGTCCTTTGGTGCCATAGCCAACTTTTTATTGATCTACAATAACAAGAAATGTCCTGTAGCAGCCTCCAATTGATACATGTTTCCATTTGTCCTTTTTTTCTGCAGCAATAATAGTTATGGATATCTTTCGGATCTCACAATCACCATCCTAAAAAACAACATTGTAACCATTCTCGCACATCTATCCAAAACTTAAGAGATTATGATGTAGTCCTTTCACACAGTAAACTTTGTCAATGCTATGCTTTCCATCCAAACTAATAGAATCAATTCCAACAATCTGTACAGTTTGATCACCTCCAAATCTAACAGAACCACCATCATTATTTTCAAGTTGTACAAACTTAATTTTGTCACCAATCATATGATTTGAACATCCACTATCAATCAACCATTCATTTCTATCTCTTCTAACATGAAATGTTGATGCAACAATTTCAACAACCTTAGATATCTTCTTATTATTGTTAGGTTTAGATTCATCTTTTTCTACCAAGAGCAAACAATTACCTTCTCCATAATCTGATTCATCATTTGAAATAATACCATCATCTTTAACATAGTAGGCTTTCTTATTTAACTTTCCTTTGTTTTCTTTAAAATTTTGTTTTGTTCCTCTCTCCAGACATCTAGATGCATAATGACCAATCTTTCCACAGTTAAAACATTTAAGAGGTAACATACCTTTATACTTGTCAGTTCCTCTCTTCAGCTTTCTTACAAAGTTTGCTTTCATTTCATCCAAGCTCTCATTATATGAAGCTTTTATATCTTTAAATGATGTCTCAGTTCTTTCTTTGTCTTTACCAAACTTCCTCGTCTCGAACACAGTCAAGGTGCCATATAATTGTTCTTTGGTGAATTTGGATGAATCATGTTTCTTCAATAGCTGAAATATTGTCACTGTAACACTCTGATAAAGTCCTCATAATCTTCTCTATCACATCCTTATCATCCAAGGTACCACCTAGATCTCCGATCTCATTCACTGCACTCTCAACCTTCTAAAAACAACTTTTTGTGTCTTCATCTTCTTCCATCCTCAAGTTCTCATATCTTCCTTTAGCAGTCTGCATCTTAGCTAGCTTAACTCTATCATTTCCTTCATAGATATTTTTCAATATTTTCCAAACTTCATAGGCAGTATCTAATGCAACAACCTTCACCAATTTTGTTTTAGATAGGGCACTAAAGATAACATACCTTGCTTGTTCATTCTCTTCATAGGCTTCAATCTCATCCGAGGTAGTAGGACCATTTTCTGACATCACATACTTCATATCCAAAACTTTTCAAGTCTTGTAACATAAGGAAATCAAATATCCTCTCATCTTCACTCTCTAGAAACTATAGTCGGATCCTTCAAAGGTAGGAATAGTCAATTTATGTGCCATCAAATATTCCTCAAGCGGTTAGTCTCACTTTCTAGGAACTAAATCTCTTATACCAATTATTGAATATCCTAGACAACTAAGAGGGGGGGTGAATCAGTTGTCCATTAAATATTTTACTTATCCCACAAAAATAGATCTGGTACATAAAATTCCAATTACTTAAACATAAACAGATATAAGCATGAAAGAGAATACACATGAAACACACATATATACGTGGGAAACCCAACAAACAAAAAATCATGAAGAATGCCAATTCTCAATTATGAAACACATGTTAGGGTGACACTAGTTAAGGTGATTTTTAGAAAGGGTGGCTCACTACCAGAATTCTCATTGTAGGTTGGCTCATTGCTCGGCTACAACCACTAGAAAAAGAAGGGCTCACTACTCAAAAGAAGAAGAAAGAAAAAGAAAGAATCCACCACTAAAGCACAACTACCATAGCATTGCAATGCTGAAAGAAACCTTTGGCTCACTTCCTCCAATACCAAACAACAACAACACACAATCTCACTACTCAACCACAAATTCACATAACCCTACACACATTCACAAAAAATAGATCTTCCTTTTCAATCCACTTGCTTCTATATATTCTTCATTACAATCATCCTTTATTTATATCAATCTTCTAATATAAGAATTTTCCAAGACGGGAAAAAGAAAAAATATTCATCAGAACACAATTTAAAATGGGTCTACATTAAACATCCCCATAGTGGAAAGGAATGAGAAGTGGACCACACCAAAATGCACTACATTGATCAAAACAACACATTATCCATACACCACAAGAACTAGAGAAAAAACAAAAGCATTCAAAGTCAACTGGACCCAAAATGAACAATTCCACAACCACAACTCTAGATCACATCACCACGTCTTGAATAAGGATAATAAAGATAAAGACATGAATAGCATATATTCAAAATATTATCATCATAACCATAAATGTGAAACTCTGAAAATAATGTCAAATATCACCTTCACTGAACAAACTTTTGGAGTACAACTTCTGAAGCACCAAATCATAAGCATGACATCCCAAAGAAACTTCCAACAACACACCAAAACCTCATGACCACAACTGCAACATATCAGAAATGTAGAGCACAAACCAATTATGAAAACATAGAATTGGTATGGTGACATCAATGACAACCATATTGACACACCATCATCTTCACATTTGCAACATGGGTAGCCTTGAAGGCTTAGTGGGCAAGTGAAGCAAGTCATTTATGGTATGAGTTGACTTCTTTCCTAATCACTATGATTAGGGGTGTGAATTTTTTAGGAGAAGGTGATTAGGATAATGAAGAATGATTAAAGTGCAAGTGGGAAATATATGAGGATGGAACATTTAGAGAGAGAAAGGGACAAGGAATTAAAAATTGATTTTAATTCCAAGCGGAGCAAAAAATGAGATTTTTAAATTAATTTAAATTCAAAAAGGAGGAAAAGGGAAAAATAACATTTAATTAAATAATGTGAGAATTTATTTAATTAAGTGGGGTGAAGGTCTATAGTCCATTTTATATAAATTAAATAGATTAATTTACATAAGGAAATCGAGGAGTAAACATCGGTTAATTAATTAATAAGATGATGGAAATGGAGGAATAATGACAAAAAATTTGATCAAATGACAATGATTAAATTTAGGTGTCTACAAATGCTTTCAACACTATTATGGATTATGGCATAGCTGAGTTTGACTAGTTTTTCCAAATTGTCATAAATTTTGAGCATTTTTTCCTCTAGCCTTTTTATACGAAATTCACAATCATTCTTCATAATGTTTACATATTTCACTACATCCTCCAGGATAGCTATAATTTTCTTGTCTTATTCACATGTTTTAGGGGTCCCCTTATTACCATGAAAGAATCTAGGTTATTCTACAAAGGGCAAACTTTAAGATTGATTATGTTGATTTACATGAAAAACCAATTTGGCAGCCTAAACACCAATGATGTCATCTGGGTCTTCTACATTAACATTAAGGAGTAGGGAGCTATGTGGAAGGTCATTTGGGAAGGGGTCATGCTCCACTTTTCTTTTTCCTACCTTTAAGGAGGAGAATATGTTAGGGTCATCAGGCTTTGGGGAGGGGAGTTTTCTAGACTTCCTTGAGACATCCTTTCCCTTAGATTTATTTTTCACTCTTTCCATAGGTTTAATTATTTTACCTTTATCATCCATGGGTTTCATCTTCACATCAGAGATCAAATTAGTAGTGTCAGACCCCCTTTGTCCAGGTTATTTGGGCCCACTCCCTTTTTTTTCTTATAATTATGTAAATTGGTTTTGTTCTCCTTTGAAGGGGGCTCCAAATAGACTTCCATAGAGTTTGTATCATTCTCCTCAGCCACCCATTTATCATCCCCTTCCTTTGTGTCCATATTTTCAAGGTTAGTACTCATGTATGAGTAGTGGACTTTAACAAGAGAATGCTCCCTATGAAACCTAGTAGTTTTGGATGCAGAGGGAGAAGGAAGGGACTTCAAATGTTCAATAATTAAAAGGATAAGGCCCTCATGCAAAATGGGTTATTTAGCATATTTTTGTGTGTTCCCTTCACTCCAAACTCTAGTAGGGAAAGAAGATAGAACAAAAAGGAAACAAGTTGTTTATGTTAAAAATGGGGTAATGAGATAAAATGAAAACCAAACATAGTATGAACCTCCCATCAAGAGTAAAATAATGTATGATTACCTCAACTACATCTACCTAGATGGGTTTGATTAAATTTTTGGTGTAGCCATGATTCACCTTCTTCACTAATCTATCCTCCTCCTTATCCTTAAGAAATTGAATTACAAAATCTTTCGAGTCCTTCCTATTCCTAAAGATCTTCTTCCCCTGTGTCATCAAACCCATACTTTCCACAATGACTTCTTCAATGATGACATCCTCCTTCCCAAAGGCAAACAAAGTGCACCCTTTCCAACCTTTCACAAAATTTTTGGAAGCATGAGGTTCATGACCATGGATTTTATCTAAATATGGAGTGACCCCCCTTTCTTCAAGATTTTCTAAACCCAAGAATTCCTCTTGAACCCATCCCATGACAAGGGTTCAACTCGGCTTCTATAGCCACCCATGATCACACTCACAAATGGGAAAAATAATATAATTTTAGCCCATTTCCTATCCCACTGATGAAAAAAGAGAGAAATTCCTAGAATCCATGTGAAAATTATTATATTAGGTGGAATTTCTAGTAGAACTTTAATATGAATGAACAGGTGGCAAGTCTTGTAATGAAATTATTTGCCAAAACCATCCCACCCTATTTGCAAATCATGATCAAGGGTAATCAAGAGTAAAATCATTGAGGTGTAGAGGTTTGCTAAGGTTCTATCTATTAAGAAGCGGAAGGCAACTAAGAGGTGGGGGGTGAATCAGTTGTCAATGAATTTCAACCCAATTATAACTTAATCAAACTTGATACTTAATACTGGTAAACCAAACTTAATGTCGGTTAACAGATTAGTAGTTAATATCAATACCGGTGAAACTTAATGCATGAAACAAAAAGAGAAACAACATCCACAAACAATAACACAAAGATTTTGACATGGAAACCCTATAAGGGGAAAAACCATGATGGGAAACCTTACCCACAATCAGATGATACTACTACAGATAGTATGTGTATACAAATGGGGTCTGCACATGCAGAAAGGCCAACCACCTAGAGCACACTTCTCAAATGGGAGTCGCAATGACTATAGTAGGATGGTTAAATCCTAGAATAATGTACTGCTCAAAATAGCATCTCCAATTATGGATTTAGTACCGGTTAAGCTCTGATAAACACCTTCAAACCTTCCTTGAACCTTCTTTATGGTTTTCTCATATGATCTTCAATATTTGCACATACCATGTTACAATACCATACCATAACCATATCTCATCTCACAAGTGAGATCTTACATATATACAAAACCTAAGACCAAATGTGTAGGTTGGCTCACTAAGAATATTACAATAAAATCAATTACAAAAAAGTCTTGATGCAATGCATCATGTCGGCTTAATACATTTACAACAATATCTAATCAATAATGTGTCATGTTGATCTGGAATAGATAACGCATACCAGTCCATAACCTAGACCAATCTGTCGGTAACAAAAAATATGTCAACCCGATTAGACCAATAACCAAATCACAAAAGCCAAGTATCCAAACCATGCCTTTGACATAATCAAGTGATCTCCAGATGATAACAAGTCATCATCAGTTTCAGTGAACCATATAACCTGTCGATGAACAATATACCGGTGATTGTGCATAAGTCACTAAACTTACCAATGAACACAATGTGTCAGTTCATCAGTAAACCAATATAACCATAATGCTAAATCAACAATGTAGATCTCCAGAAGGATAAGTGTTGACATCAATGACAAAACGAATGCAACACATCCATAATACCAACACTATCTTTACTCTGTGATGTTAGGACACCTAGGTTAGAAAAAGAATCTACAAGCATATTGCCTTCCCTATAAATATGGGAAATATGACAATCCTCAAAGGAACTTATGAGAGTTAAGGAACCTTTTATTAAGGTGTCAATAGACTAGCTTGGCATTTGGACCCTTTTCAAACATTTAATGACATTAAGTGAGTCTCCTTTAATCCATACTCTGTTTTAACCTTGAGAATGACAAAATTTAAAGGCATTGTAGGCCATAGCTGCTTCAGCTAGGTGAATTGTTTGGGTTCCTAGAGTGAGTGCCACCATTGAAATGATCCTTCCAAATTCATTTCTCAACACTCCCCAACATCTTACAAACCTTGGATTACCCTTGTCCATCCTATCATAATTAATTTTGATCCAACCACTAGAAGGAAAGCACCAGACCATATCATAGCATTAAACATTAGTTGTTCACCCTTGGACAATTGGTTACCATTTGTATAAACCTAGCACAATTGGCCTTATTTATTATGGACCCAAAATTTCACCTAGACCTTCATTATTTAGCCCTTGCTACATTTTTAGCCTTACCAAACCATAAAAGCAAATATAACCCACTAATTAAGCCAAATTTCTCATTTTTCCATTATTATTCCATCCCATACTCAAGCTTTATCTCTCCATGTATCTCTAAGGATGAATATAGGTGCATAATTAGGATTAGAAGCTTTTAGACATTGGAATTAGATATAGAGATATGGAGTTTTCTCTTTATCCTTTAAAGGTGTCTATCTTCTAGTTTACAATTTCTAATTTTATCCTAACATTTTATTTCTCTTAATTCTCATTTTCCCAAGATATAGAAAATCTCAATTGAAATGTTGGTGTTCTCTTATTCTTTCGACACTTGTTATTATTCTTTTTTATCATTTGTCTCTATCTCTCTTGTCATCTATCATTTGTACAAGTCTCTCTTGTTGTAGCCAATATCCCTAAGTGTTTTATTGTCTTACATCTTTTGAATACATCATTATTATAAACTCTAGGTCTAAATATACACAATTATCATTGCTTAGTACTTTTATGAACTTAGTTATATATATACATATATACATACATATATATATGTGTGTGTGTGTGTGCATACATACATACATATACATATGTATATACATATATATACATATATATATATATACATATGTATATACATATGTATATACATATGTATATACATATGTATATGTATATATATATATATATATACATAATGTAAAGTACAGATGCCAATAGCTAACAAGATGAGAGGGGGGGTGAATCATACAAACTTAATCTTCCATAAAACCAACAAATTCAACCTCGGTAACTTATACTTCAGCAATATAACAAAAACTGCTAAACATGCAAACTTATGAACACATAATCATAATAACACTTATAACACCAGATTTAACGTGGAAACCCAAATAGGGAAAAACCACTATGGGATTTTAGACCCACTAAGAAATATACTCTTCTAGAGTATGCTCGGTTAAAAGAAAATCCTGTTAAAGATTACAAACACATTGCTAGATGTGACCCGGTTAAGGGATTTCCCTTAGATCTGTTAGGATCTTCACTTTGTTAGAAGTGACCTTGTTAAAGGATTTCAAATACTCAACTAGAATGTTACCTTGCTAGAGGGTTTACATATAAGACTATTAAGTCCACTCGGTTAAGAGATTTTCTATCACTTACAAAATAACAATAAAAATCTATTTGCAACTTCACATGTAAAATGCTAAAGCAGATTCTTATTTGCTCAAAACAATCTAGTCATAAGAATTATCTTGTCCCTCTGTTGGGCTCTCTACTCTGTTATTCAAACAGGTCCTCAAGATTATGTGCTCGGTAATCACTATGTAGCATCCCTTGTGCATACACTTGCCCGCATACATTGTTTATCAACAATTCCTTATTTATAAACAATTGCTAACTGCTAAATCTCCTTGATCATATTTCCCATGATCAATCTTAGCCATTAGATCTTCAAACTTGACCAGATTCAATGTATCCTTCCAGTCTGAAAATGTTTTACCTTACCTCGGGACTTGCATTCCCTTCTTCAAACTTGCATAAGGTTATTGTGGTTCAATCTGCGCTGTAGATCTTCCTGCTATTTTTCCTTTGCCATAGATCCTTAACAAACTTCATGCATGGCATTCCAATCATTTATACATCTCTAGCTAATCATTGTCCTTTATTAAATAATTCTTTTATCCATCCCATGCGCACTATCATAACTCGGTTGCAACTCGGTAAATACAAAACTTTACTCGATAGACATTCCGCCTTCTTTAACCGATATCGATAACCTTAGGCTTTATCGACTAGGTTCCTTAGGGTTTACCGACTAGGTTCTTTGCTCGGTGACATAGTATAGTATTAACCTTACAATCAACAACATATGTAGAATATCAAAACAATCTAAACATCATGATCTCATCATTGTCCAACTCGGTAGTAGTTGCCCATTGAATAAGTTATTCCTCCCTTTATTCATCACATTCTTTCTGTGTCTTTTACCGACATCTTAATCTTCGTCTAATCAATCTTCTCAAGATATGGCAATATCATACTAAATTAGATAATCAATCTCTTGACATCAATGACAAAATAATATTATAAAGATAGTTATCATCCTTCTTCAGTTATATCAATAATCTTCAACAACCTTCTCAATATCCTTACTAAATATCAACAATCTCCTGATATTGAAATGCCAACAATCTTTCTTACTGTAATGCCAACAATCTCCCCCTTTGGCATTGATGGCAAAACCAATAATTAAATGGTAATACCAACAAGATATTCAAATTGATTCAGATTCAGATTGTTGTTAGACTTCTGTTATCCTTGATCTGTTGTCTTATGAAGTCTTCTCCATTTTTCATTCTACTCCCCCTGTCGTTAGTCTTCTTTTTTTCATCATTCAGGGATTTTATTCAGTCAACCATTTAGCCTTCTAACCAAACCATTTATAGTCTTCTCCCCTTTTGACAACAATGCCAAAAAGTAAAAGAACTAAATCATGATTTCTTCCTTTGTGAAGTGATTTGCCTTGCTGTGTAACATCTCAGTCTCGATCAAATCAACTTGTCTCTATTCACAATTTCCTGCACAACTTTAGGTGACCTCCTAAAGTGCATAAATTAGCATCAATCCACACATAATATTCTATAGATTCATCGAATTGATGCTTTCAGCGAACTTGGTCAGTGAGTAGAAGATAGGGGTAGGACCCCTAACTTGCTTCTGAGATACTCAAAAGTGTCCCTTGGCAATGGCTTTGTGAAGATATCTGTTGATTGCTCCTTTGAACTGATATATTCTAGCACAACTTTCTTCTCTTGAACTTCTTCTCTCAGATAGTGATACTTTATAGATATATATGCTTTGTCTTAGAGTGCATCATTGGATTCTTTGAAATGTTAATGGCACTAGTATTATCACAGAATATAGTTACTAGCTCGGTAACTTTCTCATTTATACCTTCCAACAGTTGTTTGATCCATGCTATATTGGTACAATTTAATGTTGCAACAACATATTCAGCTTTTGTTGTTGACTGTGAGATACATCCTTGTTTCTTGCTAAGCCAACTCACTAATCTTTCTCCTAAAAAGAAAGCTCCACCACTTATCCTTTTCCTGTCATCTATGTTGCCTGCCCAATCAGCATCAGTATAAACTTTTAAATCAAAACCATTTCTCTTTTCATATACTAAGCCATAATCTTCAGTGCCTCTCAGGTATCTGAAAATTCTCTTGATTGTTGTCATATGTGTCTCCTTGGGATCTGCAGAGAATCTTGCTACAATACCTACTGCATGTGCTATATCTGGTCTACTATGCACAACATATTGCAATTTTCCAATCATAGATCAGTAAAGTGTCTCGTCAACAGATGCAGATTCATCATTCTTTGATAATTTACAGTTAGTAATCATAGGAGTACTTACTAGTTTAGAATCCTCCATTCCAAATTTCTTCAAGCTTTCGTTTATGTACTTAGATTGAGTAATGAAATCTCATCTTTCATTTGCAATATCTGTAAACCTATAAAATACTTTATCTCACTGATTAGTGACATCTCAAATTCTTCGCACATTTCATTTCCAAAATTCTTACATAAGGAATCATTTCCACAAAATATAATGTCATCAACAAATATGGCTGAGATCAGTATTCCATTGTCCTTATCTTTCTTCATGTACATATTGTTGTTTTCACTTGTCCTTATAAAACCAATCTTGATTAAATAAGAGTGCAATATTTCATACCATGCTCTAGGTGCTTGTTTCAGACCATATAAAGCTTTGTTCAGTTTGCATATCTAATCTTTACTCCTGTCTTCAACAAATCCTTTAGGTTGTTCAATGTAAACTTCTTCTTCTAGTATACCATTCAAAAATTCAGATTTAACATCCATTTGATATACCTTGAAAATTTTGAAAGCGTCATATGCCAACAATGTTCTTACTCCCTCAAGTCTAGCCATAGGTGCAAAAGTCTCACCATAATCTATTCCTTCTTCTTGAGCATAACCTTTGCAAACTAGTCTTGCTTTGTTGCGAATGACCTTACCTTTCTCATTTAGCTTGTTTCTAAAAATCCACTTAGTACCGATTACATTTTTGTCCTTTGGTCTTGGGATTAGTGTTCATGTGTCATTCTTCTTGATTTGATCAATCTCTTCTGTCATAGCATTTACCCAATCTTCACTGTTAAATGCCTCTTTCACTATTCTCGGTTCAAATTCAGATATCAAACATGTGTTCTATCTCAGTTTGTTCCTTGTCATCACTAGATCATCCTTATCTCCTATAATTTGACTTGATGCATGATGTCTTCTGACATATTTGGCTAATATAGGCTCGGTAGGTTCTGTATGATCTTCTTCATCACTCGGTAATTGGACATTATCCTCATTTTCTTCAGCAGCTTTCTCAGTAGGACTTCTCGGTTGAACATAAACAAATTCTTCATAATCTTCTGGTTCTTTGGAATTTCCTTCACCATTTCTTTCTACAAATTCATCAATTTTCACATTTGCATTTTCCACTATTTTGTTAGATGATTTGATCAGACATTTAAATGCTTTACTTCTAGAAGAATAACCAAGAAATGTTCCTTCTTCACTTTTCTGATCAAACTTTCCATTTCTGTCATCTTTGTGAACATAGCATCTACTTCCAAAGAATTTAAAATAATTTACATTAGGTTTCTTGTCATACCAGATCTCATATGGTGTCTTCGTAGTTCCTTTCTTCAGTTGAACTCGGTTCAGGGTGTAAACAGCATTGTTGATTGCTTCTCTCCAAAATGTTTGAGGTACCCTCTTTTCTATCATCAAGGTTCTGGCACAATCCACAATTGATCTATTTCTTCTCTCGGCTATCCCATTATGCTGAGGTGTTCTCGGTGCAGACACTTGCCTCTTTATACCATGATCATTGTAGAATAAGTTAAATTCATCAGAAGTGAATTCTCCTCCTCTATCAGATCTAAGACATTCCAGTTGTCTTCCTGTTTCATTTTCAACTCTTGCCTTGTACCATTTGAATATTTGAAAAGCTTGTGATTTTTCTTTTAAAAACATGACTGACATCATCCTTGAGTAATCATCCACAAATAATATGAAATATTTATCACCATAATAACTTTGAACTATCATAGGACCATAAAGATCAGTATGTACTAGATCTAAAATTCCTTTAGAAGTGTAGGACTTACTTGTAAATCTTGATCTTGTCATCTTACCCATCTGGCATCCTCAGCACATAGCATTCTCAGGTTTTTCAAGACTTGGTAGACCTCTTACTCGGTGCTTCTTACTTATTTTGATTAGATTATCAAAATTTACATGACAAAACCTTTTATGCCATAACCAGGTATCATCTATCTTTGCATAAAGACACTTGTTCCTGTTGGTATATGGACACTCCAATGAGACATTGTGTGTGATTGAAGGTTTTGTCATTGATGGCAACCTTGCAATCCCATGACACCGGCAAAGACATTATACCAGCAAAGCATTACACAGGCAACCTTGCAATCCCATGGCACCAGCAAAGACATTATACCAGCTAAGCATTACTCAAACAAAACAATGCACCGGCATCAACAAAATCAATGTACACCGGCACCGGCACAGAAGATGTACACCGACACAGAAGGAAATATGTATACCGGCATAGAGGTCGATAGAATTTTTGATATGTAATATTTTGTTTATCATTGTAAGCCGACTTGGCAAATTGTAAAATGACTCTTGTATATAAAAGAGATCATTGTAGGCATTTGTAGGATATATATAGAGTATGTAATAAAAAAATATAAGGCAGACCTAATGTGCGAATTGTAGGTCAAGGGTATATGTAAAGAACAGAGCAATAACCAGTACTGAATCTGGCATTGAAGATGCTATTGTAAAGTAGTACAGAATATTGGATTTGTGTAAATCCTCTTTGTAAGTCAGTGTGACTTCTTGTTGAGCAGTGAGCTCTAGGCAGTTGGCCCTCCTGCATGTGTAGGCCCCTATTGTAAGTAATATTCTCTTATTGGCCAGTAAGTGAATATTGTGGGTCACAAATCCCACCGAGGTTTTTCCCACACCGGGTTTCCTTGTTAAACATATTGTGTTATGGTGTTCTTTTCATGTGGATGCTTTTGATTTTGTTATTTACATTAATTCTTGCATACCGGTATACTGTTACTTCATATTCTACATATTCAGTTTCAAGAAAATCTCAAAACCGGTCAGATACTAATTCACCCCCCCTCTCAGTATCTGTGGGAACCCTAACAATTGGTATCAGAGCCTGGTCCTCTACTTTCAGAAGCCTAACAGCTTGAGGAAGATCTTGACACCGGTAAAGATGGAAAATCTGATGAAGCAACTTGAAGGAGCTCTTACTGACTATGATGCAGAGAAGTTGAAAAATATCAAATTAGAAGATGATTTAAAAGCAGCTCAGGACATTATTCAGGCACTTCAAGAAAATCTTACTGTTACAAGAAACAAGAGAAGAGAACTTTGTGAAAAGTTGCAAAATGAAAATGATGAAAAGGAATCATTAAATGATATGATGAGCAAATTGAAACAAGAGATCATGACAACAAAAAATGAAATGCAGGATATGACTATGAGATTCTGCAAAGAGATTGAGGATAGAAAGAGGAATGAAGAAGAATTGACTAGAAGACTAAGTGATGCAGCAAATGAGAACACAAGACTTAGTTATGAAAATGATATGTTGAAGACAGATCTAATGCATACTCAAAATGACTCGAATGAACTAATGAGACAAAAAGAGATCTTGGAAAGGGAATTGGAAACTGCAAATCAACACAAAGAAAAATTCAAGAAAAGCTCAGAAGAACTTGGTACCTTATTGAAGAACCAAAAACCCAAAGGTGACACTTCTGGAGTTGGATTTGAAGTTGGAGAAAGCTCCGGTACTGCAAATACCCAGGATCAAAGAAAACCGGTAAGACCCTCTATTACTTACAAATTCAATGGAAAATGCTTTAACTATAATAAATATGGTCATAGGGAAAATGAATGTAGATCTAGAAATTATCAAAACATCAATCCTCCCACCGGTCAATGCACCAAATGCAACAAAATTGGTCATAACTCTGAAAATTGTAGAATGAATGTAAGATGTTATGTTTGTGGAAGATTTGGTCATTTATCAAATAAATGCAGAACACAAACCGACATAGGTTATGGGAAAGCTATTTAGAAAAATAATGTAACTTGTTATGCATGTAACAAAATTGGTCATATTGCAAAATTCTGTAGAAGCAAAGGTACACCGGTAGATAACAAAAGTACCAGCTTGAAAGGTAAAGAAAAGGTTGAAGAGGTTAAGCAAGAATTTTCAAAGCAATGGATTAGAAAAGGTAATCTAAATATTGGGGTTACTCCTCCACCGGTAGAACCAACAAATGCTTCACCGGCAGGACAATATGATGCTTCATCGACAGGACAATATGATGCTCCACCGGCAGCACAAAGTAACGCTCCACCGGTAGGATGTTCTTCATCAAATTGAAGAAAATTATCTTGAGGGTTTGGCAATTTAATGACACGTGCTATTATTCCCTCGGTTAGAGAAAAGAAGTTGAAAATCCTTCATTATCGGCAAATAAAGTTGAGTTAATACATCACCGGTAGACAATTAATGTGGTAGGTGGTAGAAAAGGCTTTATAAATTAAGTTTCTGGCTCCATTTCATTTCATCGTGAATTCAAACTTTCAGAGAGCGCGAAGATTCCCGAGCTAAGGAATTCCAAGCAAAGAGGCAAAGCACTTCAATAATCAGTCCATCCAAAGGCAGAAAAAGGTATTTATCATCATGGCATCCTCCTCTGCACCTAAATTCATAGCAAACCCTACAGTAGTCGAGGTTATAAAATGACCTGGGCCCGTATTTGAGCTAGTTCCCGAGGTAGCTAAGAAAGACGACAACACAGGTGCTTTTTCCCAAATTCCAAAGGGTGTTGTTTATGTAGAAGACCCTAGAATGTACATTCATTGCAACATAGAGGAATTAGGTGATGAAGAAATCAAAGACATGTACAAATCTGTTATATGTGACAATGTCGGAAATATGAAACCTGAACACCAAATTGTTGAAACCCTAGGATTCACTGAAATCCTCTGCATTCCTGAATTTCCCAAGGAAGTGATTAGGATAGTTCTCAGCAAGGTACATGGCTCATTCTTTTGGCTTGACTCAGTACATAAAATTACAAAGGTAGATGTGAAAGCAGTAACTGGGTTACCTTCCACTGGTACCAGACCCGACAAAACCAAGAAGGTCTCCAATGACCTAGTAACCAAACTAACTAGTGCAACTTCAGACAAAAGATCATTGAGGGTTAATGATGTAACCGATACAAATGTAAGATTCATTAGCATGATTCTAGGTTACAAACCTACTCATGCAAATAGGCTTAATTCTCTTTCCAGTTTATGCATAAAAAGTGCTTATGACATGGTTAAGAACAATGTAAAAATTGACATCTATGAATGGTTAAAAGATGAGTTAATTGATAACTTAGCAAAAATCAAGAAGGATAAGAAAGGAACCTTTAGATTTGGAAATTTGCTTGTATGCTTAATGCTACATATAACCAAATAGGCTCCCGGTATAGGCAACAAGGATTTTGGATTTGACATACCGGTAGGAAAACAATTGTCTGACTTATTCAACAACATGGGTGAAAACAAAGAAAAGAATATCCATGAGTATTTTCAAGCACTAAAGGTCAAAATGAATAAGAGGATCAGACTATCATAGGAAATTGTCAACAAATACAAGGATGACATTTGTTTTGTAATAAAAAAGGATGAGATCTAGATGGAAGTAGTCATCCCAAGAACAATCTGGGTTACAGAAATGGGGTATGAAACAGATGACCACATAGTGGAAACTTATGCCAAAGCACTTCTGGAAGCCCCCCATGAACCAAAGGAAGAAGTATTTGGTAGTGTTGAGCACATTGAAAGTCAAATACAATCCAAAAAGAGAGTAAAAAAGTTGAGGCATCTGTGAGGAAAGGAAGCAGGCAAGCAAAAGCCTTAAAAGATGATGTAGTACAGAAAACCGGCATAACAGAAGATGAGTTGGCAGCCCAACAGCCTGAAACTCATCTATCACTGGTAGATACCTCCTCAGAAGGAGATATGCCAGCAACTTTCAAAAGAGTTGTGAGGAAAAGTGATCCCTCACCGGTATCCACTCCTTCACCTAGAAGGACAAGACAGAAGCAACAAGCTGTGAGGTCTCCAGTCAAGAAAGCCACACCTAAGAAAAAGCTAACCCCCAAAAGGAAGAATAAGATAGACACTGACTTGGCCCCTTTTGACATATTACTGGATGAAATCACAGTGGAAGGAAAATTGAAAAACATAGGGAAAATCTATGACACCCTATCAGAAGATGAGAAAGGACAAATTGAGGAAAGTGTTATACTACACATGGACATGTATAAAAAGTTTTTGATGCAAGTCCTAAATGAAATTCCTGATGAATTATATAAGAGACTTGAGGCCAGAAGGCAAGGAATAATTGAGTTGGATAAGAAAATAAAAATAGAAAAATTACTTGCAGTATACCCGACCAACTCACCTAAGGAAATTGATGATTTGATAGCTCAGGCCAACCGGATAGTTTTTTCCACTACACACCGGCAAATATCATTAATGGTAGGCAGAGTTACTGAAGTCTCAACTGAAATAGAAGATGGTTGGGATAGATTCTTGGTTGAAAAAGAAAAACAAGAAGAATATATGAATCCCAAACCCATTCTGGTATATCAAAAGGACAAAGGGAAAGGTAAAGTTGGTGCACCACCAAGTATGAAGATTAGAGACAACTTACCCCCACCTCCTTTAAATACTCCACCGGTAAAAACAACTATAGAAGATCAACCGGCAGCTGAGAGCATGGACACGGAGGATAACAGTCCTAATCCTGAAGTCCTATATACTGTGAATGTTGATACTCAAGAAATCAACATAGTGGTAGATAAGGATACCACAGAGAAATCTGATAATAAGGAGCCACCAGCAACAGGAAACCAAGAGCAACCGGCAGCAGATTCAAAGAAAAAGAAGGAATCTGGAACACAAACAGAGCAACCAACAGAGCTAAAGGCCCAAGAACAAATGCCACCGGTAAGAAATGATGCAAGAAAAACTATGGAGACACAGACAGACCTACCAGAGGTCAATACCAGCATGGTCCCTTCCACCAGCACTCAGTTTACTGGGTCATCATCAAATGTAACAGAGGTATTGCTCGATTCTATCAAGAAAATAACCGATTATAGCTCACAAGCATATAAAGCAATAGATGATTCAATTCTAGTTTTGAAATTAATAGCTCCAAACTGTAATATAGCCAACAAAGATTCTTTAGGCCAGTTGGATACACTTTGTAAATATATTTCTGGAAATTTTGAGCAATCAAAGGTAGAAACTATAAAAGAAAGTGTAGAAAAAGAAAAACAAAAATTCTTTGAGGAAGGAATAAAGAAGTGTAACAGGGAAATTGACACACTTCTACCGGAACTGTGCAATATATTGAAAGAGTACAAAACTCTGTATAAAGACACCTGTAAGGTAAACTTTTTGACCACGGATGTAGATAAAAAGATAACTAAAGTACAGGAAGAGATCAATAAACTTGTTGATAATTTTGTTAACTCACCTAATACATTATCAGTTTTTGAGGAAAAGATAACAAATTTTGAGGAAGAACTGCTTAAATTAGAAAGAGAAAAAGAAAAAATAATAAACAAGGCAAAATTTTTGAGATCTAAACTAAGTCCAAGATTGGAATATTTAGCATCTCTGCGTAAGGAAATCTCAGAGGCACTAAAACAGGGTAGCAAAGCACCGGCAGAGCACTTACAACATCTCATCGGTACAATACACAGAACTGAGATAGCAATAAAGGAGAGCAAGAAGTTTATGGATGGGATAAACTTAATTTTGGGAGATATTCTTCAACTAATAACTACCCAACTACAAGGTTGAGGTTATGTATTGGTACAACTACAAATCTACTAGCCTTTGTCATTCATGCCAAAGGGGGAGTAGTAGATGAGAAAATTCAAAACACAGGGATCACATGCTCAAGGGGAGCCCTCATATTTTTGGTAACATTTTTGGATATCTTTTTGAAATTTCTCATGAGTGTTGCCATCAATGCCAAAAGGGGAGATTGTTGGCATATGGACACTCCAATGAGACATTGTGTGATTGAAGGTTTTTTCATTGATGGCAACCTTGCAATCCCATGACACCGGCAAAGACATTATACCGGCAAAGCATTACACAGGCAACCTTGCAATCCCATGGCACTGGCAAAGACATTATACCGGCAAAGCATTACACAGGCAACCTTGCAATCCCATGGCACTGGCAAAGACATTATACCGGCTAAGCATTACTCAAACAGAACAATGCACCGGCATCAACAAAATCAATGTACACCAGCATTGGCACAGAAGATGTACACCGGCACAAAAGGAAATATGTATACCGGCACAGAGGCCGACAGGATTTTTGATATGTAATATTTTGTTTATCATTGTAAGCCGACTTGGCAAATTGTAAAATGACTCTTGTATATAAAAGAGATCATTGTAGGCATTTGTAGGATATATATAGAGTATGTAATAAAAAAATATAAGGCAGACCTAATGTGTGAATTGTAGGTCAAGGGTATATGTAAAGAACAGAGCAATAACCGGTATTGAATCTAGCATTGAAGATGCTATTGTAAAGCAGTACAGAATATTGGATTTGTGTAAATCCTCTTTGTAAGTCAGTGTGACTTCTTGTTGAGTAGTGAGCTCTAGGCAGTTGGCCTTCTTGCATGTACAGGCCCCTATTGTAAGTAATATTCTCTTATTGGCCAGTAAGTGAATATTGTGGGTCACAAATCCCACTGAGGTTTTTCCCACACCGGGTTTCCTTGTTAAACATCTTGTGTTATGGTGTTCTTTTCATGTGGATGCTTTTGATTTTGTTATTTACATTAATTCTTGCATACAGGTATACTGTTACTTCATATTCTACATATTCAGTTTCAAGAAAATCTCAAAACCAGTCAGATACTGATTCACCCCCCCCCTCTCAGTATCTGTGGGAACCCTAACAGTTCCTAGTTGAGTCAAGATGAAATGTATTACCTTTTGTTTGTGTCTCGGTAGCAGCTAACTTTCAATGCTTGTCATGAACTTTGACAATTCCTTTATGAAATTCTATTCGATATCCTCTATTGTTTAGCTGTGCTACACTCAACAAATTGTATTTCAGTCCTTCAACCCAATATACATCATCACATTTAGCATTGTCAAGAAGTGTTATAGATCCTTTACCTTTCACCAGACATGGTGCATCATTACCAAATCTTACATAGCCTCCATCATAGTCCTCTAATTTAACAAAGTTGTGTTTATCACCTATCATATGATGTGAGCATCCACTGTCTATGATCCAAGAATCATTATTATTTATGTGAGATATTAGGGATTTTTCTTCATACCTTTCTTCATCAGATCCATCTTTAATAGCCACATAAACCACTTCCTCAGTATCAGTTTCATTAGATTCATCATCATTGGATTCCTCATCTGCTACTAGACATGTCTTTCTATCTCTCCTTCTGATGTCTCAGTGTCCTCTATATTGGTTGTCTTTCTGCCTGTTTTCTCGGTATTCTCTCTTTTCACTAGATTCTCTGTCAAGGCAGTTAGAAGCCATATGTAATATCTTATCACAATTGAAACATTTTAAAGGTAGCTTTCCTTTATACTTACCTTTTCCTCTCAGTAACCTTCTGGCTAATAATGCTTCAAATTCTTCTTGCTTCTTGATTTCCTCATACAGTTTGTGCACTTTTTCCATGTTCCTACAAAATCTTTCACTTGCTCCACTATGATCCCCTTTAGAGTACTTACTCATTCTATCAATGTAATCATCAAATTCACCAATATGAAAAGAACTGAATGCAGATTCTACTTTATTTACCGAAGACCCACTGTTATCAAAATTACTTAACTCAAATGCCTGTAGCTTACCAATAGTAGCATCCAAGGAAACTGGCATGTTAGGTACAAACCTCAATTCATTGATTGCAGAGACTCAAATAGCATAAGCTGGTAGAAGGGTTCTCAACAACTTACTTGTTATATCCTTTTCTTCAATAGTTCCACCTGCTCCTTTAATTTGATTGACAATCTCCTTTAGTCTTGTACTGTATTGGGTTATGTTCTCACCTTCATTCATTATAATGGATTCAATTTGTCCTCTTAAACTATCTACTTTTGCTCTTTGAACATGTTCATCACCTCCATACATAGATATGAGCTTAGTCCACATTGCTTTTGCATCATTACAGCCTTCTAGATCATTAAACTCTGAGTTGGTCAATGTTGATGTTATTTCAATCATAGCTTGAATATGTTCTTGCTTTGCCTTAATCTCTTCCAAGGTCATAGGGTTGGTGCTCGATGCAATGTAATCATTCTCCAGATAATATGTTGCATATTCTCCAATTCTAGATAAATGCAGCTTCATTCTTTTCTGCCATGTGGAGAAACTTGACTTGTTCAGCTTCGGTGCATCCCTTTTATACATATTCGGATCTTTGCCTCAAGTACCTTTAAAATTTTTCTTCTGGAGTCCAAAGCTCTAATACCAATCAATAGTTCTGATACTTAATGTAAAGTACAGATGCCAATAGCTAACAAGATGAGAGGGGGGGGTGAATCATACAAACTTAATCTTCCATAAAAACAACAAATTCAACCTCGGTAACTTATACTACAACAATATAACCAAAACTGCTAAACATGCAAACTTATGAACACATAATCATAATAACACTCATAAAACCAGATTTAACGTGGAACCCCAAATAGGGAAAAACCACTGTGGAATTTCAGACCCACTAAGAAATATACTCTTCTAGAGTATGCTTGGTTAAAAGCAAATCCTGTTAAAGATTACAAACACATTACTAGATGTGACCCGGTTAAGGGATTTCCCTTAGATCTGTTAGGATCTTCACTTTGTTAGAAGTGACCTTGCTAAAGGATTTCAAACACTCAACTAGAATGTTACCTTGCTAGAGGGTTTACATATAAGACTGTTAAGTCCACTCGGTTAAGATATTTTCTGTCACTTACAAAATAACAGTAATAAAAATCTATCTGCAACTTCACATGTAAAATGGTAAAGCAAATTCTTATTTGCTCAAAACAATCTAGTCATAAGACTTATCTTGTCCCTCTATTGGGCTCTCTACTCTGTTATTCAAATAGGTCTTCAAGCTTTTGTGCTCGGTAATCACTATGTAGCATCCCCTGTGCATACACTTGCCCACATACATTGTTTATCAACAATTCCTTATTTACAAACAATTGCTAACTGCTAAATCTTCTTGATCACGTTTCCCATGATCAATCTTAGCCATCAGATCTTCAAACTTGACCAGGTTTAATGTATCCTTCTGATCTGAAAATGTTTTATCTTACCTCGGGACTTGCATTCCCCTCTTGGAACTTGCATAAGGTTATTGCGGTTCAATCTGCATTGTAGATCTTCCTGCCGATTTTCCTTTGCCATAGATCCTTAACAAACTTCATGCACAGCATTCCAATCATTTATACATCTCCAGCTAATCATTGTCCTTTATTAAATAATGCTTTTATCCATCACATGCGCACTGTCATAACTCAATTGCAACTCGGTAAATACTAAACTTTACTTAGTAGACATTCTGCCTTCTTTAACCGATATTGATAACCTTAGGGTTTACCGACTAGGTTCTTTGCTCGGTGACATAGTATAGTATTAACCTTACAATCAACAACATATGTATAATATCAAAACAATCTAAACATCATGATCTCATCATTGTCTAACTTGGTAGTAGTTGCCCATTGAATAACTTATTCCTCCCTTTATTCATCACATTCTTTCTGTGTCTTTTACCGACATCTTAATCTTCTTCTAATCAATCTTCTCAAGATATGGCAACATCATATTGAATCAGATAATCAATCTATTGACATCAATGACAAAATAATGTTATAAAGATAGTTATCACCCTTCTTCAGTTATATTAATAATCTTCAACAACCTTCTCAATATCCTTACTGAATATCAACAATCTTCTTATATTGAAATGCCAACAATCTTTCTTACTGTAATGCCCACATGTATACATATGTATATACATATATATGTATATATATGTATGTATATACATATATATGTATATATATATGTATGTATATACATATATATGTATATATATATGTATGTATGTATGTATGTATGTATATATATATATATATGTATGTATGTATGTATGTATGTATGTATGCATACATACATACATACATACATACATACATACATACATACATACATACATACACATACATACATACATACATACATATATATATATACTAATTCTAATAGTGATGGAAAGATAAAGGGTAGAACTAGAAAAGATGGTATAAGGATCCTTTCTTCCAAGTTTGAGATTACTCATACAAGATTATTTTGGATCTTAATGTTATAACTATTCCCTGTTGGCATAACTAATGGTGTTGGCACAACTGGTTCATCAGTTAATATTGTCTTTGATGACTAACACTTACCAGTGAATAAGTCCAAGCTCATAGGCAAGGAGGTGTGGTAAACTCCAATGGTTTACTCATGGCTGCAACTAGTATGGAGGATTTAGTGCTTCCCTAATATGCATTAAGCAGTATGTTGGTAGAAGACTAATTGGTTGAAGGATAAACAGAGTAGTTGACCAGTCAGTCAAGCACCCTATAGGTGTTGAGATCAGATTCTTAAAAATGGCAGTTGAAATGATGATGCGGTCATAGGAGGTGACTCAGAGTGCAGTTTATTAGTCTTATGTATGACTAGAACACTCTGGACAGATAAGTGATCAGTCTTCTTGATTATCAGTGATCAGTGGCAAAAGATGAAAAGTTACACTGGTGAATTGGTGATACAGGTTGAAGAATGCTATCCACCGAGAATCTCGAAGCAATGACTGGTAAGCTGGATGCGATGACCAAAGGTGAGTCAGTCCTAGTGGGATATCATCAAAAAAACTGCTAGTGAAGTATACAACAGTTAACAACCTGTTAAAGTGAGATTTATGCAAATTTTCCGGTTCGCATTAAAAAGACAGAACACGACCCAAAGGTTGGTAAAATTATGAGTTGCAGTGGCAAATAAGGATGAGTTGCTAGCGAGATTGATGGAGAGCGCGCAGAGAATGTGCGGGAAGATTTGGGAAGATTTGAATTTAAAATCTACCAAGTGTTAGGTGTAAACTCATTGAGCAATCAACAGGTATGTGTTGGCAAAATATGGTATAAAGGTTTTTGGCAAAAAACCAAAAAGTTTGATCGTAAAAATTGCAAAGTACAATTTTGAAGAGAGGCGATCGAGCAAGGTGAGAAGAGGGAAAAATTGCTAAGTGAATAACAGAGTGGTGAAGAGAGTGTGCAGAGATCAGATAGTGTGAAGAGTAGAGAAAGAATGCAGAGCACCAGTAGAGTGCAGAGCAAGTGTAACCGGTGGTCAAAGTGAAAAGCTTCATTTGGATCTGATTAAGCTAAGAGTAGCTATTACAACAAATAATTCTCTCTATTGTTTTCTAATAACTACAACAGTAAAATCCCTTAACCAGATGGACTTTAACAGGTCCCTTTGTAAAATCCCTTAATTGGGTGACATCCTAATTGATTATCCTAAGTCCTTTAACAAGGCTACCTCTAACAGGGTAAAGGTTGTAACAGACCTTAAATAAAATCCTTTAACCGGGTGGCACCTAACAGTGTCTTTATAATCTCCTAACAGGGATGGCTCCTCACCGGGTGTACTCCAGAAGAGTGCAGATTTTGTGAGTTTCTACTCATACCGTGGTTTTCTCCCATTTGGGTTTCTACCTGATAAATCTTGGTAGTCATGTGTGTTTGTTTTTATGTGTACATGTTTCTTATTAATCTTGATTATATTGATGTGTTAATTTTGAATAGAAAATTTGATTAAGGTTAAAACTAGTAAAACCGGCATAGTGTTGATTCACCCCTCCCCTCTTAGCACCGGTTGGGACTAACACTCCCAATAGAAGTCATTGTGATGCATAGAAAGTATCAAGATGTTGATAAATTCAACGTTATTTAATTGGTAAATTAACCATTATGTGCACCTAGACAAGTAGACAACACAATCCACCAATGGGTGAGCTTAATATATATAATAAATTTTGTTATGATAATTGAGATGGTTATGGGTGTATAATGGTTCCATTCCTTGGGTGATTTTTCATAAAATTATCAATCCATGGAGCTCAATTTTAACCTAAAGGGAAAGAGATAATTATTAAGATATCTTTTATGAATCACCAAACAAGATTCTTATAAGAACCAATTTGGTGGAGAAACAAGTTTCTTTGTGATTCAGGGAATAAAAGCCATTGTTGGATATTGTTGTTGCTAGCATATGTTGTTTTCATTGATGTCAACATATTCCTGTGTTGCAATGATTTGTTTGGTGTTCCAGTGATTGCATTTCATTGATTTGGTTGGATTGAGGATTTGTGGTTCTATAATGAAGTATCTCCATGACTATCTCTACTTCATTCTTTATTGGTTTCAATGATCTGAGAGAATGCTTGATCATATTATTTAATCCAATTTATAGTTCAATCTTTCTGTGTAGTGGTTGGCAGAGTTTGGTATTTGATCCAGTGAGCTCCAGGATGATCATATCTTTGGTTGAGGATTCTAGAGAATATTTTGGATGTTCATGTGTATCTTCAATTCAGATGGTTTGTGGTTTGGTGCTCTGCAAGCTATCTTTCTAGTTTGAATTGTTGTTGTTGAGTGTTCCTATGAGTTAGCATGTTGATCGATGAAGAATTGCATAAGTGGTGTTGGTGTACCTATTGTGGATGGTTCTAATGTGCTTGTTAGTGTTTCCTAATCATGTCCTATTTGTCTCGGTGGTCACACATTGATTCTTGTATGCATTCTTGGTGATTTTGTTGATCCAGTGATATTCTTCCTGTTATGCGGTATTCTTGGTGGTGTAGCGTGTTGTGGTTGATTTTGGCAAGATTTCCGATGGTGATGCGTGTTTGGATATTTCATTTAGGTCCATGCTATATCATGTATATCATTGTATTGGTCTTGTTGAGCATTATATTTATAATCATAATAATCCCTATTTTCATGTTGAAGCTACAGAAGTTTTCTTAAAAAAATGATTAACTATACCCTTAAGAATTTCTATAGAGACCTTTGAAAATTTCATCAACATTAGGTTCACAACTCCTATCGGCCAAATTTGACCATCAGATGAGCAAAATAAACTCTCACAAAAAATCTTAGTTTCACCGAAAATATGTATCCATTGTATCGAAGAAATTGATAAATGTTTCCTCGATAATATAAACCATCGAAGGGATTGTGGCCACGAATAGACTCAAAAGGGACTCGCCGAAGTCACTATTTCTATCAAAAATATATTGAAGTGTCATCGACAATACTATTTTGAAGAGATGTGAGTTTTGAAGAACCAATAAAACGTTAGGCCGATGTTTGAAGTCTTTCTGATAAAGTAAAATGTCATCGAAGGAGGGTTTTTGGATCTTGGCAAAATGAAAAGTTTCATCGACACAGCGATATCGAGTAAGACATGGAGATCACTCATTGATGAGTTGTCATCGATATAACTCAGGCATCGGATAAACTATTTCAAGGTATAACGATGCGATGGGTTTCATTGAAAAGTAAAGTTTCGATGAAATGAAAAAGGCTCCCATCGAAGTTGACCACTTGGAATAAGAATGAATGGGACCCATTTTGATAAAACGATGATTCAATGAAAGCCTAAGGCACAATGGCAAAAACAATATTTTCATCAAAACAAAAGTGAGTTCAATGAAAGAAGACCTTTCGATAAGAAAGAAAGGGACACTGCCGAAAAACAAGGTTTCATCGAAGCAAATGGTAAAATAATGTTGCAACTGAGCATCAAAGAAAGGGAAAGGGAACTTTTAGAAGAAGCAAAGGCTTTCTGCCGGGAAATCATTCCAGAATTAAAAGAAGTCCCATTGTCATAAATTCAAAAAAAGTAAGTTCATGACTGTTACATAACAAGTGGATATAATTGATGAAACTACTGTAAAATTATAATAAAACTACAAGAAAGAGGGCTTTTCAGGCAGCGTTGGCTAGAAAATTCACAGAGAGTCTTCAAAAATTAGAAGCTCCAAAGCTCCAAATAAGTTCCACATTTCCGAGCTTTGTAATTATAATGGAAGCCACTTTGTCTAAGAAAACTAGGGCAAGGAAACCTAGGGAAACCTAGTCCGCAGAAGAAAAACCAAAGAGGCAAAAGAAGGAGGGTTGCCCATTAGACCAAGACCATTTAGACCAATTACCTACCTTGAGCCATCAATCGAAAAAGATTACAATAGATGATGAAGGCTTAGAGGATAGGTTTGAGAATTTGGGAGACATTTGGACAGAAATTAGAGGGAATGAATTGTTCACCTTTGGATATGTACGAAGGAATGCTCCAGAGCCTATAAATAATTTGTGGAGATTGAATCTGGGGAAGTTGGTAGTACCTAATGTTTTTGTAAACGTTGAACTTATGAAATCTTTAGCCAACAATTATGACCCCGGGACTAAAACCATATATGATTATATGGGGAAGCCAATAGTGTTCATCACTAAGGAAGTTAAGAAAGTGTATTTGACTTGGATTGGGATTTTGAAGAAAAGATAGACATTAGCAAGCTTACTTGGGAATATATTAATATGGAAGATATCTATAAGAGGTGGAGACTCCCTATCCACAGACCGAAAGTTGCAGGATCAATAGTGTCATTCGGTGAGAGGGATAAAGCTCCCTTTGATGTTAACCTTTTTTTCCCCTATTTCAAGTACACATATTACTGTGTAGCCCAGTGCTTACGAATTGAAGCCCCCCCTTTGATGGATATAATAGCTATGATAATAGGTGCAGATTTGCAATCAAAGGACCCTAGGACATTTGATTTTGTTGCTTATTTGTCTGAGGTCATGAATCATGGTTTGGAGAAGTGGAAGGGAGACATGGTCAATGTTCACTTCAAATATTACTCATTTCTCATGCATATATTACTATGTATTGGACAAGGTAAAGGGTTGTGGCTGGATGGGTTGTGTGTCAAGGCTTATGATAAAGCTAGAGTAAGGAAGCCTGTACAATTATGGTTGTCTTCATGGGATCAAAGATACAAAAATAGTCAGTGTTGGCATTTTGAAGAGTTCTTTGTTAAGACATTGTACAGATTGCTAGGGTATCTGTGTGATCATTCTATATATCCAGAAATTTAGAGATTTCTCAAACCAAAGGAGTTATGTGAAGACACTCTGATTACACATAATTGGGGAGATTGGTACTATTTTCTAGATTACACTCAGATAAGGGTGTATGGGTTTGAGGGAAAGCCCTATTTGCTACCTATTACAGTGCCTAATAGAGTAGCTTACCTTGAGATTATTAGGCAATTGTCAATAGCTAGTGCTAAACACTTGATGGATCATGGAAAACAATCCATAGTGTCTGGGTTATTGGTTTTCTCAAACTTCATTGTTAAAAGTTCAAAAATCTATGGCTTATTGCAGAATAAATCGGGTTATTATAAGATGGTGGAAGGTGATCCTAGATCAAATTTCAACCCCAAAGGCTACATGAGAGAAGAAAAAGAATCATAGAAGCTAAGGGATAGGGAGCATGTTCCATTGATTCCTGATGATTTCATCAGAAATATGGAAAGGCAAGAAGCTATTGAGAAAAGGACAAAATATGACAAAGTGTCCAAAGCATACGAGTGGAAGCTTAGCAAAGGGAAGATAAATGAGGATATTATGTAGGGGGTGGATGACCCCTTAGCCAAAGCCAACAAACTTATGGAACATGAGTTGGAGATTCTAGATGTTGTTCCTATGTATGTTTTTCAGGGATAGGAAACAAGATGTCAGGGATATAGAGCCTTTGGAACACATGTCTCCTCGGTCTATTTATGAGTTTATGTCAATTGATTCACCAAGAGAAGAGTATCCACCTAGATATGAATGCAATGAACAGATGAATCTGGCAACTAGCTAGTATTATGTCTAGGATATCAATGATATCAGATTACTGGAGCATGAAGAATTTATTTCAAACAATGATTTTATTCACACCAAGGAATTTAATGCATTCATGTGCCAACACAAAGGGACATTGGTCAGAGCTAATACAGAGGGGAAAACCGAGGAAGAGATGGTTAGAATACTGCAGGAAGAAATAGACCAAGCCATGAAGGAAATGACACATGAAAGAGGAAGGCTATTAGTTAAGGATGCTGGGGTGCTGATATAATCAGGATGGGACATGAGATCTGCTCTATTGTTTGATAGTTTTTTGAAGAAATAGGGGCCAGATCACATTATGCCCGATGAAGTAGATAAGATTTTCATGGGATCAGGATATGATCCTGATCAAAAGGCTTTTATGTTGTGGGCTCTGTACCCTAAAGAAAAAACATTATCAATCGTAGACACCGATGAGGCCTTTGTACATTTAATGATCCAGCAAGCCTAGAAAACTGATCCTAGGATCACTGCCAAACTGAATTTGGATGTGGCAAAACTTAATCAAGATCAGATTGAGTTTCTAGTTAGAGCTAATAGCACCTATAAAGGATTGTATGAGAAGGCCAATGAGGAAGTGCAACGGTTACAAGAGAGACTGCTACTAAAAAGCTCTGCCCCAGGCATCGATGATCTAGATATGGCACTTGAGACTGACCGAAAGGTCATGGATGCTCTGAGAGACACTATCTACTAGAAGACCAAAAGTGAGAAGTTAGTTAAACAAGTGGAGAGTGTTCGACAGAAAATGGATAAATTGGTTAATGATATCATCGAACACATGTTTAGAACCATGCTGACACACGCAGATAAGTATTGGAAAGTGTATACTGGGACTGTCAAGGCTTCGAGGGAGCATGAAAGATTAAAGAAACGATTGAAAGAGGTGATGAACAATGTTGATACCATGACACCTGAAGAGAGAGCAAAAGGGATAGCATACTTGGAGAAGCATGACAGATATGCAGATGCCTTGAAAAAAGACCTCCAAACGTTGGATTAAGGGGGCACCTCACGAATGCCAACAATCTACAAGGAAGGAGAATTGATATCATTAGAACAATGGCAAAATGAGATTGCTAGCATCAAAGAGCAAGCCTTCTCGGGATTGAATTGAGACAAATATTTGGCCCCTTCTGTCAACCAGATAATCTTTGATTACATTTCATTGGGGGAAGAATTGAAGAAGCAGAAAATTGACACCAGAGGATACAAAGAGGATGATTATATAAATTATTTGGGAATTCTTAATATATTTTTATTTAACTTCGTAAATAATATACAACCTGGTTGTTAATGTTGGGAAGGGACATGACTCTTTGTAGGGGATAGGTTTTGTTCGCATATATATGAGAAGTGTTTTGTAAAACAAAGGGACATTAAGAAATAGATGTACAATATACTCTCATGGTTCTTTGTAAATTTCAAAACTCTGTTAATATAATTAAATGTTTTTTTCCTTTACATATGTGATGTGAGATGTTTATTTCAATTGGCAGTTGTTTTGTGATATTGTCTCATAGAAGATAAGCTTGCTTGTATCTTCCTAGTGAAGTTTATTTTCTTGCTACTATTAATTTGAATAAAAGGCCTACTTGTGGATTGTAACTATTCCTTGTAAGTCTTCCTTGAATGGTCTCTTAAAGTAAGGGTTAAGTTCATTTGAGCAAATTATAGCATAAGACTATTAAAATGGAGATTTTTAAGGAAAGGTGACTGACAGATCTACCTGGGGGGTGATTTAAAAATTGTCTCATAGAAGCATACATTAAGTCTTGTTGAAGTAATAGACTCTGTGGCCCAAATAAGAGGAAAGGCACTGATCACTCATAAACAACAAATTTTTACCATATCAATTACCTTTACTTTAAAGAAATAGGAATCGTTGAGTAGGATAGATAGAATCAATTAGCAGTAGTGTATACATATAAATTCCAAGCACAAAGATCGAATAGCTTTCACAACAACAATCTTGAAATCATCTAAAAGCCACCTATCCTAGGAACCTATGTCATTCTGAGATAGGGAAAAATTTAGATCAAGATACTTAATCTGCTATAAAAAGCATTAGTCATAAAAAGTGACTAGTGAATAGGTATACCCACCTAGGTCTTGTAGAGCCTAAAGTGAGGGAGTTAGTAACCAAATAGGTTCACTCTATAAGTTAGCCAAGTCAATTGGAGGTTTTGATCATAGGAGATGACATTTCCTTAGAACCTATCCAATCTGTTGATTTGAGATCCAACAAATTGGCGACTCTGTTGGGGAGAACATTCATTTAAGAAAGATCCTATTGTGGGAAAGAACTCATACACGGAATACAATTTCCTTTCAAGAAGAAAGGTGGTGACTCTCAAATAAGAAATTTAATTTACGGAAGAAGGTCATTAACACAAGGCCATCTCATTGTGTAGTTAGAATTCAACAAGAAAAGAAACTAGAACAATCAAAAGAAAGAATCACTAAACAGATCAATGGATAATTTCATGTATGAGAGATATAACCAATATTGCTCCGAAACTAATCCACATTCATCTTGGAATAAACAAAACAATACAATTCCTATGTACCAAGGAAGTGAAGATCTAGCAGCTATGAACAAAGCACGAAAAGGAAAAAATAAAGTTCCTCCAGGTTTTGAAAACCATCAGTCAAACTCAAGAAAGAACTCAACAAGTTCATCTAGCTCGAGGGGAATAGATGCACCAGAACGTTTTATAGGACTTTTGAAACAGCTCTATGAGGTGGCCAATGAAATGAAAAATACTAGGAGGTCACAAGAAGCAGTGAAATTGTGTGCTAAATTAGGCATCAAAATTGATGAAGATGGCATTGATAATGATTTAAATAAACACAAAGAAACATTTACAAATACTAATACAACCCAAGGGTTGAAACAAGAGAAAAATCCCAGAGGCAAAGCAAATACAAGGGGTGAGAATTTCAAAACACATGACAATCCCTTGTATCATACACACAGCCAAAGGATGAACAATTTTGCACATGTTAACAATAACATACCTTATGAATAACAGTATAATCATTTTAACAACTTCGCCTATCAAAATTAGTATCAGTTCCATAATCAATTTTCCTCTTTTACTTATCCCTATAACAATGTGAACCAAAACTATGGGAATTACTTCCAAGGAGGCTTTAGATTGGTTAATACAAAACATATCAGACAATTTGATTTCTCGGGAATGATGGTCTGTCCTCGCCCCATTCCAAATGAAGTCAGAACTTCAATTCCAAAATTCACAGGCAGCAATGTTATCACTGGAGAAGTGCACTGCAAAGCCTTTCATACAGTCATGGAGGATTTTTGCCTTCCTTATGAAGATGTCAAAATGAAATTGTTCATGCAATCACTGATAGAAGATTCAAGGGATTGGTGTAGAACACTACCTGATGCTTTGATAAGCAACCTTGTAGAGTTTAAAAGGCTTTTCCTTAAACAATATGGGGATCATAATAGCCCCGAGTTTGCATTACACAAGATCATAAGTATCAAGAAAAAATAAAATGAGACCGTGGTTGAATTCAACAAAAAATCTAACAAAGTTATAAGAAAAATTCCAAATAGGATAAAACCAGTACCTGAAGTAAGTAATTTGTATTACATAAATGCTTTTGATAGCAAAAAAAATTATGAACTCATAACAAAAAACCCTACAATGCTTCAAGAGGTAATGAAGGCCGCTATAACCATAGAGAATAATAGGAAAGTTGTTGGGAGGGTTGGAAAGAGAGATGATACCAAATTATTTAATCCAAGAGCTTCCAAGAAAACTAAGGACAAAGACAAGATGGATAAAGTGTTGAGCGCTTTAAAAGATTTATCTATGAAGGTAAACAAAATAGAAAAGCAATAGTTCTTCCATCATGATAGACCCAGATTACATGATATGTCTTACAATACTGCATGGAAGGATGGAAAACTAGTGGAAAAGCATCAGACAAACATTATGCAGCCCCCAGATCTCTTCAAGAGATCCATGAATCATATGATGGATGATAGTATATGGTGTTTTGTTTGTGACATGCCTCATTCTCCTTCTCAATTTATAGTAGTGAAGAAGTTATAGGAGGAAGAAGAAAGCTATGAAGGGTATGCAGATGATAAAACTATAAATACGTTATCATTTGAAGAATACAACTCATCTGAAGAGGAAGGAGAATATGATATAAATTCCAAACGAATCACCCAGCAGTATTGTGTACAACAAATTTTTTCAGATGAAGAAGATTAAGTCAAGCTCGGGATCCCTACTGAAGAGGAAAGAGAAAGAATTACAGCCGCTATAGTTGAGCAAGCTAGGAGGACTTACACTCTAAGAAATAGAATTATAAATCTTGAACAAGGAAAGCCCTCTGGCATGTTCATGAAAGAGAATAACAAAGTACCCAAGCAAACAACTAAGCAAAACAAGATCTAAGAATAAGATCCATGAAAAATTAAAGAGAAGGATCCAAAAGCTACGAAATGTCAAGGGGGAGAAAATGGTGAAGTGATAAAAGTCCCAATAGTACCTACCACCACATCATTTGACATTGCTAATGCCCTGACACAAATGAAGGTTTTTGTTCCTCTACTTGAAATGATGAAGTTCCCTGAATATAGAGGAAAAAAATTGAAGATGATTACAGATATCCCGGAGGAGAAAATAAAAGAGCACAAACATGACAATAAGAACAGAAGCAGTGAGGTAGATCTAGCCCCAATTATATATTTGGGATCTATAATAACAAAAAAACCCACTCAAGTGGACCCTTTTTGTTTAACTTTGGAAATCAATAACAAGAGGATTAAGAATTGCATGATAGATTCAGGGGCAGCAATAAATGTTATGTCTGTTGGAGTTATGAGAGAACTTAGAATGAGTGTAGACACTATATTTGGTAAGTGCTATTTTATGGATAATAGATCCATTCCAGTTGTGGGTGTCATGAGAGATGTAGAATTCAAGTTGGTAGCATGCCCTAAAGCCTCTTGCAAGATAGATATCACACTAGTAGATGTTCCATTAAATTATGGGATGTTGTTATCCAGACAATGGTCAAATTTGATAGGTGGACATGTCCAATTGGATTTTCCATATGCCACAATACCAATAAATGGACACGAAGTAAAAATTGAAAGAGAGTCTTGTTCTCCTCATATTATTGAGGACATCGAACCTATTGAGAAAATATCCTTCATCCAATCAGATATGGATAATTTTAAGGTGCAATTGACAAAGCCAAAAACAAAAGAGTTGACCCCAATTGAATCTTGCATCCAAGAAAATGAGGATCAATTATGGCACATGTACTTTGATGAATCATGTAGCAAGGAAGGAAGTGGGGCTGGAGTTTTATTCATTTCACCAGATGGAGAAACATTCAAATATTCTTTCAAACTAATATTTGAATGTACAAACAATATTGTTGAGTATGAAGCCTTCCTCGCTGGATTAAATCTACCAGTTAAACATGGAATGAAGATGTTTAGTGTGTTTGGGGATTCAAAATTGATAGTGTCTCAGATTAGAGAGAAATATGCTTCTAAACATCTCAGATTAAAGCAATACAGAAATGCAGTATGGGATACAATAGAATTGTTTGATGCTTTCCAAATCAGTTGTATTATTAGGTCAAAGAATATAATGGCTAATTTATTAGCAAATATTGCATTAAAAGAAAATGATGAGATACTTAATGGAGTATCAGAAGTGGAAATAAAAGTCAGACCCTCTATTCCTTACAATCTATATAATTGGCAGGTTTTCCAAGATGATGATGATTTACTAAATTTCCTATAATGTGTGGATCACTATCAAGCATAGGCCATTAAGTTTAATGGCTTTGTGGAAAAGACAGATGGGGGAGAAACTTTGTTTGGTCAGAAAATCATAAAATTAAAATCTAATAAATTACCAAAAGGTTTAGTGGCTTTAGAAAGAACTTTTAATGCACAAGACAAGATGGAAGCAAAAGCAACCCCGACCAAAGAGAATGATGTTGAGCAAGTTAATTTAGGCAATGAATAATCCCCAAGACATGTGTACATTGGGAGGAGGTTAACCCATAAAATGAAGCAAGAATTGGTGATTTTGCTTAGGAAATACAAACATGTGTTTTTCTGGTCATATAATGATCTTAAAGCCTATAGAGAAGACTTATTCCAATATGAGATACCACTCAAACCAGATGCTAAACCATTCAGACAGAAACAGAGACCTATAAATCCTACATTGTTACCCAAAATGAGAGAAGAGGTAATTAAAATGAAAGATGCAGGTATTCTACTTGGGTTTCAAATTTGGTACCTATCAGAAAAAAGAATGGGGATATCAGACTATGCATGGATTTCAGAAACCTAAATATATCATCATTGAAAGATAATTATCCCCTACCCAATATGGTCACAGTATTACAGAAAGTAACCGGATGTGAGTTGTTGTCCATGATGGATGGATTCTCAGGTTATAACCAGGTAAAGGTCAAAGAAGCTGAGCAATACAAGACAAATTTTACAACACCTTGGGGTACATATGTGTATGCTAGAATACCCTTTGGGCTGACTAATGCAGGAGCTACTTTCCAAAGGGCAATGGATGTAACATTTGCAGAACTTATTGATATGATCATGGTGGTATATCAAGATGACATGACTGCCTACTCAAAAAGGGCAGAAGACCATTGCAATCACTTGAAAAAGATTTTCAAAAGGGCTTTGGAATATGGGATATCACTCAACCCAAAGAAATGTCATTTTGGTGTTGAGGAAGGTAAGCTTTTAGGACATATAGTATCTAAAGAAGGAGTAAGAATTGATCCCGAAAGGGTGGCTTCTATCAATGAAGTCCCTATCTTGAAAATTGTTAAGGTCATTCAGTCATTCCTAGGGCAGATAAAATTTGTCAGAAGGTTTATCTTGAATTTTGCAGATGTTGTAAAACCTATAGTACAGATGTTACAAAAGGGAGCTAAAATAGACTGGACTATTGAAGCATTGGATTCATTTATATCCATCAAGAGTGCAATAATTGAAGCACCTGTGTTGATATCACCAAATTTCAGTAAACCATTTTTGTTATTCCCCTTTGCTTCTTGTCACATAGTAGCAGCGGTACTATTACAAAAGAATAAAGATGGTTGTGAACAACCCACCGCATACTTCAGCAAATCATTGAGCCCTACTAAAATAAAGTATGAGATAAATGAAAAGAAAGCCTATGCCCTTGTAAAAGCAGTTAAAAACTTTAGGCCATATTTGGTAGGGGCAAAGGTGACAGCTTAGCAGTGAAAGATATATTTAGACAAACTGAGGTCACATGGAAAAGATGTAAATGGATAAATCAAATTCAAGAGTTTGACATCGAGCTTAAGATTTCACAAGTCATAAAAGGATAGGGATTAGCTAAATTCATGGCTGAAGTGGATATTGAGAAGTCACAAATAAATGAAATCAAGTTGGAAGAAGCTAATTTTAGTATTGAACATACATCATGGTACAAAGACATCATGTATTACCTCAAACATATGAAGTGTCTAAATGGCATGACTGAAAATCAAAAGAGAACATTAAAATTTCAATCTTCAAAGTATGTGATAGTTGGTGGTGATTTATACTAGAAGAATAGAGATGGAATATTGTTACTTTTCTTAGATGAATATCAAGCAGAAAAAATATGGCAGAAAATGCATAGTGGATGGAGTATGCGGTGGTCATTTCTTTGCCAAGACTATAGCCCATAAAATACTAAGGGCTAGATATTACTAGCCACACGTGCTCAATGATTCCTATAAGTATGTTAGAAAGTGTGAATCCTGCCAAAAGTTTTCAGGAAAAATAAAGTACCAAGGAGCACTCCCATTGAGACCCATGCAAGTGGAAGAACTCTTCCAACAACGGGGGTTGGATTTTATAGGGGAAATATCTTATAGGTCAAGTGGAGGACATAGATGGATATCAGTAGCTATTGATTACCTTACTAAATGGGTAGAAGCGATCCCTACCAGACAAGCTACTAGTAAAGTGGTGATCAAGTTCATGATGGAGAATATTATTACCAGGTTTGGTGTCCCTACAAGAATCATTACTGACAATGGTATGTGCTTCAGATATGAAGAATTTAATACTTTCTATGAGGAATATGGCATTAAGATATCACATTCATCCCTACCATCCTCAAGGCAATGCACAGGTTGAATCTAGCAATAAGAATATTATCAAGATCATCAAAAGAGTGTTGGGATAGAATAAAAAGGCTTGGGATTCAAAACTAAATTTGGCACATTGGGCAGATAGGATAATAGTGAAGAAATCCATAGGAAGGTCCCCATTTGAATTGGTCTACGGTAAGAAGGCTAGACTACCCCTTGACAATCTCTTGCCTCTTCATAAATTTATAGTGCAAGAAGAAATTGATGTTGTGGATCCTCTGCAAGAAAGGCTTGTGCAATTGATAAAACGGGATGAAATTAGGACAAAAGCTCAGAGACAAAATATCAAAGCACAAAATCAGATGAAGAGATTATATGATAAAAAGCCAACAAATAGAAAGTTTGAGATAGTTGATTGGGTCCTGATGTGGGATGTGAGAAATCAAGAAAAGGGCAAGCGTGGAAAATTTGAACCCTTGTGGCTGGGACCGTATATAATTATGGAAAAAGTAGGAGAGGATTCCTATTTCTTATAGAGTGCTATAGGGGAAATTCAGGAATGGCCAATATATGGACGGTTCCTGAAGAATTTATTTTCTTGATCACAAGATATTTTTCCATGTACAGTAGATTAGGACCCGTTTTTCATTTGTAGATACCATGGCCTTTCATTAGTATGTTTTCCTTATACCAGAGATTCTGAATTTTTGAAGGCGCTCGTAGCATACCTCCATCCCCAATCAGAGCCATTGTTGAGAATTGTATTTATAATCATAATAATCCCTATTTTCATGTTGAAGCTACATAAGTTTTCTTAAAAAAATGATTAAGTATACCCTTAAGAATTTCTATAGAGACCTTTGAAACTTTCATCGACATTAGGTTCACAACTCCTAGAGGCCAAATTCAACCATCGGATGAGAAAAATAAACTCTCACCGAAAATATTAGTTTCACCAAAAATATGTATCCGTTGTATCGAAGAAATTGATAAATGTTTCCTCAATAATATGAACCATCAAAGGGATTGTGGCCGCGAATAGACTCAAAAGGGACTCGCCGAAGTCATTGTTTCTATCAAAAAAAATATTGAAGTGCCATCGGCGATACTATTTCAAAGAGATGTGAGTTTTGAAGAACCAATAAAGCATTAGGCCGATGTTTGAAGTCTTTCCGATAAAGTAAAATGTCATCGAGGAAAGCCAGTCGTCGAAGGAGGGTTTTTGGCTCTTGGTGAAATGAAAAGTTTCATCGACACAGCGATATCGAGTAAGACATGGGGATCACTCATTGACGACTTGTCATTGATAGAACTCGGGCATCGGATAAAATATTTAAAGGTATAACAATGGGATGGGTTTCATTGAAAAGTGAAGTTTCGACGAAACAACAAAGGTTCCCATCAAAGTTGACCACTCGGAATAAGAATGAATGGGACCCATTTCGATAAAAAATGATAATTCGATGAAAGCCTAAGGTACAATGGCGATAACAATGTTTTCATAAAAAAAAAATTTAGTTCGATGAAAGAAGACCTTTCGATAAGAAAGAAAGGGACACTACTGAAGAACAAGGTTTTATCGAATTAAATGGTAAAATCATGCCACAACTGAGCATCAAAGAAAGGGAAAAGGAACCATTAGAAGAAGCAATTACTTTTTGCCGCGAAATCATTCCAAAATTAAATGAAGTCCATCAGCATAAATTCAAAACAAGTAAGTTCATGACCGTTACATAACAGGTGGGTATAACTGATAAAACTACTGTGAAATTGTAATAAAACTACAAGAAAGAGGGCAATTCAAGAAGCGTTGGCTAGAAAATTCATAAAGACTCTTCAAAAATCAGAAGGTCCAAAGCTCCAAATAACTTCCTCATTTCCAAGCTTTGTAATTATAATGGAAGCCACTTCATCTAAGAAAACTAGGGCTAGGGAAACCCAGTCTACAGAAGAAAAACCAAAGAGGCAAAAGAAGGAGGGTCACCCATTAGACCAAGACCTATTAGACCAATTCCCTGCCTTAAGCCATCAATCCAAAAAGATTAAAACAGATGACGAAGGCTTAGAGGATAGGTTTGAGAATTTGGGAGACATTTGGATAGAGATTAGAGGGCATGAATTGATCATCTTTGGATATGTGCGAAGGAATGCTCCAGAGCGTGTAAATAATTTGTGGAGATTGAATCTGGGGAAGTTGGCAGTACCCAATGTTTTTGTAAACGTTGAACTTATGAAATTTATAGCCAAAAATTATGACCCAAGGACGAAAACCATATATGATTATATGGGGAAGCCAATAGTGTCCATCACTAAGGAAGTTATAGAAAGTGTATTTGACTTGGATTGGGGATTTGAAGAAAAGATAGACACTAGCAAGCTTACCTAGGAATATTTTAATATGGAAGATATCTATAAGAGGTGGAGAATCCCTATCCACAGATCGAAAGTTGCAGGATCAATAGTGTCATTCGGTGAGCGGGATAAGGCTCCCTTTGATGTTAACCTTTTCTTCCCCTATTTCAAGTACACATATTACTATGTAGCCCACGTCTTAGGAATTGAAGCCCTCCCTTTGATGGATATAATAGCTATGATAATCTATGTGGATTTGCAATCGAAGGACCCTAGGACATTTGATTTTGTTGCTTATTTGTTTGAGGCCATGAAGCATGGTTTGGATAAGTTGAAGGGAGACATGGTCAATGTTCACTTCAAATATTACTCTTTTCTCATGCATATATTACTATGTATTGGACAAGGTATAGGGTTGTGGCCGGATGGGTTGTGTGTCAGGGCTTATGATAAAGTTGGAGTAAGGAAGCCTGTGCAGTTATGGCTGTCTTCATGGGATCAAATATACAACAATAGTCAATATTGGCATTTTGAAGAGTTCTTCATTAAGACATTGTACAGATTGCTAGGGTATCCATGTGATCACTCTATATCTCCAGAAATTCAAAGATTTCTCATACCAAAGGAGTTATGTGAAGACACTCCAATTACAGATAATTGGGGAGATTGGTACTATTTTCTGGATTACACTTAGATAAGAGTGTATGGGTTTGAGGGAAAGCCCTATTTGCTGCCTATTATAGTGCCTAATAGAGTAGCTTACCTTGAGATTATCAGGCAATTATCAATAGCCAGTGCTAAACACTTGACGGATCATGGAAAACAATCCATAGTGCCTAGGTTATTGGTTTTCTCAGACTTCATTGTTAAAAGTAAAAAATTTATGGCTTATTGTAGAATAAATTGGGTTATTATAAGATGGTGGAAGGTGATCCTAGATCAAATTTTGACCTCGAAGGATACATGAGAGAAGCAAAAGCATCACAGATTCTAAGGGCTGGAGAGCATGTTCCATTGATGCCTGATGATTTCATCAAAAATATGGAAAGGCAAGAAGCTATTGAGAAAAGGAAAAAATATGATAAGAGTGTCCAAAGCATATGAGTGGAAGCTTAGCAGAGGGAAGATAAATGAGGATATTATGCAAGGGATGAATGACCCCTTAGCCAAAGCCAGCAAACTTATGGAACATGAGCTGGAGATTCTAGATGGTGTTCCTATGTATGTTTTTAGGGATAGGAAACAAGATGTCAGTGATACGGATCCTTTGGCACACATGTCTCCCCGGTCTATTTATGAGTTTATGTTGGTTGATTCACCAAGAGAAGAGTATCCACCTAGATATGAATGCAATGAACAGATGAATCTGGCAACTGGCTAGTATGATGTCCAGGAGATAATGATGTCATATTACTGGAGCATGAAGAATTTATTTCAGACAATGACTTTTTTCACACCAAGGAATTTAATACATTCATGTGCCAACATAAAGGGACGTTGGTCAGAGCCAATACAGAGGGGAAAACCGAGGAAGAGATGCTTGGAATATTGCAGGAGGAAATAGACCAAGCCATTAAGGAAATGACACATGAAAGAGGAAGGATATTACTTAAGGATGTTGGGGTGCTGATATATTTAGGATGAGACATGAGATCTTCTCTATTGTTTGATAGTTTTTTGAAGAAACAGGGTCCAGATAAGCACATTATGCCCGATGAAGTAGATAAGATTTTCATGGGATCAAGATATGATCCTGATCAAAAGGCTCTTATGTTGTGGGCTCTGTACCCTAAATAAAAAAGTCCCTTACTCATAGACACCGATGAGGCCTTTGGACATTTAATGATCCAACAAGCCTAGAAAACTGATCTGAGGATCACTGCCAAACTGAATTTGGATGTGGAAAAACTCAATCAAGATCAGATTGAGTTTCTAGTCATGGACAATAGCACCTATAAAGGATTGTATGAGAAGGCCAATGAGGAAGTGCAACGGTTACAAGAGAGACTGCCACAACAAATCTCTGCCCCAGGCATCGATGATCTAGATATGGCACTTGAGACTGATTGAAAGGTCATGGATGCTCTGACAAACACTATCTACTAGAAGACCAAAAGTGAGAAGTTAGTTAAACAAGTGGAGAGTGTTAGACATAAAATGGATAAATTGGTTAATGATATCATCGAACACAGGTTCAGAACCATGCTGACACATGCAGATCAGTATTGGAAAGTGTATACTGGGACTGTCAAGGCTTTGAGGGAGCATGAAAGATTAAAGAAACGACTGCAAAAGGTGATGAACATTGTTGATACCATGACACCTTAAGAGAGAGCAGAAGGGATAGCATACTTGGAGAAGCATGACAGATATGCAGATGCCTTGAACAAAGACCTCCAAGCACTGGATGATGGGAGCACCTCACAAATGCCAACAATCTATAAGGAAGGAGAATTGATATCATTAGAACAATGGCAGAATGAGCTTGCTAGCATCAAAGAGCGAACCATCTCATGATTGGATCAAGACAAAGATTTGGCCCCTTCTATCAACCAGATAATATTTGAGTACATTTCATTGGGGGAAGAATTGAAGAAGCGAAACATTGACACTAGAGGCTACAGAGAGGATGATTACATAAATCATTTGGGAATGCTTAATATATTTTTATTTAACTTCATCAAGAATATACAACCTGGTTGTTAATGTTGGGAAGGAACATGACTCTTCGTAGGGGATTGGTTTTGTTCTCATATATATGAGAAGTGTTTTGTAAAACAAAGGTACATTAAGAAATAGATGTACAATATACTCTGGCAGTTTTTTGTAACTTTCAACTCTATCAATATAATCAATTATTTTTTTCCTTTACATATGTGATGTGAGTTGTTTATTTCAATTGGCAGTTGTTTTGTGATATTGTCTCAAAGAAGATAAGGTTGCTTGTATCTTCCTAGTAAAGCTTATTTTCATGTTGCTATTAATTTGAATAAAAGGCCTACTTGTCGATTGTAAATGTTCTGTTAGGTCCCGGAGGCAACTGAGAGGGGGGGGGGGGGGGTGAATCAGTTGTCAAATAAATTCAAACCAAAACAACTTAACCAACTTATTGCTTAATACTGGTAAACTAGTCCTTTATACCGGTAGACAGTTTTATCAGTTAATTGCAATACCGGTAAATATTAATGCATGAAACAAAAAGAAAAAGTCATCCACAACACTTGACACCAATATTTGTACGTGGAAACCCTGTAAGGGGAAAAACCACAGTGGGAAACCTTACCCACAATCAGATGATACTACTGCAGATAGTAAGTGTATACAAATGGGGTCTGCACATGCAGAAAGGCCAAGTGCCTAGAGCTCACTGCTCAAACACAAAATAGGAGTCACGCTGACTACAATTGGATGGTTAAATCCAATAAGAATGTATTGCTCAAAATAGCATCTTCATATGTTGGATTCAGTACCGGTGTAGTTCTGATATGCTTTCACAAAAAACTTTCTTCACCTTCAAATGATGTATGTGTGTATAGCTCTGCTTATTCTTGCATATACCTTCTCAAAATTCTTCTTTGCTTCCACATCTGATCTTACAAATAGGATCTTACATTTATATCATAACCTAGGACCAATTTTAGTAGGTCGGCTCTAAAAGATATTACAATAAAATCAATTTATAATTAAATTAATGCCCAATGCAATAACCGATTCAACATGTCATCTTAATGCATTTACAACAATAATAAATCATCTCCATAGTGTGTTGTGCTGATCTGGAAAAGATAAACCTATCAATGTATAGCCTGGACCTATTTGTTGGTAATAGCAAATATGCAAATATGAATATGCCAATAATCAAATCTCCAAGAAAAAGTGTCAAAATGATGTCTTTGACATAACCAAGTGTTTTCCATGTCATTCCAAGTGTCGGTGATCATTATATCCTATCGGTGTACCAGATACCGGTGACTGTGCATGAGTCATTTGCTTGTCAGTGAATGTTGTTGATTCTCCAAAGTTCCAGAGTTGATAAGTGTTAGTAGGTGTTGACATCAATGACAAAACCATACCAAAATACCAACATGTTCCTTGTAAGTCTTCCTTGAATGGTCTCTTAAAGTAAGGGTTAAATTCATTCGAGCAAATTATAGCATAAGACTATTAAAATGGGTCTTTTTGAGGAAAGGTGACTGACAGATCTACCTAGGGGGTGATTTAAAAATTGTCTCATAGAAGCATACATTAAGTCCTATTGAAGTAATAGACTCTATGACCCAAAGAAGAGGAAAGGCACGGATCATTCATAAACAACAACTTTTTACCATATCAATTACCTTTACTTTAAAGCAATAGGAATAGTTGAGTAGGATATATAGAATCAATTAGCAGTAGTGTATACATATAAATTCCAAGCACAAAGATCAAATAGCTTTCACAAAAATTATCTTGAACTCATATAAAAGCCACCTATCTTAGGAACCTATGTCATTCTGAGATAGGGAAAAATTTAGATCAAGATACTCAATCTGCTATAAAAAGTATTAGTCATCAAAAGTGACTAGTGAATAGGTATACCCGCCTAGGTCTTGCAGAGCCTAAAGTGAGGGAGTTAGTAACCAAATAGGTTCACTCTATAAGTTGGCCAAGTCAATTGGAGGTTTTGATCATAGGAGCTGGCATTTCCTTACAACTTATCCAATTTGTTGATTTGAGATCCAACAGGTCTGTTGGTTGATTTATGTATCGTGTGATGTAATTTTGTAATTGAGAGGTGAGGGTTTGACTGACCTTGTTGTCAAGGTTGATGAATTGTATATATAGGTGGTATATTCATGTAATTTTAAGTATCAGTGTTGTGTATGCATTATCATAGAGTAGTATATGTGGTGCATAAGCGAATTTATCCTTCGGTGTGTTGTATTGAGCAAAGATTATTGCAGGGCAGACAAATGTGCTTAACTGGAATTGTCATCAGGCATAAGGAGATGCTATATTTATAGTTCATGTAATCTGGATTGTAATCTAAATCTTATTGTAAGGTAGTGAATCTTCCCTGAGGGTTGTAGCCTTCTGTTTAATCCTATTTTGAGTAGTGAGCTCTAGGCAGTGTGCCTGAATGCATGTGCATTCTCCATTGTAATATTTACACATACTACTGTAGAGTATCATCTTATTGTGGGTAGGTTCCCACTTTGGTTTTTCCCCTAACCAGGTTTTCCATGTCAAAATCTTCGTGTAATGTGTATTGGTGTCTTGTTGCAATTGTTTAGATCTAAGATTGTGCTTAATTTGTTTAATCCAGTGAAAACTAATTCACCGCCCCTCTCAGTTTTCCTTCTTGGTTGTTGCTACAATTGGTATAAGAGCTAGATCCTCTGGAACAAGCTTGACCGCTTGAGGAGATCTGAGATGGCAACTTATGTGCTCAAGAAGGATTTTCCTAGATTTGATGGAAGCAATTATATTCTTTGGAAGGACCAGATGGAAGTTCACTTCAAATATCTTGGAGATGAGTAATGGAAGATCACAAAGAAGGTTTGTAATGTTTCTCAGAATGGATCGGTTACTTTTGCTGAGATCAAGGATGCTGAACATAACATAAGAGATAAGGAAGTATTGTTGAGTGCCTTGACTGATTCAGAGATGACTAATGTGATGGGTTTGCAGACTGTGCATGAGATATGGAAGAAGCTAGAGACCTTATATGAAGGAGATACACAAATTAAAGTTGCTAAGTTGCAGAGCTTGAAAGGAAAGTATGAAGAATTGAAGATGGCAGAAGATGAAAATATATCAACCTTATGGCTAAGGTGAATGAACTTGTCATGAATATTAGATGTGTCAGTGGAACCCTTGAAGAAGATGATATTGTTGCTAAGGTGTTGAGATCATTGCCTCCTACTTATAAACATAAGGTAGCTATGATTGATGAGATTTGGAGTGTGACTGCAGTGACTAGAGATATGTTGGTTGGAAAGCTTACTGCATTTGAGTTGAGTGAATTTGGAGAATCACATGGTAACTCTGAAACTGCATTCAAAGCCTCTGTATCTGGGAAGCAGATGTAAGATCCAGGAAAAAGTTATTTTGGGTATCTAGATTTGAAAAGGAAAAGAGAGAGATGGAAGATCAAGAAAGAGAACTGGATGAGCTTGAAGCCCTTATTGCTCGGAGATTGCCTAAAGGAGTTGGCAAGTATGATGGAAAGTTACCTTTGAAATGTTTCTCTTGTAATAAGATAGGACATTTTTCTTCTAAGTTCCCTAAGAGAATGTCTAGATATGATAATCATGATAAATTTGAAAGGCATGATAGATCTAATAAGAATGATAGATATGAGAATCATGATAAGTATGATAAGCCCTATAAGCCCCACCAGAAGTACATAAATCAAAAGAGATGCTATTATGTTTTTGATAAAGGTGTGACAGATGAAGAATCAAAGAATGGGATGAATTTGTATTTATTGCTATCAAGGAAGATGATCCAGTATTAGTGAATCCTACAAGCAGAATTGTTGAAGATAAATCTTTGGCTGCTAAGATTGAAGAGAAATATGAATGGGTGATTGACAATAGTTGTTCACACCATATGATAGGTGATAAAAGAAAATTTGTGAATATAGAAAGGCATGATGATGGTATAGTGAGATTTGGAGATGACAAAGCTTGTGTTATTCATGGTAGAGGTTTTATATCTTTCAATGGTAAGCATAATACTAATGATGTCTTGTATGTTGAAGGATTAAAGCATAATCTTTTGAATGTTGGTAAGATGGTTGACAAGGCAAATGATTTGTAATTCAAGAATGGTAAATGTAAGATCCTAAATGCCTCTGGTATAGAGATTGCATCAGGTACTAAAACTAAAGGTAATATCTTTTACCTGAATGTTGGTGAGAAAAGTTGCTTGATTGCTCAAATTGATGAAAGTTGGTTGTGGCATAGGAGGATGTGTCATGTTAATTTTGAATACATGGTAAGGATAAGTTCTACTCAAGCTATTAGAGATATGCCTAAGATTGTGAAGCTTACTAATCTGGTATGTAAGGAATGTCAGATGGGAAAGCAAACAAAAATTCCATTCAAAAGTAAGTTGTATTCATCTAATGGATTGCTAGATCTGGTTCATACTAACTTATGTGGTCCTACTAGAGTAAGAAGCATGTAGGGTGTCAAATATTTCATGTTGTTGATTGATGATTATTCAAGGATGATGTGGGTTACCTTCTTAAGGGAGAAATCATAACAGTTGGAAAAATTCAAGATATTCAAAGCCCGAGTGGAGATTGAGACTGGATTGAAGCTAAAATGCCTGAGATTTGACAGAGGAGGATAATTTACATTAGGAGAGTTTGATACATTTTGCAAATGGAAAGGGATTAGAAGACAATTATCTACTCCTAGAACCCCTCAGTAGAATGGAGTTGTTGAAAGGAAGAACATAACTATCTTAGAGTTGCAAGGACTATGTTGATTGAAGGAAATGTTGCACAAATCTTTTGGAGAGAAGTTGTTAGCACTTATGTTTACACATTCAACTAGGTGCATACTAAAGGGGATTCTGGTAAGAATCCTTATGAGTTATGGTTTGGTCATGTTCCTACAATTAGATATTTCATAATTTGTGGGAGTAAATGTTATATCAAGAGAGATGAGGATATAGATAAGTTTGATGCAAGATGTGATGAAGGAATCTTCTTGGGATTTTCTACTAAGAGAAAGGCCTACCAGTGCTATACTAAGAGACTGAAGAAGATAGTTGAGAGTGCAAATGTGAAGGTAGATGAATGTCTTGGAAGCATGTGTAGACAGAGATCTTGAAGCAGATTGATCTGGTGGAGACAGGTAATTTGGATATTGTTGTTGTTGGTGAAGAAGTGCAAGAGCCTGAAAATCAGAATAATTAGAAGACTCCAAGGTATGTAAGATTGAATCATTCAGAAAATCAGATTATTGGTGACAAAAATAAAGGTGTAATGACTAGAAGAAGGATTGTTGCTGAAGAGATATGCCCGATTTCAAAGATTGAACCTAAAGATGTTGCAGAAGCATGTAAGGATGAAAATTGGTTAAAAGCAATCGAAGAAGAGCTAAATTAGATTGAAAAGAATGACACTTGGGAGCTTGTTTCGAGGCCTAAAGACAAGAATGCAATTGGTACTAAATGGGTGTTCTAGAATAAACTGAATGAAGTCGGTGAAGTTGTAAGAAACAAAGCAAGATTGGTATGTAAAGGGTGTTCTTAGATGGAAGCTATTGACTATGAAGAAACTTTTTCTCCTGTAGCTAGAATTGAAGTTGTTAGATTGTTGTTTGCATATGCTTCTTATAAGAACTTCAAGGTATATCAGATGGATGTCAAGTCAGCCTTTCTGAATGGTGGTCTTGAAGAGGAAGTCTACATTGACCAACAAGATGGATTTTCTTTATCAGATGAAGGAGATATGGTATGCAAATTAAAGAAAGATCTATATGGACTGAAGCAAGCCCCTAGAGCTTGGTATGCAAGATTGGATAAGTATTTGTTAAAGTTGGGATTTTGTAAAGGTACTATCGATAGTAATTTGTACTTCAAAGTTGAGAATGATAACATTTTGATTGTTGAAGTCTTTGTTGATGATATCATTTTTTGTGGTGATGATAATTTGAGTATGAAGTTTGTTGATGATATGCAAAAAGAATTTGAGATGTCTATGATAGGTGAGATGAAATTATTCTTAGGATTGTAGATTACTCAGACTAGTAAAGGTATTTTCATTTCTCAATCTAAGTATGTGAAGGAATTGTTGAAGAAGTTTGGATTAGTTGACTCTAAGCCTATTGGAACTCCTATGGTGACTGGATACAAATTGTCCAAGAATGATGAATCTCAGAAAGTTAATCAGACCTTGTATAGATCTATGGTTGGTGGATTACTATACTTACCTCAGACTAGACTAGATATTATGCATGTTGTTTGTCTTTGTGCTAGATTTCAAATAGATCCTAAAGAGACTCATGTTACTGTTGTGACGAGGATTTTAAGATACTTGAAGGGGACTGTTGACTATGGTTTATGGTATCCAAGAATGATGATATCTGGCTATGTGCCTACACTGATACTGATTGGGTTGGTGATGTTGATGATTGGAAGAGCACTACCGGTGGAGAATTATTTTTGGGAAATAGATTTCATGGTCCAGTAAGAAACAAGACGTTGTGTCCTTGTCTATTGTTGAAGTTGAATACATTGTTGCTACTAGCAACTGTACTCAAGTAGTTTGGATGAAGAAGATGTTGAAGGATATTAGGGTGATTTATGATGAGCCTACTATTATATATTGCGACAATTCAAGTGCTATCAATATTTCAAAGAATCTGGTGTTGCATTCTAAAACAAAGCATGTGTCCATAAAGTATCATTTCTTGAGGGAGAAAGTCAGTGATGAGGAAGTCAAACTAGAGTATGTATCTACAAAGGATCAGATTGTAGATATTTTCACTAAGCCTTTGTCTACAGATACATTTGTTTATTTTAGAGACAAGTTAGGGGTCTCTGCCCCTCCTATTGAGAACTAGATGCATAGAGTTGCATCAATCTGGTGGATTTCAGAGCCTTATCTTTCTATCCAGGTTGATGAGTTGGTGCTGCTACTCAACTGGAGTAGTTAGTGTGTGATTTTGATGTTCAGTTGTAGATTTATCCTAAGGGGGATATTGTCCTTCTTAGAGGATGATTTTTGGGAGAGAGACAACATAATTTGTATTATGTCTTTGGCATTGTTGTCAAAGGGGGAGAGAGTCATGTGAAAAACTGCTTTATCCTTGGAGCTTTGTGTGCATGATCTTAGGGGGAGTTTGTTGCAGATTGTTGGTGTTGAATTATTTACTTTTCATTTATTGTTTTTCACATTCATATGTTGCCATCAATGCCAAAGGGGGAGATTGTTGGATATTGCTACTGCTAGGATATGTTGTTATCATTGATGTCAACATATTCCTATGTTGCAGTGATCTGTTTGGTGTTCCAGTGATTTCATTGTATTGATTTGGTTGGATTGAGGATTTGTGGTTCAGCAATGAAGTATCTCCAGTATCTCTACTTCATTCTTTATTGATTTCAGTGATTTGAGAGACTACTTGATCATATTATTTGATCTAGTTTATAGTTCAATCTTTCTGTGTAGTGGTTGGTAGGGTTTGGTATTTGATCTGGTGAGCTCCAATATGATCATATCTTTGGTTGCAAATTTGGGAGAATGTTTTGGATGTTCATATGTATATTCAGTTCAAATGGTTCATAATTTGGTGCTTTGCAAGCTATCTTTCTAGTCTGAATTGTTGTTGTTGAGTGTTCCTATGAGTTAGTGTGTTGATTGATGAAGATTTGCATAAGTGGTGTTGGTTCAGCTATTGCGGATGGTTCTAATGTGCTTTTTGGTGTTTCCTAATCATTTCCTATTTGTCTTGGTGTTCTTCATTGATTCTTGTGTGCATTCTTGGTGATTTTTTTGATCTGGTGCTATTCTTCGTGTTATGCGATATTCTTGGTGGTGTATGTTAGATCCAATCGGTACTGAGAGGGGAGGGGTGAATCAGTAAATTACCAGTTTTTACTAATTGAAACTTTAACTTTAAATATGAATTAATTAACCATTCACCAATATACACAATTATTGCAAAAGATTAAGCATGCATGAAAAGATACACAAAGACACACAGATTTATCTCATGGAAACCCAATAGGGAGAAAACCACGGTGTGAGTAGGAACTCACAAAATTTGTCCTCTTCTGGAGTACGCCCTACGAAGAGCCATCCCTGTTAGGAGATTACAAACACACTGGTTAGTTGCCACTCAGTTAAGGGATTTTGATGAAGGTCGGTTAGTGCCTTTACCCTGTTAAAGGTAGCCTAGTTAAAAAACTTAGAACATCAGTTAAGATGTTACCCGATTAAGGGATTTATACAATGGGACCTATTAAAGTCCACCCAGTTAAGGGATTTATATTGCAGTCATTTCAAAATAATAGATAAAATGATCAAATACATGAAGCTACACATTAGCCTGATCAGATCACAATTAGTCATCAGTCTTGGTCTGCATCGGTTGTGTCTGTCCTTCACAACTTTGCCTTCTGTCGGTTTGTTGATACTTGAATTCTGCATTACCAGTCCTCTGTCACCTAAGTCACTAATCTATGAAACCGCACTCTATTGTTCTTCTGTCACTCGGCTTTGTACGCTCTAAAACTCCCTCTGTGTTCTTTTTCACATTTAACTTTAATCACCTTGACAACAACCTTCTCAGCAATGAGATTTGTGTATTTATAGATCCTTAAGTCTTTCGCCAACTTTTCCCTCCAAAACATACCTTTCAAAATTTCATTGTCAAGCCTTAAAATGCACTTCCAGAATCATGCAGGAATCTTTGTCAATTCTATCAAACATGTTGATATGTCCATTGGTTGACTAAGAGAAGACTTATGATTTAGCTGATTGTAACTGAGCATTACCAATCTATCAAGTACCAACTTTTTTTATGAACCAATCAATACCTTGACTAGCTGATTTCTTCATGTGTACCAGTTTAGTCTTTGCTTAGCCAGTGGATGTCTTCCTTACCGATATACTCACTACTACCCGATTGCCTTGCTGCTTGTCGGTCTACTACGTGTGGTCTACTTCTTGCTGGTATACTTACTGTCTGTTGGTTTACTCACTGCCCGGTCTTACTGTCTACCTATTTACTCACTATCTGGTTTGCTTACTCCCTAAGGATTGGGAAGACTAAGGAGATGATGTTTCCAACAATGACAACCATATTGTTTACTAGTCATACAAAATTGCATCACAATGCCAAAAAACTCCCCCTTTGACATTGGTGGCAAATTCTACAAACTACTAAGCCAGTCCCATCTACTGTGCCGGTCCCATGGCCCCTGTTCCTGACAAGACTCCATAAAATCCAAATTCCCTTTTTTCCATCAATGGAAAAGACTATCCAAGATGATTTGTCAAAATAAAGTAAAAATCTCTTAGGTTTCTTGAGCCACTTTTAAGGAAGATTCCCATGAAGATTGAATTTGTTTCATGGTAGTAAAGTGGCCATGTAATACTGCAATGAAAACCTCCATATCGTCAACTGTCTTGTAGTCTGATGCATTAATTAGGTGGTCTGCCTCTTTAATGTTCAGTTGCATGAAGTCTATAATTGGTTCTAAATAGCACTGGAGCTCTAACATGCTAAGATTTCTTTTGTTTTCTTCATCTTTCAACTTTCTGAGTTGATGATTGAGCATTTTTATTTTTCCAGTGAAAGTGGATGTTGAACTACTAAGAGGATCAAATGAGCTTACCAGATCCTGAATCTCCTTTTGATTATGATTTCTTTTATCATCCAAATCTTTGATTAAGATAGGAAAGTTTGAAGATTTCAATAGGAGTTGACCAACTTGTAGTATGGTCTTAACTTCTTTTGTTCTGGTTGATAGAGAAACTTTGCCAACTGATATCTGCTCCATTAGTTTATCTCCTCACTTAGATTCATATTGTCTTATTGCAACCTTCTCCAGATCGGTTGCCTCTGAACTTATTGCTTTGACTAGAGTATTCAACTGATCAATAATGGGTGCAGTATCATCAACTGCAATGTCCGGTATGAGATTAGAGAGAATTATTTTGGCAGAGGTGAGGATTCTTGCCTTCTTTTTCTTTTCTCTCAATTTTACCTTTTTTAGCTTGGATTCTCAGTATTTTTGAGAATTTCATCAACTATTTTGGGGTCATCTTCTTTATATCTATAACTGAATCACCTTCTTCTTCTTCCTCTATTCCTTCTTCAATTTTTGAGGGTTCAACTTCTGAGCTATTTGTTGTGACAATTCTTACCTTTTGTTTTACATTTTCCTTGTCTAAGTCTAATTTTATTTTTACTGGAGGGGTATCCAACAGTACTGTTTTATCTTTTATCTTCTCTTCCTCTTTTCCTTCCTTTGTTTTCTTCTCTTCCTCTTTTCTTTCCTTTGATTTCTTTTCTTCCTCTTTTCCTTCCTTTGTTTTCTTTTCTTCCTTATTTCCTTCTTTTGTTCTCTTCTCTTCCTCTATCTTCTTTTCTTCCTCTTTACTTTCTTCTTCTTTTCTTCCTCTTTTTCTTTCTCTGTTCTCTTCTCTACCTCATTTCCTTCCTCTGTTCTCTTCTCTACCTCTGTCTTATTTTCTTCCTCTTTTCCTTCTTGAGAGATATTAGGATTTTGTGTTGGTAAGTTTCTGTGAGGTGTATCCTCATAAGGAATGTCTTCAACGAACACTTCATCTTGACCTAACAATTTAGTTTTATTGGCTTCCTCTACTGGTGAAGTATGAACTGATTGTTCAATACTTGTTGTCAGATTGGGAATGTCTAACACAACATCTCTTATAATGTCCTCAATAGAGAACATATCAAATCCTTCAGTGAGTCTTTAGCTTCCCCTTTATCAAGGACAGTTGCCCCTTTATCCTGTTTAGTTTCTTGTTCAATTTCTTCTTCAACCTTCTTTTGTTGGTCCATAATTTCCTTCCACGGGGCAACACCTTCAGCATGCACTTCTCTAATTTCACCTACTACCACTCTTCCAGTTTTGTTCCTTATCTTGAAATGTTGAATGCATGCTTTAGCCACCAATGAAGCTTGATCAAAATATAATTCATGTTGCACTTCCATGAGAGCTTTTATTCTGAGCTCTTTTCCAATAGCTAGAGCAGACTTCCATCTTCCTTCAATTTTATCCACCAAATCTGATTGAATAATGCCATACAATTCACTGGGAGTTCTACAAAAGGTGTGCAAGTTCCAGATCAAAGCTTCCTCAAGTTTCCTCTTGTCTTCGTCATTACTAAGAGAATATCTCCTTCCAACACTGGCCAAACTTCCAAATTCTTTGATGCCATGCACCATCTCATCAATTGTTGGAGCTTTATTCCTTTGACTTCTTCTAACCTTTGTTACTTCCACATCTGACCCAATGTCACCTTCTTTCTTATCCTCTTTAAGTTTTGGATCACTCTTCCTCTTTCTTGTGTAAGTTACTTCTACCGGTGTATCTTTGCTAGTGAAGATACCAGAGTACCTGGATTCTTTTCCTTTGTGTATGTTGCCGATTTAGTTGTTGCAGTGCCCTTTGGTTTTGTTTTTGTCACTTTCTTATTTTCACTGGTCAGTTCTTCATCTTTGGTAGGTGTGACCCCTACTTGCTCACTCGCACTAGTGGAGGTAGTGGCACCAGATGCTTCACCTTCATATTTATTATCAAGGGTATCTATCATTTTCTTTACTTTTATTTTAATGATAGGCGCCTGAAGTTCTTGTTTTATTTTAGAACTTGCCTCCTCATGTGTTCCAAACCTCTTTTCCTTCAAATCTACTAGTTTAGATAGAAGCATATTGATATGAATTTTAACCAAATCTGCTGAAACCTCATATCCCATAGGGGGAACCCAAAAAGCTCTGGGTTCATCTACTTGGGTAATACAACAATCTACATCTTCAAGAAAACAGATGTTGTTCTTATATTTCTGCACTATTCTGTTTGGAATTCTTTCCCTCTCGTGCATTCTAGTTTGGAATTCTTTGAAATAACCCCACATTGCTTCCCCATAATTATCTCCCAGATCCCTAATCATTTCACCTATCTGAACCATGATAGGTTTCTCCTATGACCATACTGTATTACCCTTACCGGGAAAGTATTTTAGCACATAGAAGAATATACATACCAGTAGAGAGCCATATTTGAAGGATTGCTTCTTATCCTTCTTTATTCTTTCCATGTTCACCATGAACTGACTTTGAATCATCCCGCATATATCATATGTTGCATCTTCTTTGATAATCCGGTATCCAGCATGGATGGCACCGCTTGGCACACTATTCATCCAGCTTGATTGATATACCCTGTAACCCAACACTGCAGAGGCAAATCTTGCTTCATCATCCTCAATATGAGTGATAGTCATTGCTCGACTGTCATACCGAGATTCGATTAACTGGATGACTTCATTTGATGAAATCATTCGTAGGGTTAATGCTTCATCGATAGCACTAAATCCAGTCACTTTTTTAATCACCTCCTTTGAAATCTTGATTGGTGCATTAGCCTCCAGCCACAAAAACTGATCATGAACCCTGCTTAGTACATATCTAACCCAGTCGTCATGAAACTGAATAGGAAAATCAAACACATTTGCCAGACCCTTTGTCTTCAGAGATAGACATTCTGGCTTCAATTGATCATTGTCACAGAAACCATTAAACTCATTTTGAATTAAATTATCTCCAAGTTCTTCAAGTTGGCAATGAATGTAGGAGCGAATATCTTCTACCAACAATACACCGGAGGGCACATATGATAAAGCACCTGTTTTGTCGATTTCATCGACTTTCATCGGGTGCAACTTGAACTCGGGTTGGGGTTCCTTGATAGCTTCAACCAACACAAGAGTCGATAATTGTGTTTTCATGATGACCTTCAATAGAGATTTTCTCAAATGCAGTTGAAAACTCTTTCTTAGGGAATGCCAAACACCACTATCTCTCTGCTTGAATTTCCCTTTTTTTTGCACAAACAAAGCTTAGCAATTTTCAAATCACCTTGGAACACTTGGGAGCTCAAGAAAATTCACAAGTCATTAGGTAAATTAAATTGTGCTATCATTTCCTTATTTATCCATTGAGTTTTATCGGTGTTAGGATCCAACGGTCAGATTTGAAGCTCACAACTTAAAATACATCAATTTGACTTCACTAGTTATTTATTGTCGATACCGATACTCAAAATAAATAACTCACAAGACAAACTTAAATTAAGATCTTTCAGATCAAATTTTGTGCATCACAACTATGCAGATAAACACATCCTTACATTTGTTGAGGGGATTCAAGAGTAATCTTACCACATGTGCTCTGCCTGGGCATCGGTATGCCTAGTTGGAAGTGGAACTGTCATCACCGATGGATGATGACTTGGTTTCATAATGTCCTTGTCCTTATTTTCCTTCATCCTTCTTGATCCATGTCTTTTTCATTTCATCTCTTATTTATTCAGTTGTCTTCTTTCCTTTCAGGTCATTTTGCTCCTTTTTCTTGCTAAACCGATTCTTGTCTGCAAACTGGTTGTAGGATCGGCTTCTACATTCTCTATCTAGATGGCCGATCTTATGGTAGTTAAAACATGCCATATCAATTGTCCTCCATGGTCCTAGATTGTTTTTCTGACCCATCCTCATTCTGCATGTTTTGGCAACATGACCAAAATTACCACACATGGATCAGGTGGCATTCAACGGTTTACTCTTTTTGCTAGGACTAACCGGTTTAAACTGTGGCCTTGATACGCTTGTCTTGAATCTGCATTCTTCTGATCTATGTCCAAACTTATTGCAAGTGAAGAAATGTCCATTAAATATTTTTGCACTTGATAGGCTGCTTGATTGAGATCTACACTCATAAGCAGTGTGACCATACTTATGACAATTGTGATAGTAACCATCAAAAGTAAAAGTCTTCTTTTGATTAACCGGTTTATTCCTATAGTCATTGGTCTTATGACCCAATTTTCCACAATGATTACAAGAGAATTTGAAAGACTTCATACCTCTTGCTTCTGATTGATTTCTTTTATCATCCTTCATTCTTTTGGATTTAGATGATTCTCCAGTTTCCATAGGACCTAAACCGGGGTAACTAAGACTAGTTGTATCCTTTGTTCTTCTTTGATCCTTCAACTATTTATCTACCTTCTGAGAGCTTTCATTGAACTTTCTCAGCTTCTCATTTCTCTAATTCTCAATTTTCCACTCACTTTTGAGTTGTTCAATCTCTTTCATCATCTTCTCCTTTTCTTCTGCATTATCATTCAGATGTTTGTGTATGTATTCATTCTCCTGAGTAAGAACTCGGATTTCTTCATCTTTCTCAATCATGATTGCATCATTTTCTCTCAGGGCATCTTCAACAAGTCTCTTGGCTCTTTCATCTTTTGACAGTTCTTCTTCTGTCTCTCTTTTTCTTTCATCAGCACTTCTGTTGGCTTCCAGTATCTCAGTCATTCTCAGGGCCTGACCTTTATGTTCCCTTTTGAGATGTGTGACTTCTTTGGTCAGCTTCTTATTCTTTTCCATGAGTTCTGAGACTACTTCTTCAGCTTCTTCAAATCCACTTTGTTCAGAGATTTGATCTATGATATCCTAGCTTTCATTTAGTTGTTGAGCTAATTCCTTCCTTTTTGCAAGAGATTTTCTTAGTCTCTCTTTCAGTTGAGCAATGATCTCATTGGCTTCATCAATTGGCTTCTAATACTAGTACTCTTCCATGATCTTTATCCTCAAGTTGTTAAGCTTCACTTCAGAGGAACTAAGCTCTGATACCAATTGTTAGATCCAAATGGTACTGAGAGGGGAGGGGTGAATCAGTATATTACCAATTTTTACTAATTGAAACTTTAGCTTTAAATATGAACTAATTAACCATTCACCAATGTACACAATTACTGCAGAAGATTAAGAATGCATGAAAAGATACACAAAGACACACAAATTTATCTCGTGGAAACCCAATAGGGAGAAAACCACGGTGTGAGTAGGAACTCACAAAATTTGTACTCTTTTGGAGTACACCCGGTGAAGAGCCATCCATGTTAGGAGATTACAAAGATACTAGTTAGTTTCCACCTGGTTAAGGGATTTTGATGATGGCCAGTTAGTGCCTTTACCCTGTTAAAGGTAGTCTGGTTAAAGGACTTAGAACATCAGTTAAGATGTTACCCGGTTAAGGGATTTATACAATAGGACCTATTAAAGTCCATGCAGTTAAGGGATTTATATTGCAATCATTTCAAAACAATAGATAAAATGGTCAGATACAAGAAGCTACACATTAGCCTGATCAGATCACAATTAGTCATCAGTCTTGGTCTACATCGGTTGTGCCTATCCTTCACAACTCTGCCTTCTGTCAGTTTGTTGATACTTGAATCCTACACTGCCAATCCTCTGTCACTTGAGTCACTTCTCTGTGAAACCCCACTCTACCGGTCTTCTGTCACTTGGCTCTATACGCTTTGAAACTCCCCCTGTGTTCTTTTTCACATTTAACTTTAATCACCTTGACAACAACCTTCTCATCAATGAGATTTGTGTATTTATAGATCCTTAAGTCTTTTGCCAACTTTTCCCTCCAAAACATACCTTTCAAAAAAAATTTGTCAAGCCTTAAAATGCACTTCTAGAATCATGTAGGAATCTTTGTCAGTTCTGTCAAACATGTCGATATGTCTGTTGGTTGACCAAGAGAAGACTTTCGATTTAGCTGATTGTAACTAAATGTTACCAGTCTGTCGATTACCGACTTTTCCAGTGAACCAATCAATACCTTGACTACATGATTTCTTCCAGTGTACTGGTTTAGTCCTTGCTTAGCCAGTGGATGTCTTCCTTACCGATCTACTCACCGCTACCCGGTCGCCTTGCTGCTTGCCAGTCTACTACTTTCCAGTCTACTACTTGCCGGTATACTTACTGTCTGTTAGTTTACTCACTGCCCAGTCTTACTGTCTACCTATTTACTCACTGCCCAATTTTCTTAACCCCTAAGGATTGGGAAGACTAAGGAGATGATTTTGCCAATAATGACAACTATATTGTCTATTGGTCATACAAAATTGCATCAGAATGCCAACAGTGTAGCGTGTTGTGGTTGATTTTGGTGAGATTTTTGGTGGTGATGCATGTTTGGAGAGTTGGTTTAGGTCCATGTTATATCATGGGTGTCATTGTATTGGTCCAGTGGTTGATTTATGTATCATGTGATGTAATTTTATAGTTGAGAGTTGAGGGTTTGGCTGACCTTGTTGTCAAGATTGATGAATTGTATATATAGGTGGTATAGTCATGTAATTTTGGGTATCGATATTATGTCTGCATTATTAGAGAGTAGTATATGTGGTGCATAAGAAAATTTATCCTTCAGTGTGGTGTATTGAGCAGAGATTGTTGCAGGGCAAACAAATGTGCTTAACTAGAATTGTCATCGGGCATAAGGAGATGCTATATTTGCAGTTCATGTAATCTGGATTGTAATCTGAATCTTATTGTAAGGTAGTGAACCTTCCCTGAGGGTTGTAGCCTTCTTCATCATCTTATTTTGAGTAGTGAGCTCTAGTCAGTGTGCCTGAATGCATGTGTATTCCTCATTGTAATATTTACACATACTACTGTAGAGTATCATCTTATTGTGGGTAGGTTCCCATCGTGGTTTTTCCCCTAACTGGGTTTTCCATGTCAAAATCTTGGTGTTATGTGTGTTGGTGTTATTATGTTTATCTTTATTCTTGTTGCAGTTCTTTAGATCTGATATTGTGCTTAATTTGTTTAATCCGATGAAAATTGATTCACCCCTCCCCCCTCTCAGTTATCCTTCTTGGTTGCTACTAACAACCATTTCATTTTTTGTAAGCAAAAAATTATGCAATTCAATATTCAAAACATTTTAAATTAGAATAGTATGGATTTCAATAATATGTCTCCAATATTGGAACAAGATAAAGAAATTTAACATATCATAGAGTTGGAACTAGGTTCTATTCCTACCATGATCACTCCTTGCCACCACCTAAGGATGTATAAAGAGGATATGTGAAATGCTAGTAAGGAATTTCTTAAAATGGTTCATATCCATCCTGATTCATTTGCTTCTAATGGATATTTTTATAAAAAAAAAGATGACAAAATGAGGATGTTCATCAAATACAATTCATTGAGCAATAATACATTTAGAAACCCCATCCCCAAGATTTATGAGTTCATTGTTGAGTTTCACGGGTCAATTTATTCTTCATAGATTATTTTGATATCAAGCTACCATTATATTTATATCTATGAAGTGGATGCTTATATAATATTTTTAAGATGATAATTTTTGGACACTTTGAGTTATTGGCCATACCATTTGGTCTAAGTAATACATCATACACTTGCTAATCTACAATGAATTAAGTACTAGAACTAGTCAAGATAATTTATTTTTATATTTTTTTATTGGATTTTGATGTGTAGTAAAACATGAAAGGATCATCTAAGGAACCTACATTTGATCCTTGCTATTGTAGCGTCCTAAATTGTACTCCCTTGCAATTGCATCCACATTTTGGTCCTCCTCTTAGCATTCATGTCCCAAAGCCGGATTGGGACCTAATTCTTCTCATACCATTCAAATCTAGCTTCATTTCCACTTTTCACATCACATGGCCCCTTGATTCTGGCCCTAAAATAAGGTAGGACCAGGGCATGGCTCCATGGTCCTCATTGGGACTAGGGCATGGTGCTTTGGTCCTTTCAATTAGGACCTTAATTTGGCCCCTCTTAATGGTCACACTGAGCTATTGGGATTATGATCTCCATGTCGGCCTATGTCAAAAAATTAAGGTGTTTTTCGACGAGCAAGTATATAAGGAGGTTTATGCCTCTCATTTGATCATAACATGAGGATAATAGGAGAATCATAAAGAATCCATTCAAGAAATATATCATTCAAGTATTGAAGCATTCATCATCAAGCATCTCTAGAGGTCTTCAAGGTTGCATATTCCTCATTCATCCATTGTGGAGCAACATTACTTCATTCATATGTAAGAATGTGTTTGTGATTATGCTTTTTTCATGTTCATTCCATTTCATACAACATATGTGGTTAAATTCAAGAAGCAAAGCATAATTATCAGTCATTGCAAATCTGAGGTATATCTATCCATCATTTATTTCAATATTTGCAACATTTTATTCAAGGTTAATTCCTAAACTGGAGTTTGACTTAGGCAAACCACTATTCACAACCTATTTCCTCTTCTTTCGGTGTGCAGGAAAAAGGTACAAAGATGTGATCTTCAAAAATAGTATTATTTATGATAAACTTATAAGGCACTAAGAGGGGGGGTGAATCAGTGCAAGCAAAAACAATATGAATCTGATCACCAACTTAAACAACTTAAAACTTAACAAGCATAAGAGGAATATCACCACATAAGCTAATGCCCAATAAAACAAATTCCACATAACACAAGAGATTTAAACATGGAAACCCCAAAAGGGAAAAACCATGGTGGGAGTTAATACCCATAAGATTCAGTATCTGCAAAATAGTAATATTGACCGGTTAAGGTCTTACGAACATGCCCTGTTAGGAGCAGACCCGGTTAGCAGTCACCCAATTAAGAGATTTGAATGATGAGCCCTATTAGGAGCTTTGACCTGTCAGGATCAACCTCACAAGAGGATTTAACACTCTGATATAGAGCTACCCTATTAGGGGATTTACAATGTAAGGCATGTCAGGACCTACCCGATTATGGGATTTTATTGCTGCAAACTGTTAGGAAAACAATAGTTCAAATGATCTTCATATAACACCTCTGTGTCTGATAAGATCAGCTTCATATCCTCAAAAATTCAACAACACATCAATACATAGCTTCACTAATCACTGCACAATCAAAATCTCAATATTCGCCTTTGATCTCATCAACATACGCATGTCTATCTCATAACTCATCACACTTTTTATAGACATCAACTTAGTCGGCTACAACCTTGGAACAATTTCCTAGGTTCATTGAATCTAGACAAAATAACATTGCACATCGAACTTATGTCGGCCATTGACATAAAAAATCAAAATATGTGTCGTTTTACCGATTTAAGTAACTTTGTCACTACCGGTTAAGTGTTCATCAGAATGCCTACTCTGTACATCAAATCTCACTTGTCCGATTGAATCTGCCAATGCGGTCAAGAACATAGATCCAAATAATTGTCTCCATCACTACTATAAAACCACATCATTCAACTCTTCATCAATCGCTTGTACCAGTTGCATGAATGCAACTCTGTCTTTGTTTACCGGTTAAGAACCTATTTGTTGGTTCACTGGTAAACTGTCTTTTGTACCAATTGGCTTCCAAGACTCAAATGATTACAAAAACATTTTTGCCATCAATGACAACACAAGAATTAGTCATCAAACAATAATCTTAATCTCTTCATCACATTTACCAATCAACCATTTACCATTTGCAAATCACCAACAGTCTTTACTAGTTTAGTCAAATGCCAACAATTTACAGTGACAAATCAATCCCCCATTGGAGTGCAAAAAGTTTGGAGGACCAGGGCGACAGGCTCCACGGTCCCAACATTTTAGGAGCTCTTTTTGGGAACAGGTCTGAATCTGCTTACATTACTCATATCCAAGTTTGTGGCTCAATCTCGCGACTGTAGCTTACTGTTCACACATTTCCACTTCAATTTCCAGCACTTTTACCCTAATTTCATCAATTCAACTCACAAAAAAGGGTTTATCAACTCCCTCCCCAATCCAATCAGACTTCACAATGCTAATCCTTGTTGGTTTGTGACTAGATCTATTGGATTGGACACTATTTTGAATGTAATGGTCTTTGAGCCACAAAATTATCGGATTCTTCCTTCTATGGTAGGAACCCTAATTTTTCACCATTACAGGTATTTTAAAGAAAAAATATTTATTTACAAAGTAATCTAAATTTAAATTTGGGATCACTGAAATTTTATACTTGGGTCATGACTTTAGTGCTTAAGGCATGTCCTCAAGCAATTCTAGACTTGTCATCCCCTATCACTCTAATAAATTTGAGAGGAATCTTTAGTTTATATAGTAAACACTATATAAGTTTTTTTAAGGTATTTTCATAGTTAACAACACCTTATCATAACAAAGAAATGAGTTTATGCATGTTTGAACACATCATAAGAATTTTTTGATAAGGCTAAGGAGGTAACTGACTCATGCTTTATAATTACTACTCCAAAATTCTCACAACCTTTGGTTGTAGAATATAAAATTTCAAGAGATGGATTTGGAGCTATTATAATGTAAAATGAGCACTCCATAGAAATGGATAATAGAAGGTTTAAAGACAAAAAAAGGATTTTCTATTTATGACAAGGAGATTTTTTTTATCATGCATGTTTTGGCAAAGTTTAAATTGTTCATCTAGTTTGTGGTAGACGTGTGGTTAAGATAGACTATTTTAGCTTGAATTTCTCCTTGGGTCAACATGACTTGAATGGTAAGTAGGAAATATGGGTAAGACAACTCTAAAATTTTGATATTGATATAAAAAATATGAAGGGCAAAAATAATGTGATTGTTGATTCTATTTCTAGAATGCCCAGACTTTATTATATTTTTTCATTTATGGTGATTGGGAAGTTTCAACCATGCTATAATATGGTATAATACCTTTGTTGCTAACTTATTAGATGCAAATATGAAGGATCACAAGTATGTATCTAGCAAATGGTCTTAATTGGTATAAACATATAATATTTTTAGCATCAAATTATAAGATAAACTTGAAGGTTTTGAAACTTTTTCATTATGTATGGGCCATGGTGAGACACTCTAGATCCTATAATATTTGCAAACATATGAGAGAAATTCTAATAGAGGATATTTGAGGAGGAGGATCTCAAAAAAATCAATGAGTGCATCACCTGCCAAAAAATGTAGTAGAACATGTATTTCCAATATGTTTGTAACAATAATTGCATGTTCCTAAGTAAGGTGGAGAAAGTGTGTTCATGTACTTCATCAAAACCATGGTTGAGGTGGAAAAAATTGTTTCCCAAAGAGGTGTCTAGAATACATTATTTGTCTAAAAATAATAGTGAGAGGGTTATCTTCTTGTTATAAGACCCACTTTCAATACTAGTAATCACACACAAATAGGTGGATAAATTGAAATATTGAGTTTGTACGAGATTTTAAAAACTATTCCACTAGTCAATAGGCACCATGAATCAAATGGATGCACCTTGGTGTTTGCCACTATGGTACCACTCATCATGTGTTCATTTTCATGTCTCTAACTAAGGCATCATATGTTTATGGTGCACTAACCTTCATTGGTTTAATGTTAATAATTATTATAGTGTTATTCATAGGGGCATTGAATGCCATAAATATTGCAAGGATGAAAAAATAAGAAAATAGAGCCACAAAAATATCTTGCTCATTAGAAGAACCTACCTACAAAGGATGGTACTTAGGAAGAAATATAAATACTAGAGCATCTAAATTTGTATTTGCTCAAGAGGAAGCAATTTTGGGACGAGTAGAATTGTAATCTCCTATTTTTAGTTAATTTAATTTATCTTTCTAGCATTGATTGAGATTTAGGGCTTTCTCATGTTGTCATGCATTTCCTTCATCCCTACAAGATCCATATTTTCTCAAACCTATTCCTTTTGAAAGTTATTTGGATTTCTCTTACCTTTCTAACCTTTCCCTTAGTTTCCTATTCTCTAAAACCTCATTTTGTCTTACACATTAGGATTTTATAATTCCTCGTGTCAACATATTTTTTCATTCATTAGCTCAATTCCTTGATTCCCTAGTTCATCATTTTTTGAACCTTCTACTTTCCTAAGTTGTTAACATGCATTACCTTCATTCCCTGCATCCCCACAACCCCACTTTCTATTCTTTTATCTCTCATGGGCTTCTAGAGTTCCATTTCCCTCATTAAACCCCCTCCAAATCAATTAGTCACCCTAATCCATGTGATATTAAAGATACTTGATTCTTACTCCTCAAGCCCTAACTTTGCTAGATACCATGTGCTCCCAAAATTTTCCTGGAAGACATACTTGAAGGGTATTCACTAACTTAGAACCTTGACCACAACCAACCTCATGGGATATTATTTTTCCCATCCTTGATCATTCCATTATCGAGTATGTTGCATCTCGAGTCCATGATTGTTGTTGGTATTAAATACATAAAAAATTTGATCTCTACTTTTTCTTGCATTAGGTTCTCAAAACCCCATTCCTTTCTCTTTCTTGCATAAGGTATGTCTAAATCCCTATCCCCTTTCCTTCATGTATTGAGTATCTCTAAATCTTGATCCCCACTTCCTTGGTATCTTATAGTTCCTTCTTCCCAAGCCTTAAAACCTTTGTTTCCCCTCTTATCCCTAATCCCATTCCTTGAACTCCCAACTTTGGACTTGTGAAAATCTTAATGCTAGTTTACCAAGAAAAAATCATCTAACTAGAATTATAGCTTCTAATTCCCTAATTCCTCTTATAAATTCACCCTTTAACATGCAAATCTTAGGATCCCTAGTCCCTCTTGACATGCACCTTTCAACATGTGAATCCTAGGACCCTAGTCCCTCTTGTAAATGCACCCTTTGGCATGCAAATTCCTAAATCCCTATCTGTCTTGAAAATGCACTCTTCATTATGTGAATCCCTAGACCCTTAATCCCTCTTTCAAATACACCCTTTGGCATGCAGATCCCTATAACCCCATCATTAAAACTAAAAACATCCCCTACACGATCCAAGGGCATCATTAATAACCTCAAATGAATGCAATAAGATGAAGGCAATCTTTTAAATGCATATCAATATCTGTGGGCCTCATGTTATGCATTTAATCTCTATTTATGGTAGAGAACTTCATCAATTTTTATCTTTTGTCATTCAGTCAAATAAACCCTAACTCTAAATGAACATAGTTGATCACTTTTTTTCGTCTATTACATCGAAGAGGAAAACCATTTAGTTATGGAGATTAGTGGATGAAATGCCATTGGTTACTTGGAGTTGAAGGTGTTGGTATTTTGGTATGGTTTTGTCATTGATGTCAACACCTACTAAACACTTATCAACTATGGCACTTTGGAGAATCAACAACATTCACCCGCAAGCAAGTGACTTATGCACAGTCACCGGTATCTGGTATACCGACAGGATATAATGATCACCAACACTTGGAAGGGCATGGAAAACACTTGGTTATGTTGAAGACATCGTGTGGACACCTTGTCTTGGAGTTTTGTTAATTGGCATATTCGTATTTACATATTTGCTCTTACCAGCAAATAGGTCTAGGTTACACCGGCAGGTTTATCTTTTCCAGGTCAGCATGGCATGCTATGAAGATGACTTATTATTGTTGTAAATGCATTAAGCCGACATGGTGAATCGGTTATTGCATCGGGTATTAATTGATTTGTAAATTAATTTTATTGTATTATCCTTTATAGCCGACCTACTAAAATTGGTCTTAGGGTATGGTATAAATATAAGATCTTATTTGTAAGATCGAATGTGGAATGCGAAAAAGGATTGTGTGAAGGTATATGCGAGAATAAGCAGAGCTATACACGCAGACATTATTTGAAGGTTGAAGGAGGGTTTTTGTGAAGACAATCAGAACTACACCGGTACTGAATCCAACATATGAAGATGCTATTTTGAGCAGTACATTCTTATTGGATTTAACCATCTAATTGTAGTCAGTGTGACTCCTATTTTGTGATTGAGCAGTGAGCTCTAGGCGCTTGGCCTTTCTGCATGTGCAGACCCCATTTGTATACACTTACTATCTGTAGTAGTATCATCTGATTGTGGGTAAGGTTTCCCACCATGGTTTTTCCCCTTACAGGGTTTCCATGTACAAATATTGGTGTTATGTGTTGTGGATGACTTTGTCTTTTTGTTTCATGCATTAATCCTTACCAGTATTGCAATTAACTATTAAAACTGTCTACTGGCATATTAAACTGGTTTACCGGTATTAAGCATTAAGCTGGTTAAGTTGTTTTGGTTTGAATTCGTTAGACAACTGATTCACCCCCCACCCCATCTCAGTTGTCTTCAGGACCTAACAATTGGTATTAGAGCATAGTCCTCCTTTGCAGAAGTCTAACAGCTTAAGGAGATCCAATGTCTACTAACTATTTCAGGAAGGACAGTCCTAAACTTGATGGAACCAACTATGGCATATGGAAGATCAGAATGGAGACACATTTAAATTGAATTGAAAAGGACATCTGGGATGTTACAAAGAATGGTTATACTGCTCCTACTCCCGGTCAGCCTAATCCACCTACCTTGGGAAAAGATGAGGAAAATGATTGCAAAGCAAGAGAAGCACTTTTGAGTGCATTATCTGATCAGCAAATCATGGGACTATCAGATAGGTCTACTGCTAAAGCTATTTGGGATCATTTGGAAACACTGAATGAAGGAGATTCCATAGTCAAAATTGCAAAACTTGAAAGCTTCCGGGTCAGGTATGAACATCTGAAAATGGAAGAAGATGAAAGGATTTCTACTTTTATGGAAAGAGTAAATGAGATTGTTTTGGGTATTAAATGTTGTGGAGGAACCTTAAGTGAGGATGAAATTGTTTCAAAAGTTTTAAGAGGATTACCACTGGCATATAAAATGAAAGTCACTACTATAAATGAGTTAAGTACAATGCCTAATACATCAGTAACTAGGGATACATTGATTGGAAAACTTTCAGCTTTTGAAATTGAAAAATTTGGTCCTATTGCTACTATAAAGATAGATTTAGCCTTTAAAGAATCTACATCATCTGCACCATCATTTGACAAATTAGATTGGAAAGCCTTTTATGCAAGAGAACTTGAAGAAAGCAGGAAAGAAAATGAAGAACTTGAAGAACTTGAAGAACTTGAAGCACTATTTGCAAGGAAAATGCCTAAAGGTCCAGTTGGAAGTAAGTATGAAGGTAAAGCACCCTTTAAATGTTTTAACTGCAATAAGATTGGTCATATGGCTTCAAGATGCCCTGATAGACATGCTAGACTATGAGAAGAAGCTAGAATAACATACAAGCCTAACCCTAAATATCAAAGATACAGATTTAGGAAGAATAAAGACAAATCTTGTTACATTGCTGATGAAGGAGTGACTGATGATTCTGATGAGGATCCGACAGACAATGGATGGGTTTTTGTTGCTATAACAAAAGATCAACCGACACCTACTGCTCAACTGGTAGAACAGGTCTTGGCAGCTAAAGTTGAAGTAAAAGATGAGTGGGTCATTGATTCAGGATGCTCACATCATATGACAAGAGATAAAGGTAAATTCTTGAACTTTCAAGAATACAATGGAGGCTGAGTAAGATTTGGAGATGATAAAGCTTGTTTGATCAATGGTAAGGGTATAATATCTCTCAATGGTAAGAATAATACTGACAATGTCTACTATGTTGAAGGTTTAAAACATAATCTTTTGAGTGTTGGTCAATTAGTTGAGAAAGGATTTCAGTTACTATTCAAAAATGGAAAATACAAAATCATGAATAGAACTAGTTTGGAAATTGCAGCCGGTAATCAGACTAGAGTTAATATCTTTCATTTGAATAACAGTGAAAAGACGTGCTTAATTGCATATATTGATGAAAGTTGGCTATGGCATAAGAGACTCTGTCATGTAAACTTTGATTGCATGGTGAAAATAAGTACTACTAAGGCAGTTAGAGATTTACCTAAAATTGTCAAACCTCACAATACAGTATGTAAGGAATGTCAATTTGGAAAACAAGTTAGAGCTAGTTTCAAAAGTATTCCAGAAAAATCCAATAATGCTCTTGATTTAATTCATACTGATTTATGTGGTCCGGCTAGAACTAAAAGCTTACAAGGTGATAGATATTTCATGCTAATCATTGATGACTATTCTAGAATGTGTTGGGTTACTTTTCTCAAAGAAAAATCAGAAGCACTTGGAAAGTTCAAATTGTTCAAAGCTATGGTAGAAAATGAAACCGGTAAGAAAATCAAATGTCTAAGATCAGATCAAGGAGGAGATTTTACATCTAAGGAATTTAATGCATTTTGTGAAGTAAATGGAATCAGAAGACAACTATCAGCACCTCAAACACCACAACAGAATGGAGTTGTTGAAAGGAAAAACAAAACTATCTTGGATGCAACAAGAAGTATGTTATCAGAAGCAAACCTACCACATGTATATTAGAGAGAGGCAGTAAGTACAATGGTCTATACATTCAACAAAGTTCACATCAAAGGTGAAACCGGTAAGACCCCTCATGAACTATGGTTTGGTATTACTCCTACTCTTAAATATTTCAGAATTTTTGGAAGTAAATGCTATATCAGAAGAGATGAGTATATTGGCAAATTTGATCCTAGAAGTGATGAAGGAATATTTCTTGGTTATTCATCTAAGAGAAAGGCATATAGATGTTTTAACAAAAGATTGCAAAAAATTGTTGAAAGTACAAATGTAAAGATTGATGAACAATTCAGAGGAACTTCAAGGTATATAGACTCTGAACCGGCAACAAAATTTTTGACAAATGAACCTACACTGAATCCACTGATACAGAATGAAGATCCAGTTACACCGATATCATCTGAAAATTCCACGATAACTGAGGAACAACAACAAACAAAGACACCCCAGTATGTAAGACTGAATCATTCTGAAGATCAGATAATTGGAAACAAGTATAAAGGAGTTATGACAAGAGGAAGATTGGCAAATGAAGAGGTATGTCTTATTTCTCAAATTGAACCATCATCAGTTAATGAGGCATGTGAAGATAAATGTTGGATTAAAGCTATGGAAGAGGAATTAGAATAAATTGAGAAGAATAACACTTGGACATTAGTTCCCCGGCCTAAAGATAAAAATGTAATTGGAACCAAATGGGTATTCAGAAACAAACTTAATGAAGATGGTAAGGTTATCAGAAATAAAGAAAGACTAGTGTGTAAGGGATATTCTCAGAAAGAAGGAATTGATTACAATGAAACCTTTGCACCGGTAGCTAGAATTGAGGCAGTTAGATTATTTTGTCTTTTGCAGCACACAAGAACTACAAAGTATATCAAATGGATATTAAATGTGCATTTTTGAATGGAGATCTTGAAGAAGAAGTTTACATTGAACAACCTGGTGGATTTTATTTGATAGATAACAAAGATATGGTTTGCAGGTTAAGGAAAACTTTGTATGGATTGAAACAAGCTCCAAGAGCTTGGTATGCAAGATTGGATAAGTATCTTTTGAAGATTGGTTTTTCTAAAGGTAATGCAGACAGCAATTTATATTATAAAGTGACTAATGATGACATCTTGGTTATAGAAGTTTTTGTTGATGATATAATCTTTGGAGGAGAAGATGGATTATGTAAAGAATTTTCTATTAAAATGCGGCAAGAATTTGAAATGTCTATGATTGGAGAAATAAAATTCTTTTTAGGATTGCAGATTTCATAGACTGATAAAGGTATATTCTTGAGTCAATCCAAGTACTTAAAAGAGTTACTAAATAAATTTGGGATGGAGAACTCTAAACCGGTAAGCACACATATGACTACAAATGACAAACTATCACTAAGGGATGAATCTACACCTGTTAATCCAACTAGATACAAATCTATGATAGGAGGTTTACTGCATTTGACACAAACCAGACCTGATATTATGAATGCAGTATGTATTGTTTCAAGATTTCAGAGTAATCCTAGAGAAAATCATGAATCAAAAGTAAAAAGGATTTTCTGGTACTTACAAGGCACTATAAATCTTGGATTATGGTATCCTAGAGATGAAAACTTTGAATTATGTGCATACACAGATGAAAATTGGGCAAGAGATGTAGATGATAGAAAAAACACCACCGATGGTGCATTCTTTCTTAGAAGCAGACTAGTTTCTTGGTTGAGTAAGAAACAAAGTTGTACATCTTTATCAATAGCGGAATCAAAATATGTTGTAGCAGCAACTAACTGTACACAGGTACTATGGCTTAAGGAAATGTTGAAAGACATAAAAGTAAAATGCAAGTAACCTATTACTATCTATTGTGATAACACTGCAACAATTGATATATCTAAGAATCCGGTATTACATTCTAAAACCAAACATGTTTCTATCAAACTGAATTTTCTAAGGGAAAATGTTGAAGCAAAACAGATAAAATTGGTTTATGTGAATACTAAAGAGAAGATTGCAGATATCTTCACTAAACCTCTGCCTAAGGAGACTTTTGAATATCTCAGAGACCAGCTTGGGGTCATACCCCCACCGGTAGAGACTTAGGAAGTTGATGTTTGTCATCAACTGACAAAATTAACAGAGAAATTTTTTACTCCAGCTTTGATGAGGAAGCTACTTCTCAGGGGGAGTAGTTGGTATACTAAATTGATTGGTATTTTGTATATTAACTTGGCTTGGTAATAACTTTGGCATTTGATGTCAAAGGGGGAGAGATTGGTATGGAAAAACACAAGGAAAACACATGTTGCTCCCAGGGGGAGAGATTGTTATTTGGGAGAGATTATTACTTTTTGTATCTGTATTTTGATTTCTAGTTATGATCTCTTTTGGAGAGATTCTTGGTTTTTGGTATTTGGTATTTCTGTTTTGGCACTTTGATGGTTTTTCCATCTTGTGTTGCCATCAATGCCAAAGGGGGAGATTGTTGGTATTTTGGTATGGTTTTATCATTGATGTCAACACCTACTAAACACTTATCAACTCTGGCACTTTGGAGAATCAGCAACATTCACCGGCAAGCAAGTGACTTATGCACAGTCACCGGTATCTGGTATACCAACATGATATAATGATCACCGACACTTGGAAGGGCATGGAAAACACTTGGTTATGTCGAAGACATCGTGTGGACACCTTGTCTTGGAGTTTTGTTAATTGGCATATTCGTATTTACATATTTGTTGTTACCGGCAAATAGGTATAGGTTACACCAACAGGTTTATCTTTTCCAGATCAGCATGGCTCGCTATGAAGATGACTTATTATTGTTGTAAATGCATTAAGCCGACATGGTGAATCGGTTATTGCATTGGGTATTAATTGATCTGTAAATTAATTTTATTGTATTATCCTTTAGAGCCGACCTACTAAAATTGGTCTTAGGGTATGGTATAAATATAAGATCTTATTTGTAAGATTGAATGTGGAATGCGAAAAAGGATTGTGTGAAGGTATATGTGAGAATAAGCAGAGCTATACATGCAGACATTATTTGAAGGTTGAAGGAGGGTTTTTGTGAAGACAATCAGAACTACACCGGTACTGAATCCAGCATATGAAGATGCTATTTTGAGCAGTACATTCTTATTGGATTTAACCATCCAATTGTAGTCAATGTGACTCCTATTTTGTGATTGAGCAGTGAGCTCTAGGCGCTTGGCCTTTCTGCATGTGCAGACTCCATTTGTATACACTTACTATCTGCAATAGTATCATCTAATTGTGGGTAAGGTTTCCCACCGTGGTTTTTCCCCTTACAAGGTTTCCATGTACAAATATTGGTGTTATGTGTTGTGGATGACTTTGTCTTTTTGTTTCATGCATTAATCCTTACCGGTATTGCAATTAACTGTTAAAACTGTCTACCGGCATATTATACTGGTTTACCGGTATTAAGCATTAAGTTGGTTAAGTTGTTTTTGGTTTGAATTTGTTAGACAACTGATTCACCCCCACCCCGCGCCCCTCTCAATTGTCTCCGAGACCTAACAGAAGGATAAGAGCCTTTTCATGTTTTTTAGGGTAGCTTCATACAAAAGTTGCATCTATACTTCAAATTTCAAAGATTTTAGTATTTTGGGCACCTCAAGATATTGGATATTTATAAAAATATATTTATAACCATTGTAGTCTTTTTAATTAGAAAATATTTTAGGAAATCTTTATGTGTTTGAAGCACAAATGAACTTGAATGAAATGTTTAGTTTCGAGTTGTGTGTAAGAATGTAGCATATTTTATTTCTACAAATCTATGTTATCTATTGTGAGTATTTAAGATCTAAATATTTTCACATAAATTTTTGGTTCAGGGCATTTAAAAAAAGAAGAAGAAGAAACCAAGAGTGGTGTCTTGGGATGTAGAACACTACAATCAAGTTAAGATAAGTCATTTCCCAACTTCCTTTAGTTATGGAGTTTAGTGGATGAAATGTCATTGGATGCTTGGAGTTAAGGGATAAGAACCTTTTGAAAAAAATCTAAGGTAGCTTCAGACAAAAGTTTCAAGTTTGAAGAATTTTAGCATTTTGGGCACCTCAACATTTTGGATATTTAAGAATATATTTGTAATGTTTGTAATTAGCAAATATTTTTAAAAATTTGAAGCACAACAATAAAATTGAGTTAAAATAAATCATTTCCCAACTTCCATGCAGAAATATATTATTTTACGCACTAATCATCCTTTTGGAAAGAGATGAACAAAAAGAAATCCAAAAGAAAAAAGAACAATGTGAATTATATACTTTTCCCCATTACTAATATTAAACATCACATGATTAGTCCTTTTAATCTCTTTTAAAAATGAGGACCCAATAAAATAGATTGATATTGCAAATTGATTACAACAATAGAATCAAGTTAAGATGTGTCATTTCCCAACAATACAATCAGGTTAATATTAGTCATTTCTCAACTTCCTTTAGTTATGTAGATTAGTGGATGAAATAGTATTGGTTAATTGGAATTGGAGGATGAAATAGTATTGGTTACCATAAATTTTGGGTTCAAATCATCATACGAAATACAAAAGTAGATTAAACAAAGAATCAAGGCTGATCTCTTGAGATGTACAACAATACAATCAAGTTATGATAAGTCATTTCCCAACTTCACAAAAACACATTATTTTATACACTAATCATTCCCTTAAAAACAAATAAAAAAGAAACCCAAAGAAACAAAAGAACAATGTAAACTACACACTTTTCATCATTACCTTCTTTTCTTACTTCTTTGTCCTTATTTTGATCTGTACTGGTTCCTCTTCCTCTGGTGTATCCTCTTCCTCCTTGAAATCTTCCTCTGGTACACCTTCCACCTCTACCTCTTTGTCTTTGCTCGTGCCTTTTATTCAAATTCTCTTCAGCCTTTATTGCATACTGATAAGCCTCTTCAACACTCTCTAATTTGATCATACTGAGTTCATCTTGTATAGACATCCGCAATCCGCTCAAATATCTTGAAATTTGTTCAATTTCATCATCAACATGTCTGGATCTGATGTTCAACTTGTAAAATGTTTCAATGTACTCCTTCACACTAGATTCCTTATGTCTCAGATTCTGCAATTCCGGAACATATCTACTTGATAATTTGTCAGGACAAACTTTGATTTTAAATTAGCAATCATCCTATCCCATGTCTTAATCTTTTCTTTACCTCTTCTTTGCCTATCAACTTACAAGTGCTCCCACCAAAGAGATGCATGACCCTTCAACTGGGTATAGGCATACTTCACCTTCCTCTCTTCTACAGTGTTTTCAAAGTCAAAATATTTCTCCATCTTCAAGATCCAATCCAACAATTCATCTGAAATTAACTTCCCATCATATTCTGGTGGGGTAAAATGAGGTTTAGTGTTCGTCCTACTCAAAACCCTTAAAAACCTTTCCTCCTCCGGAACAACTACCGGTAGGTTTACTTGTTCTGTCGAGGCTTCCTCTCCTTCATCTTCACTCACATCCTCAACATGTCAGCCTTTTCTCTGGGTTGTCTCCACGGCTTCTAACCGGGCTGTTATTCCTCACAACATCTCCATTACAACAAGGTTTGCATTCCCATGCGCTCCACCATTCCTAGTTCCTCTTCGTGCCATTGATCCACGCTAGTCCTCTGCAATTGCAGGTCGAATACGCAATCCGCCACCCTACAACAAAATTTAGGACACGCAACCTTCGGAATGAAACTTCGCTTTGATACCACTTGAAGCAGTCACCGACGAGGAGGGACCTCAAAGAGATCAATCCAAACCGGTCAGGAAGAGTTAACACAACAGAAACACACAGATATGATGGAGGCAAATGCAGAATAGATTGTTTTATTGCATGAAAAGTCAATTACATCCAACCGACATCAACCGAGTTACAACATACCGGCACACAGGCCTGGTAGAATAGGTCTCACAAGGACCTTGAATCAAAAGATCTATCTTCTAAGCACTATCTATTTGATACTCCTTTATCTCCCGAGTTGATTGATTCCTTTCTAAAGCATGATTACAAATATATATCGATCCAAAGGATCAGGTTAGCCCAAAAGGATCAAAACCCTCACATGCAAAAACAAATGAATTCGGCCTTCGGAAAAATCCCAAAGGATGAAACGTAGAAGGTTGGCCACAAGTTAAGAACATCGAGATCAACATCCAAGGCTCCACAGGCATCAGAATGGGTTCAGGTAGATCACCAGAATAGGTCTCAGGCAACTGGTAACCATGGAACAATCCAGTAATAAGAAACTGTCAAGGAATCGGTAGCGATATCTTTCCAGAAAGTGATCCAAATGAGATGTGGTTAGAAAGAAAGCAGGGTGATCAGGTCTTCAAGAAGAATCCAACTCCATAGGAAGCCAATGTGCCAAAACCGGGACACACAGAAAGGAAAACTGAAACTACAAACAAAAAAAGAAAATGTTTTTTGGTTGATGCAAGATTGCTATGATCCGAGGATGCTCCTACATCACAACCCCACTTTGTAGTATTTTATCTCTCATGGGCTTCTAGAGTTCCATTTCCCTCATTAAACCCCCTCCAAATCAATTAGTCACCCTAATCCATGTGATATTAAAGATACTTGATTCTTACTCCTCAAGCCCTAACTTTGCTAGATACCATGTGCTCCCAAAATTTTCCTTGAAGACATACTTGAAGGGTATTCACTAACTTAGAACCTTGACCACAACCAACCTCATGGAATATTATTTTTTCCCATCCTTGATCATTCCATTATCGAGTATATTGCATCTCTAGTCCATGATTGTTGTTGGTATTAAATACATAAAAAATTTGATCTCTACTTTTTCTTGCATTAGGTTCTCAAAACCCCATTCCTTGCTCTTTCTTGCATAAGGTATATCTAAATCCCTATCCCCTTCCCTTCATGTATTGAGTATCTCTAAATCTTGATCCCCACTTCCCTGGTATCCTATAGTTCCTTCTTCCCAAGCCTTAAAAACTTTGTTTCCCCTCTTATCCCTAATCCCACTCCTTGAACTCCCAGCTTTGGACCTTTGAAAATATTAATGCTAGTGTACCAAGAAAAAATTGTCTAACTAGCATTATAGCTCCTAACTCCCTAATTCCTCTTATAAATTCACCCTTTAACATGCAAATCTTAGGATCCCTAGTCCCTCTTGACATGCACCTTTCAACATGTGAATCCTAGGACCCTAGTCCCTCTTGTAAATGCACCCTTTGGCATGCAAATTCCTAAACCCGTGATCTGTCTTGAAAATGCACTCTTCAATATGTGAATCCCTAGACCCTTAATCCCTATTTCAAATACACCCTTTGGCATGTAGATCCCTATAACCCCATCATTAAAACTAAAAACGTCCCCTACACGACCCAAGGGCGTCATTAATAACCTCAAATGAATGCAATAAGATGGAGGCAATCTTTTAAATGCATATCAATATCTATGGGCCTCATGTTATGCATTTATTCTCTATTTATGGTAGAGAACTTCATCAATTTTTATCTTTTGTCATTCAATCAAATAAACCCTAACTCTAAATGAACATAGTTGATCACTTTTTTCATCTATTAGATCAAAGAGGAAAACCAATTAGTTATGGAGATTAGTGGATGAAATGCCATTGGTTACTTGGAGTTGAAGGATAAGAACCTTTTCATTTTTTTAGGGTAGCTTCATACAAAATTTGCATCTATAATTTAAATTTCAAAGATTTTAGTATTTTGGGCACCTCAAGATATTGGATATTTATAATCATTGTAGTCTTTTTAATTAGCAAATATTTTAGGAAATCTTTATGTGTTTGAAGCACAAATGAACTTGGATGAAATGTTTAGTTTTGAGATGTGTGTAAGAATGTAGCATATTTTATTTCTACAAATCTATGTTATCTATTGTGGGTATTTAAGATCTAAATATTTTCACATAAATTTTTGGTTCAGGTCATTTAAAAAAAAAGAGAAGAAACCAAGAGTGGTGTCTTGGGATGTAGAACACTACAATCAAGTTAAGATAAGTCATTTCCCAACTTCCTTTAGTTATGGAGTGTAGTGGATGAAATGTCATTGGATGCTTGGAGTTAAGGGCTAAGAACCTTTTGAAAAAAATCTAGGGTAGCTTCAGACAAAAGTTTCAAGTTTGAAGAATTTTAGCATTTTGGGCACCTCAACATTTTGGATATTTTAGAGTATATTTGTAAAATTTGTAATTAGTAAATATTTTAGAAAATTTGAAGTACAAATGCATTCAAATGAAATTTTTAGTTTCAACATATGTGTACACATGTAGCCTATTTTACAAGCATACATCTATTTTATCTATTATTTTTTATTAAGGTAAAACGGTTTTCAAGGGACATTGAAACCCTTTACAACAAAATGATGCCTTGAAGGACAAGGAACTAGAGAACAATATTGTAATTTCTTCAAGATTTGAACAACTTCATTATCTTTTTGGATCAAGCAATCACGAAGATTGACCACCTCTTGAATAAATCTATTTTAGAAGTATGAATCTATTTTATCTATTGTTGATATTTTATCTACATATTTTTTTTGGTTGAGATCATCATACGAAGTAAAAAATAGATTAAACAAAGTGTCAAGAATGGTCTCTTAAGATGGCAACAATAAAATTGAGTTAAAATAAATCATTTCCCAACTTCCATGCAAAAATATATTATTTTACACACTAATCATCCTTTTGGAAAGAGATGAACAAAAAGAAATCCAAAAGAAAAAAGAACAATGTGAATTATATACTTTTCCCCATTACTAATATTAAACATCACATGATTAGACCTTTTAATCTCTTTTAAAAATGAGGACCCAATAAAATAGATTGATATTGCAAATTGATTACAACAATATATTCAAGTTAAGATGTGTCATTTCTCAACAATACAATCAAGTTAAGATTAGCCATTTCTCAACTTCCTTTAGTTATGTAGATTAGTGGATGAAATAGTATTGGTTAATTGGAATTGGAGGATGAAATAGTATTGGTTACCATAAATTTTGGGTTCAAATCATCATATGAAATACAAAAGTAGATTAAACAAAGAATCAAGGCTGATCTCTTGAGATGTACAACAATACAATCAAGTTATGATAAGTCATTTCCCAACTTCACAAAAACACATTATTTTATGCACTAATCATTCCCTTAAAAACAAATAAAAAAGAAACCCAAAGAAACAAAAGAACAATATAAACTACACACTTTTCATCATTACTAATATTAAACATCAAATGATTAGAATTTATAACCTCTTTTAAAGATGAGGACCCAATAAAATAGATTGATTATACAAATTCGATTTTAACTTGTTTTTCACAATATAAATCTGTCAAGGCCGTGCAATTTCAACCACTTGTGGTTGTCTCACACCCTACATTGCTTTAACTAAAACCTAATCTCCACAACTCATCATTTTCAAATTATAATTTTGGCCATCCACTCCTCTATCTTTATCCATCCATTTCTCACATGCAATTTGACTGCTTTGTGCCGACATTTGGTTTGGGCCGGCTTTTAGTGAGCATAAAATCGTTGAAAGATTGGAGATGGCCACCAAGAGAAGAATAAAACACTAGTTTCCATTAGGTGGCCCCAAATTTCTTAAAGTAAAGATTAAAGATTCCAACCGCCCCAAAAATGTGCATAACTTAGCTGCTTCTAAAGTTTGTGTAACGTCACATGCTTTATTTTTTGTTCTACGCGTCGAGGAGGCCCCATTTTGCTTTTTTTAATTTTTAGTGAGCATTTCTCTTACGCCACTCATACCTGGTCAACACTATGAAAAGTTCCACACTTTTAACGTGGGAGAGATGAACTACTTTTATATGTGTTCTCCAGATATTGTCAATCTTTAGCCGCCTTATGCCCACAGCCTAATTTTGATGGTCATATGAACCTTTTTTAAATGGAAATTTTTATATAGAGTATACATCTGAATCAAAATGTCATATTTCAACTAAAAAGTCATATATAAGGGGTTCTTATCCATCAAAGTCATCTAACAATCGAGTCTAATCTAAATGTGTCAATCAAGATACAAACATCTAGAACATCAATCGATCGTCCCTCAAAGTTTTAGCACTGTATTTATCTTCGTTCTAGAGTTTGAACCTTGGTAGATGGCTTTTTAATCACGTACTATCATCCTCATCAATTGAACTACAACCTTTAACAACTTTATATCCCTTTTAAATACAATCAAAACTTTAAAAAGCCTAAATTATATGGAGGCATTTTTCTCCTTCCATCAATTTTTTTTAAGGGTTATATGAATGTATGTTTTTTTAAATAAGATATGCTTACCAATTGAAAGGTCATTATGAATGGATAACAGTTACAAAATATTTATTCGACATGCAAAGTCAACCCTCAATTTTTGAGGTCCTCCTTCTACCTCTCCTAATAATATCTACTTTTTATTAAGAAAGTTCAACATGGTCACTCACTTACCATTTTATTTAAGATTATTATTATTGTTTGGTTGCTTAGAGCATATTTGTGTGTCTCGATTTTGGACAAACTACATATAAAGTCATTTAGACAATATCAATAGGATCACTCACTTCACATTTTATTTAAGATTATTATTATTGTTTGGCTTTTTAAAACATATCTGTGTATCTCGACTTTGGATAAACCACACATAAGTTCATTTAGACAATAAAAATAGGACCACTCACTTCTCATTTTATTTATTATTATTTTTGTTTGGTTGCTTACAACATATTTGTGTGTCTAGATTTTGGGCAAGACTATAAGATCATTTAGATAATCATAAGATGATCACTAATTTTTTATTATATTTAAAATTATGGTTTGGCTCCTTAAAATATATTTGTGTGTTTGGACTTTGGGTGAGTCAAATATAAAGTCATTTAGCCAATAATAATATTTTTATATAAAATTATAAAGGGGAAAAAATGTTTGTAGTGTGTAATTTAGATTAATTTAATCAAATGTATATAAAATAATATTAATTAACTTGAAGTGAATAAATGCTCATTCATATGTGGTAATGGTTCAATGTGAAAAATATAAACAAAAATAAATATGTATAGTTTGGCAATCAATGATGGCACAAAGGATGAATAAATATTTGGATCTAGCATGTCCTAGCATCACAAATGATTAGTAATAGATTGGTAATCAACTAGGAATTAGAGTTCGTTGTTGAATATATATAGGGATGATTTTGTTCATATAAGTACATCTTTGTAACCATAAACTTTTCTTACACATACAAACTCAACCTATGTGACTGTTGACCTTTTTTTATCAACAAAGATATAGATCCAATCTGAGCAAATTCTAATTGTTTTGCATAACTTGCGTGTTATGCACATCTGGATACCCTGTGTGTTATGTGTGTTGTTTAAGCAGCAGCGGTGGAGCTCTTTTCTTTTCGAGCTCCATATATTTTTTTATTTTTGAGTTGACCGGGTCGGTCACTCAACTCACTTATTTTTCACTGACTGGAGGGCTCTTGGTCATTAGCGGGTCGGTTTCCCCCTTCTTCCTCTTACCGGTCGTTGGCAGTTTCCCCTCAAGTTTTTTGGCCCTGCTACCCCGCAAGTTTTTCTAAAACCAGTAAACGATACTGCAGGATGGCAGGACAGTGATCTCGGTCTATGATATCATTTCCCTGCACAGGCAAATAGGGAGGCAAAAAAGTTTGTGGGATAACAATGTGAAGGGGTGGATATTCATCTCGCCATCCCACAAACCTTTCATGCAATCATGGCTATCTTGTGGGGTAGGAGAGCATAAGGTTGCGGGTAGTGTCCCCGCCACCCCACAAGGTAAAGACGATAGACAAAGGGGCCTTGCGGGGTAAATGAACAAAAGGAACAAAGAAAGTAACGATCTTCCCGCTATCCCACAAGGATTTTGGGGAATCATTTTGGCCTCGCGAGATAAAGAGCAACAAGCGGGTAGTGTCCCTGCTATCTCACAGGGGATTTCTAGGGAGGCAAGGCAACTTGTGGGGTAAGAGATCACAAGGAGAGGGTGTTCCCTGCTATCCCACACGGTCAGTCAGGCAGCTGGGACGTCACATTAGAAGGTGGAGACGTGGGCCCGTGGGGCCATGTTAGTCATCTACGACTGTTGGATTTTCATAAAGCCTGATCCGACGATTATGTTTTAATCTTCAAGAGGGCTTTTGAGCGCTTATATAGAGAGATCAGGCGCATCCATCTATGCGTGATATCTCTTAATCGTCGATGGAATTTCAATTTTGTGGTGACCATTGAAATTCAATTGCTCTGCAAAGTGGGTGGTTGTCAACTCGGTAGTTGAGACATTTTTTGTGCTCATTCAATGCTCGATCTCATATTTTATTTTCATTCAACCGCCAAATTTTCACCATTACTCCAGATTTGTGACTTCTGCATGCCCATTTTTGGATGCCACTATGTCCATTTAATGCATTTTGAAGATCATCTTGCCTCTATCGTGCCACGATGATGCATCTATTGTAGAGATGTCTTTTCGTGCAACCCTTTTTGCCTCTTTCAGGGATGAAGGACCACTTGCAGAGGAGATTTAACATGCCATCAGATCAGCTTGTCGATATGATCTTATCTTCCCTCTTGCAGATATTTTGTGACCTAACCCTAGAATGGTTAGGGTTTCTATCTTCACTTCGATATGAGTTATGCCTCAACTATAAAGGCAATTTTTGTAATTTTCTCAGGATCTTCTCCTCTTTTTCTCTTACAGTAGTCTATGACTTCTGCGATTGTAAAAATTACCTTGCCTCTACATTAATAAGATTTTGCTTGCCTTACCTAGTTTCAGTTTATGCAAATTTGTGTATTTCTCTTACCTGTTTGTGTGAATGCATCTTTTTCTTGTTTTCTCAACATCTGTGATAGCGTTGACTCCTCTTAAAGCGATATTTGAGAGCATTGTTCATTCCTCTGCCATTGTTAAGAATTTCAACCTTGACTCAATCTTAGAAAGCTAGACTTAGATAGGAATTAGTGTATCTTTTGGGCAGTTTTATTGATGTTATGTGCAATTATAGGTGGGGGTAGATCAACTTTTAGTCTAGGTGCAAACCTTTTTTTCCTTCTTTCATGAAACCCTTATCTCTATCTCCCTTTTCCCTGTCAAATCATAGATTAGTTTTACCAGTGTTGGGTTGGTCCAACACACTTGCACTAAGATTGAATAGGAAGTCGGCCTTCTCCAGAGATTCAACCTCACATTTAGCAAGGTCCCACACTTGAGAGGTTGATTCAATGTTTCACAAGGTTGATGATCAAGGTTTCTTGGGTCATAAAGGGTGCCAAATTTTGTGATAACAGTGACCTATAGATTGTTTTGTCTTTACTTCACTCAAGATGTCTTGATTTCTTCTATCCTTTATGATATTTGTATGGGTCGATGGCATTGATAAATAACATTAGGTTTGTCATACAACTAATATGTATGGGTTGGTGGTATTGATAAATAACTTTAGGGGAAATTCCATGGTTAAGCATGCTTGAGTTGGAGTAGCATTGGCATGGGTGACCTCCTGAGAAGGCTCAATGCTTCACCTTTGTGAGCATCACCTAGATGCAATGAGTGTTAATTGTACCATTCATTCTCATGAGAGATGGGTTCTTGTGAACCACTACTCATGAAATATGGGTCAATGAGTTTGACTCAAAAACTACATAGTTGAATCCTAATAGCAATATCATAATTTGACTTGTTATGGAAAATATCTCCTACTTATCAATTGATGGGCTAAAGGGGCTCTATAATGAATGGTTCATAAGATACAATTGTTATTAAAGGTTTTGAAAATAGGATAGAGAGCCAAGTGGACTTAACCTTTGGGTAAACTTCATGGTTAAGTGAACTTGAGTTAGAGTAATATTGGAACGAGTGACCTCCCAAAAAGGACCAATATTTCACCTTTGTGAGCATCACCTAGATGCAATGAGTGCTAATTATACCATTCATTCTCATGAGAGATGGGTTCATGTGAACCGGTGCACTACCCATGAAACATGGGTCAATGAGTTCGACTTGAAAAATTCATAGTTAAATCCCAATAGCGATATCATAATTTGACTTGTTGTGGAAACTATCTCCTACTTATCAATTCATGAGACAAAGGGGCTCTATAATGAAGGGTTCATAAGACACAAATATTTCTAAAGGTTTTTGCAAATAAGACAGAGATCCAAGTGGGCTTAACCTTGGGGGATACTTCATGATTAAGCATGATTGATTTGGAGTAGTATTGGGATGGGTGACCTCCCAAGAAGGCTCAATGCTTCACCTTTGTTATCATCATCTAGATGCAATGAGCGCTAAGTGTACCATCCATTCTCATGGCAGATGGGTTCTTGTAAACCACTACTCGTGAAACATGGGTCAAAAGTTTAACTCAAAAACTACACAGTTGAATCCTGATAGAAATATGAGTATATATAGGTGCCTATTTAATAACACCACCTAAACTATGTTGAAAGTCACACATACTCCAATTATAGCATAGAATTTATTCAAATGAGATACAAGTTGTATGTGTCCCAAAAACATCATCTCTCTGAACTTATGTATGATTATTCTTAAATATATACATGCATTATTTTTAAAAATCTTCTTAGTATCTTATAATCATATAATAGTTTCTAAATTGCCACCTAAAAAATGCTTAACATTTAAAAATATCAATAACTCATGCATATTGTATATGGTGAAAATGGATAACAATAATGTTGAAAGACTAAATGAATTCAACCACAAAACCCTAGCCTAACAACAACAAAGATCCACCATAACATATGAAGATTACCTAAGACAATGCAAATCAAATGAAATCACAAAGATTATACCATCACATGTCCAATAGGGTTTGTATCTTCATTCTTCCTATCTCCATTGATCTTGCTTGATATATTTGCTCTCAGATTTTATATGTGCACAAGAGCTCAACAAAGAACGGAAATGTGGTTGCAAGTAGGATCGCATATGAAAGTGTAAAAGGCGTAGTGTAGTCAAGCGCACAATTGAGTTAGGGTTTGATAATGAAGGAATCATCTCCTTATATAGAAGACACTATATGAAATGAAGGGATAAGATTGAGAGGTGTAAAAGATAAATGGTTGGCTATGATTAGAGGGTAGGTAAAGAAAATAAGAAAATAATGAAAGGGTAGGTAGTGTATGAATTAAGAGATGAGTGACATGTATCATGGGTGGAAAAGGTTAATGAATTAATTAAATAAATAAAGATTTATTCAATTAATAGAAGAAGTGGGATTAATTAAATAAATGAGATATTTATTTAATTTAGGAAAAGGATAATTTAAATAAATAAATGTATTTATTTAAATGAGAAATAAGGCTAGAAGAGGATAAATGAATTAATTAAATAAATAAAGATTTATTTAATTAATAGAAGAATTAGGCTTAAATAATTATTTATTTAATTAGACTAGACAATTTTAGGTGTCTACACATATAATAGAATGTAAAAAGATTGAGCCATATTATATTTCACAAAATTTCCTTGACAAAATATGATATGAGTGTAGAAACAACGTATAACTAAAAAATATAAGTATGTTGAAATCTTAATGTATTCAAACCCATTGACCATAGGAAATTAAATAGAAATGGAAATGGAAATAACCATAAGCAAGATATGGAACCATAGAAAAATATATACATGGAGAAACCCTTGTGGGATAAAAATTTACACCCAAAGATATCCAAGTTGTATCAATCCTTTAGCAATTAGTTACATTAATACACTTTATCCTTCTAAATTTTTATAGTACTTCATTACTACTTAAACCTATAAAACAACCCATTCAACCTCCTAATATAAGCTCTAATTTGCAGAATAATTACATAGAAATTGTGAGATGGTTTTGGATTCCATTTACAAGACTAAAGGAGTTATGGCACTAAAATTGGATGGACTTAAATTACAATGAACTCTTTGATCTAAGATTTCTCTAGTTATTATTACCATATTTCTTACATCTTGTTATAGTGTCATAACTGAGAATATTTGACTACCTAAACTTTGACATCCAATTTTTCCTCATTCTCCTGTACATTAGATACTTCATGACAAGTGTCCAAATCTATCATAAGGCTACTAAAGACTCTAATGTAGCCTATGTATTACATGTTTTTACATATCATAGCCTATATCATATGTAACCCACATGAAGACTAGTCAAGTTGCTCGTATACACTATCCAAGATGTTGACACGTGGAAAATCATGCCAATACAAAAGTGGAATGCACACATCCTTATGTGAGGAAAAACTCCACTAAAAGATGAAATCAATGTCACCCCCAAATGGAATGCCAACTTTCCTAAGTGAAGATAAAATATATACTAAAAATGAAATAGAAAGAAATAAAAAATATTAGATATAAACAATAGGATTGCAATGTTTAGACATCTTATCCTAACAACAAGTATATTTAATGATCACTTAATAAAACTCAACTATTCATAAGTACATTGTATAATAATACATTAGGTCAAAACTACAACCCATCAAATATCTATAATTACATAGGCAACAAACCCAAACCACCATATACACACTAGTAGTATAACAACCAATACAAATACATTAAATCTAAACTCCAATCTAAATGCTCTCCAACAAAAAAAACAAACCTCCAAGCTCCTGCTACATATGGAGAAGGGATTTAAACCCATATATTGAATGAATCCGTTTTTTCCCTAACCCTCAACTTAGCTCAAAGTTACAAATTAATAACCTTGGGTAACCATGAAGAGAACAAAAAATCTATCATGCTTATCTTATTTAGATTACTAACATGTTTATTCTAGGATACATACATAAGGATAAGTAATCATCCTCAACATGGAAATCTCATAGAAGACAAAAGTAATCAAATATAACTAATTACATACATTTAAGACCATATGTAACATCTCCAAATATTACTACTCATTTCTCATACTATAAGAAAACTCATCCTTCCGTGCTAATACATCTTAATTAAATCAAACTAGCTCAAGGTAGAATAACATGCATACTATACTATATTTATTCCTAGTATATTTCCCATATAGAAATAACTTAGAATCAATTAACGAATAACAAGAAGATTTGCATTGATCAAACAAGAATATAGACTACAAGAATACACTCAACATATAATCAATATGTACACAAACACAAGGAACACATACACAAACACTAAGTAACTATAAGTGAAATAAGTTGATTCACCTAGGTGTACTAAGTTTTTCAACTAATTTCCCTCGCAAGATAAGACTAAGAAAATGAAATATTTCTACTACTAGTTTATGATGAAAAATAACAATTTTCTAATTGAACCTTATTTAGTATATATTCTACTTAATTAAAATGTGATTAACTAAGAAAACTATTGATTTGGGATAAGGAAAATTAAACTAATAAAAAGTTTTTTAAAAAAAGATATAGAAAACCAATTAGAGAACATAACACAATGAATTTAACATAGAATTTGGAAACTAGGTCAAGAAGCTCATTATCCTTGATGCTAGTATGCCTACATTATCATTTGATACACAAGTTATCATCTATGTTGCATGTTGTCATCCTAGGATGACATAAAATGAAATTTGGTTTCTATAATTTATATTTTTTACACATCAAGAGATAAAAGAATACAATTAAATACCCTGGTAGTGTATAAAAAGATACATTAATATAAAAATTAATCTAATTCTTCTCAAATCATATAAATAATGAGACTAGGGAAGAGAAACTCAAACTTCCATGTGTAGACACTCAAAATTGTCCCATATCGGCATAATGTCAATGTCGCTAATTATATATTAACTAAGTAATTTTAATTATTTAATTAATTTAACTTGATTAATATGGATCAAAGATAAAAAGAAATCTAAGTCCAAAACATGGGTCGGGGATGCAGGGATGTGACATCCTTGATCCCCTATTAGGGCATCATTTCAAGTCACAATAAAATTGTTTAGCTCACACATGAATGTTAAACCTTTACTCAAGGTAGTTTGAAAACAAACTCACACTACAACTAATCTAACTAGAACTAAGCAAAGAAAAAACCAATGAGGCACACATCAATCCATTGGCTCTATGGAGCAAACAAGAGGGCTCAAAAGGTAGACTCGAACGAGTTTATGGAAGAAGGCATCTTAGAATGCGGCCTAAACCACATGATCGATAAACAAAAATGAAGCCCCAACACAAACAACACAAAGCGAAAATGAAAACAAATTTTTTAAAAAATAAGGAAAGGGAGAAACCCTACCTAGACACACAAAAAACATCACAACCACACCGAAAAATTGTCTCAACACTCACTTCACCACTTCACAAATCATTGAAATCACTTGGGAATTTACTTTGAATGCACAACACAAAGTGGGAAAATGAATAGGGATGAGGGTTATGTAGGCCTAATAAGCCACATTAAATGCATGTGTGTGGTAGGTGAAAATGTTGGGGTTCTAGGGTAGCAACATGCTCGATCCTCGATCCCTACCTAGGATGCATCAGGGGTTAAGGGTATTACTACTCTCGATCTTTGATGTGGGAATCGACCAACACACACACACACACTACTGGGGTTGGGGGATGGGGATATTGATCTTAAAAGGGGAAGGCAAACCTCACATACCCTATCCCTACAAGCTCAAAAGAGCAAAAAGGAACAAAAAAGGAAAAGAAGAAAAATACAAAGAGGGGGGGAAGAGAAAAGAAAAAGGAAGGAAAAGAGAAAGAGAGGGGGGAGAAAACCAAAACAATGAGGGAAAGAGAAAACAAATAAAAAATGGGTGTCCAAGTTTTCTCAAGTGAGAAAATGTGGTGTGAGTTATGGAGGCACAACACTTACCTATGTCTATCTAATATCCATGAGCATCCAATATACCATCTCATGCTAACTAAAATCTAACTAGATGTTTGTAATATCTATAATTTCCCAAGGAAAAATGACCATTATACTCAATACTAGAAGGATACCTCAAATAATCACCAAAGCTCCTTCTACATGATTAATACATAATCCAAGAACTCGTCATGATATTATGATTTAAATATTCCTTAAATACTATCATCTACCTCTAACAAGTGTATCTACTCCCAAGAACATACATATCATGCTAAAACTCCAACTAATAACCAAGAGTCCATGATGACACAATATCACATTACTCCTAAAGCTTCCACTATAATTGATCTAGATCTAACCATGGAATCGTGATGAATATCCTTGTTGAAAATCACACATGACCCTCATACAAATAAAGAACTCAAGTATAAAACCAAAGGTTCTCAAAGGAAAAAGTAAAAGCACAATCTCCAAACAAAGAAGATAATACCTTTGTGGCATAAATGCAAGGTCAAAAATATTGTGATAAAGCACAAAAATACACACAAGACATTTTATGATACCATGATCACCATCTTCAAATTTAGAAGAAAATCTATGACCATTGACTATGACTTGGAACCTTTCAAGGCACCATCATCAACATGTACAAGCTCCAAAATTTTCACTACATGTAGGTTAAAGGTAACTTGAATTACCTCCATAAATAAGTTACAAGTCACCTAAAGTACCTCTATAGGTTAGTTACAAGTGACCTTGAATAACTCAAAGTACCTCAATAGTTCAATTACAAGTGACCAAATGACTCAAAATACATCATCAAGCTACCTATAACTGACCCAAATCATAACAATCCACCTCTTAGCATCACTACAACATAATATACCAATAGATTGTGATTTGTTATAAACTAAGAAATAAAATATGTAACCTCATGAGATCCAAATAATCTACAACAAAAACTACAACACACAAGACATGAACATCATGCCAAGGATCTATGGGTACATAGACAGCCCACATCTAAGTTTTCAATGATACACATAGGTATCTATATAACCCATATGATTGACACAAACATGCCATCCAAAGGTGACATAAAGCATGACCAATGATTCAAATAAAATCAAAGAAACATAAAACTTACAAATCTTGAAATAACCAAACAATAAATTCACCTCTGCATTGAAAAGAGTGATAAAATATTATCAAATCAATTCACTTTAATCAATAGATACATTATGTATCTATTGGAAATAAAACTTGCAGACACTCAAGCAACTAAGTTGAATGAAAAGAAATCTAAAATTACAATAGAGCTAAACTTTTAAGCAAAATGCTTATAATTTTAAAATGAAACATCTATCATAATAAAACATTTAAATTGTTGAGATTAATCATTATGAAGGAAACATTCTTAACACCAGTTAAAGGTTTGGTTTCTAATATTTCTATAAAACATGAAAAATGGAAGTAGAGGGAGTCTTCACAACCCTTACCATAAAATTCAACAACATGACAAATAAAAATTATTTTAAAACATACAACCCATGTAGTACTAAGAATTCAATAGTGGAGAACAAATAATACATTTAACAATAAATAAAATAATGAATAATGAATAATGAACAACAATGTGCATGCATGCATACATCTAAAGATCATTCTTCTTATGATGGCTAACTTTGAGCTCAAAGAATTAGAACGAACTCTCATAATTCCATCATATTGTCATGAAATCTAGAAAATGAAATATTGAATTGTACTTTAGTCAATAATTAGAAAATAAGAGTACATCTCAAGAAAACCATAACTGCTAAGAATTACTTAAAACAATTTCAAATTTTGAAAAAAAATGTACATGTTACTCTTTATTGGTGTATCTCCTAGATTCATAAAATATCTTCCTCAAAATTAATACTATGCACAATGCTATTAAATTCTATCTAAAACTAAAAAGAGTGGATTTTGTAACTTAAATTAAATACACATGTATTTTTTCATCAATGTTTTCAACCATAAGAATAGAAATGGAGTTTTAGAACTTGTGCAATAATGAGTAACACTTTTGGAGGTTATGAATGACAATAAATCTCTTGGTATGGTGGTTTGATCACTTTGCAGCTAGAGGGATAGTAAAGAATATGATTCTAGAGTGAGGAAGTTGAATCCATCATCTCTAGGGTTGGTGGACTCTGATGCTCTAACAACATATCTCCATTCTTTCTTATAACATTCTATTTCTAACATATCACACTTTCATTTCACAATTGTTTGTTGTTTGAAATTTTATGAAATAAAAAGTATTAAACAAAAATAATAATCCTCTTTATTTTAAAATATTTAATAAACCTCTAAACATGTGTTAATTTTTGCATGAAGGGGTTTTAAGATCATGAATTTAGGGTTTACTTTTCTAGGCCTTTTATGAGACAATGAGTATCCTTATCATTCCTCCACAATTTAGTTTTTGTAGGTTCTCTTATAAATCTATATTTAGCTAGATTGGGAAGATGATGTTGCATATCTTCTTGTTTCCAACTAGTACTCTTTCTTTTTTGTTTAGCCCCTTATAAATGGTGCCACAGTCATAGTCTCTCAAACATTCTTGATCAAAATCTCTAAAAATTGAGGTTCTTTCAACTTGTACTCTCCATATAAAAAATGTATCCATCAAATTGGGAAGCTATTACACATAATGGTGCAATTGTATTGGAGGAAATGTGACTTTGCAAAATGAAAACCATGTTCCTTTGAAAGCCAATTTCAGTACATACACTCAAATGAATTAAATTAATTAAAATTATTAAATAGAAACAAACCATTGAAACTACATAAAGACAAATAACTAAAAATGACTTTCTAACTGGAAAAATGCAAAATACGAATGACAGAGTCTTTGTTCAAAATATGAGCATATCATCTAAAGACACTAGCATGAAACATATGCATTTGCATGTAGTGTTGTAGACTCTCAAATAGACCATGAACAAAAAGCACACAAAGAATGTGAAAACCCAATATGATGCTCCAAATAACTTGTAAAACCTAAAAGTGAGAAATGTGACAACATAGATAAAGGAGTGAGTAAAATAATAAGATTTAAAGGATTGAATGATAGAAATAAAATAAATAACCACAAGAAAACCTATGTGTAGCTGAACCATGTCAACTCTTATTGAAACCTACACCAATCTCTACATGAACATAAGCATCAGATTCAAATGATAACAAAGGCTCTAAGTAACTACCTTACTCATACCACCTAGAATAGCAACCACAAAAAAATGCAATTCATCCAAGCTAACCTAAGCTCAAACCAAGGTATACCAATAGATAAAACTTCATGTTGTCAACATATCAACTCTAAACTTGTAATCAAGTCTCTGTATATCCAACCTCCTATCTCAAAGGAACATACCAATGCACAAATGATAATATTCATTACCTATACATACACATACGAGAATAGATGTTTGGGGTTGTTCAATGGGGACTTGCCTTAGTCAAGTCTCTACTTTGGTGTTTCCACCTCCACAACAGCTAGATAGGCAAATAGATAAAATATAAATAGACACAAATACTAAAATGATTTGACGAATAAAGGATGTTATAAATTTCAATGTGCTCAAACAAATAAGAAGGATAGATGTTACATGCAAGGATTGAGGGATGTTACATGCAAGGAGAGAGAGAGAGAGAGGAGAGAGAGAGAGAGGAGAGAGAGAGAGAGAGGAAGAGAGAGAGAGAGAGAGAGAGAGAGAGAGAGAGAGAGAGAGAGAGAGAGAGAGAGAGAGAGAGAGAGAGAGAGAGAGAGAGAGAGGTAAAAATGTTGTAGCAAGTTGTAGGGATTTGTGTGAGAGAAAGAGAGAAAAAGAGAGTTGTGTGAGCCCAAGAGATTCTCCAAGAGTGATTGCGTGGAGTCAAAAAATGGATTTAAAGGTGAGAAGAGGGCGGGAAGAAAAGGATGATGAGCCATTTTGAGACATTTTCTCCAACCCGTTAGGATGACAAGTGGAAAATGCTTTGAAAAACCTTTTGAATGTTAAAATATCATGGGATTCTAGTGCTATGCATGGACATCCATGTGTATCACTAGTGTCTAGATGAATCATGCTAAAAAATAATGGGAGAAGAGAGACACACAAAATTAATCCAAAACTAACACATGAAGGTAATTGCTAAAAAATGACCTTGAGCATTTTGAGAGAGAAAAAGGATAATACAAGGTCTTAAATGAGCCTACATAAACACTAAGTGAATGAACACTAAAATGGATACAAAAGTGTAGGTGAAATTGCAAGGAGTATGCAGTTTTTGACATGAATAATAGACATGAGAAGAATTAGGGGTCTAAATTTCATCCTAGATAACTCATGTTTATAATCCTAAATTATCTCTATCATATCCATTTCTCTCTATAGTGTCCATAGGAGATTACTTTGGGATATAATTTATTTATTTTTGAATGTATAGGAGAGGGGAACACCTCCCCTTTTTAGTTTCCATAACTGGTTGCATAATATATTGTATAGCCTCCTATATAAATATTTTTTTTAGGCTTTTAAACATGTTTATTTATCATATCATCATGTACTATAGTAGTAATAAGTTCTTGCCAAAATTCATACCACTTAAGATTTTAGGCCTCACCTTTAATCCTCTTATACTTTCCTTATTATAATATTTGATGAAAGAGCATATAGGTCCATGAGAATCTTGCATTGCACAAAAAATATTTAGGTTTTATTTTAGTCTCTATTAAGTTTAATTTTTATTTGATTCATTTTTGGTACATTTACTTTAGGATAAATTTCATTTTCAATTTACTTAAGTAAAAAAAATCAATCAATAAAACAAGGAGATTTTGTAACTTGTGTCAACATTCAAAGTAGTTCTCACAAACTTGTCAACTCCCAATAATCATTTCACGCCTCCTTACTTTTAAAGAAATTTCTCGCATAGATGTTCTAGATTAAGGTTTTAAAACCTTCAACATCCCTTGAAATTGTTTCCATAAACTTGTCAAAAATCAATGATACTTTCACAACCTCTTCTTTATGATAGAAAGGTGCTTGCATTGAATTCAAACTTTGGTTCCTAAATTTATCTAATTTATCGATGAAATTTTATCTCATTATGGAAGAAAGAAAATATTGAGGACCTATGTTAGAGATTGGTCACAGTTTCACATCCTGCATTGACTCTTGAAAAGGTTGTCACAAACTCATTAAAACTTGAAGTGTTACTCAAAACCCTTATGAATTGAAGACAAGATTGCTTAGTAATGACATCAAAATTCTTGAAATTTTAGAACCATTATCAGAGTCCACAAAAAAAAATTTAAAATTCTTCTCATTGAAAAGGTAAAGAAGAAAATATTACAAAAGAGTTTGACATTTGAAGTTGGTTGTAAAACTAATGTTGAATTCTAACGAGGTTGTCACAACCTCATTACCATCCAATGATGTTGTTGAAACCTTATTGGAATGCGACAAAAAATTCACAACCTTTCCAAAATTTAAGTATGGCATGACAAAGATGTTGAAGGCAATTTTAAAGGTAAATGGTCAACTTTGGAAGTTGGCTTTGAAACTACTATTCAATGTTGGCAAGGTTTAAAGAACCTCTCAAAATTTTGATAAAAAAAATTGAGGTTTAGAAAGTGCTTTCTTAAAATGTTAAGGGAATTTTAACTTGCTCATTAAAGTGGGATTAAAAGAGTCAATTATGACATTATAATATATGCACCAACAATTGTAAAGAAGAACAATCAAAGTGAGAGAAATAGAGAGAAATGTTGAGAAGAGGGGAAAGGAATGGGGGAATATTTTCTAGGAGTCACCAAGAAGGGGATGAAAGTTAGAGATTAGAAAAGAAAAAGAGGGTGTTGTAGAAAGTGAGAAAAGATGTAGAGATAAGAAGAAGAGGCAAAACAAATGGAGGTGGTTCTTATGTGAAGAAATACAAATTATATCTTTTTTAATGCAAATCCAGTTGGTTGAGAAACTAAATGTACTCATTTGAGACTATTGCAAAGTTTTTATGATTCAATTTTTGAACTAAAACTATAAGAAAATAGTTTTCTTGAGAATTATATTTTGGCTATGTTCGTGACTACATCACATTCCTTAGTCCTTTACTACCAATTAATCTAGTTATAGATATTGGAGACAAATGATGTATTTTGACATTTAGTCACAAAAATATTCACAAAAAGGTCCACCAAATGGCCCAATAATGGGTGGTGAATGAAGAATTCACACAACAAATTTTGTTGTCAATAAAAACTAATTTTTAAATCTTTCAAAATATCCTAATAATATTTAAAGTTAAAGGGTAGATCTTAAGAATTTCATAGTAATTTTTATGTCAAAAAATGGTTTTCTGAAAGAAAAAACACTCAAGAAGGCTTCGTCCAAGTAAGCGTGGTTTGTCCTATTTTATATGCATCCACTCGATTTTGTTTTAATTTCTCATTTCTCACTTTTATCTTTCGCCCATTCCTCTAACTAGGATATTTCATCCCCTACCTACCTTAGAAAATAGTGATGAGCAATCCAATTTTGTAATACTTGAGAGATCCACACAAGGCACTATTAAAGTTTTTCGAGTTCAACTTTAATTAAAGTTTATTTCATTTATTAAAATAACCCAATTCTTCTTCAAGTTCATAAAATTCATTATTGGTAGCAATTAGTTTATTTTGGTCTTTCCTCCATTCCTCTAACTAGGATATTTCATCCCCTACCTACCTTAGGAAATAGTGATGAGCAATCCAATTTTGTAATACTTGAGAGATCCACACAATGCACTATTAAAGTTTTTCGAGTTCAACTTTAATTAAAGTTTATTTCATTTATTAAAATAACCTAATTCTTCTTCAAGTTCATAAAACTCATTATTGGTACCAATTAGTTTATTTTGGTCTTACTAAATTTTTGGTAGCAATGCAGTACTTTTGTATGAATGTGATGAGAACACTTACTAAATTTTTGGTACATGCCTCAATTTTCTCATCTCTAATGGAGATGGTCTCTTGGACATTTTTAATTTTTGGAGTTTCTTTCTCCATTGGAGTAGCAATTATAGACTATTTAGTTAGTTTCTCATTTAATGAAAGAGTGACATCATCCTTATCTACTAGCAATAACTTTAGTTGTTCAATTAAATTTTTTATTGATGAAGTAATGGTTTTTGCAAGTGATAGTTCCAATGCCTAGCTTAGTTCTTATGATTTTGAGAGTGATTTTTTTTCAAATTGTTGGAGAAATGAAAAAGCTCACATGAGTAGGAATCTAACCAAAAGACCAAATATCTTGTACAAGAGAGAGGTACAATAGAAAATAGTTGTTACATTTTAAAAAAATAATGAATAAATAGTTGATGGAATATATAAAAAATAATAAAATGGCCTTACTATAAAGACAAGAGTCAAACCCTAAATGAAATCCGAAGACAAGTTAAGATCAAAAAAATTATCTTAATCATATGACTTGAGATTAAAAAAAAAAAGTAAATGACCTAAGTAAGCTTAAGTAATAAGGTGTGGATAGTTCCTAAAGTGAAACTAGTTAGGTAATGTACCTTTTTTACACCAACACAAAATGTGTTTTGGTGATTGTATGGATGTTTTTCCCTTTTTTTCGCCCACGACTCTAGGTCATCCTTTGATTTTGGAGTCTCCTAATTGGAATAATTTTTTTTTTTGGAGATAGGGGTTTTTCCTTCCCTATTGGTCCCTATAGAGGGATCAAAGTATTTGTTTGTGGGCCCTCTAAGGGTATTGTGATACCCTTTATTTATATACTTATTGGGTGCATACACATGTACTCTATTTGTGACCCATCTAAATTTGAGGTGTCCTCCACAATAGGGCTCTTTAGATATTTGAGGGATTCTTTTTCTTCTTTCTAATTTTCTTGGTAGGGCATTGATCCTCAAGGGAAACAAGAGTGTCAAATGTTGATAAAGTATGAATTTCTTTTGTAACTCTCATTTCTATAATAAATATGGCTTCATTAGAAATAAGAGATATTGAATTTTAGGGTTAGTATCTCATGCTCTTTTGAGGCACGAAGGAGGTCCCTACATTATTTCCTTCCTCCTCTCCCTCCCACATTTTTTACCATTCTTTCTTCTAATTCAAAATCACATATTTGTGTAATTAGGAAATTCAAAATAAGCATCAAAAGCACAAAATTAGGCAACCACAAAACCTAGCAAGCTATGAAATTTATCCTAATACATCTAATGAAATAATGCAAGATAATACATTTAAACAAAAATACAAATCAATCACAAATGTCTCCCTTCGTTGGCCTCCATTGTTCTTCTTTCACCTTCAAATTTGATGTGGATGTCGCCTACAAATGCAAATGATTCAAAGCAAGATGATTGCAAAAAAAATGATTTGAAAGCGACATCAAAAGACTACTCGAAGCTTGGTTGTCAAAAATGAGCAATGAGAGCTCAATTTATAGACTTTTGAAATCACATTGAATGAACAAGATCAACTCAATCCAACGGTTGAGATTTCGTACAAGGATGAGTTAAAAGAGAAATTGCCATTAGAAGTGAAGAGAAAAAAGCGTTAAATAAAAAAGAAAATGGAAACTTCCATTTGCACTCCAAATATTCCATTTAAACTCGAATGAGGTGGAATTAATAATTTTAAATTATTAATTCCACTCATAGCTCAAATTAGCTAATTAATATAAAAATATTAATTGTAGGAAAAAAGTGAAAGAATAAATAAATATTCATTTATTTATTCAAAAGGGAGGACATGTTAGTAAGAAAGGGGATTGATTAATTATTTAATTTATCAACCTAGGGGAAATGATTTGAATAATTTAAGATATCAACCCGATTGTTGAATTAGGTCCTAATAGTGATGATTGATTGGCTAATAATTGATAAAAAATAATGACAATTGACTGAGGTTGACAACAAAATAGGACAGAGATAAAAAAAGACCCAAGATTGATAATGATTTTGATAAGATATTGATAAGATCGATTGATAAAGTGCCATGAAAGGCATATAGAGTGTCACAAATGACCGATTGAAATTGATTGATAAAGAGGTTGATAATTAATGACTGAATAGTTATCAACAAAGAGGGAATTAAGTCTTATTGTCAAGATGAGACCAATTCGAATGATTTGAAAATGATAAAATGCCAATCATAATGATCTAGGACCAAATATGAATGAACAAGACTGATTAGGGTTGGATTTGAAATGAACTAAAACCATAAGAATGACACAATGTCAACATATGATGAAGATCAAATGCAACATAGAAGACACGTTAAAAATTAGGCTAGCGATGTAGGAGTGATGACCAATTTTGAGTGTCTACAATTTGCATTAACTCTAGGGGAGCCACACGACTCTATGGCTGTGATTTCTTTCATTAGAGTTGACCATTATTTAGCAACCTTTAAGGTAGTTGTTGTAATTGATTCTATTGCAGCAACACTTGTGGTAGCTGTTGAGGGATTTAGTATTCATTCATTTCTTTGAGATGATCCCTAGAAAATTCAACCATTTTTATTGCTTGGTTGATATATCAAAATGTGGTGCAAGTGGATTAAGTAAATAAGGCCACATGATGTTTAGAGAAACCACATCCTCGATGTATTTATCAATCATAATTTTTAATAAAACAACAAATATATTGGTAAATTAAAAATATTTTCCTCTTTTGGGCCCAATGGAAAAGGTGAGTTATCATTCACATGGCAAGGCTAACCATTGTGCCTTGCTACTGTTCATATGTGAAATGATTTGAAGAATAACTCTAAAGGCCTTATTGAAGAGATTTTCCAACAAAAAAATGTATTGTAGAATAGCCATCTATTATTGGTTTTCCACTCTTCTACTTATTTTTTTCAAAAAACATCTAATGATTTTTGATGAAAGAAGAGGGAGATCACTTCATACAACAATGATTTGACTAAGCTTGAATTTGCTCTAATGAAATCATCTTTGCTAGCTAATTTTTGGTATAAGTGCAGCATGTGTGTATTGACCACTAATGTTCTAATATTTCTATCGATGGGGATCAATTGTACAACTTAATTGCTAAAGATTCCTATAGTTTCATATAGACCTACCTAGTTAGCATGAAGCCACCCTTTGAAGATTTTATATTTGGAAGTAAACAACAAAATATGCTAGTTTTTATTTTTTTGTTCAATAATATCCAAAATGACAACATAAAAACATAAATTATATTTAGATGCCTCAAAAAAGAAATCTCCCACGTAGTTTAGATAGATGCTCAACAATATCTAAAATAACATAAAAACATAAATTATTTGTTTTATACACATAGACTGATAATACCAAAAAAAAAAATCACCATTACACTATGTTAATACTAAAGATATACTAATTTGTATTTTATTGCAATGATATCCAAAATAACAACATAAAAGTTATCCAACCAATAACATAAAAACATAAATTTCATCATTATTCTATGTTGATACTGTATAAATTTGTTGTATGTAAAATAAAAGATTTGGATTTCTCTATTTGAAAATGAAGTCCATGAAAACAAAAACATTTATCTACTCAAAATAATCTATTAAAAACATAGTCTAATAATATAAAAAATACAAATTTCACCATTAAATTGAGCTAATATTATAGATATACTAGTTTTATCTATTTTTCAATAATATCTAAAATGACGACATAAAAATTATCAGCCAATAATATAAACACAAATTTTACACTATGCCAATAATATATGGAATAAAATATTTGGATTTCTCTGTTTGAAAATGAAGTCCATGAAAAAGAAAAGACGCTTATCTACCAAAAATAATGCATTAAAAAGCACAAAAGTCGGCAACGTGAAAATGTGGTGGGACAAAGTCTAGTGGAAACTTTTCAAAGACTTTTAATTCTTCCCGCACTCAGTTTTTCAAAAACAAGAAAAAAACGAGGAGATTTTGTTGCCCATTTACGCCAAAATCCCCGTTTCTTAACGGGAAGGAAACTAGAGAAACAACCCAACCCATAATTTACTGAATAACAAAGCTTGACCAGCAAAAATCCGTTGGAAGTTGGCGTCACACGCTCCCCAAAGAATATTTCCAGTAATGATGACGTGATAGTTTGGACAAGAATTCAATTCTTTGGTCGGTTTGAAGTTAGCGCTTGTCCTTTGTCTTACCTGGAATGGAAAGCATGAATTCTGCCAACCAAGTCCGCCAATTGCCGTTTAAATTTCCTATTTTCTAACGGTAAAAGGAAAGCCGCTGCCTTTTCGGACCCCCAATTTCATATATATGTTACCCATTTACATTTCCGGGACTGTGTAGAGGTATTTCAATAGTTTGAAGCAGAGGATTTGATCAATTCCTGACATCTGTTCATTGTATATATCGTTTGTGGGGTGTTGTTTGTGGAGATTTAAGTACCTGCGTGCCTCGACTGTGGTGGAAAGATGGTGGTGAAGACAGGAGCGAAGTCATCTACAGAAAGAGCGTCTCTGAGAAGGCTTTCAAGCCTTGAAAAAAAGGGTGGGCGAAAGAGTCCCGGTGGGAGAATTGTTAAAGAATTGAAGGGATTAGATGCGGAAAAGGCAGTGGCGCCCCATTACCAGCGGCCGACCGCCAATTCATCCAGCCAGGCTCGGGTACAATTCAAACCTTTAACTCAGAGTCCTTCTCCTCATTTTAATAAGGTTAGAAGGTCTTCTTTAGGATTAGAATCTCCTGATGTTTGTAAATATGGTAGGAAGAGTTCTTTGTTGGGGTCTAGAAGTAGTGAGAAAAGTCCTGTGAAAATTAACCGGTTGAAGCCCTCTAAGTCCCTTGAGAAGACTCCGTTGAAAATTAATGGTTTGAAGACCTCTAGGGTGTTTGATAAAAGTCCTGGTTTGTTGAAACTCAAAACCCCAAAGAGTGATTTGAGTTGTAAGACTTTGAATGTGGCGAGGGATACCTGCTCTTCCAATTGTAAACATGTTGTTAAGGGCGGGGATTTGACAATTTCTCCGGAGCCTAGATGTCCATATCATTATTGTTCGCTCAACCATCTGGATCGTGTGGAGCCCCCCTCTGTGAAGCAGTTTTTGGCTTCTAGGAGGCGTTTGCTGAGGACTCAGAAGAGCTTCAAGTGGGTTGGCCTCACACCAGTGCCGAAAGGGTCCGGTGTGGGCGCAAATAGTGTGGATGACATAGGGCCTGGTGTGGATACAGATATTGTGATTGACACAGGGCATGGTGTGGACATAGATAGCGTGGTTGACACAGGGCAGGGGTTATGTGTTGGGGGTTGTGGAGATAATACGAGGGAAGAAGATGCTGCAGAGGTTTGGAAGAAATCGGATGATGATCCAAGGCCGGAAGATTGTCAAATTGTAGACTGTGATGATTATGATGATGATGGATTGCTGTTTGAATCTGGTGACAACCATGGACATTATTGGATTCCGATTGAAGAAATCTCAATGGAAGAATCAGAAATTAAGATGGAGGAAAATGAATCTATGGATTTTTTTGCAGGGGACGAGGATGTTGAGATCGATAAACAGGAGATTGATATTGAGGCAATTGACTATGACTTGGGAAGCAGCTCCTATGATTATGATCAGCTTGCAGAAAGCTTAGTGGATGCTTCTGATATTAAGGTGACGGCTGATGAATCTATGGAAGTATTTGGCGAGGACAAGGATGGTGAAGATGATGATTGTGATCTTGATGTTGAGGCATTCGTTTATCTACAAATTGTAGAAAACTTAGTGGATAACACTGATGTTAAGGTGAGGGCTGAGGAATCTTTGGAACTATTGGCAGAGGATACAGATGTAAAAGATGATAATCATGGGGTTAATGTTGAGGCATCTTCCAATAATATGGCAAGCAATTGTTATGATCATTGTCAAACTGAAGAAAGTCTGCGTTTAATTCAGGTAAATGCACTTGAATCTGAATTTTGCAGTCAGATAGAACCTTATGGCCTTCTGGAAGTACCATTATCTGAAGTCAATTCATGTCTTCAGGACAAGGTGAAAGAAGCAGATAACTGTAATTTGATGAGCTGTGAGGTTGAACCTGTTTCTGAAGTATGTACTAATGATTCCATAGAGCAGTTTGTTGTCTGTGAGGATGATTCTGATCAGTCTGAAGAAACTGAACTGCAGTGTTATATTCCACTAAATCACGGAACTGAATTCAGCAGTCCTACAGAACCTGATTGCACACCAGGTGTTTCATTATCTCCGGAAAATAAATATCTCGAAGGTGTTGAGGAAGATGAATATGACTGCAAATCAGGAAGCTTGGAGGGTGTATTTGTTTCTGGCGTTTGTGCAAATGATCACTTAGAGCTGCCAGTTGCTTGCAATGATGATTATGATAGAATTGAGGATCCTGAACCACAGTGTTTGATTCAGGCAAATGTTTCTGGACCTGAATGCAACAGTTCTACAGAACCTGATGGTCTACCAGATTCATCTGTGTCTGATGTAAATTCATCCCTTAAAGATGAAGTCAAAGAAGAAGATGAGTGCACTTCAGGAAGCTTTGAGTGTGGCTCGGTTTCTGATGATTCTGATCAATCTGAAAAAACTGAACTGAAGTGTTATATTCCGGTAAATCATGGAACTGAATGTAGTAGTCCTACAGAGGCTGATTACACACCAGCTGTATCTTGCTCTTTGGAAAATAAATATCTGGAAGATGTTGCGGAAGAAGAATATGACTGCAGTTCAGGAAGTATGGAGGGTTTACTTGTTTCCGAAGTTTGTCCAAATGATCATGTAGAGCCGTTAGTGGGCGGCAAGGATGATCATGATCAAATTGAGAATTCCGAACCACAGTGTTTTATTCAGGTAAATGTTTTTGGACCTGAATGCAACAGTTCTACAGAACCTGATGGTCTACCGGATGCATCTGTGTCTGAAGTAATTTCATCCCTTAAAGGTGAAGTTGAAGAAGATGAGTGCATTTCAGGCTCTGAGTGTGGATCTGTTTCTGATGATTCTGATCAATCTGAAAAAAGTGAACTGAAGTGTTATATTCCGGTAAATCATGGAACTGAATGTAGTAGTCCTACAGAATCTGATCACACACCAGGTGTATCTTGCTCTCTTGAAAATAAATATCTCGAAGATATTGTTGAAGAAGAATATGACTGCAGTTCAGGAAGCGTGGAGGGTTTATCTGTTTCTGAAGTTTGTCTGAATGATCATGTTGAGCTGTCAGTTGGTTGCAAGGATGATTATGATCCAATTGAGGATTCCGAACCACGGTGTTTTATTCAAGTAAATGTATTTGGACCTGAATGCAACAATTTAACAGAACCTGATAGTCTACCAGATGCAACTTCACCTGAAGCAAATTCATCCCTTAAAGGTGAAGTCAAGGAACAAGATGGGTGCATTTCAGGAAGCTCTGAATGTGGTTCTATTTCTGATGTTAGTGCTTATGATCTCATAGAGGAGTCTACTAGCTGCCAGGACATGTGTGATCAAAGTGAGGATGACGAACAACGATGCTTTGTTTTGATAAATGCTCTTGGAACTGACTGCAGCAGTCAGAAAGATTCTGATGGTCTACCCAATGTGCCATTCTCTGAAGTAAATTCATGCCCGAAAGATGAAGCAGAAGAAGAATATGACTATGTTTCAGGAAGTGCTGGGGCTGAAACGGCTTCCAAAGTCAATGCTGATGGTCATGCAAAACAGTTTGTTGACTGGGAAGATGATCAAGGTGCTAAGGGCAGATCAGATAATGAAATTACTGAGCTTGATAGCAACAAAAGTGATGAGTTTAATTCTGCTGGAGATGGCAACCTAAACTGTCACATTCAGGTTGACACTTTTAGTGTGCAATGCAGCGGTAATACAGAGGTTGACAGTCCACAAAATTTTTCAATTATTGAATTCAGTGAGGGTCCTAATCCAGTGATAAAGGAGGAGTGCATTGATATTGCAGGAAGCATATTGGATGGATTTGACGATGACTACAATCTCACAAGCCTGTTTCCAGAATGCAAGGATGATAGTAGCAGGGGAACTGAATCAAATTCTCCCATGCAATTCAACATTCCTACAGATGTGGACAGTCCAACAGACAATTCTCCATTTGAGTCCAGCATAAGTTCTAAATTTGATGAAGGTGAGGATGCCCATACTTTAGCTGGTGGAGATGGTGATTGTGCTATTGAAACTAAAGGTGATGACTTTGAAGAGCAATATTTAGAATCTGAGAATACAAAAAATGGGATCACTAGAACAAGCTATGATTTTGATGATGATCATACCATGGATCATGAGCTATACAACGAAATGAGCGAAGAGAGCCTCAAAAGTGGATTAAAAGGATATAATATCATTTCAGATGAGAACCAAAACAAGCCTTACCGTCTCAAATTCAGGCAGGGGCGTGTCTATCCTTTTGATAATCAAAATTCAGAAGCTGAGAAGGTTGATTTGAGGCATCAGATGACTGAGGAAAGAAGAGCAGCACATGAGTGGATGCTGGATTATGCTCTCACGAACATAGTCAAAAAGCTCTCTCCTTTCAGGCAAAGAAAGGTAGAACTGCTTGTAGAGGCTTTTGAGACTGTCACACCACTTTCTAAGTGTGAAACTAATGACTTGCCACAAGCTACAAGAGCTTTTACTTGCTCAAGACCTATTCAAGCATGTAACTAAGATTTTGAAGGGAGGCTGACATGTTTTCTCTCACATAATCTGATTTTAGCAAGCTGATAGTAGTGAGCATTAAAGCATTTAGCCTGCACAGGGCTGAAGTTTATGAGCATAGCTAATAAAATATTAGTAACTATGTCAATATGTTGATGTGTTTATTAATTTGGATTCTTCCTGTTGAATATCATGAGGGAAGGGAGCTGATCATTTTTTCAACTTAAGTTGAACTGGTCTGGTTTTCAGCAGCCAAATTTGTTGGTTCTCAAGAAAACCCTTGAAGAGACAAATTCCTTATGAACTGGGGAATGCATAGTGAGTTGTTTATTAATTTCTAAATCTTAAGTAGTTGTTTGTGTCCAGTATGTCTTTAGTGTAAAGCGAGAATGACAAAAGTTATTTGTAACTGCTCAGTTTTCTAGTGTTACTCTATCCCAAAAAGCAAGAAAAAAAATAAAGACAAAATGTCTAATGTAATTGGAGCCGAGGCGTTTCTATATAGAAACTGTTGTACTTTGATAGGTATATAATATATTATCTAATATATGTTCCTGTATTTTTGTTTTGTTTATTTTATAATATTTTCATGGTTATTTGATGCTGTTTAAAAAATTTCATTGTAAACTCTCAGAAGTTGAGACGTCAAATTCTGTTTAATGACTGCATGCTTTTTAGCACCTTTGAATTTTTTCTCCATTAATTTTCAAAAAACATGTCTTAGAGGGGAAGACTCTGGATCTCGATAAGCAATAGCATTTTAGAATTGGTAAATATGTGTGACAAGTTTAGGAGGTAGGCAGTAGAAACATCTCTGATTCTTCAGTGCACTTTTGGGTAAGATTCCTGGGACTCGGAGAGTCCTGGGGCAAGACTTGGACGAGTACTCCCTAGAACTCTTGCAGACTCTCCGTGGGAGTCAGTGGCGAGTGGACTCGGCCAAAGATAGGACTTGGGAGTTTGGCGAGTTCTGAAGAGTACTCGGAGAGTCCTCAAACTATGGTAGAAACATCTCTGATTCTTCAGTGCACTTGTGTGTAAGATTCCGTAACCTTTCTTTAAACTTTCATCTTTAAGTTGTGAATTCTGCACTGTTTGAAAGACGATTATAAAGAGTTGTGAGGACACGGAAAAAGAGACATTGCAAAATTAATGACAAATTCAAGGTAGTCACATCTGAAGGGTGGAAGGCCATGGAAGATCATTAGGATGTCTATGTCTATCAAGGTTTAAAGATAACGCATTTAGTGCACAGCAAATTCAAAGAGAAGAGTATATTTTTAGGTGATACACTTCGAGACGTCCTAAGGATTAATTTTAGTCTGGAAGTCATTGTCATTATCATTACAATATAGTATCTTAGTTTGGAAGAACACTTACCACCATAATTGATCTAGATGATTATTTCAGAAGTATTTTCGCGGCCTGATAAGCTGGCATTTAATATTTAAGATGATACAGAATAGTATATCTTTCAAGGCAAGAGTAGGGTGAGAAGCAATATAAAATGGACCTAAATTGTGTGTGAAGAATATATGGCAGCGAACTGAGAATGATCACATACATATGAGTAATACCAGTTGCTGTCATCAGCAGGCATAAAATGCATCGAGGAGATCTGATGATGATCATTTCGATCAAGAAAGGGAATCACTAACCAACAGTTCTAAACAAAAACAAATACTGCAAAAAGACAAATAAATAAGGCTTTTCAAAAGGTAAGGAAACTTCGACCTAGAAAAGAAAATGACAATGAGATATGTGACCATAAACAAAAGTCCTTTTAACCATGGAAAACAAAACTGATAAGCTTTTCAGAAGTTTGAAAATAAAAGTAAGTGAGAAGACTCTCTTACGTGTCAACATCTTTAAGAACAAGTTGAAATCCATTGAAGACAAATGAATATGATGGAATGCTTTCGTGGAAGACCTGTCATTAGAGAAATAGATAGACAAATAGGATGGCCATAAAAATAAATAATTTAATTTAATAATATATTTGCAAAAATATGGCATTTGTGAAAATGGTTGGAAAATTAGTCATATATGGAAACCTTTAATCCACAACTTAATCAGATTAATATTTCGATATTCACTCAAATTTGTAATGAATGTTAAACACAAATAATATTGGGAGTTGTTGAACACAAATAATATTTGGACTTTCTAAAGAACAACTCCATTTGGGAGAATCTTTTGGCATTGCCATGGAGGTGAATATCTACGAATTGGGATCAAAGGTTATATGACTAATCAAGGAATTTATAGGCTTGAAAGTCAAAATGGGGAAAATGGAACTAGATATGACCTCTCTTAAGGCAAAGTAGATAAGACCATCAATTTGAGCATTACCATTGTCAACAATTGTGTTAATAATTTCATAAGGTTTCATGACAACTTGAAGGAGGAAAGATGGAATATTAGGGGTGGATCTCAACAATCCTAGCAAGAAAAGCAAAAGTCATTCCAATGCTAAAGATATGGACCCCTTGGAATCTTGAATGGTCATTTGCAATAGATGGAGAACGAGAAGTCACAATCTAGCACTATGGCAAACCATAGGGTTTGATCCTCCTCGTCGTGTTTTTTATCGTATGCTTTGTTGTTTTGTTGACAATTGGATATCTTTTGTTTGCTCTTGATTTTAGTGTTGTTTGTTTTTCAAGTTGAGTGAGGTGGTGGTTCTTTGTCTACTGTAACATGGTTGGAGGTCACTTTCAAAAACCTTCGTTTACCTATTATAAAAAAATATTTGGACCCTATCAATATCTAATCCTATAGAATATTATGTTTAGAAAAGTGAAGGCAATTTATTTATTTGTCATTATTCTTTATATTCCTCGAGAGGTCTAAAGCCTCACAACATTAATCTATAATATAACTATTTTTTCATGATTTGTCTTGTTTTGTTGATTCTAGTTCTCTAAACTAAATCAATTTGTATTTTCTTTCCCCTTCACCATTGATATAATATTCTTCAAATGCCTAACCAACTCGTGTATACGTTGTTTTTAAGTTCATTGGTTCTTAGAAATAAATTGGGAAAAATAAATTTTAACTATTATAAAAGATTGTCATATAGCCATAAGGGATAATAACATATAATAAGGTAATTAAATATTTCTTGCTTTGGGTAAATTGTTAACAAAAATTTAGACATTTATCACAAAAAATATCGCAACAAGAATATGAACACGATGTTAAATCTATTATTTTAAGGGTGAACAAATCTTTAAAGATTTGAAACATCAATTATTTGAGTAAAGTGCATAGTTTTCTTAGGAAAATTAGTAAAATTGTACATGATGGTAGCTTTATGGATGAATTAAGTAAGTTACAATCATTTGAAAACATAAGGTAGGCAAGACTTGTCAAATCATATGCTCTTATATGTGTACAACATAAATATAATTTTGCAAGCAAATATAATAAATGTCATTGTATAAAGATATTGATACCAAAAGGAAAATATGTTGTATATAAGAAATGCAACTGGATAAAATGGTGATCCGTTCCATCTATTTATATGCCACTTAAACATATAACTATAGAGAAGGCTAATCTAATAAAACACTTAGTTGTTGATGCAGATAGAGTTGTTTAATGTGTTATTCTTTGAAGGGCTTTTGGCTCTTATTGCTTTGTAATTCTCTTTGTGTTGAATAAATTTATACCCCTCTTTTAGTTAAATATATTGATAAAGGTAACTTAATAAGGGGACTCATTAGCACTTGGAGCTCATTAATACGCGCATGCTACATGCACGAGTAGAGGTCCAAGTAACATGCATAAAATTTTTTAAAAAAATTCATGACTCAACAAAATAGGTTTTATACTCAATACATCACTCAAAAATAAATTAAGGGGCCAAGAGGGTGGTTGTATTCAAGCCAAACCTTTAGAGAAGAGATAAGTCAACATCACCTCTATCAATCTTTAATGATTTGAAGAACTCTAATAATCTAGAAAATTGTCTATGTAAATCTAAAGGTAAGAACATTCTATAAACATTCAAAAATTTCATCATGTTCCTTATCTATAATATTTAAGATACTAACTATGAGAATCCAACTCCTATAAGAGGAAGAATCCATTCTATCACAGTGGAACTGTTATGAGACAACCCCCTTTCCCTAACCATCTCCCGTAGATGGTTGAATTCCACATGTTAGATTAGTAATGAGTTAGAATAACCTTATAAGAATTAGTTCTCACTATATTCGTCAATATATTCCTAGCTAAATGTACCAAAACTTAATCATCACCTTCATCATCTTGGAAAAATGGATTCTAAGAAAGAAAATCAGTCTTTTTTTAAACACAAGCAAAGATAAAGAATGATGAACATATGTTGAAGTAACTTGTTAATCTAAATAGTAATTTGGTCACCCAAACTACTAACATTATGATAAAGCTCAAAAAGTTGTAACACTTAGAATCGTGATCCTAAAACATGATTGCAAATCAAATCAATTTGGTTACTTAATATTTGTATGAATTAAAAGAAACACATTGTAACACAAAACAACAAATCCATGCCATCCATAAAGAACTTCCAATGACATCTCTCAATTCTAAGAGTCTTCTCCAAAGAAACAAATTGTGATCCAAAATGGTCACAAATAACTATAAATCAATCCTTTTCAAACGAAAGACCTCCAAAGAAAAGGAAATACATATAACTTACAACTTCCTTCCAAACCAACTTTTGGTTCAACACAGATGAAAATCCACATAATATGATGAAATGACCCACATTTAAGAATTCTCATCCATTAAATATAATTTAAAGAACATTATCAATGAGAACCAAATTTTGTAAAAATAACATTACTATATTGATTATAAGTTTCATTGATGGAAACAAACTCTCCACTGTTACAACACATAACCCACAACATAATGAAAAATCACAAGTACTTGTCAAATTTCATTAATAACAGAATTTATAAATCAATTACACAAATCTACAACAAAATACATAAATGACCTTTCATGACCCTCTCACTACTCATATCTCTTCATTTTTATGATTATGATCTCTCCTTTAAATCTGCATCCTCTTTTTACTTTTAGTGTTATGCAAAACTCATGATATTGCTATCTTAAAACAATCCCAAAGATGGATTGTTCACTTCCTCTCCCCTTCTTTTTCCCACTCTTACATTACCTTCATCCTCTTAGGGGTAAAAATATTTTTAAACATTTTCGAGAGGAGGTTGTATTTAATGCCTTCTCTCTAATTTGTTATCATGTTGCATTTTAAAGTTTTAAAATTGTTGTTAAAACAAACTCCAAATACGGGTAACTTCACCCAATCTCAATGCCTTCCCACAACTCTTTTCTCTCTTCTTTTTCTTCTTTTTTTTCAATTTTCCTATTTTAAAAATTTGTAGATTACTCTCAATTAAAGTTTAAAAGAAAGTATCAAATTATTTTCTTCCATGCCCCCAAAATCATATGGAAAAATTGTTTAAAAATGGGTGATGCTTCTTTCTTTAACAAGATGATTTTGACCAAAAAAAAATGTATTTTAGTTACTTTTTTAAGAAAGCTTATTTTTCATAAAATCTTGCCAAGATATGTGTAATGACATTATGATGAGACTCCATAGAGGATTTTTCTTTAGTTTTAATATATTTTAAAATTTTAAATTTATCATAAAATTATGAATACAAATTTCAGGTGTTAAAATGTCACAAATAGTGAAGAGTTTGACTAATTCTTTTGTACATTTGATGAAATAGAATCAAGAATTAACCTCTAAAGGGGTTTTTGTCTATCTCTTACTTATCTCTAGAACTCCCTACAACATATTAAAATGAAGATTCGACAAAAAATTAAAATTCACAAATTTGAACACTTGGAAGCTTTTCTAATGTTGAGAAATCACTAAAAATACCAAAGAAAACCAAAAAACACACGAAATTTGAGAAAACACAACTAATTATTTTGGTTGATTATGATCACACTACACTTTGATGCTCTTGCATCATCCATCATCAAAAAATCACATCTATAGTTGGTTGGAATCAAAGGATTAACATACACCCTAAAATATGTTAAGGATGTAAGGAAGTTAAGTAGCATAACAACTTCTTACACTAACCTTGAGAGGAGGGTAATCCAAACACTTTTACAGATTGTTACAACAGTTACATAAACTTAATAGAAATAGACACAACAACACGCATACCACAACACAATGATTTACGTGGGGAAAACCATTTCGAGAGAAAAAACCCACACTCCAAAAGCCGCCTAATATATTATTCGGCAATCAACAACATATTATAATATACTGGCAGAGAAAACTCTTCATAGGAGTACCACTAATCAGAGATTCAAAGGTAACTCAACAACCATAAGACTCTTACACACAACCTCTATCTCACGCACCTCATATATAGGAGATACAATACAAGAAACCATCAAACGGTATTACAAAACCATGAGCTAAAACCACCCAATAAAATGGAGCCGACCTTATCTCCAATCTAGATGCCCTATGATGTGTCAAAACAGGCATCAACATGTGTTCCTCCCTTTTACAACTCATTTATGTCTCTGATGCATTTTATATTTCCTATTTCAGAAGTACAAACTTCCAAAGGCCATAACTTGTGAACCGTGTGTCCAATTGATGAACCATTTGAAGCGCTAGAAAGCTCACGAAGTTCTCTATCATATCATAAACCTCTATGTTGTTTACACCCACTTTTTAGGGCATTTTGGAGCCTCTAAAGTCCTCAAAATTAAATTAAAACCTTTCATTGCACCCCTCCAAAACGAAAACTTTCATATCTTCAAAACTAGTTATGATCTTGTGACGAAACTTGACCAGAATGCTTATCTAGCAAACAAAAAGCCTTGGGCATAATTTCCAACCATTTTGTGCTCAAATTAAAACTTACTATAAATAGTAACCTCATGTAAATGCAAGGTTGAGACACTATTTTTTCTAACATTCTCCCACTTGTCGAACACCTTGCAAGAGCAAAGGGAGTATCAACACGATAAATTAATTGTTAGGGGCCATGAGGCCCATAGAATCTGAACACCATCTGAACTTCTTTGTGCTCACAACCTTAGTTAAAGAATCTGCAACATTCATCAATGTTTCTACCTTAACCAGCTTCACCCTGCCATCTTCAACCATATATCTGACCAAGTGATACTGAACATCAATCTGCTTGGTCCAGACATGAAATGTCGAGTTCTTAGCTAGGTAGATCACACTTTGACTGTCACAATAAGTTGTCACTACACCTTGTCTTATTCCAATATCTGAACACAATCTCTTAAGACAAATGGCTTCTTTACAAGCATGAGTAGCTACCATATACTTTGCTTCTGTACTGGACAAAGCAATCACAGGCTGTTTCTTACTCATCCAACTAATTGCACCACCAAATAAAGTAAACAAATAAGCATCGATGGATCTTCTACTATCAATATCACCCGCCTAGTCTGAATCCACATAACCATGAATATCAAGGGAAATCACATCTCCAACCAAATTACCATGATAACACAAAGAATAATTTGAGGTACCCTTCAAATATCTGAAGACTCTTTTGACTGCATCCCAATGAACTCTACTAGGATTAGAGATATATCTGGAAAAAACTCCCATTGCTTAGGCAATGTTTGGTCTAGTATAGACCATAGCATACATAAAACTTCCAACTGCACTCTGGTAAGGTACTCTGCTCATGTCTTCCATCTCTGATGGGGATGTAGGACAATCTAAAAAAAGATAATTTCATTCCAAATATAAAAGGAACACACAATGGTCTACAATCCTGCATGTTGAACCTTTGTAAAACTGAATTCACATACTTACTTTGGCCTAGCCATAGCTTTCTGTTCACTCTATCTCTTTTAATTTCCATCCCAAGAATGTGTTTTGTTGGACCAATATATTTCATTTCAAATTTAACAGCAAGCTGAGACTTTAGTTCTAAAATCATACCTTCCCTTTACCAATGAATACCACATCATCAACCTATAATGCAATGTATAGGAAATGATCACCATCAATAAAAATAGTGATATGATTTAGAACGTTCAAATCCCAAACTCAACACATATGTATCAAATTTCTGGTACCACATCCTAGGACTGTGTTTGAGGCCATACAAAGATTTCTTTAATTTACAAACCAAATTACTTTTACCACATTGTGGTCTAGTTGTGTCATATAAAATATCTTCCTCCAAATCACCATGAAGGAAAGCAGTTTTCACATCTATTTGCTCAACCTCTAAATCATAAGAAACAAAAATAGAAAAGAAAAAATCTAATGGATGTCATTTTTCCAATAGGAGAAAATATCTCACCATAATCAACACCCTCAACCTGAGAGTAGCCTTTTGCAACCAACCTTACTTTATACTTCTCAATGCTTCCATCTAAACCAATCTTTTTCTTGAACACCCATTTGCAACCAACAGGCTTATGTCCTTCAGGAAATCGTACAAGATCCCATGTGTCATTCTTTTTCAAAGCTGCCATTTCTTCTTCCATAGCAATCTCCGAGGACTTTACATCATTCATATTGAATGCCTCTTCTACAGATCTAGGTTCATCAACATTAATATTCAAAGCAAAAATACATCTCCAATCATTAGGTGAAAACCTTTCAGGTGGTTGTCTATGTCTTGTAGACCTTCGAACAAGCTGAGTTGGAGGTTCTTCCTCTTCTGAAGATTCAGAGCTAGATGAGATCTCCTCAACTTCTTGCCTATCAAGGGGTCTTGATTCAACTCTCTTAGGCGTAGAAGGGAATTGAATCACATCTTCCTACTTAGTTTGTTCTGGCTGCAATGTAACAGAAGGAGACTTAATCTCTCTAAAAATAATACTTTATGAATTACCTTTTGTGTGACATGGTCCCTAAGCTTGTATCCTTTCACACCATAACTGTAACCGATGAAGATACATTTCACAACCTTGTTCTCCAACTTTGTTTGCTTCTCCTTTGGTACATGTGTATATGCCTCTTAATCAAAAATTCTAAGATGTCTCAATGAAGGCTTGTGACCTGACCTTGCTTCCATAGGTGTTTTATCAACAAGAGCTGATGTAGGAGACCTGTTAATTAGGTAGGGCAATAAATTCAGCCCAAATTTTTTGTTCTAGACCAACACCACTTAGCATACTCCTAGCCTTCTCCATCAATGTGTCTATTTAATTAAAAATATTTAATTAACCCCAGGATGTTATTTACATTTGCTTTGTGTGTGTGTGTGTGTGTGTGTTCATACATATATATACAAATATTAATCCCATGGGATGAAAGATGAAAGAAATACATCTCTATAATTTATTTAAAACGTCCATATTCCAATATATATATATATATATATACCCCATGGGTATGTAATTAAATACACATACAAATATTCCTAAAATGCCACTTAAAACTTTTATCCCTAAAAACCTTATTTTATAGCATTCTTATTAGGGTTCTACTTTATTCTTTATTATGAGCCCCTTTTTATAATATATCATTATTAGGGCTCCATTTTATACTAAAGAACCCCTTGTTATTCTCCCCCTTATACCCTAACTTTGGTTAGGGTTTTTATCTTTATTTTGTAGGCACTTGGTGGGAGGGTGTCGCCTTGGGTGGTCGTGGCCCACGCTGGTGGGTCACGGCCCATCTGTGTGGGTCGCGACCCACATGCTGCCCCTACCTCCATCTGATAGCAATAAAAAAAAATGTTTCTTTTTTTTAAAGTTTTAATATATATGTGTGTGTGTGTGTGTGTGTGCGCATATACATATATATGTATATACTATGTACACACACACACACACATACACACACACACACACACATACACACACACACACATACATATACATATACATATATATATATATATATATATACATATATATATATATATATATATATATATATATATATATATATATGTATATGTATATGTATATGTATATGTATGTATCATATTGTTGCCCCACATTTGAAATACCCAAAATTTAAACTTTGAATTGGTCCTAATATTGTATGAAGGCTCAAATATGTGTCTCCGCAAAATGAGTGAGCATGTGATCCAAGGTTGTCATTCTTAATCTACATTGTGGTCAATCATAAATATGCTGGTCAAAATGTGAAAAATGTATGAGTTTTTAAAATTACAAGGAATTCAGGGAGATTGCTTTGTGAACATGTCCCGAGCATCATGTAAAGGTTATAAATGCTCCGTTTTGGAGCATCCCTAACCTTTTTCACAAGATGAATAAAAGATGCTCAAAGGATAAGCCTATACAAAGAACTATGAATGAAGGGCAGTAGGGATAGTAAGAAGCAAATAATCACACAGTTATATATGAATGTAACTGTCATTATAGATGACACGATCAAAAGGAATGTGTGGAGATCAAATCAGAGAAAAGATCACAGAGCCCAAGGATATAAATGCAAATGTGGAATCATAAGACTTGTTTGATAGAATGCCTCAAGAGATTTCATCTCATGAGATGTGTGACTGGTCCAGATATGCATAAAATGGGAGATATTGAAAGAGCTTCATATACTTTTAGATGAATGCAATTATTAGATGTAAAGTCGAATTCACTTGGTTGCCTGCCCAAAATAAAAGATTTGAAAACAACATATGCACTTGCACCAAAGCCACGGCTTGGGGAGGATATTCGAAGTGGTTGAAGTGTTCAAGAAGGTGCCACATTGAGATCTCATCTCATGAAATGTAATGATTGCAGGGAATTCATACGATGGTTCGGTTCAAAAGGTTTTTAGAAGCTTCCAGGGAAGTGCAAGTGACAATTATAAAGATTTATTCCACAACATCTGCTAACATCATCCATGTTCATACAAAGAGAACTTTTGAACAAGTTAGAACATGCACCAACGTATAATGAAATGGAGATTTTGTCAAACATCTCAATTGTTTGCTCAGATCGATACGCATGAAAAATGTGGTATCATGGGCAATGGACTCAAAAAATTTGATTGACTGCGTGAAAGAAGTTTGGTCTCATGAAACGTGCAAGAAGAGAGAAGGCACATGAACTATTTGATAGTGGCGCCACACATACACTAGTTAATATAATATAAATATTGATCGATTTATACAAAATTGTTATGGTGATAAAGCATTAGAAGCTTTCATGCCCTAGCAAGAACATGAAGCTTTAGACCAGGTTTTGGAGATCAATCAAAGCATAAAAGATAGAGGATTTTAGTGTGGTGTCACTGCTACAAAATCTCTCATAGAGATGCGTGAAAAATGTGGAAATGCAAACAAGTGCCTGAACGGTTTGTCAAAATCCCTCAAAGTAATGTCATCTCTATGCAACATAGATATGTTGACAATGTTTTATAAATCTTCAAGCATCCTCTTTGTACAATCCGAATCTTGCAATCTTCAATCCGAATCTTCCAATCTTCAACAACATCCTCTTTGTTCAAGCATATTGGTAGTGCAATTTTTGTAAGATATTATAATTGGAAATACTTTGGTAAATGTGCAGGCAAGGTGTAGAAATATTAATAGAGCCATGCAAACTCTTTGTGGAATGTTGTAGTTGCAATGTGAGTAAAAAGAATAAGTGGTTTGAAAAGGATTTTAAGAACATTCAAGCAAATGTAGTTAGCAGGCGTAGAAGCCAGCATACTCACACAATATATAGAAGCTTTGAAGACATTGTATGTGCATTCATTGAAGCATGATGGTCAGGAGATTTTATAAGATGTTGTAGTTGCTAGTTCCCTGGTAGACTTGCATGTAAAATATGAAGCAGAGACAAAGGAAAAACACTCAAGTAGAAGCATTCGATCTGTTTGATAAAATACCTTAAAAGAAAAGTTTGGAAGCATAGACATATCATCTTTTTAGTTTCATGATCTTACTGACTCACATGATAAGGTATGGGCTTAAAATAATAATAATAATAATAATAATCATGATACTGACTAATGTTGTTGATGGAAGCTTTGGGGTGATAGATTGAATGAAGATTCTTGAATGAATCTTCTCTAAAAGATGTCACTGGGATTTTTAGAAAGAAGGCTTCAAATGCATTTGATATACTTATATGTGAGAAGAAAAATGTTGTAGCAAATCCATGGAAGTAGTCGTCGATGGAAGTTTCTAGGGTGGTAATTCTCTTCCAAATTCATCTCAAAAACATGATCTTGATTGGAGATGTGAAACATGGCATACTCGCAACCTATGACACTAGTTGTAATGTGGATTTGGAAGATCGTTTGATAATGAATAGTCAAAATGGTTATTAGTAAGCATATGAAGCACAAGTCAAGTTCCATGAAACACAATCCAATAGTGTTCTTGTAAGAGTGCAATTTTTAATCTTCCTACCAATGAGGGGTGGTATTCTTTCATCTGTTGTAGATGTGTTTAACACATGAGGAGGTGTTACTTGTGATTAGTTATGAGTTCTATATGAATGCATAAGATTATGGATAGACTATTCTGCTAATGAAGACTAAGAGGTCACGTAAAGAAAAAGATGCTTTTAGATATAGTTGAATGTGTGTCTTCAAAGGCCAAATCATTATTGAGAAGGAAACTCTTGGATTGCAAGAAGACACAATGCTCATCTCAACTGAACTAATGACTTGTTCCTTCATCCAAAGTTACAAATTTTAAATGCTCATTTTGTAAAAGTGACCCATGTCACTTATTTTAAGTCAAAGTTAGAATTTTGACTATTTTTTCATAAAAGTAAGGTAGTTTCTAACTTCATTAAAGATTATCTTTGATTGCTTCAAATTGTACAAATAAATACATTGCTCAAAACTGAGTTGGTTACAAACCCAAAATGGGTAGTTACGCAACAAAGAGTCTATAAATATGAAACTCATAGCATTGTAAAAGGGGGACTTTTTACAGAGGGGAAACTCTACTAAAATTCTAGGAGAAACTTGTAATAAAATTTTGATTTGCACTATGTATAGAAAGAATTTTGGACCTGTATATTTCCAAAAGGATAATGAAGAATACATCTTAGTTCGTGTGTTTTGAATGTATTCATGTGTTATCATTGTTGATTTCTCGTATGTCAAATTAATACTTTTTTATGCATATGTGATTTATATAATTTATGTGATGATACACAAGAAACCTTTGGTATCTTAGTTTGAATATGTTGAAGTATCTTATCTTTGTGTATGTTGAGATTTGTCATTCTTCTTTATCGTCATCTCATGGCTAAGCATATTATGTTATAAAACCCCTTGCAGTTTGTTGTGAATGTTGTGGAATCTCAGTGTGTATTCGTGTGTCTGCTATTGGGGTTTCTGTTATCTAATTTCTTTAGTTTTGTATTTTCCTTCCTTTTTGTACTTTCAAATCAAAAGTACACAAAAATTACAAAATACCCCCATCATACGAGGGAGTTGGCCCTCTCAAACGCAGAGGAAGATTGCAGTTTGATTGCAATCTCTCCAACTGTTGGAACGGTTGTCACTGCTCTTGGGCAAATAGGGTCAATTTGAAGGAGAGTTCACAGTGACAAATCTATTTACCAACAAATTTTTGGCGACTCTGCTGGGGAGCGAAATACCAATGTGTTTTGTTCCTCAGAAATTTTAAGGTACCTTCTTCGAAATGAAGGTTGGCGACTCTATCTAAAAGATCGAATTTAGAACAATGGTTTGGTACAAAGGAAAGTTGGAAAGTGAAAGGGAAAGTGATGATGAAGTCTATATATATCAAAAGAAGCAAGATCATGATGAGCCCACACAAGTTGAATTTTTGAAGAGCTTCTATGGTGGCATGCAGTTTGCTCCTAATAAGAGTCACCCTTCCTTATGTCAATTGTTGCAAGATATTGAAGAAAAGTATGGAAAAGAGATTGGTTTTCTTTCTTATGATCATTTACCCAAATCAACAACAATCAACAAAGATGAAGATAAAAGTGATCTTTCTCTTGTACCAATTGCTCAACATTATCAAAGTCTTGATGATCCTAAACAAGTCACCTTCTTGAAGAGTTTCTATAGTAATAGGCAACTTGATCCTAACAAAGTGCATCCTTCTTTGCTTCAAACATTGCAAGAGATTGAACAAAAAGATGAGGAAATAATTATTTTCTTGAAGATGAACATATTCTTAATGAGATGTTTTGTGATCCAAGTTTTGGAAAAGATCCATCACATTATGCATGCGTTAATGAAAATGAAGTTATATCTTCTCATAAAGTTGCATGGCATGAGAAAGATATAAAAGCAGTAAGAGAGAATGTAAAAGAGGATTGCATTGGAGCATGCCATGAGTATTTCAAGGACTTCCACAACAAAGAAGTCTTTCATCAATATGAAAACAAGGAGCTTGAAGAAGAGGTATCAAATGCTTTCCAGAGATGCGTGCAGAATGGTGAAGAAGAGATGAATAAAGATGAATCTCAAGTAGTCTTTATTCCCAGTTGGTTTCTCAATGCTTCAGATGATGAATTCTTTTGTGGAGAAGACATTCCTATTATTCCATCACCAATCAATGGAGATGACATTAGCATTGATAATGTCAAAGTTTCAATAGCTTCTAAGCAACCTTTCATTTCCATGACTAATGGAGAGGCAACTACAAGTGAAACTTTAGAGATATCTTCTTTTCCTTCAGAATTGGAGATCTTTACTTTTGAAGTTATTGACGATCTTCCAGATCAGCCCCAAGTGAAAGAATATGAATCACTAAGAATCCAGTCTTTATCATACATGCAATCCGAGTACGAAACTTTCAAATTTCATGAAGAATTACATATAGAAGAACTAGTGAGTCAAGAGAATATAGAAGGCTATATGGATATTATTGAGAAAGTTGAAAATGAAATCTATGTAGATGTATCAACCTTGATGGAAGTGTAATCTATGCCTTATGGAGAATTTAAAGTTCACAACAATTCACTTTTTGAATCTTTAGATCAAGAAGACTCACCTATATCAGAGGATAGCTTTGAGAATTGTGCCAATAGTAAACCAAGGAATGAGGTAATGGATAATCTAATGAAGGAAGCCAATGAAGTTAACTCTCATAATGTTTTTACCCTAGATTGGTGCTTGAAATCTCTAAATGATGATTCCTTCTATGGTGAAAACGTCTACATCAATCCTTTGTTTTCAAATGAATGCTTTTCTATAGAAGCTAACATTCAAAGAAAATATTCAATACTTGTACCAACACAAGTGTCTTCAAGTCACAAATTGTATAAAAGTTTTCCCATTCGCAGGTCAATATTTATCAATCCAAATCATCAAAAGGATCTTTAGGTAGAGAAAGTTGATATTCTTAGCACAATGCCAAGACACATTATCAACTCTGTAGAAATAGGCACCAATGTTATTCAAGAGGAGTTACAATTTTATAATGAGATATGGTTGCTCGATTTGTTGATCAAAATTCTTCCACATCTCACATTTGTCAATGTTGCCAACCTACTGAGATTATAGGTATCATATGGATGCATGTCACTTTTCCACAAAGGTGCCTACTTCTCTCACCCTATGAATGGTTTTGTATGACAATCTTGGAGAAGTTTGGGGTGGGATTTGCCTACCTTGTACATATTTAGTTAGAATTTTTGTTTGTGTTTGTCCCATTTTTGGTTTGTGTCTAGTCTCTCCAGTTGGTCTCTTTTGTTGTCTCCTCTCCTTGACTATGTTCCCAATGGATAGTGCACTAGCCTGCAAAACTAGAGATTTTGGGTTCATCCTGCGCCCTTTGCAATCCTTGTCCCCAGTCAGAGCCAGCTGTTGCGCCACATTTGAAATACCCAAAATTTCAACTTTGAATTGGTCCTAATGTTGTATGAAGGCTCAAATATGTGTCTCTTCAAAATGAGTGAGCATGTGATCCAAGGTTGTCATTATTAATCTATATTGTGGTCAATCATAAATATGTCGGTCAAAATGTGGAAAATGGATGAGTTTTTAAAATTACAAGGAATTGAGGGAGGTCACTTTGTGACCTTGTCCTGAGCATCACTTTGTGCCATATAACCAATTTTTGTGTGAACCTAGTTCATTGTTTGCGATATTTTAAATTTTCAAAATTTGATGTCCCTCGCTCTAAAATTAATTAAAATTTCTCATCCTAGGTTTCTTCATGAGGATAAAATGATGATGTATTCTCATTGTCCCACCTTGAAAGCATGTTTCAAATCTCATAGCCTAACTCCTTACCATTTAAAAGTTATGGCCATTTTCCCTAAATTTGGGTGTTCAATTTTAATGGGAAATATTTAAATTATTTTTCAAAAATAATATAATATTTTAAATTTAATTCCTATTGAGATCATTTTGGGGGAAAAAGTTATTTAAAAATACCTCTCATCTCCCTTTTTCCCACTTCATGGTCAATGGCTCCAAAAGTCAAAATCAGATCCTTTGAGAGATTAAGGTTAAGAATGCTTTGTTTTTGAGCATTCCTAACCCAAATTTATAACCTCAAAAAGAAGAGGTTAGGATTGCTCCAAAATGGAGCATCTCTAACCTTATTTTCTAACCTTGTGTGGGCTCGCTTTATAAGTTACATGTAAAGGTTAGAAATGCTTCGTTTTGGAGCATCCCTAACCTTTTTCACAAGATGAATAAAAGATGCTCAAAGGATAAGCCTATACGAAGAACAATGAATGAAGGTCAGTGGGGATAGTAAGAAGAAAATAATCACACAGTTATATATAAATGTAACTGTCATTATAAATGACACAGTCAAAAGGAATGTGTGGAGATCAAATCAGAGAAAAGATCACAGAGCCCAAAGATATAAATGCAAATGTGGAATCATAAGACTTGTTTGACAGAATTCCTCAAGAGATTTCATCTCATGGGATGCGTGAATGGTCCAGATATGCATAAAATGGGACATATTGAAAGAGCTTCATATACTATTAGATGAATGCAATTATCAAATGTAAAGTTGAATTCACTTGGTTGCCTGCCCAAAATAAAAGATTTGAAAACAACATATGCACTTGCACCAAAGCCACGACTTGGGGAGGATAGTCGAAGTGGTTGAAGAGTTCCACAAGGTGCCACATTGAGATCTCATCTCATGAAATGTAATGATTGCAGGAATTCATACGATGGTTCGGTTCAAAAGGTTTTTAGAAGCTTCCAGGGAAGTGCAAGTGACAATTATAAAGATTTATTTCACATCATCTGCTAACATCGTCCATGTTCACACAAAGAGATTTTTTTGAACAAGTTAGAACATGCACCAAAGCATAATGAAATGGAGATTTTGTCAAACATCTCAATTGTTTGCTCAGATCGATACGCATGAAAAATGTGGTATCATGGGCAATGGACTCAAAAAATTTGATTGACCGCGTGAAAGAAGTTTGGTCTCATGAAACTTGCAAGAAGAGAGAAGGCACATGAACTATTTGACAGTGGCGCCTCACATACGCTAGCTCATATAATATAAAGAGTGATCGATTTACACAAAATCGTTATGGTGATAAAGCATTAGAAGCTTTCACGCCCTAGCAAGAACAGGAAGCTTCAGACCAGGTTTTGGAGATCAATCAAAGCATAAAAGATAGAGGATTTTAGTGTGGTGTCGCTGCTACAAATGCACTCATAGAGATGCGTGAAAAATGTGGAAACGGAAACAAGTGCCTGAACGGTTTGTCAAACTCCCTCAAGGTAATGTCATCTTTGTGAAAAAAGGATATGTTGACAAGTTTTTATAAATCTACAAGCAAATGCACTTCGCATGTCTAAAATCAGAATCTTACAATCTTCGATAGCATCCTCTTTGTTCGAGCATATTGGTAGTGTGATTTTTGTCAGATATTATAATTGCAAATACTTTGGTAAATATGCAGGCAAGGTGTAGAAATATTAATAGAGCCATGCAAACTCTTTGTGGAATGTTGTAGTTGCAACGTGAGTAAAAAGAACAGGTGGTTTGAAAAGGATTTTAAGAACATTCAAGAAAATGTAGTCAGCAGGCATAGAAGACAGCTTGCTCACACAATATATAGAAGCTTTGAAGACATTGTATGAGCATTCATTGAAGCATGATAGTCGGAAGATTTTATAAGATGTTGTAGTTGCTAGTTACGTAGTAGACCTACATGTAAAATACGAAGCAAAGACAAAGGAAAAACACTCAGATAGAAGCATTCGATCTGTTTGACAAAATACCTTAAAAGCAAAGTTTGGAAGCATAGACATATCATCTTTTTGATTTTGATGATCTTATTGACTCACATGATAAGGTATGGGCTTAAAAAATAATAATAATAATCACGATACTGACTAATGTTGTTGATGGAAGCTTTGGGGTGATAGATTGAATGAAGAATTCTTGAATGAATCTTCTCTAAAAGATGTCACCGTGATTTTTAGAAAGAAGGATTCAAATGCATTTGATATACTTATATGTGAGAAGAAAAATGTTGCAGCAAATCCATGGAAGTAGTCATCGATGGAAGCTTCTAGGGTGGTAATTCTCTTCCAAATTCATCTCAAAATATAATCTTGATTGGAGATGCGCAACATGGCATGCACCCAACCTATGGCACTAGTTGTAATGCGGATTTGAAAGCTCATTTGATAATGAATAGTCAAAATGGTTATTAGTAAGCATATGAAGCACAGGTCAAGTTCCATGAAACACAATCCAATAAGGAATAACATGTTCTTGTAAGAGTGCAATTTTTAATCTTCCTACCAATGAGGGGTGGTATTCTTTCATCTCTTGTAGATGCGTTGAACACACGAGGTGGTGTTACTTGTGGTGAGTTATGAGTTCTATATGAATGCATAAGATTATGGATAGACTATGCTCCTAACGAATACTAAGAGCTCGTGTAAGGAAAAAGATGCTTTCAGATACAGTTGAATGTGTGTCTTCAAAGGCCAAATCAATATTGAGAAGGCAACTCATGGATTGCAAGAAGACACGATGCTCAACTAAACTAAACTAATGACTTCTTCCTTCATCCAAAGTTACAAATTTTAAATGCTCATTTTGTAAAAGTGACCCATGTCACTTATTTTAAGTCAAAGTTAGAATTTTGACTATTTTTGCATAAAAGTAAGGTAGTTTCTAACTTCATTAAAGATTATCTTTGATTGCTTTAAATTGTAAAAATAAATACCTAGCTCAAAACTGAGTTGGTTACAATCCCGAAATGGGTAGTTACGCAACAAAGAGTCTAGAAATATGAGACTCGTAGAATTGTAAAAGGGGGACTTTTTACAAAGGGGAAACTCTGCTGAAATTCTAGGAGAAACTTGTAATGACATTGTGATTTGCACTATGTATAGAAAGGATTTTGGACTTGTATATTTCCAAAAGGATAATGAAGAATACATCTTAGTTCGTGTGTTCTAAATGCATTCATGTGTTATCATTGTTGATTTCTCGTATGTCAAATTGGTAGTCTTTTTATGCATATGTGATTTGTACAATTGATGTGATGATACACAAGCAACCTTTGGTATCTTATTTTGAATGTTTTGAAGTATATTATTTCTGCGTATGTTGAGATTTGTCATTCTTCTTTATCGTCATCTCATGGCTAAGCATATTATGTTATAAAATCCCCTTGTAATTTGTTGCTAATGTTGTGGAATCTGAGTGTATATTCATGTGTCTGCCATTGGGGTTTCTGTTATCTACTTTCTTTAGTTTTGTATTTTCCTTCCTTTTTGTACTTTCAAGTCAAAAGTACACAAAAATCCCAAAATACCCTATCATATGAGGGAGTTGCCCCTCTCAAACGTAGAGGAAGATTGCAGTTTGATTGCAATCTCTGCAACTATTGGAACAATTGTCACTTCTCTTTGGGCAAATAGGGTCAAGGATGAAGGAGAATTCACAGTGACAAATCTGTTTACCAACACATACATATACATATACATATACATATATACCTACATGTATGTATATATACAAACATATATACATATACATATACATATATACCTACATGTATGTATATATACAAACATATATACATATACATATACATATATACATATACACACACGCACACGCACACACACACATACATATATATGTATGTGTATATACATATATATACATACATACATATATATATATGTATATACACATACATATATATATATGTATGTATGTATGTATATATATATGTATGTATATGTATGTATATATGTATATATACATGTATGTATACATTTATATATACATGTGTATATCTATATATATATGTTAGACACAATGTACCACTGAGAGGGGGTGAATTAGTGGTTCTCAACTCTTTCCGTTTAACTATCCTATGTGAGTATACTGGTTCACAGATCAAGCTCAATGAAGACTTACCGGTTAGTGGGGAGACCAACACAAATACAATCACACACAAAAGACATCTCATAACACCAATATGTATGAGGAAAACCCAAGATGGGAAAACCCCCGGTGAGAAATGATGTTGGAGTCTACTGCTCCAATCTAGCCTCACAATCAAGACTCTGTTACAATGTTTAGGGTACCAACCCAAGGAGCTACAACCCCTGATTTAGGGCACCAACCCCTAACTTGTTTAAGAGCTACAACCCAAAGGAGCTACAACCCCTACACCAAGCTACAACTTAGTGATCATAATGAAAACATCAATTACAAAAGTAGTTATCTTGTTACAAGTGAATCTTGTAACCATTTCACATACCTTACTTTGTCGGTGAGATACCTTCTCTGCTACATTGGTGCAGGAGCACCTAGGACTTGGGCTCATAGTCCTTCTACAATTTTGGCTTGTACTGACCTTACCCAAGTCAGGTTTCTAATAAGGACTCCAAGAGGGTCCAAGGTGTGTGTGTAATGTTTATTTGTGTCAAGTGTAGGCCTAGTTGTGTTAGTTTCCTTTCCAGGTTTGCACTTTGTGAGTAGGTGTTAGGGTGAGTGGTTAAAATGACCTTCTTGTTGGTCAAAAGAGGCATAACTTGGTGAGACAATTAGAGAGGCTTAGAATATTCTTAAGAATGTTGGAAAAGACATGAATACTGACTTGTAATAGGTTGCCTAAGTTGGCAAAGTAAAATTTGGAAAGTTGTAAAAGTTGTCATGACAATTTTGGTCCTAAAAGAGCTTAGTGGTGGAGTTAGGGTTAGAAAATTGACCTAAGATGCCTCCACACATGGGGAAGACTATTTAAACCTCCTCTTGCATGGTTACCAAGGTTGGAAGTTTGATTTTTGGTGAATGACAATCTGAAACCACTCATTTTCGGACTGTTATCACTGTTTTTGTCTTATTTTGCATAACAGTGAGCACAAATGGATTGAATCCATTGATACAAAGTTGGAAAGTTGTTCTTTGGTGTGTTCCAGTACTATTTGGTCCATTTAATTCTTTTTTGATAGTGTTTGTTAATACTTTTACTATTTTGTTTTCAAACAACCAGTTTTGGCTTGTAAATAGCAAATTTGTGTAAAAATGGTTGCCCCATAAAATCCCTCAGTGCTACCATCATGGCCTATTGGGACATGGAAGGAAACCCTATGTACAGTGTAAATATGCAGGGAGGAATTCTGGAAGTGAAATTCATCATAGTTGCCACCTTGTTCTAGGCGAGTCCAAGAGCAATCCGACTAGAGAAAACCGGGTGTAAATTGAATGTATATTGGAGGAGTGGATCCAAAACCTTAACCTAGTCATTTGGATGGTTCATGATGTCCATACAGGGTTGTAGTTGTAAGGGGAATCCTTGACAGGTCCTTTTGATACCTTTTCACAAAGTTGGACAGTCACTGTCCTAGAAACCATTGAAACCCTAGTCAAACCCTCATTTTTGGGTTGGGGCACTATACGGAAAGATGGGAGACTAAAACCACCAAAATATCTTGAGGATGGGTGAATGATTGAAGAAAATAAAACTCCTTGCAAGGTCTTTTGGACCGTAAAACCAAAAACCCTTAAAAACCAGATTTAGGAGGCCTAATTGGGGCTCATCCTTGTAGCCCTATTTCTAGGCAATTTTATGAAATCGGTAAGGGAGTTGAAGATTGCATAACCCCAAATGGACCTAGTTGAAATCATTCCATGGTAAATACCGCCTCCACACCTCTGCAAGATCTTATAATAGTATGGGGGTGAAAAGTGTGAAGTTGACAAGTAGTTGTCAAGGTTGCAAGATGAGTATTTGAGAAGCACATTGAATTGGTGGAGTACCTAGTCAAAAAACTTGTTGCAAACACATTAAGATTGGTAAAGAGAGAGTCCTAGTAGAGATTGGGAAGGAATTGGAGGTCTTGAAGCATAGCTAGACCTGGTGAGATTGGTGGAATTGAGCAACACCAACTATGTGAAGTGTGAGCAAGCTAGGTGTACCCCTATCAAATTGGTATCAGAGCCTACAAGATTTGGACTAGGAGAGTAGATGTCCTTAGTGGAATCTATAGGAGACAACAACATGGTTACCAATGCAGAGTTGGCAAAGAAAGTGGATGATGAGGAGGAAGATAATAGGCTTCTGAAGGAAAAATTGGTAGAATTAGAAGGTAAGCTTGGTGAAATTGAAACCAAGGCAGATGAAGTGTTGGTAAAGGTTGAAGGAGCAGGAGGAAAGGGTAAAGAGGTGTCAGAAGTAGACAGAGTACCTAAACCTGATCCTATTTTAGAACAAGAACCTTTCCTAAAGGGATTGAAAGCCTTAAGTGGTAAATCACTAGAAGGATTGCCATTGTTCACTGGCAAGATGGAAGTAGAAGTGGTTCTAGAATGGATAGAGGGTATGGAGAACCATTTTGAATGTGAAGGCATAACTGAAGCTCAAAGAGTCAAAGTGGCCAAGTATAGGATGAGGGGAGCCTCTCTCACATGGTGGAAATTTGTGCAGGATGAGAGGAAGAAAGTAAGTAAAACTCCTATCTATTCTTGGAAAGGGATGTTAGTCAAAATGAAAGAAGCCTATCTCCCTAATGACTATAAAGTGCAGATTCATAGGAAAAGACAAAACCTAAGAAAAAAAGACCTTGATGTAAGTGGTTATACGTAGGAGTTTCACAAACTTAGTCTTAGATCTCATGTGGTGGAAGAAGAAATCCTTAAGGTAGCTAGATACCTAAATGGACTAAGATGGAACATCCAAGAGGAAATCAATCTATTGAGCCCAAAGACAGTTCATCAAAGCTATCAACTTGCCCTCAAAGTGGAAGAAAAATAGAAAAGAAAGCATGATTCAAGTAGTAATAGGGGAAAAGGTAGATGAAAAGAAAATAGAGGCCATAGGGGAGGCTTTGGAGGAAGAACACAAGGTGAGTCTAAACTCACTGAGCAGCAAGAAGGTGGCACTGGTAAAGGAGGATTCAATAGAGGAAGGGGGTCAAACAGTGGTTTTAGAGGAAGGTCTAGTGGACAAGGTAGAGGTTCCTCATATTTTAACTCAATGAAATGTTACCATTGCAATCAGCTTGGTCATCCAGCATATAGGTGTCCAGAGAAGGGGTCATCATCACAAAGTAGTGAGAGGAGTGTGAACTATCTTCAAGAAGAGACTTCAAGCAACAAGACTTCAGAGGTTGCCTTAGAATCAGAGGTAGGTGACAACCTAATGGTAAGAAGAACTTTGATAAAAGAACCTGTCAAAGAAGAGCCTAGCCAAAGAAGATCACTATTTAGGATCAAATGCAAGATTATGGAAAAATTTTGCAAGGTGATCATTGACTCAGGGTCAACAGACAACATTCTATCAGAAGAGGTAGTGAGTAAGCTTAAATTACAAAGGATACCTCACAACAACCCATATAGGGTCACTTGGTTGAACAAAAGCCAACATGTCCTAGTCAATGAGCAAGCATGGGTGGATTTCACCATTGGGAGGTATAAGGACAAAGTGTTGTGCGATGTCCTACCCATGGATGCATGCCATATTCTATTAGGAAGACCATGACAATTTGATAGACAAGCTATCCATGATGGAGCCAAGAATGCATATCATTCAAGAAAGATGGAGTCACATTCAAGATACAATCTATCCTTGAGGAAGGTGAAAAGAGGGCAGCAGGTCCTAATGTCCTTTTGGTGACTGAAAAACAATTCTTGAAGACACTTGAGAAAGGTGAAGGAATAGGGTTTGCATTAGTGATGAAGCCTAAAGAGGAAGACAAGAAAGAGAAACCAAATTTGCCAATGGAGATTCAAGACCTATTGAGACAATTCAAAGGGATAGTGAGTGATGGACAACAAACCACCTTACCTCCTAAAAGAGCCATAAGCCATCAAATTGACTTCATACCTAGAGCATCCTTACCTAACAAGGTGGCTTACAAGATGACTCCCCAATAAAATGTAGAAATTGCTAAACAAATCCAAGGGCTTTTAGACCAAGGTCTAATTAGGAAAAGCATTAGCCCTTGTGCTATACCTGCTATTTTAGCCCCAAAGAAAGGTGGTACTTGGAGATTGTGCACTGACTCTAGGGCTATAAATAGGATCACCATTAGATATAGGTTTCCAATTCCTAGAATAGAAGACCTAATGGATTTCTTAGGGGAAGCCAAATACTTTACCAAGATTGATCTTAAAAGTGGATACCACCAAATTAGGATTAAGGAGGGTGATGAATGGAAAATAGCATTCAAGACAACAAAGGGTCTTTGTGAATGGCTTGTAATGCCATTTGGCTTATCAAATGCTCCAAGCACCTTCATGAGACTCATGAATGAGGTGATGAAGGACTTCATGGTAAATTTGTGGTGGTATATTTAGATGATATCCTCATTTTTAGTAAGGATAAGGCAGATCATGTTAATCATTTGCAAGTTGTACTACAAAGATCGTATGAAGAGAAGCTAACCATGAACTTAGCCAAGTGTGAATTTGTTAAGCAGGAGTTGGTTTACCTTGGGTTTGTGTTGTCACAAGGGAATCTCAAGATGGATCCTAGCAAGGTTAAAGCCATAGTAAATTGGCCTACTCCTAAGTCAACAACAGAGGTGAGAAGCTTCCATGGACTAGCTCAGTATTACATGAAATTTGTTAGACAATTTAATGCTATATGTGCACCAATGTTGGACACTATTCGAGGTGGAATGAAGGAAAATTTTTAGTGGAATGAACAAGAAAATAGAGGTTTTGAAACCTTGAAAGAAAGGATAGCCACTCAATCAGTGTTGGTGTTGCCTAGTTTTGAAAAAATCTTCACAGTGGAATGTGATGCAAGCAATGTAGCAGTAGGTGATGTCCTAAGTCAAGAAGAAAGACTAGTAGGTTTCCATAGTGAGAAGCTAAGTGATGCTAAGAGGGAATACTCCTCATATGACGTGGAGTTATATGCATTAGTGCAGGCTTTGAGTAAGTGGAGACACTATCTCCTTCCTAAGGAATTTGTAGTCTACACAGACAATCAAGCTTTGAGATTACTAAACTCACAAGACAAACTTAGTCACAAACACATGAAGTGGGTAGAATATATGCAAGCCTACACCTTTACAATCAAGCACAAAAAAGGTCAATTAAATAGGGTTGCTGATGCATTGAGCAGGAGACTCTTGATAGTCCAAGAAATTCAGTTAAGAAGCATAGTTGTTGACAGTTTTAGAGACCTATACCCGGATGATGAAGACTTCTCAAATACCTACAAGGTATACAAAGAGTATCAAAATCATTTTCATAGTGAGTATTCTGATTTTACCTTGCAAGATGGGTTATTTTTTTAGAGGAGGGCAACTTTGTGTGCCTAGAGGTAGTCTTAGTGGTCATTTTGGAGTCAACAAGACTCAAGAGTTAGTTCAAAGGTATTTACTATTGGCCTAGGATGAATCAAGATGTTAGGAAGTATGTGGAAACTTGTATTTTTTGTCAAAAGGCCAAGGGCACTTCTTCAAATGTCGGTTTATACCAACCTCTTCCCATACCAAATAGACCTTGGGAGTGCATTAGTATGGATTTTGTAGTGGGTTTACCAAGGAAAAAGCAAGGATTTGACAACATTTATGTCATAGTGGACAAGTTTAGTAAGATGGCCCACTTTGCACCTTGCAAGACCACTCATGATGCATGTCATATAGCTCATTTGTTATTTAAGGAAGTGATAAGGATACATGGTTTACCCATGAGCATTGTTTCAGATAGGGGCTCAAATTTCATGAGTCATTTTTGGAAGACACTTTGGCAAAAACTTGGTACCAACCTATCCTTTGGATCAGCCTACCATCCACAAATACATGGGCAGACCGAAGTGGTTAATAGAATCTTAGGAAACTTATTGAGGTGCCTTACCAAGGAGTATGGTCAGACATGGGATTAAGTGTTGTCACAAGCTGAATATGCTTACAATGACACAATAAATAGAACCACAGGCAAGAGTCCTTTTGAGGTGGTCTATGGTCTTCACCTAAGGGGTGTACTGGAGTTAAGGGACTTGGGAAATGCAAAAAAAAGGAGTGGATATGCTGAAGATTTTGCTTAGTCAATGAAAGAGATACATGAATCAGTAAAGCAAGCATTGATGGAGAACACAAGTAAGATTAAGCAAAAGGTTGGTGAAAGAAGGAAGAACCTACAATTCCAAGTAGGTGATCTTGTCATGGTGCACCTTAACAAGGAAAGGCTACAACAAGGAGTACCTAATAATTTGTAGATGAGAAGGTTGGGTCCATGTGCCATCCAAGCCAAGTATGGAGAAAATGCATACAAGGTGGACCTACCTAGTGAAATAGGACTGTCACCAGTTTTCAATATATGACTTAGTTGCTTACAAAGGACCAATTCCAGATTCAGATTGTAGTCACTCAGAGATGTCAGATGATGTAAATAACCTTCAAGTACCAGCAAAATCAAGTCCAAAGGTTGAAAAGGTATTGAGTTCAAGGATCGCTAAGAAGAGAAGACACCAAATTTATTGGGAGAACCTAATCAAATGGTAGGGTATGGATGATGTTGAATCTACATGGGTTCTTGAGACAGAGTTCAAGAAGTTAGGCATTGATTAGAATTGAATCCCCAAAGAGGCGACTTAATTTCCTTTTGTTTGGGAGAATGGTGCAGAAGCACCTAGGACTTAGGCTCATAGTCCTTCTATAATTTTGGCTTGTACTAACCTTAGCCAAGTCAGGTTTCTAATAAGGACTCTAGGAAGGTCCAAGGTGTGTGTGTAATGTTTGATTTGAGTCAACTGTAGGCCTAGTTGTGTTAGTTTTCTTTCCAGGTTTGCACTTTGTGAGTTGGTGTTAGAGTGAGTAGTTAAAATGGCCTTCTTGTTGGTCAAAAGAGGCATAACTTGGTGAGAGCATTAGAGAGGTTTAGAATAGTCTTAGGAATGTTGGAAAAGACATTAATAATGACTTGTAATAGGTTTCCTAAGTTGGCAAAGCAAAATTTGGAAAGTTGTAAAAGTTGTCATGACAACTTTGGTCCTAAAAGAGCTTAGCGGTGGAGTTAGGGTTAGCACATTGACCTAAGATGCCTCCACACATGGGGAAGACTATTTAGACCTCCTCTTTCACAAATACCAAGGTTGGAAGTTTGATTTTTGGTGAATGAAAATCTAAAACCACTCATTTTTGGACTGTTATCACTGTTTTTGTCTTATTTTGCATAAAAGTGAGCACAAATGGATTGAATCCATTGATCCAACGTTGGAAAATTTTTCTTTGGTGTTTCCTAGTACTATTTGGTCTATTTCATGCTTTGTTGATATTGTTTGTTAGTACTTTTACTGTTTTGTTTTCAAACAACCACTTTTGGCTTGTAAATAGCAAATTTGTGTAAAAATGGTTGCCCCATAAAATCCCTCAGTGCTACCATCACAAACTATTGGGACATGGAAGGAAACCTTATGTAAAGTGTAAATATGTAGGGAGGAGTTATGAAAGTGAAATTCATCATAGTTGCCACCTTGTTCTAGGCGAGTCCAAGAGCAACCTGACTAGAGAAAACAGGGTGTAAATTGAATGTGTATTGGAGGGGTGGATCCAAAACCTTAACCTAGTCATTTGGGATGGTTTATGATGTCCATACAGGGTTTTAGTTGTAAGGGGAATCCTTGACAAGTCCTTTTGATACCTTTTCACAAAGTTGGACAATCACTATCCTAGATACCATTGAAACCCTAGTCAAACCCTCATTTTTGGGTTGGGGCACTATACGACAAGATGGGAGACTAAAACCACCAAAATCTCTTGAGGATGGGTGAATGATTGAAGAAAAATAAAACTCCTTGCAAGGTCTTTTGGACCATAAAACCAAAAACCTTTAAAAATTGGATTTAGGAGGCCTAATTGGGGCTCATCCTTGTAGCCCTATTTCTAGGCAATTTTATGAAATCGGTAAGGGAGTTGAAGATTGCACAACCCCAAATGGACCTAGTTGAACTAATTCCATGGTAAATACCATATCCACACCTCTGCAAGATCTTATAACAACATGGGGGTGAAAAGTGGGAAGATTACAAGTAGTTGTCAAGGTTGCAAGATGAGTATTTGAGAAGCACATTGAATTGGTGGAGTACCTAGTCAAAACACTTGTTGCAAACACCTTAAGATTGGTAAAGAGAGAGTCCTAATAGATATTGGGAAGGACTTGGAGGTCTTGAAGTATAGCTAGACTTGGTGAGGCTGGTGGATTTGAGCAACACCAACTAGGTGAGGTGTGAGCAAGCTAGGTGTACCCCTATCATACACCGATACACTTCTCCTGTTGCTCACATTTGGTACTTCACTAATGGTAAACTCTACTGGTTCACCTCTACTCTCATCCTACTCTATTGGATCTCTTCCTCATTGTTCTTCTCTTCACCGGTACTACACTCTGTCGGTCCACTGTCTGCCTTCTTTGCAACTCTCTTCACTTATGCTCTATCGATATAACCACTATTGGTTCCACACTGCTACCAGTTGAACACTTGAACCTAGCTCTCTCTCAAACTCAGTCTCTTCTCAGATATTCATCGAGTACTTGACTAATTTGTTCTCACATACAGAAGTAGCACTCTCTTCTTCTATGCAGTAGCTCTACTCTCTTATCCAGCGGCAACCATCTCTATTTTTGGCTTGCATATTTATAGTCTGGTTTTCCCACCAAAAACCAATTCAAACTTTGAGTAGTTAGGGGTTCCTCACTTACCTGGAGGAAAACCAAATCCAATCAGATCTTCCTCGATCTGATCTCTCTGACAGCCAACTATACACCTCCGCCATTATCGCACCTTCTTGATCACGCCTTCTATCTTTGGCGGTCTGCTTTTAACACTATCAGCTGATCTCTTGGTTAGACACATAGATTTGTCTTGCTATTTCCTTCATCCACCTTGATCTCCTCAATCACTCTTAGCTAGATCGTAGTTGTCCTCCAGACCTCGAGCTACAAACCTTTGCAACATCTCTGCAACACATCCCGTGATTTGTGGGATCTACGATTAATGTTGACCAACTATGCAACAACCTCGTCAGTGTACGTTCCATCTACATCTGAATGCGGGTCCACCACTTTGACTCCATGTGGCACCCATGTTGACCAACTGCCAACTTGACTCTTCATGTCAATCCAGATAGGATCACTGACCAAACACTCTACCGGTTTACTAACCTTGCCGGTATCTCACATTCTACTAGTTGACTCATGTCTGTACTTTGTTGAACACCTAAAACTGGTCTTCAGACATGTCTATTCCAAAAATGCACATTCCCACAAAGTGGGAGGACATCTGCATCTGCACCTTGCTCATATTAGCGGTAGACTTACATACCGATAAATCCTCTTGATCTATATTGTCATCTCAACATGCCTTCTCAATCGGTTTAGTGCATATCCCTGATTTCATGCACTTTATGCACACCTCTTCTTCCTTATCTCACAAAACTATGATGCACACAATGGATGATAGGAGATAAGTTCCACTTACCAGTAGAGTGACACCTTGTCTTTCTGCATCCTACAATGTACTCATGTGACTTCCTTGTTTGTGCAACATATCTTCAAACATGCACATGTGATCCGGTGATGGCACTTTCACTGTCAGTCATTGCTTCTCATGATGGTTGCATCTTCATCCAGGGAGAATCCTTCTATTTTGCAACTTCATAACATACTCATGATCTGTTCATTCTTCTCATGTTGTGTTGATGTGATTTAGGTGACATTTTGCCTCTTCATCACAAACAACAACTCTAGCACCTTGGCCCTCTAGCTTGTACACCGGTCATGAGATTTGCAGGGTCATAACCACTCACTTGGTTGATTCGACTTCTCCATGTCAACACATCACTTACCAGTTGACATCCTTTCCTTACCGGTATTGATAACCTTCCTAACTCATCCACACAAGTCAGGCACTAACTTGTGTACCGGTAACACCAGTGGTCATTCATCCTTACCTTATCGGTGTCCTGCAACACAAGGTGATATCAAAGATATCTCAACCTATACTCTTCCTTGACAGTGTTTCACATAAACTACTCATACCGATAGTCATTCCATACCGGTTGACATCAATGACAACACAATGCCAACAATCTCCCCCTTTGGCATTGATGTCAACTTATGTAGTATCCAATATACTACATACTCCTTCTCCCCGTTTCTCTGATCTATGGAATCTCAACACATGTAGTATGTTGTATACTATATAATATTTCTCCCCCTTGGACAACAATGGAAAAGGGCACTATCAGGATATCATTCCTCCTTGTATTTATTGATCACTGACAAAATTCTTTCTCCCCCTTTGTCTTTACTGGATGTCTCTCCTTTGATACCAATTTTTGCATTTTGTTACATTTTCTCAAGTCACAACACTTGAGATGGAGGACTCAACCATCAACTGACACCAATTGATCATGCAAGTTTTATACCTTTTGTTAAACTACTTAATTTTAGAGGGATGTGCCAGTGAGTACTACTCACCTGCTAGTCAACCTGCATCACCTCCTGTTTGATCCCAAATTTCTTTAGGTATCAAATGTGATTGTACTACCAATACAACCAGCCAACTGATAAGTAGGAATCAAATGTGATTGTACTATGAATACAACCAACCAAATGATAGGTAGATACCCCTTACAACAATATTTTATTGGGTATTCCTACTGTAACTTTCATCATCTGCAGTTTGGACAATCAATGGACTTACACTTCCAAGTTCAAGCATCCCGACTTTGCATCATAGCCACTTGAACTCCCCCTAAGTCATACATCTCAAGTCCTCATCTCCGGTGAGGTACAATACCAGGACTCCAATCTCCTCCATATACCGGTTGAGCCGTGAATACGTGATCATCTGATGATATTTAGCTCCATTGTATCCACCACATCCTATGACATGATCCTGAATTCACACAATGCCATACAATGACATCATCATGCCAAAAAATAAACCAGTTATCCCAAAGATATGCAAGCCTGCATGATCAACAACCAGGCCAACATATGTCTTTCAAGTCTTCATCAACACCACCTGAGATATAACTTCACATACCATCCTATCGGGGCTATTGCAATGGACTCCAACCTCATTGTCTTACATAACTTGCAAGTACCTGTTAGCATTCATGCCGGTAACATCCTATACATATCGGTTTCCTATATTGATCCACTATCACTACCGAAGCACCTTCCTGTGAATCTTGACATTCTGTGTCACTCTATATCTAATTCCAATTTTTATCTTGTCATACATTGATACAACAATAGTGATTCAACTTTGATTTGTGGGTGTGTAGTCAAGTCAGCCTGTACACACACTTATTTTCTCACTTTCTTCCTTCATACCAGCAGCAACATGTTCTTACCTATTTCCTTCATCATTGAGGGGGTGAATGATAGGTTTAGTGTATTACTCCCCCTAAGATCTTGCATCTCCTTTAGGCCTTAGGAGATATCACTTGTGCATTGGATGCACAGTATCGGTCCATGGTCTTCTTCCTCCATACCTACTTGGTCTCATTCTTCTTCCCATTTTCAGGCTTGGGAGCAGGTCTTTCCTTCTTTTGCTGATGGGTCCTTTCATTTCCCAATTCTCCATCATAGCCAAAAGTAGTGCTATAGTAGCACACAACATCCATCCCAACTTCATGTTTGGGGAAACTCTTGACATACTGGTTTGACCATCTTCTTCTGGTCATGTTGTTGTGACTGGCAATTGAAACCGGTGGACCTCTTGCTCTTGCAGGGACATTTCTCCTTTGGTTCCATGCAGGTCTTTGACTTCCATATGCTCTATATCCACTTTCATGCAGAGAATAGTTATACCAGCCTCCATGTGACTACAGGTTCCTCTTCCTGCAATCAAACTCTATATGGCCAAATCCATTGTAGTTATAACATACAATAGCAGATGGATTCTTTCTAGCATAACTGGGACAGGGGACATGCATGTATCTACTCCTAGATACATTTTTCTCATATGCATGATGTCCATGAGATCCTATTTTATTCTTTCTAGACCTCTTTCTACATTCATCTTCCCTATGGCCATAAGCATTACATGCAAAGCAATAACTAGTAAAGGATGGCATATGACTTACAAATTTATTTTGCCATGCATGAGGAGATCTTACTAGTTTAGCATCCCCATTTCTTCTTCTTTGAGAATGGATCTTTGGCTATCCATTCTATGTAGCTCTTCCATCTGGTCTCTTCTTTTCCCACACTTGCTTAGCCTCATGGGTGGTAGCATTACTTTTTTCTCTGTTGGTAGGAGGTCTTTTCTGTTGCTTACTCATTTTCCTGCTTCCAGTGAAGTTGTCTTCTCCCATCTTCCCTTTACCTTTGGGTTCTGCATTGTTCCTCTGTCTTGTAGCACCGGTCTTCATTCTTGTCTGCATGTCTTCACTGGTTGTTCTTAGGTCAACCTTCTTCCGGGGAGCATTTCTGACTGGGAAGGTTTGTCCCTTGTTCTCTCCATTTGAGGAGAAAAACAACATGTCATTGTGGGGGACATTCTTGCTGATGGAGCATTCATTAGCACCACTTCCTAATCCTTTAGTGTCCTTGGCATGCTTTTTCTTTTTAAATATTTTGTCCAAGGCATCACTGCTGCCATCAAATCAGATTTTTACCTTGAGCTCATCTTGACACTTCTCAAGGTCATCTCGGAGAGTCTCCATATCTCCAAGCAACTTCTGATATTCTTTATCTTTAACTTCTATCCTGGATGCTCAATCTTCATACCGACACACTTTGGTGTTCTTTGCCCGAGACTTCAACTCTGAGATGCATTTCTCAGATTCCTCAAGGCATTTTGTCAACTGGTTCTGCTCTGCTATAGTAGCATTCTTGAATAGCTTGTATTCATTTCTTAGATTTTCCCTTTCACTTTCCTTGGAGCCCAAGACTGATTTCAAATCATCAGTCAATCTTTTTGTCTCTTATAGTTGAGTGGACAATAAGCCAACCTTTTGGTTTGATAATTCAAGGTAGTTCTCAACTAGTTGCAATCCTCATGAACTGATCTTTTGTAGATTTTAAAATCATTTCTAACATTTTGAAGATCTTCTAGAGCACTTACCAGTTCAGACTCAAGATCTACTTTTGCATCTTCTTCTTCATCATCATCATTTTCAAATAAATCTTGCTGGCTAGATCTATTTACCTTTTCTCCTCCTTCTCCTTCCTTTTCAGTGTTGCAGTCAAACACATCATACCTGTGGGATCTATCTACATTATCCCCTTTTGATGTGTAACTCTCAATGTTAGTCTCATGGGCCATGAAGAGATGAGTCTCCACATCACCAATGCCGCAACAATAATCTGAACTGTCTCTATCATCTTCACATGTATCTTCAACATTATTCTTCTCACTCTCACAAGCTGATTCAGTGGTGCAAGGTTCATTTCCATGGAGTTTCTTTAGTCTATCCCACAGACTTTTAGTTGTTTTGCATCTGTCCACCTATGAGGATACATCATCGGTGAGCCCACTGAATATGGCCTTCATTACTTCTTTATTGCACAAGCATCTTCTTTCTACTTCAGATCCAGTGGGAGGATTGACATTCCTAGGAAGACCATTGACAACTGACATCCATACGTCATAACCTAGGGAAGACAGGTAGACTTCCATTTTGTAACTCCAAATGGTATATTTTGATCCATTAAGCACAGGAGCAGGGATTGACACTAAACAAACCATTATGTCCTTAAGCCAGAATCTACCCAAGCTGGAGAAAGCTCATCTAACTGGGAACCTATGCTCTGATACCAATGATTAGACACAATGTACCACTGAGAGGGGGCTGAATCAGTGGTTCTCAACTCTTTCCCTTTAACTATCCTATGTGAGTATACCAGTTCACAGATCAAGCTCAATGAAGACTTACCGGTTAGTGGGGAGACCAACACAAATACAATCACACACAAAGGACATCTCACAACACCAGTATGTATGAGGAAAACCCAAGATGGGAAAAAACTCAGTGAGCAATGTTGCTAGAGTCTACTACTCCAATCCAGCCTCACAATCAAGACACTGTTACAATGTTTAGGGCACCAACCCAAGGAGCTACAACCCCTGATTTAGGGCACCAACCCAAGGAGCACCAACCCCTAACCTATTTATGAGATGCAACACAAAGGAGCTACAAACCCTACACCAAGCTACAACTCAGTGATCACAATGAAAACATCAATTATAAAAGTAGTTATCTTGTTACAAGTGAATCTTGTAACCATTTCATATACCTTACTCTCCCAGTGAGATACTTTCCCTGCTACACTGGTACACTTCTCCTGATGCTCACATCTGCTGCTTCACTGTCAGTAAACTCTACCGGTTCACCTCTACTCTCCTTCTACTCTGCTGGATCTCTTCCTCATTGTTCTTCTCTTCACTGGTACTACACTCTGTCGTTCCATTGTCTGCCTTCTCTGCAGCTCTCTTTAGTTCTGCTCTATTAGTATAACCACTACTGGTTCTGCATTGCTAGCAGTTGAACACTTCAACCAGGTTCTCTCTCACACTCAGTCTCTTCTCAGATATTCATCGAGTACTTGAGTGATTTGTTCTCACATGCAGAAGTATCACTCTCTTCTTCTATGCAACAACTCTACTCTCTTATCTAGCGACACCCATCTCTGTTTTTGGCTTGCATATTTATAGACTGGTTTTCCTGCCAAAAACCAATTCAAATTTTGAGCAGTTAGGGTTTCCTCACTTACCTTGAGGCAAACCAAATTCAATCAGATCTTCCCAGATCTAATCTCTCTGACAGCCAACTGTACACCTCCACCATTATCGCACCTTCTTGATCATGCCTTCTATCTTTGGGGATCTGCTTTTTACCCTATCGGCTGATCTCTTGGTCAGACACCAATATCTGTCTTGTTGTTTCCTTCATCTACCTCGATCTCCTCAATCACTCTAAGTTGGCTCATAGTTGTCCTCCAGACCTCAAGTTGTAAACCTCTGTAACATCTCTGGAACACATCCCGTGATTTGTGGGATCTACCATTAATGTTGACCAACTTTGTAACAACCCCGTCGGTGTACATATCATCTACATCCAAATGCAGGTTCACCACTTTGACTCCATGTGGCACCCATGTCGACCAACTGTCACCTTGACTCTTCATGTCGGTCTAGATAGGATCACTGACCAAACACTCTACCGGTTTCTCTTCTCTGTCGGTTTACTAACCTTGTTGATATCTCACATTCTACTAGTTGACTCGTGTCTGCACTTTGTTGAACTATCAGTGGAACACCTAAAACCGGTATTCAGACATGTCTATTCCAAGCATGCACATTCCCACAAAGTGGGAGGACATCTACATCTGCACCTTGCTCATATTACTGGTGGACTTACATACCAGTAAACCCACTTGATCTATATCGACATCTCAACATCCCTTCTCAGTTGGTTCAGTGCATATCCTTGATTTCATGCACTTGATGCACACCTCTTCTCAGTTTTAACTATGCATCTTATCGATGGAGTGACACCTTGTCTTCTGCATCTTGCAATTTACTCATGTGACTTCCCTGTTTGTGCAACATATCTTCAAACATGCACATGTGATCCGGTGATGGCACTTTCATTGTCAGTCATTGCTTCTCATGATGGATGCATCTTCATCCGGGGGAGTCTTTTTGTTTTGCAACTTCACAACATACTCATGATTAGTTCATTCTTCTTATGTTGTGTTGATGTGATTTAGGTAACATTCTGCCTCTTCATCACAAACAACAACTCTAGCACCTTGGCCCTCCAGCTTGTACACCGGTCATGAGCTTTGCAGGCTGAAAACCACTCACTTAGTTGATCTGACTTCTCCATGTCAACACATCACTTACCAATTGACATCCTTTCCTTACCGGTACTGATCACCTTCCCAACTCATCCACACAAGTCAGGCATGAACTTGTGTACCGATAACACCAGTGGTCATTCATCCGTACCTTACCGGCGTCTTGCAACACAAGGTGATATCAAAGATATCTCAACCTGTACTCCTCCTTGACAATGTTGCACATACATCACTCATACTGGTAGGCATTCCATACCGGTTGACATCAATGGTAACGCAATGCCAACAATATATATACATATATATACATATATATACATATGTATACATATATACATATATACATATATTTATACATATGCATATACATATACATATACATATACATATACATACATACATATATATATATATATGTATATATATACATATATATATAGATACATATATATATAGATACATATATATATATAGATACATATATATATATATATATATATATATATGTATCTATATATATATATATATATATATATATATATATAGATACATATACATACAAACACACACACACACACACACACACACACATATATATATATGTATATGTATATGTATATGTATATGTATACATGTGTGTGTGTGTGTGTGTGTGTGTACACACACACACACATATATGTATATGTATGTACAAACACACAACTAGATATCTATATATATATATATATATATATATATATATATACGTATACATATATGTATGTATGTATGTATATAAAACACACACACACACAGATATATACCTTTTTTGGAATGTTTGCTCCAATCTGGTTTTATTTTCAGATTTACTAATTGAAGGTTTTAAATGTAGAATGTATTTAATACATGTATATTTACAAGTTTAAATGCTAGTATTTTTATAAAAACATTACTGGTACACTAATCTCTCATAAGCAACTAGTATAAAGATTAGGTTAACTTCCTTTTCTTTTCTAATGTTTTGTTTTGCAATAATAACTCTATAACTTAGATATTCAACTAAATGCTTACAATGTAGAATAGAAAATGAAAGGAATCCCTTTCTATTGTTTGTAATAAGATTTATTTTTTCTTAGCTTAAATCTGAACTAATGTTTAGGAGCACAAAAATCAGATTTATATATTGTACCTTTTCAACTACATTTTAACTGTACATTAATAGAACAATGCAAATTGTACAAAAATATTTTCTTGAGACTAAGCTTTCCACTAGAATAAAACTTAAACTAGGAGTTTAAAAAAAATAGAAATATTGCATTCTAGTTTAGAAAACTCCTAGATTCACTAACTTTCACATTAACTATAATCTAGAAAAGAACCTATCGATACTACTTAAGAAGGATATTATTTTCAACTAAACATTATTTCAATGCAAGTAGAGAGAGATGAAAATATACTTTTCTTTGATTTATTTCCTTGCTTTGTAGATGAATAAACATTATTAGGAAGTAAAGGTAAAACATCTTCTTGTACATAGTTTTTCTTGAAAACACAACGCTAATAAAATGTCTTCCTTTCAACAATATTTTTCTGTAATATAAATAAACATTTTACACTACTAAAGTTTTCAACTTGCTCAACTTTTACAAAGCTTAGGACAATAGTGCACATGCTGCAAATCATTTCAAGGCACGTGAAGTAAACATCTCTTTTCTGCAACATAGAGTTTGCTTCTTCTTTCATCTCCTAATAACCAAAATGTAGACCTGCAAATAAAATTACTCCTTTGGTTGTGACCATGGAGGCTCACCTCCCAACTTAGACCTACAAGAGGCCTCCCCTGAGCTTGGGAGATCTAGGTGCCAAACAGGTTATAAACAAGCAACACACATACAATTTTCAGATTACAAGGAGGAAACATTCAACATAAAACTCCCAACCCAAGCTTAACACATAGCCATAAAAATGACATTTTTAAAGTGGGGTGAAGGTGGACTAGACATGGGGAGATCCTTTCAAACTTGGTCTCTTATGACCATAAAAATAAATCCCTTATGACCTCGTAAAGATTTCAAGCCAAATCCTCCCTTATGACACCCAATTTAAACAAATAAAATGCAGCAAGGATCACAAATCCTTTTTTCCCTCTCTTCCCGGAAGAGAGACTCTACACCCTATGAATGTCAAACTCCCTTCACCCCAAGACTACTCTACCCTCCCAAGGGTGAGTTTGGTCTTGACTCCCATAAACATTATTCAAGAAAAGACATACTACATTATGCAACAATCCATCAAAAAATTCACAATAACACCAAAACTATGAATAGAACAAGTGATTTTACATCATGCAGATTTTCACAAAGCAACCAAAATATACTTTTAAAACCTAAGGGTGACAATGCACCAACCACAACTCCTGCAATGGAATGTGATGAGAAGATTTGATGAAGAGCCTCCAACCCAAGCCAACGGGATTTCCACCAACTTTCTACCTTAGCTAAATTTTCTTCTTCAAAATTCAATTCATTCAACAACTCTTGATCTCCAAGATTGGAGAGTTGGTGATAAAAATTATAAGTTTGAATTTTTTCCTTTAAGTAGACTCATCTCACACTTTCCAACTTCCTTGGAAAAGGATGATGAGAGCCCATAGGTTGGTCTTCCCAACCCTCTTACAAGGTTTCTAAAAGAGGAAACGAAAAAGGCAAGTGTAAGGTGGGGAAGTGCATCCAACACAAGAATGGAAGGTTGTCTTACCAAGGCTCAATCTTCTAAAAGTTGATTTTCATCCATCAATAAAATGTCACTTTTTAAGTGACTTGGCAATCACATGAGAGTGGTTCTATGCTGAAATAGGTCCCTTACCCATAGTAATATCAAGTTGGCCTTTAAAAATGACTTAACCTCAACTATAGGAGTTTGTTTGATCCCCAAAAAACCCACATAAAGTTTACCTACGGATCAAACTTGATTTGACCATTCCAAGGGCACTCTAACCAAGTTGTCTTTTGGGAAAACTAAATGGGGTTTGAAAAATGCATAGGTTTTCACATTCCCCTCTCAAAGACATGTCACATGCCAACTCACAACACATCACAAGTGTCAAGTGACACCATAAAATACAACACATCAACATACACTTGGACATGTCTTTTCAAGGTGAATATAAATTAAAATTAAATAAATTAAACACACATGCATGCATTCACTTATACAAAAATAAACACATGAAAAATGAAGTATTGTCTCTCCAAATAGACAAATCTTGGCTTCACAATCGCACATAGGTTTGGCTCTAGTTCTCTCATATACTTCCATGGTCACATGGATTAATATCTTGCACATCTCAACCCACACATTAGTAGGTCCAAAACAATATGCATACATATATGAAGGAATACACTTTAAAACACATAGCATCCAATTTCACATCATATCATGGTTTGATCTCCTAATTAAAGAACAATAAAGATAGAATCCACTTACTTTTCCTAACAATCCATATGTTACCATTTACTAAATTGCAACATCATTGAAATCATATAAAGAAAACATCAATTAAGCATGCATACATGAATCATAACATCATCAACATAAGTACTTAAATCAAACATAATATGGGATATATCATATCCAATGATATCAAATCAGCTGTCAAATAGTCTCTAAATCCATAGTCCATCAAAGTAATGTATCAAACGATAAGTCCATAGCGAAAAACAAAGAAGTGTTATGATGAGCTCGGGGTAGGGCCTCACACATATGAAAAGATGCACATGAGTCAATTAACCATGCATCATTACTTGCATGAGTAGCCAAAGCTACAATGAATGCATCACCATCTTCCTTCTTGGACTCAAAATCAAAATTGAACTTTTTCTTTTTCTTCTTATTTTCTTCTTTGCAGTCCTTATGGATGTGACCTGGTTTACCGTAATTCCAGCATACGACATTGGACTTTCCAGGAGATTTTGATCTCCCTTTGGATTTGAACTTATTGCACTTCTCATTTTTCTTGCCTTTTTCCTTAGATCTTCATTGAACAATTATGACTTCCTTCAAACTGATAGATACCTTCCTCTGCATATCTTCACAAGTAGGGCACCCACCACATCTTCGGACTTCAAAACAATAGAAGTACTATCGATAGCCATAACAAGAGAATCCCACAAATTAGGCAAAGAACAAAGCAAGATATAGAATTTCTTCTTTTCATCCATCTTAACACCAATAGATACCAATTGAGCCACCAATATATTAAATTCTTCTAGGTGGTTTGCAATTCATCCATCCTCATCCATCTTCAAGGAATACAGTTTCTTCCTCAAGAAAATCTGATTCAATAAGGATTTCGCTTGATACATTTCACCAAGCTTCATCCATAACTTATTTACAGTATTTTCTTTGTGGACATTGATTAGAATAGATTCTAATAGGCACAATCTGATTAGACCCTTGTCTTTTCAGTCCATAAAATCATACTAAGAAGTCACAGTAGGATCTGAGGGTCTTGAGACATTCACATCAACAACATCCCACAGATCTTGATCTATTAACAAATCTTCCATCTTCAGCTTCCACATCTCAAAACAACTTCCATTTAATTTCTCCACCTCTATTCTCCCCAATGAACTTGCCATCTAAAAATTCCTTTAATAAGATCAAAAAGTGTCTTTTGCACAAGCTCCCACTCAAATCTGGATTAGTTCAAAAAATCCAACAACCCACAACTGAAACCAAAGGTAATCAAGCTCTGATACCACTTGTAAGGAAGTTAAGTTGCGAAACAACTTCATACACTAACCTTGAGAGGAGGGTAATGCAAAATTTTTTACGAATCATTACAACAGTTACATAAACTCAATAGAAATAGACACAACAACATGCATACCACAAAACAGTCATTTACATGGGGAAAACCCTTTCGGGAGAAAAATCCCACACTCCAAAAGCCGCCCAATATATTATTCAGCAATAAAAAATAGATTACAATATACTTACAGAGAAAGCTCTTCACAGGAGTACCACTAATCAAAGATTAAGAATTAACTCAATATCCATAAGACTCTTACACATAACCTCTATCTCATGCACCTCATATACAAGAGATACAATACAAGAAACCCTCAAATGATATTACAAAACCATGGGCTAAAACCACCCAATAAAATGGAGCCGACCTTATCTCCTATCTATATTCCCTATGAAGTGTCAAAACACACATCAACACGTGTCCCTCCCTTTTAAATCTCATTTATGTGTCCGATGCATTTTATATTTCCTATTTCAGGAGTAAAAACTTCCAGAGGCCATAACTTGTGGACCGTGTGTTCGATTGATGAACCGTTTGAAGCGTCGAAAATCTCATGAAATTATCTATCACCTCATAAACCAATATGCACTTTATGCCCAATTTTTAGGTCATTTTAGAGCCTCTAAAAATCTTCAAAATTAAATTTAAACCTTTCATCGCACCCCTCCAAAATAGCAACTTGCATATCTTCAAAATTAGTTGTGATCTTGTGACAAAACTTTACTGGAATGCTTATCTAGCCAAGTAAAAGATTTGTGAATAATTCCACACCATGTTGTGCTCAAATGAAAACTTACTATAAATAGTAACCTCATGTAAATGCAAGGTTGAGACACCATTTTTTCCAACAAAGAATCATGTGTTGGATCATAGTTTTTGACATAGTAACTCACAAATATATATTTTCTAATGCCTTGACTAATATAACGTGTCTAGAAACACTTCAATTCTCAAATTCATCAACTTCTTAATCCAAAATGGAACATGCACATTTTATCTCATGCTCCCCTTAAGAATTGAACTTTTTCTTCAAGACACATTTATGTGGATATTGTAATTTCCAACAAGTAACCTTATAGAATTTATTTCCACCATATTCTAAATTTTAATTCTCTAATCAACCTTCAGAATCTTTACTCAATCTATGCATAATTTCATTTAAAATTTATAGAGAAAAAATTGATTGTAGATAGGCAACCAATTGAATGTTAATTGAGTGAGCTCATAAAAGAAACTTCTTGTTAGATTTATTTTCTATCAATGCTTTATGATTTACTTTAACCTCAATAATAGACTCTTGAATGCATCGTATAGATTATTGTTCAAGCCATTCCTCAACATGTTTTAATTTAAGATGATCCATACACTAAAAACTCTATTGATCAAATTACAATTCCTATTTCACCAAATGCAAACAAAATTTATAACTTGTAACAAAACTAAGAATGAAACATAACCAAGTTATCTTTAAAAAAAACTAAATTCCATTTACCAATAATACTCATATTTTCCTTGATATCGAATCCAACTGACAAGTGGTACAAAAATTTCTCCAAAATCTATTAATATTTACAAAACTTAGCCCTTAGAAAAGATCCTAATTTGTAATGAGATCAACACATACTTTCCATATTTGCCTCACACAACTTCTGATTTGCATCGATATATAAAACTTTGATTACTATTTGCCTCATACAATGAATGATAGTTTTTTTAATAAAAAATAGTGAACTTGGGGCCTCTCCTTTTTGCCAAACTTATAAAGGAGACAACCAATACATTTTCAAGTGTACATTGAGACACATAAAATATTTATCAAACTTCCAAAGAAAAAAACCAATAAAATTTTAAGTGTACATTAAGACCCATGAAATCATTATAAAACTTCCAAAGCAAACAACTAATACATATTCAAGTGTATATTAAGACACATAAAATATATATCAAGCTTCCAAAACGACAACCAATACATTGCCAAGTATACATTAAGATCCATAAAATCATCATAAAATTTATGAAGTAGACAACCAATACATCCTAACTACTAGGGCAATGAAAAGATCAGATCCCCCCACCCAAAAGAGAAATCTATATTAGAAAGCCTAAGAAAAATTCCCATTTCAAGGACACAAAAAAACAAGCTAACTAAATAGTTTTCAATTGCTCAACATAAATCCATGAGTTTTGAGAATGCTAATAAATGGGTGGTTCTCCTTTTGGAGCCCATAGAAGGCCCTACTTTCTTGGAGTTTGAACATTGAGGGGATTACATTGAGTCTTTTCATGATGATATATTAGAGTGGGACACGACATCAAAAATAGGCTTTCGTAAGAATGTGATTGTGGATTCTATGAGACATGCATTTTACTTCACATATGGAAAAGTAGATGTCAAGCAATCTTTTCTAACCATATTTTTTATCAGGATTTAAAGATATTCTATTGTCTTACTCAAAAATCATGTTCCAGCTCATTTTTTTATGTTCTCTACAGAAGATTGGTCAAATAAATGGTGGTAACTTAGTAGATAGTAGGATGAGATCTAATATCAGTTTTTGTAGCTTCATGATGGAGAGGTTAAATATACCAAGCCACTACAAAAGTTCCTCAAGTTTCAAGTTTGAATGGGTTCCTTGATGATTCAAGTTGTCTATAGTTGTGTTGTTGTTTGTCCATGTTCAAGTGTCTTATGTTTATCATGTTTTTAGTTATCATGTTTAGTGTGTTGATTGGTTTAGCAAGGCAGATTTGTTCATGTTACTGGTTCTTTGTTGTCCATAGCCTTCATGTATTGATGTTCGTGTGTCTTATGTATTTAGCTATCATGTATGGTTTAGCAAGGCAGTCATGTTTATATATTTGTATGGTGAGCTGGTGGATATAGTCAGTGTAATAATTCTCTTTCTCTTCTTTGTAGTCCCCCCTTGGACTGCTATATTTTTTTTTATTGTATTCTCTTTTGCTTTGTTCAATATAAAAAAGGTTTAAAAGGACCTTTGAAAAGATGATTTAATGGTTAATATGAATTGATCGGAAAGAGGTGGGCCATAGTTTCGCCTATGCAACTATGAGGATGCAATTAAAGAATCATTTTTTGATGGGAACAACAATGTGGTAGTAGTGTACATAATGACTAAATATCACTAGCTAGCTAGCCTTCATAAGGAAGTTTCTTTGTTGATTCCTTGTTACTAAAGTTGTTCATGATCCAATGTTTGTAGGTAACACCTTTGTGCATGCGCACATTGATAGTTGTGAGGGGACCTATAGCCCAGGCTGTTAATCTCACCTTATTGATGTATTAGCATACTTTTAATTTTTATGCTTTGGATGGAATCAATAATTTAATTGGGGATCAATATTTTAAGTTGACTGGAAAAAATTATGATTGTTTTTTTAAAAAGTAATTTTCTAGTTCGAAAAATACAAATAGCATTTTATAAAAAAAGTTCAGTGTTTTTAGATATTTAAAAAAAAAAATTCATGTTTTCAAACATTCATGTTTATCTTTTGTTGGATTTCATGTAATTTTTATAACTTATTTTGATGTGACTATTTCTATCTACACGTGGTTGAGGGTGAAGTTAGAGAGCTTTGTTATTGTGTTAGAAGATGATTATGTTTTTAGAATAGTGAAATATTTTGCTATGCTATTATTTTTACCCAAAATGGTTTTACTAGATGAACATGCTATGTGTATGGATTTTATTTTATTTCCATTATTCTATTTTTTGTTTTATATTACATATGCACTACTATTGTATAGGGAGAGAGGAAAACCTATCCTTACAAGTTTCCATAATTGTTGCATGAATATGTTTTGGATTAAGGCAAAAAAAAGGTTTTGAAGGGACCTCGAAACCCTTTACAAAATGATTCTAAGAGGAATAATTGTTGCATGGATATGTTATATAGCCTCTTACAAACAAATAATTTTTTGAGGATTTCAACATAGTTATGTCTAATGTCATCATATGTTATAGTACTAATAAATGCTCTCCAAACATCACATAATTTAGCGTTTTAATTATTTTCCTTTATGATAATATTTTGATGCAAGAGTGTTTGGGTTCATCAACAATCCAACAATGCCAAAAATAATAAATTAGGTTTTATTTTAAATCTCTATTAAGTTTTATTTTTCTAGATAATTTTCACTATCAAATTGTTTAAGTAAAATAAAAGTGATCAATTTGTCATGAATTGCAATAAATTTGACTTTCCCCCCATTAATGGGGCTAGGAAGGTTGATCTTCCTTCAAATCCCAAGGATGGTGGTGTCTGGTCTGTCCCTAAGAAAGGATGAGTGAAAATCAATTTTGATGGAGCCTTAAAAGGAAACCTAGGGATAAGTGGGGCAAGGTGCATTGTTAGGGATTGATTGGGTAGAACAATGATAGAAAAATTAGGGAATCTAGGCATGGCAACGAACACTAAAGTAGAGTTCAAGATGGCTTCGATTGGGTTGGAATGCGTTTGAGACCTCAAATGCCCCAATATTCTTCTATGTTGGTGTAATTAATTTATTTTATTTATCTCCTATGATATAATTACACTTTACTTAAGCTTACTTAGGGAATTGCAAGGAGTAGTTGAAGAATTTACACTTTAGGTGGACTTATCCTTTCCCAGGATGCATAATTATTTGTGTCAGCAGGTTGAGTTCTAACTAATTCCTATAACAACCACAACATCAATCCAAGAAAAGAAATAGGTATGAAAGCCCCCCCTACAAAGATGCATCTCCATAATGCACCTAGCTAGGAGGGGAAATAACCCCAAGCTTCTCGTGAAGAAACTCAAATGTATCCTTTGCCAATGCCTTAGTGGAAATATCTACAACGTACTCTCTTGTAGAAATGTACTCCAACCAAACTTCCTTCTCAACAAATTTCTCCCTTAAGTAGTGATATTTGATTCAAATATGTTTTGTTCTTGAATGCATAACTTGATTCTTCAAAATGTTTATTGCACTTGTATTGTCACATAAAATAGGAATTGCTCATGTGTCACCTTTGGAATTTCCTGAGGGGGGTTAATCAACATTAAACTAAATTTCAGACCTCAATCTAATAATTAACAACTTTATTCCAGACATACACATTATGAAGCATTACGCAAATCCATCATAAACACACACAAGAACACCAATATTTTATATGTGGAAAACCCAAACTGGGAAAATCCACGATGAGCACTAGCTCACAGAAATGAGCTACTAGCTCACAGAAATGAGCTACTATATAAAATGATTTATAGAAAATGGAGCTCACTTCTTTAGATTTGCAAACCAAGGCTAACAACTCTTAGGGCATGATATAAAAGAGGACTTGTGCACCTGAAGCTAACTGCAACATGGCAAGATACAGACTCACAACTTTCAAGAAAAAAATTGTATGAATAAGAGCATCTCAGTATGTTGATTACAATCACTATTATAGCACAATCTCTAACCCTACTGAAATATATAGACCACCAAACCTTTTGGATCACTGCATCTACATCCATTATTACTTTTGCATTGCAATACCATCTAACAGTATAACTGAAATCGCATCATCATCCTTACATCAGGTCGCACATACTCACTGTCGAATTCCACACACATATCTCACTTATTCATTATCATCAAAATTACTAGCATCTGTCTCATATACTCTTTTCAACAAATCATCATGCATATATACCAAACCATAACAAAAACATTCTCATCAAGTCAGCCAAAGATAAATTGTAACATGTATGCAAATTTCCAACCCAAGATATACAACTAGACCAAAATATATAACATGGAACATAAACTAAATCAACATCCAATGTGCAACATCAGACCAAAAGAATACTTCACACGTAATCAACAACACAACAAAATATCTCTGCACCATAGACATTCCAGACCAACCCCAATCAAAAATAAGAAGTTTGACATCAATGACAACCACAACAACACATATTTCCAACATGTTGAACTACATGTGTGTAGTAAAACCCTAATTTGAAGACCCATATTATATAATTAAATGAAAAAAAAAAACATTCGGTTAGGAAATTTGGAAATAAATTTGATGATTTAATTTACTCTAGCATTGGAATCAATGCACAAATTTATAATTTTCAAGAAAAGGGAGATGCCACAGGTCCATTGTTAGAGAATTTTCTATGATGTAAAGAGAGAAATCTAATAGAAACATTATAAAACTTTAATATTAAATTCCAAAGGATTTCTAGAAACACATTCATCTATGTTCTTCCTTAGGAATTCCCAAAACATGTACACGGTCTATTATTTATGAAATATAATATTACCATGAGGGTTTATTCAAGGAGAGGAAATATCATTTTAAATGCATATAGTTTTAATGCATCACTACTTAGAATGACCTAATCTATATTTTAAGGTTGGAAGGTCCTTCTTGAACCATGTGCCATGATTCCTTTTAATATATAGATATATATTGTACCATATTGAGTCCTCATATACTTCAATGTTCCTTGTGCATAATATGTTTCATCAAAGATTTAAAGTTAAAAAATTGTGAAGTGATGTCAAAACCAACATAGATTAGAAGGGTTCTTGTATTATGTTTCTATTTAATGAGGCAATATTTATACTAAGTCTCATTTATGTACACATATTTTAGGTTGAGTGAGTTGTGCATTAATCGAATAATGCCATGCTCCTCTTTTTTAGATATTGATTGAGGTGTGAGAGGTTTAAGTACATAATTTGGTCTAGGATACATATGAGTAGTAGCTAGATTATTAGGTCCTTTTCCTAATCTTTAATGAGCATGTCCCATTACATTATAATCATTTGAATAATGCTTTTCATAAAAGATAAATATAATCTTTACTTGCATAAGACACATTGATAGAAGATGACATGGGATCAAAAGAAAAATTACTTTTTGAAGTCCATGCTATATATATGTACATATGAATTGCACAATAACATCATATTATTGTTCCCTCCCTTGTTATCATTTGACAAGGTGATCTACATCAAAGGGGTATCTCTCTTTGGGCCCTATACCATGTATTGAGGTGTGAACCAACCTCCTCTAGTTGGGATGTTGAATTGATCTCTTTCTATGTTAATTTTTTAATGATTTATTATGATCTTTTATTAGAAGTGTCCATCTCACACCCAAAAATATTTAGATGTTGGAATAATTTGATTTTGAATTTGCACAAGAGGTATTTTGAATTATTTTTTATTTTAGTGTTTTTAGATGAACAACAATAGTTTAATTCATATAGCATGATCCACTTAGCTTAAGACATTTAGTATAGCTCATAGTCTATTCTTGAGGCAGATATATGCTCCTACATCTATAAAATGAACTACATAGATGTGCAAAAACACATATTATCCATTGTATGAGATGCACTACTAATAAATTATTGGGCCTACAAACACATCATGATATACCACAACTATTGTGTGTGCTAATGGAGATAGAGGATGACATACCTCATGCCTACTGATGGGACATTTAATAGATCCAAGATGAAGTAGAGAGGCGAGGACATTATTAGCATGGAAGAGGATGGTTGGTAGATTGGTAAATTAGTTGATACCACTTGAAGGTTGTATTCAGAGGACAAGTTGGCCAAAGGATCACACAAATCATAGGAGAATATAAAGGTGATGATGGTACTTAAATATTACTAATACATGTGTAGATAAATTATATTATGATTTGGTCCTTTGATGGTATGAAATCCTAGTTGGATCCCACCATTAAAAGGAGACATGAATGATAACTAATCAAACTGAAGAATATTGATATAACATTATAGACTGTTATGTACACACATGAATCAAATTAGAAATTATGTTCAAAATACCTACAATTGAGTAAGTACGGTCAATCTTGTTAAACAAATGCTAGATATAAACTAGAGTTAATCTCTAAGTGAAATTTAACTTAGACAATTTATAAGTTAATGTAGAACATTATGCATAAGACTCTAATTATTTCCATATAACTAATATTTTTTGAAACATTATTATAGAAATTAAAAAATACATACCTTGTCTTTCTCTATAATACATTTGCATTCTTTCTTCACTTAATTTTTGTTCCTTTTCTACTAAATGTGATCATGTGACCTTATTTTGCCTTTTCTTTTTATTTCCCATCTTCTTTGTAAAATATGACTTGAGAATTTTCTTTTGCCAAAAAATTGGTCCTCCAAAGTCTCCCAATAGAACACAAGTACAAAATTGTCTTAGTATTTTAAATTAGAAAAAAATAAAGTAACTTCTTGTATTTATCTAAAATATAATGAAATAGAACTTGTGATAATATTTATATAATACAATTTATATTTTCCTTCTAATAAATAAAGAAAAATATTACAATGCTTTGGAGACCATGAGGTCGATTACATCAAAGAATATCAATTCTATATTGATATTGTGTCATTTGTCACCATGAACCCTTGTTATCTTCTACAAACCATGAGGTGAAAACAATGTTGATTTTTTTAACCTCCCAACCATGAAGCAAATGCTTCCTTGATGTTCTTTGAAAAAAGAACTCCTGACCCTATAAGAAGTGCCTAGCAATGTAGAAATGACAAGTGGGATAGAATTTGGTGCAACATGATATATCTACCAATCATTTTAAATAAAAAATGTTATCTTCTATTTTTATAATATGACAGAGAGAAATAGCATACAATCATTTAGTAAACAATTAATGACTAAAATATTTGGCCAAAGCAACTTTTTATATGACTGTCGATAGATAAATTTAGAGTGGAAATATACCCTTCCTTGTTCCTCCATTTATGACAACCACCAGATTAGTTTGACTAACGAAATAAATGAATAAATTTTACCATATTTTTAATCCATAACTCAACACCCTTTTCTTATATCTATTTAACCCAAATTTCACGAGATTTTCATACTAATATACTTATCATTCAAGTAATAATTTAAAATGAATTATTACATTATATAAAATAACCATGTATCTATTATCTTCTTGGAGTAAGTATCAATTCTAACACATACCAAATGGTATTTCTCTACCCATCCATTTGTTGGTAATATGCTGAAATTGTTTATGTGTTGTCATTGATGTCAACATTGTGCTTTGGTTGGATATGGCTCTTTACCAGTTGGTTACTGCTATCCGATTGGTTCCTATTCCCGTTGGACTTAGTTATCAGTGATTCTATTCTGGTATGATCAGATTGGTTGTTTTGGTTTTGGATGATTATTCAGGATGGTTATATACTTGTCACATTCAGTTGGTTCATTATTTGGTGCTCCGGAAGCTATCACTTATGTTCTATATTACCGAATGATATTTCCTGGTACTGGTTGGTGATATTCAATGATTTCGTTAAGTGATTTTGGTCTGGCTTATAGAAATGGTTCCTAATGCATTGAAGGCATTCTTGATCGTGTCCTAATTGTTTGGTAGCTTCGCATTGGCTAGCATGATGATTTGGTGACCCTATTTGGATTTGGTTGGTTATTCTGTGTTATTTGCACTGAGGGTTTCTACTGGTTGGTGAAACGTGTTGATATAGGTCCATGCTATGTAATGTAAATCATAGTTGGTTACTGCTATCCCGATTGGTTCCTATTCCCATTGGACTTAGTTATCAGTGATTCTATTCTGGTATGATCAGATTGGTTGTTTCGGTTTTGGATGGTTATATACTTTTCATATTCAGTTGGTTCATGATTTGGTGCTCTGGAAGCTATCACTTATGTTCTATATTACCGAATGATATTTCCTGGTACTTGTTGGTGATATTTGATGATTTTGTTAAGTGATTTTGGTCCGGCTTATAGAAATGGTTCCTAATGCATTGAAGGCATTCTTGATCGTGTCCGAATTGTTTGGTAGCATCGCATTGGCTAGCATGATGATTTGGTGACCCTATTTGGATTTGGTTGGTTATTCTGTGTTATTTGCACTAAGCGTTTCTACTGGTTGGTGAAACGTGTTGATATAGGTCCATGCTATGTAATGTAAATCATAATATTGGTCCAGTGGTATCGTGTGATGAAATTTTTGTAATTATGGTTTATGGATTTAGGGTTTAGTTGACCTTGTTATCAAGGTTGATGATCTATATATAAAGGAGATATATTCATGTAATTTGTATAGGATGGTATGGTATGGTTATGTCTGCATTATCAAAGAGAGATAATTGTGTGAACAAAGATATCATTCAGCAAAGGGTTGTGAAGGTTTTGGTAATGCGGGGCAAACATTTGTGCTTAAATAGAACTGTATCAAGCATTAGGAGATGCTACTTTCACAGTTCATTTTCTCCAGAATGTAGTTTGATGTTTATGTAAGTCAGTGAGACTTCCCTTTTATGATGAGTAGTGAGCTCTAGGTGATTGGCCTGATTGCAAGTGCAATCCCCATTGTAATTATTTCACATGCTGCTGCAGAAGTATTATCTGACTGCGGGTAGGGTTTCCCACCGTGTTTTTTCCCTTTACCATGTTTTCCACGTAAAAAATATTGGTGTTGTGTGATCTATGCTTTTATGCTTTATCTTTCACTATGTTGTTGATATTGTGCTCTAATAAATGGTTTATAATCTGTATTAATTATTTATACTTGTGGAAAATTGATTCACCCCCTGCCCCTCTCATTTTACCTCTAGTGTCCAAGATTCTAACAATTGGTATCAAAGTGAGGTCCTCTCTACAAAATCTTAACTGCTTGAGGAGAGTTGATTGCATCAAATTCTACATTTAATCCCTACTGAAAGGAGAGTCATAGATTTGATGGTAAAAATTACAAAATTTGGAAGGAGTGAATGAAGATTCATTTGAGATGTCTCGGAGCTGAAGTTTGGGAGATAACAGAGAAAGGGTAAACACCTCATGATCCTAATTTTGGAACTCCTGTACCTAATGATGAATAGAAGAATTCTAATTATGATGTCAAAGCAAAAGAAGAAATGTTAAGTGCCCTATCAAATGAGAAGTTGTTGAATGTCATAGAGCTAGAAAATGCTAAGCAAGTCTAATTGAATCTTGAAACTCTTTATGAAGGTGACCAAGCAAGTAAAGATTGCAAAACTTGAAGGTTACCAGGTGAGATATGAAACTTTGAAAATGGAAGAGGATGAGAAGATAAGTTCTTTCATGGATAGAGTGAATGAGATTGTCATGGGAATCAAATGTTGCAGTGGAAATGTTATTGAGGACGAGGTTGTGTCAAAGATTCTGAGAGTTCTACCTCCGACTTACAAGATGAAGGCTACTGCAATAAATGAAGTCTAGATAATGTAAAATACCCTTCTTACCAAAGATACATTACTTGGAAAGTTGACTGATTTTGAGCTTGAGGAGCTTGGAGATCAGAGTGCTACTAAAACAGAGACTACATTTACAGCATCTACCTTCGGTAAGAAGAAGATAGACTGGAAGGTGTTATATGCTAAACATTCAGAAGATATTGAAAGAGAGGACAAAGAACTTGAAGAGTTGGAAGCCCTAATTGACTAATGAATCCCTAAAGGACCAGTTGGAAGAAAGTATGAAGGAAAAGTTCCTTTTAAATATTTTTCATGCAATAAGATTGGTCATTTTGCTTCTAGATATCCTGAAAGAGCTGCTACAAATCAGAGTAGACCTAAATTTAGAAAAGAATAAAGATAAATCATGTTACTATGCTGGTGATGATGATTTTGATGAACTTATAAGGCATTGAGAGGGGGGGTGAATCAGTGATAGTAAAAACAATACAAATCTGCATATCAGTTTCACCAACTTAAAACTCAATAGACATGTAAGAAATAACACCAAGTATGTAATCACCACATAAATAATAAACCACATGATACAAGAGTTTATACATGGAAAACCCAAATGGGAAAAACCACGGTAGGAGTAAGTACCCACAAGATCTACTATTTGTAGTATAGTAATTTGACTGATTAAGGTCTACAACATGCAGTTAGGGGCATACCCTGTTAGAAGTGTCTAAGCTCGGTTAAGAGCTTTACAAAAAGGTCCATGAGGATTAGACCTATTAGGAGCTACCCAAGTAACTAGGATTTGCAAACACAAGTTAATGTGTCACCTGGTTAGAGGATTTAATGATCAGAACTATTAGGATCTGACTGCACCCTGCTAGGAGTGACCTTGTAAGAGGATTTTCTTGCTGCAACTATTAGGAAGACAACAAGTACAAATGATCTTAGTATAACACCTTTTATGTTTGATAAGATCTGCTTCATAACATTACAACATCACAAATACTTCATCTCTCAACTCCTTTGATCTTCGCACTATCAGAAATAAAAAATTCGTTCATCACATATCACACTATCAAGCTCATGTATATATCCTTTCATACCTCATCACACAATTAAAATTATCATAAGGTCGACTAGAACCTTATTACAATTCTCTAGGTTCAATGCATCTAGACACTCTTGCATTGTACGCTTTAGTCATGTCGGCCAACGACATAACAAATCCAATTTTGTGCCATTTTACCGATCTGAGTGATTTTCATCACTATCGGTTAACTGAGTTTCTTGATCTCTGCCTTGTTGATCAATTCTTGTTCATCTAATCAAATATGCTCATGCGGTCATGAAGTTATCTTCATCTAATAGTCATCAACATTTCTGCAAAACCGTATTCCTTCATCCTTCATGGATTTCATGTACCGGTTGTCGATGTGAGACTCTGTCAGTCATTTTACCGATTCATGAAGTCCTAATTACTGGTTCTGATAAAACTGTCTCTGCTTTACCGGTTAAGTCTAGCTGGTTGAACTACAGGACTTAGATGACTTAAAGAAACATAGTTGCCATCAATGACAACATACAAAATAGATAGTCATCATACATAAATCTAATCTCTATGCTCAATAGACATATACCGGTTTCATCAAGCAAATACATATTACGGGTTAGTACAAATGATCAAATGCCAATAGATTTTGGTATTAATGATGATGATGATGATGAACCTATGAGTGGATTCGGTAATGGAAGCTCTGACAAAGATTGGGTCTTTATTGCTATTAAGGATGATTCTCTGGAACTTGTCATTGTATCGGTATGTATGCATCACTTATCCTTTCTAGTTCCTTCTCTGTATCTTCTCTCTTTTGCTTTAAGTCAAAATAGAATAATAATACTTTAGACATAGTGGCCAAAATTTTACCTCCAGTTTCTATCCCGGTTTTTAAAAGATCTTTGTTCACTATTAAAGCAACTTTACCTTTGTTCTCCCCTTCTCTTCTTGTAATCTTTTTCTGTTAAAGCATGAGCTGCCTCTTCAAGTGATTTTAGTTGTTCACTGGAATCAACAACTAATTGTCCAATATTTGCAATAGGGGTGGATAGATTATCTGTATCAGTCTCTGGTAGGAGACTTGATAAAATTTCAACAATAGTTTGAATGGTCTCTACTTCTCGTTTCTTCTCTTTCAACCTTTTCTTTTGTGCATGGGATTGCATAGCAGTAGCAACCTCCATTAACTCAGATTGTCCTTATCTATAGGACCTTAATATTGATTGAGTCATCATCATCATCCTCAACTATTATTTTCTTCTTCTTCTCTTAATCCTTATTATCTTTCTTCTCCTTTTTTGTTGTCTTTTCTTCCTCTATTTTCTTCTCTTCCTCCTTTTCTTTTTTGGCCTCCACTTCATTAGTGGTGTCATTGATCGGTTGTGGATTTTCAACAGTCTTTTATTTCACTGGTGCTTCCTTTTCCTTATCAATTGAATCCTTTTGATTATCCTCAATAGCAATATTTACATTTGCAGTTGCACTTGCATTGACTAGTGCAGTCTAAGTCTCTGTTGACTGTGCATTCACCGGTTGCTCAGTTGAGATTTTGTTTGCTTCTTTCTCTTCTCATTTGTTCTCAACTTGTTCCTACTAAGTATCCAAAATCTATACATCAAATTCAAAAACATCTACATTGTCAGTAGTGTTAACAAGATTGTCAGCAGTGTTAGCAACATTGTCAGCATCACCGATGTCATCATCTGTTATATCTATCAGTTCATTATCAACAGGGTTATCATACAAGTACTTATTAGCTGGCTGAATATCTGTAGGCTAAACACCCTTAGGAAAATATTCTCCCTTTACCTTAATAGGTGTATCATCCTCATCTTCTTCATCTTTTTCTTCTTCTTCAAGGATGGGACCTAAAGATTTCTTTATCAAAATTTCAGAATCCTTTTGGATTGATTCAGTATCACCTATCAACACTCTAGTCAGTCTTTTCTTGAATCTATGAAATGATTTTGCATGTACTCAAACATATTCTATTTCTTCCTCATTGGCTTCTAGTTGCAGGTGTTTAAGATTGTAATCAATAAATTCTTTATCCTGTCTAATGGCATCTTGCCATCTTGCATCAATAATATTATACAAAGTGTCTACAATTTTTCCTTATAACTCAATGAGGGTTTTACTAAACCTGTTCATACCAAAGATGACTGTATCTTCAATCTCCCTTCATTGGCTTTCAGACAAATGAGTAAAAAATATGTTTAAACCTTTGTAAATACCATACTCCTTAATAATTCTAACCATTCTAGTGAAAGAATCTTCAAGTGTCAATATTTCAATAGTTGCTTTACCTTTTCAAGTAGTCTTATGCTTCTTAGCACTCACCCTTAGTGCTCTCTTATCTTCTTCTCATTCTATTTCCTCTATATCTATCACCGGGTTGTGATCTTTCTCCTTCTTTCTTTTTCTAGTTTTGGCAGGCTCAACAGGAGGTTCAACAGTTTAACCTTTCCTTCATAATTGTATTTTAGAGGGTATTCCGCTTTGAGATTCAACACCTTAGTTTCTTCTTCTTTCTTTATCTCAGCTTATTTGGCTGCTCTGGTCTTACCGGTGGGGGTACCGGTTGGTATACTGGAAGTTCCACCTTGTTTAGTCTCATATTTGGCTCTTGTTGTAGCTATCTATTCTTTTGTAAATCCGGCTTGCTTAGCAGAAGCATGTACCACTTTTCTTACTTTCTTTGCTATCACCGGTTTCTATAATTTAGAATGCACTTCCAATAATTTCTCCTTGTAGGTTCCAAACCTCTCGGTGGTGGTATCGACCGGTTGAGCTAATAAATGATCAACATAAGCAACAAGTAGATATTTATCTACTTCATAACCCATGGGCATTACCCATGTGGTCTTGAGAATAACAACTTCCATCAAGCATGTATCCGTGTCAACCATAAAATAGATAGAATCCTCATACTGATTGACAACCTATGTCGGTATGTGTTCCCTAACATGCATTTCCTTTTGAAATTTCTTAAAATATCCCCATGAAATATCATCGAACTTGTTTTTCAACATCCTAATGTTGTTCTTCATCTGCAATAGGGCAAGTGTCCCGGTTATCAATTGTACATCACCGATACCGGGGAAAAATTTTTGGAAATAGAAGAATAGGCCCATGATAAGCTTTCCATACTTGAATCTAATCTTCTTGTCCCTCTTGACTGCTTCCAAATTTACCACTATTTGACTCCTTAGAGCTTCAGTCAAGTCATAGTCCATATTTTCCTTAATCATCCGGTATGCAGTGTGAATTGCGGTTATCGGTATACTATTCATTCTGCTTGAATAGAAAATTCTATAGCCACTCACTATAAATACAAATTTAACAACGGGATCATTAATATCATTCACAGTCATGGCTCTTTGATCCCATCTAGATCCAATTAACTTCTAAACATCATTTTTAGGTATAGACCTAAGCAATGACACTTCACCGGTTGAGCAAAAGTTGGTTACATCATGGATTGATTCCTTAGTGATTTTATGAGGTCTGTCCAACCACATGAACTGAGCATGACTACGGCTCAAAACAAATCTCACCAACTCGTCATCAAATTCATCAATGGAGTTGATCGCATGATGAAAACCTTTATCGGCTATGCTTCCAAACTATTCTTTCAATCTTCCCTATTCATTACATAGAGATCTGTATTGATCATAAATAATTGCAACTCCCAAGTGTTCAAGTTTGCAGTGACTTACATCCTCTACATGCAAAACACCATTTGGTACATCGGATAGGGCATCGACAGGGTCAGTTTCCTCCAATTTGTATGGATGTCATTTGAATTCAAGTCTTGCCCTCTTGGTCACATCAACAAGATGCGGAGTATCCATACTACAATATGCAAAACTTTGAAGAAAAGAGTAAGATTCACTAATAAATACCTCCTCTACTTTGGTGATAGGGTTTCCAATTATCAAAAACTTTCAATACTCGATCACCGAATCAAACTTCACTTCGATCGACTCAAATTGTTGGTAAATGGTCTGAATGCTGCTAGCACAAACTTATCTCTACTCTACTCTCTTTTCCAAGAGTTCTCAAGGTGCAAAGTGACAAATGAAATTCAAAAAGTTATATTTATTTGCACTTTAACTACCGCAATAAATGCATTTACCGACAAAACCCTAAAACACCTTAGTAAACTCTAAAGCATATTTTCGGTAGCAAAAACTCAATGATATTTGCCCGTTATGATCAAAAAACACATCAAAACATCAAAATCCATCAGAATATGCAAATTTAACTTATAGTACATCAATCAGGGGTTCAACTCAAGATTTGAAAATAAGCTCACCCCAAGTTGTAGAAACAACTTAGTTTGTCAAGGAACCATCTTAATTTCCTATGTTAAAGGTTTCGGGTCCTGAAAACTTGTTTTTCTTAATTAATCAGAACAACTTAGTTTGTTGGAGATGGATTCTCCATATTAGGTGAAGAATCTAATTCCTTAGATGGTTTTTCATCACTCTTCTTCTTCCAGGTCTTATTCATTTCAGCTCTGGTTTCATCCATATCAACCTTTTGCTTTCCTTTTTGGTCTGCAAGATGATTCACCGGTTGGTTGTTTTGTGTTCTACAAAACTTGGAAATGTGTCCCAATTTGTTGCAATGATAGCATGCCATTCCAGATGCTCTCAAAGCTCATGAGTTGCCTCTACCTGTTCTTCTTCTGTAGTTCATTACCACATGTCTAAAGTTATTGTAGATTGAACAAGTCACATTGACTCTCTTTTCCATCTCATAAGGACTAGACTCGTTAACATAGGGTCTTTGCAAATTTGTGTTCCTCCGGTCAGTGAAATTCCTTCTCCAGTTACCAATAGGTCTTGGTTTCATGTGAGGTGCAGGATTGTTTGCTCCATATCTGTATTCAACAGATATATGGCCATACATGTTGCATGTATAACAATAACCTTCAAATCTCCTAGGCACATATCTAGTATTAGGTCTATAACCAATATTAGCATCAGATCTGCTTCTATAAACATTAGCAATATGTCCTGGTTTATGACAATTAAAGCAAACTATAATGCCCCACCAGAAACCCTAAATGAATACAACACTACTAGGCAACTAAAGGGTGAAATATTTTTTTTAAAAGATTAAGTGCATTAATTATAACATTGCACATTTAATAACACAAGTGGAAGTCTAACACATGAATTCCTAAAGCATTACCAACGAAGAATAATTCGTAACTAAAACAACATCATGGGGTTAATCCAATTATCCATCTAATTAGGGAACTCAAATACATCTAATTAAAACATATTCATAAAACTGAATTCCACATTGAAAGATTTAAGGTGATACAATATAATTACTTTCAATGAAGCATTTACACATAAGAATAAATATAATTGAAATAACATACATTCAACTGAATTATGATTATAATATTCAATAATTACATGGCTTCCAATAGTACAAATGAAATACATAAATTATAATGCCAAGGTTAAATAGTTTATTGATACAATGACCGCATGGGTCTCAAATGTACAAAAATCCCGAACATGGGATGATACATGAATCATGAACCAAAGGTACACCAACGAAGCCAATCCTTGCATGAAGGTATGAACAAGAATATCCGATGGGAAGTGGGACTACCACCCGACCATGTGATCCCAAAATGGAATCACCCCATCGTGCTAGGAGATAGTAGAAGACCCTCAAGCAAGCATAAACAAGACAAGTACGACAGTACAACATGACTCCACAATACTCATGTGACTCAACTCACAAAACACTAGTGACCCTAAGGAGAGAGTGTCATCGCATGGATTAAGATGGTTACCCTAGGTAGGCCTCCATAGGTCTTGGCCCCCATCCTGGGTTATCCTGGTAACCTTTCCCGAACCCCCGGCTCCATCTAAGTATCATGTGGACCCTACCAACCCTTCATGAAGACAAGGTGGTAGGTTTGCTATTCTAGGCCTTCCCACTACATCTTGAGCCTATATGAGCACTCAACCATGTGCGGGGTATAATATCTTAATTAGCATTACAACTACCCACCCCCTAATCAATTATTAGATTATCACTTATTAACTAACTTTTGAGGGGTTATCCTGCCAACCACTTCGGGTGCGGCCCCCGCTCGAAAGCCACTCTCTCATAGGACACTAACAGGTATGGTCTCTCTACAAGAACCCTATGGTGAAACTGATAGCCATATCTAATCTTGACAACATACAGGTGAAGGATACACAAATGAATAACTCAGGATTGACCATTTGGAGCAAAAGACACAACGGTTCACATCAACAGGGTTACACAAACAACACCTGATCGAGAGGGTATAACAACCATTACGACATGATGACAACTCAAAACAAGAATTGCAAGTAAATAAGCTCTTACCAAAGATCCATTTACACGAAAGATCCTAATACAGGCAATCTTTTTAAAACAGTCAAAAACATTAAATACATGCAAATATTGATAATCAAAAGTTAGAGAAAATACAACTATGTTGATAAAAGAAATTCAGAGTTGTTATTTGTTCACTAAGGCTAAAATTAACCACATTTAAAGAAATAAAAATAGCCCCTAGCATATATTCATGATTTATTAATAAAAAAAACCCAAATATATGTTTTCAATAAAATAAAATAAAATTTGAATTAAATATATATATAATAATATAATATATGTATATGAATATATATTCATCCAAATAATACCATATAAATACATATCATATTAAAAAATATATATTAAAACGTAAAAAACTAAATTCCACAAATATAATCTATTCTCAACTATCCCAAAACAATATTATATATGAATATATATTCATCCAAATAATACCATATAAATACATATCATATTAAAATATATATATTAAAACGTAAAAAACTAAATTCCACAAATATAATCTATTCTTAACTATCCCAAAACAATATTGTATTATTATTTCTTTTAAAAACTATATACAATTTTTTTAATTTTTTTTTTAAGATAAAAACACAACATCATTTCCTCTGCCAACACTATGAGAAAACAAAGTATAATAAAAGCTCAGTAAATTATTATTTTTTTAAACTAATTTTTTTTTCAAACAAAATTTCTGGGCATAACAAATAAATGGTATACTCCCAAACAATAGATTTTATGCAAAATTATGAAGATAAACAAGTCATAAGGGAGAATTTTAAACCCAATTTTTCTAATTTTCTGCACACCCAGGAAGAACACAAAAACACTCAGGAAGAAGAAATTTCCAAAAATTTTACTAGCATAACTTTCCTTTCACCATAAATTGCAAATTCACACAATAAGAAAACAAATTCCTTTCCCCAAACCAGGAAACAAGGAATTTAAACTCAAATTTGAAACTTTAAATTAAACACAGGAAGAATCAAATTTCTGAATTAAAAATCCATCTCCTTCAAATTTTGACAAACTAATTCAGTGAAGAGTTTAAACAACCAAAATCTAATCCATTTCCCAAATTTAAACCAATTTTAAAACTCCCCAAACAAAAATCTTTCAAAAAAAATCAACACACAGAGAGGTATTTCCAAAGCTAAATTAAAAAATTTCAAAACCAAATAAAGAGAGGAAAACACCCAACCTGTGATAGCAATCCTGTATGAACACTCTAAAATCAACCTGAATCAAATCTCCAAGCTCCAGTTCTAGTTTCCAATCTGGCCTCCAAGATTTCTCCTCCTTTCATTCCCGTGAGCTCTCGAGCATATACGGAGAAAAATATTTCTAACCTAAACTTTTAGGTTGAAAATGTTTTCTCATCCAATCACAATTTTCAATTTAAAAATTACTTTTCTAATTTCTCTCAAAAAGGTAAATGGAAACCTCATTTTTTTTAAAAACATTTATTTCTCCATGGTATTTAATCAACTTTTCTAAAAAGTGATAAAGGCAATAATTTAAACTCTATTTTCATTTTTTTTAAAAATCTAAAAGACAATAGCATGCACTTAACTTTATTTATTTTTCTACTTGATTCAAATATGATCACTTTTCCAATATAATGCAATTATCAAATTAAATTTAATTACTTCATTCAATTAACTAAATCCATAACACAAAGGCATATTAATAAATAAATTAAATACACCAACTATGAAATGATGCCATAAACTCAATTAAATATGCTAACCCAATGGGGCACACAAATCGAGAAAACCCATGAAGACTCTGAAAAAGTCAAACAACCAAGACTCGAAGGCCAAACAAATGGAAAGGACGACCAACTGACGACACTCACATGAGTGTAACTAAGGGAAAAAATTAGGGTCAACCACTATCTTCTCCACTCCCATCGAACAAATAAGGTACGCTCAGACCTATAAAGCTAGGTGGAGACGATACCCTGTACCTGCAATGCCCTACATCAATGAACCACACATGCATATAGAGATATATAGAATACACAACATACACACCGATGGAGGAGAATCGTGATGTTCCCTGTCTCATCGGAGTGAGTGAAGGAAAATCATCCCCTCGCATCCCATACACTTGCAAACACGCAACATATAAATAACAAATCACATATGTAAGGTAAAAGTGTTAGTCCATGACAATAATCCATAAAAATAACATTAATGACAAGTACTAAAATACTGTAAGAAAGCATACATCACATATCCAGTTAAACCATGAAATGACATCGAATAAGTCTGAATAAAGTATAGCAGAAATGTATCAATTGAAAAGTCAACTGCAATAAAATATGTCTAACAAGTTCGATCGAGAAAGGGTAATACACAAATAGGTTTGTAAGCTTTCTTACCAGTAGGCTTCTGAACCTTGGGAGCAGTTTTACCTTCATGCATGTTGCTCTTGGTACCATAAGGTTCTCCCTTCTCAGATGTATTGTATCCTAACCCAAATGTATCACCTTTCATTCTCTGGGATTGGATTTGTTCATCCAACATAGAGGAGCTCTTGTTGAATTTATCAAGCTTCTCATTGGCCTCAGCAAGTTCCTTTGTAAGATCTTCATTTCTTTTCATGAGGGTCTCTCTAAGAGACATTGCCATTTCAAGATCTGACTATAATTCTTCTTTTTCTTATTTCTCCTCATGCCAATGTTCATACAAAGTTTCATTCTCTCGATTGATCTTAAATATTTCATGCTCTTTATCTCAGATCTAATCCTTAGCCTTTCTTCTAGATTCAAGTTCCTCACTCATTTGGATTGTAAGTGCTTCTAGCTCTCTCCTCAGGTTAGTCTTCTCACCATTCAGCTTCTCCATTTCTTCAACCAGTGCATTAATGTTTGCCTCATCTGAAGAGCTACTGTCAGAGATCTCCAACAATTGTTCGGTCGGTTCCTTCCTTTTAGCTAGCGATGTCTTATACTTACCTCTTAGGGTTTCTAGCTCATCCTTGGTTTCAGCAAGTTCTCTAGCCATCTCTCTATAGCTCATTTCTTCACCCTTATTTGCCTTAGGATTAGAGATCCCTTCCAAGTGGTTAAGCCTTAAGGAAGTTAGGCTCTAATACCAATTGATGAACTTATAAGGTACTGAGAGGGGGGGTAAATCAGTGATAGTAAAAACAATACAAATATGAATATCCATTTCACCAACTTAAAACTCAATAGACATGTAAGAAATAACACTAAGTATGCAATCACCACATAAATCATAAACCACATGACACAAGAGTTTATACGTGGAAAACCCAAATGGGAAAAACCACGGTGGGAGTTAGTACCCACAAGATCCACTATCTACAGTATAGTAATCTGATCGGTTAAGGTCTACAATACCCAGTTAGGGGCACACCCTGTTAGAAGTGTCTAAGCTCAGTTAGGAGTTTTACAAAAAGGTCTGTGAGGACCAGCATTGTTAGGAGCTACCCAAGTAACTGGGATTTGCAAACACAAGTTAATGTGTCACCTGGTTAGAGGATTTAATGATCAAAATTGTTAGGATCTGACTGCACCCTATTAGGAGTGACCTTGTAAGAGTATTTTCTTGCTGCAACTGTTAGGAAGACAACAAGTACAAATGATCTCAGTATAACACCTTATGTGTTTGATAAGATCCATTTCATAACATTACGACATCACAAAGACTTCATCTCTCAACTCCTCTTATCTTCGCACTATCAGAAATACAAAATTCGCTCATCACATATCACACTATCAAGCTCATGTATATATATCTTTTGATACCTCATCACACAATTAAAATTATCATAAGGTTGGCTAGAACCTTATTACAATTCCCTAGGTTCAATGCATCTAGACACTCTTGCATTATACGCTATAGTCATGTTGGCCACCGACAAAAAAAATCCAATTATGTGTCGTTCTACCGATCTAAGTGATTTTCGTCACTACTGGTTAACTGAGTTTCTTGATCTCTACCTTGTTGATAAATTCTCATTCATCTGATCAAATCTACTTGTGTGATCATGAAGTTATCTTCATCTTAGTCATCAACATTTCCACAAAACTGCATTCCTTCATCCTTCATGGATTTCATGTACCGATTGTGGGTGTGAGACTTTGTCAGTCATTTTACCGGTTCTAATAAAACTATCTCTGCTTTACCGGTTAAGTCTATCTGGTTGAACTGTAGGACTTAGATGACTTAAATAAACATAGTTGCCATTAATGACAACATACAAAATAGATAGTCATCATACATAAATCTAATCTCTATGCACAACAAACATATACCGGTTGCATCAAGCAAATACATATTACCGATTAGTACAAATGATCAAATGCCAATAGATTTTGGTATTATTGATGATGATGATGTTGATGATGATGAACCTGTGAGTGGATCCGGTAATGGAAGCTCTGACAAAGATTGGGTCTTTATTGCTATTAAGGATGATTCTTCAGAACCTGTCATTGATACAAATCATACTGAGGAGAAGGATGAATGGGTTATAGACAGTGGTTGCTCACATCACATGACTGGCAACAAGAGGAAGTTTCTGACCCTGCAAGAATTTGATGGTGGACTAGTCATATTTGGAGACAACAAGGCATGCAAGATCAAAGGCAAAGAAACAATATTATTGGATGGAAAGACTAATACTGATAATGTTTATTGTGTTGAAGTTTTAAAGCATAATCTTTTGAGTGTAGGTCAGATGGTGGATAGAGGATTTCATTTGCAATTCAAAGACGGAAAGTGAAAGATTATCAATAGATCTGGTTTGGAAATTGCCTACGGAACTCAGACCAAAGGAAATATCTTTCATTTGAACTCTGGTGAGAAGGATTTCTTGATTTCTTAGATTATTGAAAGTTGTCTTTGGCATAAGAGAATGTGTCATGTAAATTTTTATTGCATAGTGAAGATCAATTCAACACAAGCTATCAGAGATTTGCCCAAGATTATCAAGCCTCATAATCCAGTATGTAGAGAATGTCAAATGGGTAAGCAAGTTAGAACTTATTTCAAAAGCATACATGATAGATCTAATAAAATTCTTATCTTATTCATACTGATCTGTGTGGACCAGCAAGGACTGAAATTTTTCAAGGTGATAGATACTTTATGTTGCTTATTGATGATTATTCTAGAATGACGTTGGTTGCATTTTTGAAAGAAAAATCAGAAGCTCTTGAGAAATTCAAAATTTTTGAAGCTATGGTTGAGACAAAAACATGATTGAAGATAAAATGTTTACGATCAGATCAAGGCAGTGAGTTTACATCTGGTGAGTTCAACAACTTTTATGAGAAGCATGGAATCAAAAGACAATTTTCTGCACCTAGAACTCCACAACAAAATGGAATAGTGGAAAGGAAGAACATAACTATCTTCGATGTTGGAAGGTCAATGATGATGGAAGCCAAATTGCTTGATATCTATTGGAGAGAAGCTGTCAATACTGCGGTATACAATTTCAACAAAGTACACATAAAAGGTGATACCGGTAAGACTCCTTATGAACTATGGTTCGGTCATACTCCTTCTGTCAGATATTTTAGAATTTTTGGAAGTAAATGAAGAGATGATGCATTAGGGAAATTTGATCCTAGATGTGATGAAGGAATTTTTTTGGGTTATTCTATTAAGAGTAAAGCATATAGATGTTATAACATAAGATTAAATAGGATAATGGAAAGCATAAATGTCAAAGTGGATGAGCAAGATAATAATCAAATCAGATCATATGACTATGGACCAAAAGATGAGATTGTTAGATCAGAACTGGTTGTGCAAGATTTAGTTCAGAGCATTGATCTAGTTGCTTTGGTAATATAAAAAAATTCCACAATGACTATTGACAAGTAGAAAGAGTCAAAAAGTCAAGATAATTCAAAGACTCCCAGGTATGTAAAGTTGAATCATTATGAAGATCAGATCTTTGGAGATAACAGGAAAAGTTTGATGATAAGAAGAAGGTTAGTTGTTGAAGAGGTGTGCTTAATTTTTCAAATTGAACCAAAATATTTTATTGAAGAAAGCAAAGATGAGAATTGGATGAGAGCTATGGAAGAAGAATTGAATCAAATAGAAAAGAATAAAACATGGGAATTGGTTCCTAGGCCTAAAGATAAAAAATGTTATTGCAACTAAATGGGTTTTTCAGGAATAAATTAAATGAGGAAGGTTAGGTTGTAAGAAAAAAGGCTAGATTGGTTTGCAAAGGATATTCACAAGAAGAAGGAGTTGATTATGATGAAACTTACGCTCTGGTTGCTAGGATTGAAGCGGTAAGACTATTTCTTGCCTATGTTGCACACAAGAACTACAAGGTATATCTGATGGATGTTAAATGTGCATTTTTGAATGGAAATATTGAGGAGGAAGTCTACATTGAGAAACCTGATGGATTTTCATTATCAGAGGACAAGTACACAGTTTGTAGATTGATGAAAGCTTTATATGGATTGAAACAATCCCCTAGAGCATGGTATGTTAGATTAGATAAATATCTTTCAAAGCTTGGTTTTAGCAAAGGTAATGTTGATAATAACTTATATTATAAAATTGAGCATGATGGCATACTGATCATTGAAGTCTTTGTTCATGATATCATTTTTAGAGGAGAAGAGAATGTATGCATGAAATTTGCTGATGATGTGAAGAATGAATTTTAAATGTCTATGATTGGAGAGATGAAATCTTTATTAGGTTTGCAGATTACTCAAACTGATAATGGTATTTTCATTTGTCAAACTAAGTATGTGAAAGAATTGCTTAAGAAATTTGGTCTTGAATATTCAAAACATGTTGGTACTCCTATGATAACCAGTTGAAAATTGTCAAAGGAAGATGAATCTCCTAGAGTGAACCCATCTAGATACAAATCAATGATTGGTGGATTACTGTACTTAACTCAGACCAGGCCAGATATAATGAATTTTGTATGCATTTCTTCTAGATTTTAGTTTGATCCGAGAGGAAGTCATGATATTGTTGTTAAAAAAATATTCAGATATTTGATGGGAACAACAGAGTATGGGTTATCGTATCCAAAGGATGATGATTTTAGATTATGTGCCTATACAGAGTCAGATTGGGCAGAAGATGTTGATGATAGGAAGAGAACTACAAGTGGTGCATTCTTTCTTGGGAAGAAATTGGTTTCATGGCTTAGCAAGAAACAATGACGCACTTCATTATCTACTATTGAAGTTGAATATGTAGTTGTTGCAACTAACTGTACTCAGATCTTATGGATGAAGAAAATGTTGAAGGATATAAAAAGTAAATTATGATGAGCCTATTGTTATTCACTATGATTATGCTTCTACTATTGATATGTCAAAGAATTAGGTATATCAAAACACATTTCTATAAGGTATAATTTCTTGAAGGAAAAGGTTGAAGCAAAGGAAGTCAAATTGGTTTATGTGCCTACTAAGGAACATGTTGTAGATATTATAACAAAACCATTGCCTAAAGATACTTTTGAATATCTCAAAGATCAGTTGGGGGTCACCACCCCTCCGATAGAGACTTAGAGATGCAGGGATGCATCAATCCGGTGAGCTTATCAAAAATATCTTATGATCTAGGTTGATGGGATGATGCTTCTGCTTAGGGGGAGTAGACAGTTGTTTGAATTGGCATCAACCCTTTGTCATTGATGTCAAAGGGGGAGAGGTGTTCATGTGAAAATTATAAAATCTTAGGGGGAGAGATATTTTGTTGTTTCTTGATTGTTTGGGGAGATTGTTGGCATTCCTTGGCACTTGGATGTTTTTCACATTCATTGTTACCATTAATGCAAAAGGGGGAGATTATTGGTAATATGCTGAAATTGTTTATGTGTTGTCATTGATGTAAACATTGTTCTTTGGTTGGACATGGTTCTTTACCGGTTGTTTATTGCTATCCTAGTTGGTTCCTATTCTGGTTGGACTTGGTTATCAGTGATTTTGATCAGCTATGATCAGATTGGTTGTTTTGATTTTGGATGGTTATTCAGGATGGTTATATGCTTGTCGCATTTGGATGGTTCTTGATTTGGTGCTCTGGAAGCAATCACTTATGTTCTGGATTACCAGTTGATATTTCCTAGTACTGGTTGGCTTTACCGATTGGTGATATTCGATGATTTGGTTAAGTGATTTTGGTCCGGCTTATAGAAATGGTTCCTAACGTGTTGAAGATGTTCTTGATCATGTCCTACTGGTGTGATGATTTGATGATCCTATTTGGAACCGGTTGGTTATTCTATGTTATCTGCATTGAGGGTTTCTACTGGTTGGTGAAAAGTGTTGATATAGGTCTTAGAAAAATTTCGGCAGATATAACTATTTCAGAATTTGAATTAGGTCCATGCTATGTAATTACGGTTTATGGGTTTAGGGTTTAGCCGACCTTGTTATCAAGGTTGATGATCTATATATATATATATATATATATATATATATATATATAGGATGATAATATGATGAAGCAATACGAATCTGGTTAACTACTGAGAGGGGGGGTGAATCAGTAGATAGAAAACAAACTAAACTTTCACCAAAATTAATCCCAACTCATAAATCAATCACTGAACTAACCGGTTTAGACACTAACAAAAACTGATACTGCACTGTCAAACTTTACCGGTTGAGCAAAACATCAATAATACAGTGTAACAGATCTGATACTCATAAACCATTTAACCAAAACATTAAACCACTTTACTAACATCACTAATAGCTCATTTCAGATCACTTCTGATCATCTAATCACATCTAAGTGGATTTACCGGTTAGCATGTTAATCATATTAAAACATAACCACAAAATCATTCACCACTTGACATGATGATTTTTTATGTGGAAACCCAAATGGGAAAAACCATGGTGGGGATGAATACCCACAAGTATTATGAACTCTTCTGAAGTTCGCCCTCTTAGGAGCCAAGCCTTGTTATAAGCTTATACAATAATGTCCTATTAAGAACAAATCTGGTTAGGGACCACTCGATTAAGGGATTGACTACAATACCTTGTTAAAGGCAATACTCTATTAGAAGTAACCTTGATAAATAATTTCAAATCCAAGCTAATGGATCACCTGGTTAGAGGATTTAAACAACACCAAGCCTGTTAAAGCTTACCCGGTTAGGGGATTTAACTGTTGTAATGGTTAGAGAGCAACAGGGTTTTGATTGATCTAGTAATAGAACTATTTTTCTTAGTTGGGTCCTTTTATGCTCCTATCTACCTTCAAAACATTCTACAGACACTCCTTCTAGTTCGGCAATAGTCACACTACCACACTTAACAAAATTGCCAACACTATTACAAAACAACTCATCGACCTTATAAGCAAATACAATAGGTTGGTAACACATCACAGAACCAAAAAATCTCATAGAGATTACAAACATCGGTTCAATCATGACCACTAGATTACATAGCAATCAACTACACATTGTTCTAGACAACTTCTACCACTCCTAGATCATTGCACATCGAATCCTGTAACTCACCATGCAGTTTCCACTTCATGCTATGCATCTGCTCATTCCCAAGATAAACAGTTATCTTCACGCACCAAAAAGACTTTGAAACTCATCACGTGCATCATGCATATGTGGCATCTCCATCTTTGATCACCATTCAATCATAGATCAACATAACCAATTCACCAAGCTCCATTAGTTAGGGTTTGGCATATCAACTAGTTGGGGTTACCAGTTGATCACTCTTCTTTCATAACAATATCGGTTTTCATCATTGCTCTAGTACCGGTTTCATAACAACATCACTAATGATTTGCAATACAACTCCATTACCAGTTACTATTGACATCAATGACAACACTTAGCTTCATCAATACAATGTTCATGCAGTGCCAACAATCTCCCCCTTTGACATTTATGGCAATACAAATATCAATACCCTTTTGATTGTGATGATTGAGAGTAATGCAGATACATAGGTATAGGAATCCTGGTTTACATTTTTCCATGTACTCTCCTTCAACTATGTCTCCATGTCTTCAGCTGGTAACATCATGTGCAGTTCTTCTCCTCATCAATCATATAGTTCTTCTGCTCTACAATTCTTCTCTCCCTTTGACAACAATGCCAAACTGAATACCAATATCAGCTGGTAAACCATTCCATGCTTCACCGATCTTCAACTAGTTTCTCCCCTTGTGAAGTAGCTCCACTCTACACCAATCCTTCTTCAAGATTTCAATAAGCTCTGAGACTGATGTCCTCCACATTGACTTAATTGACCTCATGCAGGGGTACAACCCCTAACTTACCTCTAAGATACTCAAAAGTAGCCGTAGGTAAAGGTTTAGTAAATATATCCGCTAGTTGTTCCTTAGTAGATATGTTCTCCAATGACACATCTTTACTTTGCACTTTTTCTCTCAAGAAATGATACTTCATATCAATATGCTTTGTCCTTGCATGCAACACCGGGTTCTTAGAAATATTTATTGCACTGGTGTTATCATAGAAAATCCTTACCAGTTCTAAAATCTTCAACTTGAAATCTTCTAGAATGTGTTTCATCTAGATTGCTTGCGTGCAATTCATATACGCTACAACATATTCAACTTCTGCAGTTGACTCTGATATACAAATTTGTTTCTTGTTTCTCCAAGATACTAGCCTTCCTCCAAGAAAGAAAGCTCCTCCAGTTGTACTCTTCCTTTCATCAACATTTCCTACAGACTTTCAAATCAAAGTTACCTGAATATGGATACCATAATCCATAGTCAATTGTGCCTTTCAAATATCTAAAATTTCTTTGAGTTGCTACCTTGTGTGTCTCCTTTGGGATTTTCTCAAATCTAACAACTAATTCTACTACATGAGAAATGTTTGGTCTATTGTGGACAACATAATGTAGTTTTCCTATCATTGACCTGTACTCCTTTTCATCCACTAATATAGAATCATCCTCCTTAGACAGTTTATAGCCTATAACCATTGGTGTTCCAACTAGTTTATAGTCTCCCATTCCAAATATCTTCAATACCTCTTTCACATATTTGGATTGTGTGATGAAAATACCATCCTTCATGTGTTGGATTTGTAGACTTATGAAGAATTTTATTTCACCTACCAGTGACATCTCAAAATCATTTTTCATCTCATCAGCAAAACCATGACACATATCATCATTTCCTCCAAAAATGATATCATCCACAAATACTTCGCATAGCAGTATCTTATCTCCTTCTGACTTGAGATATATGTTGTTGTCTTCACTAGTTCTCTGAAAACCTATCTTCACCAAGTGTGAGTGCAATCTTTCATACCATGCTCTTGGTGCTTTCTTTAGTCCATATAATGCCTTATGTAATTTGCACACCATGTCTTTTTCTACAGTTAAAGCATAACCATCTGGTTGTTCAATGTAGACTTCCTCTTCCAATATTCCATTTAGGAATGTTGACTTCACATCCATTTGATATACTTTGAATATTTTGTATGCTGAAAATGCAAGTAGAGTCCTAACTCCTTCCAATCTTGCAACTGGTGCAAATGTCTCACCATAGTCTTCACCTTCTTCTTGTGCATATCCTTTGCATACCAGTCTGGCTTTATTTCTTACCACTGCTCCATCTTCATTCAGTTTATTCCTGAATACCCATTTTGTACCTATTACATTTTTGTTCTTCGATCAAGGTACTAGCATCCAGCTATTGTTCGTCTCAATTTGGTCAAGTTCTTCTTCCATAGCTTTGATCTAGTGATCATCTCCAAAAGCTTCCTTTATTGTTCTAGGCTCAATTGTGGAGATCATACAAGAATTCTCTCTTATTCATATTCTGGTTAACACACCAACATCTTTATCTCCAATAATCTAATTAGGATTGTGATTGAGTCTAACATACCTTGGAATAACATGATCATGATCATCAGGTTCTTCTTCTTCTTCACTTTCTTCATCTTCTACAGAATCTACCTATTTTGGTTGAACTGGTGTTGTAGTATTCATTTCACCAACTTTTGAATTCACTGGTTTTGGTTCCAAAATCAGAATGTAAGTTTCATCTTCCTCCTTATTGATTTCTCCTGAATCTTCAGGAAACTCATCCACTCGGACATTAGAACTTTAATTGATCTTCTTTGTTCGGTTGTTGTAACATTTGTAGGCTTTTCTCTTGGTGGAGTAACCAAGAAATATGCCTTCATCACTCTTAGCATCAAACTTACCAACATAGTCACCTCTTTTGATAAAACATCTGCTACCAAAAATCTTAAAGTAACTGACATTAGGTGATCTACCATACCAATATTCATAAGGAGTTTTATCCTTACCTCTTTTAGCCAGTATATGGTTCATTGTGTAGACAGTTGTACTGACAACTTCTCTCCCAAATGTCTTAGCTACACCTCCTTGTATTATCATAGTCCTAGAATCTTCATCAATTGATTAGTTGTTCCTTTCTACAATACCATTCTGTTGTGGTGTCCTCGGTGCAAAAAATTGCCTCTTAATTCCATTGTCTTCACAATATCTAGTGAATTCCTCTGAAGTAAATTCACCACCTTGATAAGTCCTTAAGAAATTTATCTTCTTACCACTTTCTTTTTCAACTAAGGCTTTGAATGCCTTAAACTTGCTAAAGGCTTCTTCTCTGTCCTTCAATAATGTCATCCACATCATTCTTGAGCAATCATCAGTAAAAATCATGAAATACCGATCACCTTGAATAATCCTAGTCCTTATTGGTCCACAAAGGTTTGTATGAACCAAATCTAGCAAATGTTCTGCTGAAAAAGATTTGATCTTGAAAGTTGAGGATGCCATCTTCCCTAACTGACATTCGTTACATAGAGAATTCATCGGTTTGTCCAACTAAGGCAAACCTCTTATAGATTTGGACTTACTAACTTTTACAATGTTATCAAAATTTACATGACAGAATCTTTGATGCCAAAGCCAACTATCTTCTACTTTTGCAATTAAACAACTATTGACTTTAGACCTTAAATGAAACAAGTTACCTTTTGTCTTCTTACCAGTTGCAATCAGTTCACCTTTGCATTCATAAATTTTGCACATCCCATTCTTGAATTCTAATGGATAACCTTTGTCATTGAGTTGAGCAACACTGAAAAGATTGTGTTTCAGTCCTTCAACCTAGTAGACATCATTTGCACTACTTTTACCATTCAAAGAGATGGTTCCCTTTCCTTTTATCATGTAGGGTGATTCATTCCCAAATCTCAAATTACCTCCATCAAACTCTCTCAAAGTAAGTAACTTACTCCAGTCACCGGTCATGTGGTGTGAACAACCACTGTCTATAATCCAATCATCAAAACTATCCATGCGAGAGACTAATGCCTTCTAATCTGATGTCTCTTCTTTAATGGAAACAAAGATAATGTCCTCATTGGCATCTTCTTCAGATTCATCATCTGTAATTCCTCCATCTACTGCAATGAGACAATCTCTTTTACTTTTTCCTTTATACTTCTTGAACTTCTCATGTTTCGGCTCATTATCTCCGTTTGGTTAGTTAGCAACAATATGTCCAATCCGGTTACATGCAAAACACTTCAAAGGTAATTTACCTCTGTACTTACTGGTACCTCTGGGTAACCGCTTGGCCAACAATTCTTCAAGCTCAATCAAACTACCTTCATCATCAACCTCTCTATTGGATCTAGACTCATGACTGTAACTAGCTTCTCTCCTTTTCCTTACCGGTGGATTTGATACTGAAGCTTTGAATATAGACTCTTATCTCTAAACACTTCCATCAAACCCATTTAATTCAAATGTTGTTAATTTACCAATGATGGATTCAAGAGTTACCTTTGATTTATCAATAGACTTGAGTTTCTGAATGGCGGCAACTCAAATAGCGTAGACTAGTAGAAGGGTTCTCAACACCTTGCTAACCACTGTGGTATCCTTCACTATACCACCAACACTTTTGATCTTACTGACTATCTCCTTGATCCTCTGACCATACTATTGAATGTTCTCTCCTTCAGCCATCCGCATATCATCAAATTTACCTCTCAAACTCTCTTCTTTGGCAATCTTAACATGCTCATCACTGCTATAGATATCCTCTAGTTTCTTGAACACTTCAAATGTAGTCTCCAATCCATGGACATCAACATACTCTGAATTAGACAAGGAACTGATAATAGCCTCCAATGCTTGATTATTCTGTTGTTGCTCCTTCTTTTGATCATCTGACAAAATCCCACTAGGTAAGTTATATTTAGTAACATGTTCCCAATATTAACTTCCTAAGCTCTTGATATAGATCTTCATCCTATCACTCCAAATTCTATAGTTTTCCCTATTGAATTTCAGACCTTCTTTCTTCATCATGTTCTTCTAGATCTTTACCTCAAGCTATTAGGCTTAAACACAAGAGGACCTGAAATGCTCTGATACCAATTGATAATATGATGAATCAATAAGCATCCGGTCAACTACTAAGAGGGGGGGTGAATTAGTAGATAGAAAACAAACTAAACTTTCACCAAACTTAATCCCAACTCATAAATTAATCACTTAACTAACCGGTTTAGACACTGTAACAAAAACTGATATTGCACTGTCAAACTTTATCGGTTGAGCAAAATATCAATAATACAGTGTAACAGATCTAATACTCATAAACCTTTTAACCAAAATATTAAACCACTTTACTAACATCAATAATAGCTCATTTTAGATCACTTCCAGTCACCTAATCATATCTAAGTGGATTTACCAATTAGCATATTAATCATATCAAAACATAACCACAAAATCATTCACCACTTGACACTATGATTTTTGATGTAGAAACCCAAATGGGAAAAAAAAACATGGTGGGAATGAATACCCACAAGTATTTTGAACTCTTCTCAAGTTTGCCCTGTTAGGAGCCAAGCCTTGTTAGAAGCTTATACAATAATGTCCTATTAAGAACAGATCTGGCTAGGGACCACCTAGTTAAGGGATTGACTACAATACCCTGTTAAAGGCAATACTCTGTTAGGAGTAACCTTGATAGAGGATTTCAAATCCAAGCTAATGGATCATCTACTTAGAGGATTTAAACAACACCAAGCCTATTAAAGCTTACATGGTTAGGGGATTTAACTATTGTAATGGTTAGAGAACAATGGGGTTTTGGTTGATCTGGTAATAGCACTATCTTTCTTAATCAGATCCTTTTATGCTCCTATCTACCTTCAAAACATTTTGCAGACACTCCTTCTGGTTCGGCAACAATCACACTACCACACTTAACAAAATTGCCAACACTATTACAAAACAACTCATCGACCTTATAAGAAAATACAATAGGTCGATAACACATCACAAAACCAGCAAATCTCATAGAGATTACAAACATATTGGTTCAATCATGACCATTGGATTACATAGCAATTAACTACACATTGTTCTTGACAACTTCGACCACTCCTGGATCACCGCACATTGAATCTTGTAACTCATCACGTGGTTTCCACTTCATGCTATTCATCTGCTCATTCCCAAGATAAACAGTTATCTTCACATGCCAAAAACACTTTGAAACTCATCACGTGCATCATGCATATGTGGCATTTCCATCTCTTATCCCCATTCAATCATATATCAACATAATTGATTCACCAAGCTCCATCGGTTAGGGTTTGGCATATCAACTGGTTGGGGTTACCGGTTGATCACTATGCTTTCATAACAATACTGGTTTCTATCACTGCTCTACTACCAGTTGCATAACAACATCACTACCAGTTTGCAATACAACTCCATTACCGGTTACTATTGACATCAATGACAACACTTAGCTTCATCAATGCAATTTCCATGCAATGCCAACATAGGAGATATATTCATGTAATTTGTATAGGATGGTATGGTATGGTTATGTTTGCATTATCAGAGAGAGGTAATTGTGCAAACAAAGATATATCATTCAGTGAAGGGTTGTGAAGGTTTTGGTATTGCAGGGCAAACATTTGTGCTTAACTGGAACTGTATCAAGCATTAGGAGATGCTACTTTCATAGTTCATTTTCTCCAGATTGTAGTCCAATGTTTATGTAAGTCAATGAGACTTCTCTTTTGTGATGAGCAGTGAGCTCTAGGTGGTTGACCTGATTGCAAGTGCAATCCCCATTGTAATTATTTCACATACTGCTGCAGAAGTATTATCTGACTATGGGTAGGTTTTCCCACCATGGTTTTTCCCTTTACTAGGTTTTCCATGTCAAAAATATTGGTGTTGTGTGATCTGTGCTTTTATGCTTTATCTTTCATTGCACTGTTTATATTGTCCTCCAGTAAATGGTTTATAATCTACATTAATTGTTTATACTTGTGGAAAACTGATTCACACCCCCCCTCTTAGTTTTCCTCTAGTATCAGAGATTCTAACAGTATCTAGAAATATGATAATCTTTTGCTAACATTTTTTAAAGTAAATATCCCAAGCTCTAAGAAAATTTCAATCTACACTATCTTTGAGTTGTAACTACCATTTATAAATACTTATTCTAATTATATTTTTATATTTCATAGTCAAAATTATTCAAGAAAAGGTATCACATTTTAAAAAGTCATCTCACTTTACTATCATTTCATAATATTAATAACATACAAGTCATCATTCATAAAATTAAGGGAAACTCACTAGTTCAAATGGCTGGTAAGGTTGTGTTGAGGCTTTGAGCTTGTTCCACGTAGGTCTAAGGTTCAACTCTTGTGGGCTATGTTTTCTCATTGGCTACACTATTTAAGCCCATGCAACAAACCTTTGGGGACTAGTTTCACCCTATCTCACCTCCTTTGTCACCTTGAAAGTTGACAAAAAATCTTGGGAAAAAAGAGCATCATGTGAGCCCATGCAATCAACCTTTAGGGACTAGTCTTGGCCCATCTCACCTACTCCATCACCCCAAAAATTGACAAAAGGGTAAGCCTAAAGAAATTCAACCTTTGCAGACTAGTCTTGCCCCAACTCACCTCGTCCATCACCCCAAAACTTGACAAAAAAGTAAGCCTAAAGCAAGTCAACCTTTGGGGACAAGTCCTACCCCAGGTCACATCCTCGATCACTCCAAAACTTGATAAAACATTAAGCCTAAAGCAGGTCAACCTTTGGGGACAAGTCCTGCCCCATGTCACATCCTCGGTCGCTCCAAAACTTGACAAAAAAGTAAGCTTGAAACAATGTGCAATGAAGTTGTTGGGCTGCCTTTGGGGACTAGTCTTGCCTCACCTCACCTCCTCCATTGCCCCAAAACTTGACAAAAAAGTGAGCTTGAAACAAGGTGCAGTATAATTGTTGGGTTGAGTCACAAAGATACCCCAAGATAAAAAAGTAAAACATGCAAACCATAATTTAATAATATTACACTAATTACAATGTTGATGTTTTTAGAAAAATCACATAATACATATACTTGTCTAAAATATCACCACAATAGTACAAAATTCATTTATTGACATTTTTCTATAATTTATCAACCGACTCCTTAATCGACTCCTTAATCCACACTTGCTAATATTGATAACAGTTTGAAAGACCATATCTATCAGCGGATCTTTCAAGATGTGTTGTTGGGGGCCCACCACTTGTGGTGGAAAATACTCCACTCTTTGGGAGAAACTGTTCCTGCTAAATGTGACTTGCCGAGGGCCGTGGATCCTGGCAATGTTATTTTCTAGAATCGTCTCCATCTTCCTCCTCTACAAGGCTATCTCATGAGAAATATATGCAAACACCCTCTTCAAAAGATAAACAATGTAGGGAGGTGAAGTCCTCCTCTGCAGGGCATTCTCAAAATCAACACGGATGGGTCTTCTCAGGGAAATCCTGTTCCTACTAGAATTGGTGGAGGTGGTAGAGATAGCTCGGGGACTGTTCAGTTTATTTTTTCTATTTATAAAGGTCATTATACTAATAATTTGATGGAGACTCTTTCTATTTTATATGTTGTGGAGTGTGCTTGTGCTCTTGGATGGAGCAGACTCTATTGTGAATCAAATTTGAAGGTGGTGGTGCATTTGTTGACTCGGCAGCATTCTGCAGATGTTAGTTGGCAGTTAGTTTTGATTGTTAATTAGATTCTTAATTTGCATGTGTCTTTGGATTTTATACTTTCACTCATATTCCTCAGGAGTGGAATGGAGTAGTGCATTGTTTAGCCAAATGGGCTTCTAAACAAATGTTAAACTGGAATATTGTGGATAAGGGTCAATTACCCCTGGGTTTGTGGCAACAGTTAGATCATTTTATGGAACTTGATTAGATTGTTTGATGTCCCTGCTTTGTATTTCTTCTTGTTTGAATAAATTTTAACCCCTCTTTTATTTCAAAAATCCAATAACTTACTAATGCATACGTAGACAATATATTAAACAGTGAAGGAATGAACAAGTTACATATCTTTTTATGTAGAGTTACAAGATGTTAATGTAGAATATTTTGCACAGAATATTCCTTTAGATAAGTTTGCTAGTTTTTAAGAGATAGGATTATGATTGCTTAGTTGTGCAATCTTGCATGGATTTTTCCACTCTTGCATAAAGCTGAAAGCCTATTTTCTAGTTAGTTGTTGCCATTTTAGATGGCTTATCTTTGCGTTATATATTGTACTCATTCCTAAATCAATCAAGCACTTTATTCACAATTTTTTATTTCTTCTCAATTTATGCAATTATGTAATTTGCAGCTCTAACAGTATTCCTGGTTTTCACAGGTTTAGCAAATAATTTTACACAAGATACGAGTCATCTATATCAGCTCCCATTTTAAATAGATAAGATGATATGTAACATAATAAATCCTATGCATGGAAAAGTCTTTAAATATTTAGCAAGGAGTGATATAATATGCAGGGATTATGTTGGGCTCGATTCTAGTAGTGTATAGATACCAGTCATCTATATAATTGAGACATGACTGAGTTGACTTCATACTTTCATTTGCATGGCAATCACTAATCACTGTGGCTTAAAAGATAGATTATGTTTCTATAATAACTATATGGATGCTTTCCATTAGACTTATCAATTGATGAAGGATAATCCTTATTTTATGTAAGGTATTGATGGACAAAGCTTTTGAACGAAACCAAGTTTATACTCTACAAATGCTTTTGCTACTATAACTTTGACTCCACCGAAGGCTTCTTTCTCCTTAATCCTATGTGGATATATCTAAGCTATCAGATATAATAATAGTCATTAAATATAGTCTCTACCTTTCTATTCGCTCCTCCCTCTCTCTACACACTCTGCTTTCTTCTCTCTTTTTCCTATCCCTAATTATTGTTGATTCAACCTCTCCTCCATGCAGTAAGATGTGTATGTTACAAATGAAGAGTATGCCAATTCAAGAGGGAGGGATGGAAACTCCATTCCCTTGCAATAGCATCTACTACTTTACTTAATTTCACCTCTTATTAATTTGCCTTTGATTTGAAAACAATCAAATCATTTATTTAATTGTTACTATTAAACCCATAAGGAAATCCTTCATTCAAAAGATATATTCTTATATCTAATTATAAATAAATAATGATATCTAAAAAAATTGTTTTAGTCCATTTTTTTGAAATGAATTATATTAAAGCAATAAATTTTATTAGTAAATTTAATGAAATCATCAATCAGAATAGTGACTATGTGTATGTGTATTTCATCACAACCAATCACTTTCAAACTACTAGGACACCTCTGTCTTGACAATGTTCTTACCTTGTGATGAATTCAACTTGTCTGACGCACTCATAAAAATAATAGGTAATCATTAATCATGATTAGTACCATAATATAGGAAAAGACAATAACTAAATTTTCCAAATTTCATAGTTATCCAAAGGATCTACAATTAAAAGTTGATGTGATTTTGTTTTAAGCCAACTCATAGGGTTTGAATTCTATAGTTGATTTCTAGGTGGTATTGTAGGCCCATATTGCTTCATGTAATTTCCATTACAATATTATATTACCAGAAAAAAGAAAAAAAAGATTTTATGTGATATCTTTTAGATAGATAAATCATTAAATATTTTATACTTTGGACTATATGTGAATATTTTATATGATGAATATGATGATAAAAGTTTTATATTTTATAATTTAGATTACATGATGAAAATAATGATAAATATTTTATTTTATACTTTGGATTATTTAAGTCTTTATCAAATATCATGGTTGTTCAAAGGATCTACAACTCAAATTGGATGGATTTTTTTTAAAACCAACTCATAGGGTTTGAATTCTATAGTTGATTTCTAGGTGGTAGCGTAGACCCATATTGCTTCGTGTTATTTTTATTATAATATTGTATTGCAAAAAAAAAAAAAAAAGATTTTATGTGCTATCACATAGATAAATATATGATCATAAATATTGTATATTTTTTATTAATATATTCTATTTAAATTTACATTAATGAAGATAAAATACTACAATATTCACAAAAAAGGTTAGGGTGGTAAAAGGGTACACCCACGAGAGTCTTAACAAAAGGGCCTAGCCCTAAAACCAAAAAAGCATAACCAACAGGCCAAGTCTAACATGAAATTAAGAAGGTATGGCCACTCTTGAAGGTGGTGAAGGATCATTATCTTTTGGTTTTCCCAAAACATCCCTAGGGGTAGAGTCATCAATAGGCTCCCAACTAGTGAGAGTTTTTTTTGTAGCGTTTTCTTCTTGTGATGGTTGTTTATGAATAAGAGAGATGGCTAGAGGCACATGGGAAAACTTGTTGGTGTTAGGCCATGAAGATCATGGGTGAGATGGTTGCGACCATCCTCTATGAGTAGTAGACTCTTGAGGGTTTTGAGGAGCATGACCACGTGCAAGAGTCATAGTCACCAAGACTATCCCATCTAGAGGAGCAACTACGACCATGTTGACACCCGTGAGGAGAAATAGGATCATGAGGAACCCCATAAATGATGTAGGGGGAATTTCCCCTGTGATTGAGGAGCTCTTGCAAATGGCCCACCTTAAGTGCAACTTTTATAGTTTGCACTTGAATTTTCATGAGCATATTTGAACATATTATAGATTTTGAATACAAATAAAAATCTTTTTTTTAAAGCAGTTTTATTGAATCAAGTTGCATTTTTGTCTTTCCAAACACTAAATATAATTTCCACCTTGAAAATATGTCATATATGAGTGAATGTGTGAGGGAGATCAAGTTAATCTCTAAAAAGAACAATGTGTCGTGAGAAGGGATTGGGTTAAAATGGCTTGAAGAAGTCATGCATCGAGTTACAAGATTGTTGAGCCCATGGAAAAAACCAGAGTAAGTGTTTCAAAGACTCAATTTGGCCATAGAGAGGATGATTGGGAGGAAAAATGCCCATCTAAATCAACTACATCCCCAAGAAAGACCTTGGTATATGATACAATAAGTAAAATGAGCCAATTTAGGCTCAAGACTAGCCTCCCAAATTCCTTGGAACTTTTTTTGCTATAACCCATGAGAGAAATATAGTTACCAATGATAATTGAGTTGGTGTGACATAAGAAAGTGAGGAGCGAGCCACAAATAATCCTTTGTTGATCTATATCTCTAAAAAGGTGTGTTTGGATACCATTTCCAATCCTTCCACCATAAACTAACACTCTGAACTCCTAGTTTGTGGAGCGTCGAGGGGAAAATAAATTCAAGAATCAATTAGTGAGTAAGATGGGCTTGATATGAGAGCCTAAATTTAGCCTTGAAATCAAGCCAAGAGATAAAATTCTTTGTGGTAGGATGGATAAGATCCATTGAGTATTTGATGCCTCTTTTAAAAATTTAACGCAAGGCTTTAGTCCAAGGGGAGAGGACCAAAGACCTCCCTTGAATGTTGAAGAGTTGGGACTAGCAAATGGAGTATTGATTGATAAACAACCCACTATTAAAGCCATCTCCATTTCAAATTAACCATGGTTTAAGCAACTCCCAAGCTTTTCAGATGTTCTTCCCTTTAGAGTTGGATAGATGATTCAGTGTCAACTGCCACTTGGGTTTTCTGTAGGGATTTTAATATGATTGAGTCTCCACGTGACAATATTGTCTACTTTGGATTATATGATGATAATGAAAATAAAAATAAATATTGTCATGCATTTTATATAATGACTTAATTTTTATTAATATAAATAATTTTAAACTAGTATATATATCTTTACAAAAATATATCTAAAATATGTCCAAAGTTATTCTTCGAGAGGTGCCTATTCCAATTATATATGGAAAATTTAATAAAAATAGATGCCCCAAGATAAATATCTCTCAATGTATTTTTCATAGATTTTTGTAAAAATAGAAATGTTGGTTTTTTATTTTTTTGCTTAACAATATCTAAAATAAGAACATAAAAACATAAATTATTCATCCTATAAACATGGACTAATAATATTAACATACAAATTTCACCATTACACTATGCTAATACTATAGATATACTAGCATTCCTATATTTAAAAAAATATGTGTAAAGTACGCTGAGAGATATATTTGATTGAAATATAACTTTTATTAAAATGTATTGTTATTGAACACTCAATCTTAAGACATTGGTTGTTTGTATGCAAAATAAGTGTCTTGTATCTAAATACTTCCAAATTTGAAATTAAAAAATAATACATTCAAAAAATAAGAAGAAAAAATTTAAATTTAAATTAATTTATTTAATTTGACACTATTATGAAATATATAATTATGATGAAACTTTATAATATTATAACTATATAATTTATTTGTACTTTTAAAAAAATGATTGATACAATTATCTAAGGAGAATAAACTTGAGTGGATTACTAAATTCTCAATATTTGTGGAGAGTTTGGTAGTAATTTTACAAATGGTAATTTCATTGAATTTGTATATTTTTTACATTAATTATTTTATAATGCTTTGAGCCTATTTTCTTATCTTTTCTACTTGCAACTTGTCTGTTTTTTTGTTTTTTTTCATATTGAAGTCATATATGAATGGTGACATAATACTTGGTCCTTGTAAACATTTAATTTTAATATTAATTTTAGTAGGGTTAGGGTTCAATTAGGGTTGTACTTTAATTCATTTACGACAATGTTTAATTAGGATTAATGTACAATCATGCTGAGGGTGAGAAATACAATTATAATAGTCTTAGTTTTAAAAATAAGGTTAAAGTTAGGGATAAAGTTACAATTTTAAAGTTATAATCACATTTAGGTTTAAGTCTAGGTGTAGAGTACAATTAGGGTTAAGCTTAGGTTTATGGTTAAGGTTGGGATTAGAGTTAAAATAAAGTTTTTATTTAATTATAGTCTAGACAGGATTACTATTAGCATTAGGGTCGCTATTACAATTATGATTTTATTAGGGTTAGGATTCAATAGGAGTTCGATTTCAATTACTATTAGGGTTAGGTTGAAGGTGAAATTAGGGTCTTGATGTAAGTAGGGTTCAAAGTTTGGGTTATTCATTTAACCCTCTAAATGTTAACACTAATTATAATGGGCTATTTAAGCTTTTCCCTAACCCTAGAATTGAATTGTAATCTTAAATCTAACCCTAATTGAACCCTAAGAATAACATAGCTATAACCTTAATTGAAACCTAACCCCAATCGTAACCATAAATGAAACATAAGTAAAATTGTAATTGTAACCCTAATCCTAATTGAAACATAAAACTAATTCTACCCTTTATTGAATTCTAACAATAACTACAAATGTATGTGACATTTAATCATCAATATACGCTAATACTAACCCTAATTGAACTCTTAACTACTGTTGTAATTGTAATTGTAATTATAACCCTAACCCTAACCTCAATTGTGACCCTAAGTCAATGTAACTATAACCATAATTATAATCTATCCCCATGTTAACTCTAATTGTAATTGACATGTAATCCTATTCAAATTCTAGCATTTCATGAGAGTGTATAATGTTGAGGAATTATAATATAATATTTCATTTCCTAAAGAAGATAAAAATTAAAACATAAAATGCACATGAAGGTTGGAAGACTTATAACACAATTTTTTTTTCCCAAAGAACATGATGGTCAATAAAAGAGAAACCTTTTCAAGACTATCTCTAGTATATTTAGGATGTTAGATTCTATATTTTTTGGTAAGACAAACTATGACAATATAATGTTTTGTTCACACTTTACTTTAAGATTCATTTATAGCTTATAATATTTTTTTTTATTAAAAGCAACAAAACAAGGGTGTTGACCCTATATACAAACAACCTATAGGCGGCATAAAAGAAAGGCAACAAAACAAGGGTGTTGACACTATACAAGCTCAATTCAAACAGGTCATTAACACTAGGTCAGAAGACCACTATTAAAAGGCCTACCCAACCATCACCAACATAATAGCATAAATTAAGGAACCCACCTCAAGAGTGGGGAGAAACAACCACAAATCAACACATTAGAGTTTGGGGGGAGGCGGGGGAGGCAAAGGGGAGACTTACCTTTTGACCTAAAACAAACAACATTCAAACAATACTATTAGGAACATCATTGCAAGTGGGATCAAGCAAGGAAATTCCCTCAGGGTGATAGTCATCACCTAGAGTATATTGTTGTTGTAGAATAGCACTTGTAGCAGACCCACCCAGAGCATACTATTGTTGCAAAATAGGAGCAATAGGAGTAAAAATCTCAAGGCCTAGGGAGGCCACACTAGTAAGATCCAGGGGGCAGCGAAGGCCATAATAGTAGTAAGAGAGACAACTTCATCCTAGGAGGAGTCATCATCAGTGTACGAAGAGTCATAAACATGTGAAGAATCATCAAAATCAAGGGTCTCAACAATTAAATGATTAACACTAGCGTCTTTCCACCAAGTAGCAATACCTTTACAACATGAGAGAGAACAATCTGAAGCTAAGTGACCAATTGAGAAGCATGTATGAAGATGAAAGGGGAGGACCTCATAATCCAGTGATTAAGTACATGGCATGTCCCCAACCATAAGAGCCACATCCCTACAAAGAGGCATAGAGATGCCAATGTCTATTAAAATGAGAGAAAAGTAGAATACATAACTTATAATGTTATTAGATAAAATATTGTTTTTAATTACATAACTTATAACATAATATTATATTTACGCTTTTATTTCATATCACACTTTATAATTAAATATTAGAAAATAAAGAAGAAAAACTATATACATTAAAAATTAATATTTTTTTTAAAAGGAAAAGAAGTCCAAGGGGTTGAGCTTAGTTGGTTAAAGCATTGAGTTCTTAATGTGGAGACCCAAGTTCAACTCCCATGAGGGACACCTTTGTGTAGAATTCTAAGTTGTGACTCTTGGTCTTCCATTGGTTGTATTTGTCTCATTGTTTAAAGTGGATTTCTAAGTTGTGACCCTTGGTCTTCCAATTGTCATTTCTAGTTTGGTGCTCGAAAGGAGCTAGTATTTGTAATAAGTTTGCTCGAAAGGAACTAGTATTTGTAATAAGTTTGTAACATGGATGCTTGAATGAGCAAAAAATGAGCTATGTGATTCTATGATACTTAATACAAAAAAAAGAAAAGAAACATACATAAAAAAAATTAATAAAGAACTTAAAATATTAAAGAATATTTAATTATAATAAAAAAATTTCATTTAATAATAAGAATAATATAAACCATTGTAAAAATAGCATTATATTAGTAGCTTTGAATAAATTTTTATCTTTGATTAAATATAATGGACTAGGGACATCATGTCTTTGGCATTACTTTTCCAAATATTGAAAACTCTAATATTAATATAAAAATCCTCAAAAAGATACCAATTATGTCTTAAAGTACCATAATAACAATATTTTAGTTCTTATTTTTAAGCACCATGTGAAGGCTGAAATGTGGCATCTTAGGCATAGAGGTAATTGAATGTTTTCTTATTCAAAGATTATCATTAAAATAATTCTCATACTTTAACCACATATTCAAATTCATAAATAAAAATAAAAAAGAATGCTTTCCCAACAATTTAAATCTCTCAGTGGTATCAATATGCTACCCTATTTAAATGCCTTGAAAGTTGAATATAGATATAGCTAGATACAAATGTTTCCTCCAAAAATATACTACTAAAAGCCCTATAATAATTTATAAAAAAATAAATTTACATTATTCACTTTTCTCATTCTAATATTAAAATCATTTATTTTTCTCATTCTATATTAAATCATCAAAATATGATCTAAAGTGTTAACGAGAATAATTTATTAATTAAATTCTCAACATTTCAAAAAAAACTTAAAATATATCAAAAACATTAATTAAAACAAAATCCAATGAAGCATTTTGTAAAAGAATAGACAAAGACGTTGTAAAAACTCTAACCCAAAACTTTGTTTTGCCATTTAATGAAAAAAAGCACTAATTAAACACCTTGAGAATTATTAAGAAACTATTAAGAAAGTAGGAAGATTCCAATGCCAAGGCTAATATGTGTGTTTAGTAAAATATGTGTAGCACTAGGGGGTGGAGGGCAAGTTCAGATCCAACATCTATGTATAGCTTTAAAATTGAAAAGTCAAGCATAGGTGTGAAAGTAAAGAAATGAAACACTAATTGACCTTATTAGTGTCTTCTTGCATAGCAATTTTGCTATCACAATTCATTTTCCCAAAAGAATTCATGCAATTGAAATGTTGGGCAATCAATGTATTTCCATACTATAGATGACAAGTCAAAGTGCTCCAAAGCAACTAAATTGTATAATATTATAACCCACAAAATATGAATTTATTTAAACATATATATACAAATTCTTTGCAAGGGAAAAAAAAATAATATCTATGTAAAGTGCAGCGAAGGGAGCCTAAGGAGGGGCGGCTCTATTGAAATAACAAGAGAATAGAAAATAATTTAGAAAAACAGAATTAGACAAGACACGAATACAAATTTCCAATACGGCTATGTCCACTTTCAAGTAGGGGATTTTTTTTTATTATTATCTCTTTTTTGTACATACATACAACAACTGCTTTTGCTATCCAATAATAAATTAACATAATTATATTATTCATATTAAGATAAGTCTTCAAAGGAAGAATGCCAAGAGTCTAATAATTGGAGGGAAATGAGGTGACCATTGAGTTCCATATCCAACAATCTCCCACTTGAAACCCAACCACTGTTGCAAACCTCCAAAGGTGTTCCCCCACTTCAAGCATATTGTCAAAGCTTAATAATGCTGAGATAAGTCCTACAAAACTTGAACTTCTCCACGCATCAGTCGGATTCACCTTAATATCAATCTCTTCAACTTGCAGCTTTCCCTCTTCCAGCACACTTCAGATGAAGCGATACCACAATTCAATGTGCTTGTTTCAATTGTGAAATGCAACATCCTTAGCCAAGTGAATAACATTGGTGTATCACACAACAAATTGAATATATGTTGTTTGTAGCCCAATTCACCCAACAACTATTGTAACCATATTATTTTCTTTCCACTATTAATCAGAGAAATATATTCAGCCCCACTTCACTAGTTGCCAATGAGTTTGACCCAAATTGTTCATAAATCTACTCACTACTCTCTATGAATTACCATCTAACATCCTCTGCGAACTTTTAAATTGAGATGACATTAACAAATTTTGACTATGTGTGGGATCTTGATCAACACCTCCAGGCATGGGTTGTAAATTTTGCACAAATATTAATGGTGGGCATGGTAGATATGACATGTACTACTCATATTGTAAGTGTGGGTCTTGCAGCTGTTGTGATAAAGAAGATCCAATAGGATGTTTCACGGTATCCACCTCACAAAAGGATGAGTGAAATACCCGATTCATGCTAGATCATCTCCACTCGTAGATCGTGGAGAAGACAAATGTTGTGTGGAGCGCAACAGACTTCGTTGCATGATAATGTTTTCGAAAAGAATGTCATTTAAATTTGGCATAGAGTATGAGAAGTTTGGAGGCTATGTGAACATAGATGGAGCCTGCATGGTATTCCCAATGCCCCACCATTTGATTCAACATGGTTTTCATGTGCATTAGTGCATACTAAGTGAGGTAATAATAACTTAGGGTGTGGAGATAAATTTGTTGACTGATGGTAGTTAAATAGAGTGTGTGGAGTTGAAAGAAGAGACTATTGTAGATTCTTAAAATTTGATTAATCTAATTAATTAAATTCTATTATTCTGTATGCTTTTAAATTAAATAATTAGCATTATTCCCCTTTTAGCTAATTAATTCTATTAATTATGCCATGACCTTATTTGATAAATTAATGGATATTCTAAGACCATTTAATTAATTAAATCCCCTTTAGCCCTTCCTCTATTAAATAAAATAAATTTACTTTATTTTATTTAATTCATTAGCCTTTTATCCTCTCCCATTAATTAATTCTTAATTAATTAATGTCACCTCCTATTCCCATAAATTAATTAATTCCCCCCTTTTTCCATCTCCTTATTTGAATTAATTCAAATTCAAATATTCCTATTTAGGGCACATGGCTCCTAACGCTTAACCACCTAACCCAACCTAACCCACCCCCTATCCTTACCTTTGGGTTCCTAACCAACCCTATCCTTCCAAACCGACCCTCCCTCCTAACCTCCATGTGTGCACATTCCTCCTTATTTTCCAAATATTGGAAAATATCCCTTTTGGGTGATTATTACCCAAAAATACATGTGTCCTTGAGGACACATGTCATCTCATCCCAAGAAATGTGTCCCTCCCTTGGGATACTTGTCTTTTCCCCTTGAGTCAGGACAAGTGCGGAACCCTCTTCCACATGTCTCCCTTTGGAGTGTCACTTGAGGACAAGTGTTTCCTTCTCCCATCCTCTTCTTCTCCTCTCATCTCCTATTTAACCCCCCTCTCTTTCCTTTGCATTTCATCCACCTTCATTCAACTACATCATTTCTGATAAACTTATAAAGCACTGAGAGGGGGAGGTGAATCAGTGACAGCAAAAAAATACCACTTTAAACACTGACTGGTAGAGATACTTAACAAGTTTACTAAACACTATGCATGCAATCCAAAATGATATTAAAGCATCCACAACAAGTAAAACATCCACCATAACACAAGTGTTTATATGTAGAAAACCCAAATGGGAAAAACTACGGTGAGATGGAACTCACAAGTTAACTATCTGTAGTAATAGGTAACTAACCGGTTAAGGTGTAATGCCCCACTAGGAAACCCCGAAGGGATTAAACTAAAACACAAGAATAGAGTGCAAATATTTTATTTTATTTTAAGTTAAAATAGAATGATGATACATTGAGTTAACATTAAGTTCAGATTACACAACAAAAGACTTAACTCACACCTAAGGGTTTCCCAACGTGATTACTTGGTTCATCACTAACTCAACTCATGCTAATTACTTCAATTAAGTAGATTAACTTAATGACATAATTATACTTAAACAATGGTTAAATTTATTCGATAGGTTAAAATATAGATAACATGATTAAGTTCATTCATGCAATTTAACCATACATTACATCCAATCTTAAATTAAAACATATGCCATACATTTAATTTCCATACATACTTTGTTTGCATTATGAGATAATAAATATTTTGCATTTCACTAAACCTACATTCTTCATGATCCATATTACTGCATTTAATAACTGCATGCATGCATTTAAGATTAATATCATCTAATCTACATTATACATTTTAACCATAATGTCATTCATACATCCAAAATAAAAAGGAACTTGATGAACACATACACCATTCAACACCAAATTGATATCGAAGTTCACCCCTAATGGGCTACATCTCTGGGTCTGATCAACTGCAAGACCCCTATAATAATTAATAGGGTGAAGAATACATAAGGTTCACATCAATTATAATCCTGCCATCAAGGCATACAGAAACAAATATAATACATACGACCACATCGGTCCAAGAGATACATGAATGATCCAAGAAGGAGAAAGAGGATCCATCTGAAACATAAAGTGGGGCAATACAAATGAACAACTGAAGTACCAACGAAAATAAGTCCTCGCAACCCATCATAAGCAACCCATGGTCTATCATGAATATTGGGTACTCTCAAAGACATAAACAGTCAGAAATGACTCCACAATAGTGCTCCTAGCAAAAACAACACAAACTGCACACTAGTGAACAAAAGGGATGAGTGTCATCACATAGCTTGGTATGGTTACCCTAGCAGGCCTCCATTGGTCTCGGCCCCATCTACTAGGTTACCCTAGAAACCTCTCCTGAACCTCCGGCCCCATCCAAGTCTCATGTGGACCCAGCACATCCTTTCATGAAGACAAGGTTGTTGGTTTGCCATTTCAGGCCTTCTCACTACATCCTGAGTCTATACTAGCACTCATCCCATGCGTGAGGCATAATTATCTTACTTAGAGTTTTCATCTACTGATTCCCTAATATACTATTAAGTTATCACTTATTTAGAAACACTTTCAATGGGTTACCCTACTACCACTTTGGGCGCGACCCCCACTCGAAAGCCACTCTCCCATATGACACTAAACCACAATCAAATGAACTCCTAAAACTAAGGTATACACAAGGACTAGAATACAGAGTTCAATACGATGGGTATTAGAGTATTTGAGTATTTACTTGATTAATTAAACAATATTTGTTTAATTATTTAAGTTCCCTTTATCTCTTTTACACTTAAGCTAACTTTAGGTGCATAATAATTAATTCTTTTATTAATTATTATGTGCAAACCTAGGTTTTCCCTTTTAGGGCTTCTTGACCTATTAAAGGTTAAGTTCTTTCTTTTCATTGTATGAAGAAGAAGGATTATTACATTACACATTTTGTGAATATTGAGCTCTCTCTTTTTTTGTGTATTTCTTTGCTTCTCCTTGTAATAGGTTTTTGTAGCTACATGTTCTTGTTTTGAGAATTTTTGTATTGGAAGCAGATCTGGGGTTTCAGAAAAAAAAATTATGCAACTAAGGATAGGCTTTTTTCTGAGCACTTTGGGCCTAAATGGACCTCACCATCATGCTCAGAAGGCCTGAAAACCCTTATGGTCATATAAAATTTGACCTATTTTGGTTCCTGAGCCTCTGGGAGTATTTTTTTCTCCAGATCCAAGCCGTACAGCCCTGACACGCAATTCGAGAAAAAAATTTAAAAGATATATATTTTTCCTTTTTATGGCATGCAGACCGGATTTTGATTTTTTGGAAAAATCTTCAAAAAAAAAAAATCAAAATAGGGCAAACTAAGAAAAAAAAAAAAATTTGGCAAAAAGTTTTTTTTGGGGCCCCCACGGTACGCAGGGTACTGTGGGGCCCTTGCCTTGTTGTAGGCCTTGCAGGCATTAGTACAACGTTGTCACCGTCCATGCGGGCCTGGCCCCACCTTCGTCGGCTTCCTTTCGGCTCCAACTTCCCCGCCCGACAACCCCCACTACCGCCAGTGGCCGTTTCCCCGCCACCGCTGCTCCCGCTCGCCGCCGCCAATAGTGCCCACACCAGTAGCAACCCACCACCAGCCACTGCCCTACCTGCTGGCCCTGCCGCTGCCCTGAGCACCCCCGCTGGTGGCCATTGCCCCCACCGCCGCTGGTCTCCCCGCCGCCAGATACCACTCCGCCCAGCCATTTCTGCCGCCGATTGCACTTCCCACCACCTGGCCGTCAGTCACACTAGCTCTACCGCTCGGCAGCTGCTCCACCACCGAAGAGCTACCAGAGTGCCACCAGCCTACCACCAGTGAGCCACCAGAGCACCTCCCGACCACCAGACTACCTTTTTTGCCTCTTTCAGGGGGGGTTTGGTTTTTTGGCCTTATCTTGGGCATACGGAATCATTTTTTCAAAAACGAATAGGTGTCGGAAAGTTGGTTCCGAGCCGGACCTTGTGATGTTGGTAATTTTTTCCAATTTTTCTATTTGACTATTTTTTTTCCAGTCAAAGTAAGGTCTCTTTTTTGCACTCCAGGGGACGTAGAATGAGCATCCGAACTCCGTTTTTTGAAAAGTTTATATTTTTGGAAAGTGTGTGTTATGTAATTTCCAGACATATGTGTTTTATTTCTAGATTCTTCTTCTTGCATATTTTATTTCAATTTTTTTCTTTTCAACACTCTAGTGGATATCTTGGTTGTTTCAAGTCTTGGGATCTCTTCTCTAGGTAAGATGTCTCTATTTTGGTTCACGTTTCTATTTCCAGTCTTCTTATCATTGTAGCTTGTATTTATGCAAACGCACTGAGATAAAGTGCCATCATGCATTGTTTACTTGGAATCTTGCACCTCTTGTGCCTTGTTGTACATGCACTATTGATAAAGTGCCATGAGGGGGTTGATGTTTGCCTGTTGTTTGCCATCTTCCTTTGTCCAGTGAGTGTTCCTTCTATGATATTCACCTCATGATGTGTGTCAAGTGAGTGTTCCTTCCACGAAACCATGTACTTTCCTCAGCACTTTTGATGTTCCTCGTTCTTCGTCATGTAGTTCTTCTTGGCTATTCTTTTCAGTGTTCCTATCCCTCTCCCACTTCCGCATTATGGGGAGGTTTGTCCTGTTGGTTCTAATGCTTCCATGGTTCGATTGATCAACTCTTCAGGCTTTGGTGTTTTCATGCCATCTGTATCTTTGATTTCAGTTGTTTGCCTTGTTTGCCTTCTAATTCAAGTAGTGTCATTTGAGGGCACTCATATAGATTACAGTCTTCTCTACCTGGTCATGTTCTATTTCAGTGGAGGTTCTTTAGATCAGCAGTTATTCTTCGACAGAGTTTGCAGATTCTTCATGCTTCAGTGGTGTTCTTTTCCATCTCTTTTTGGAGTAGAGTTTTGTTCTCATGTGGTTTCCTCTATTTCTCCAATTCATAGAGATTTCATTGTATTTGGGTACCTGATCAGACCTTGTTGTCGGGACCCATCTTTCTTGCTTTCAGTAGCTGTTCTAGGTTTTAGCTTCTCCCTAAGTCTATCTTAAGGTGGGGTGTTAGAGTATTTGGGTATTTACTTGATTAATTAAACAATATTTGTTTAATTATTTAAGTTCCCTTTATCTCTTTTACACTTAAGCTAACTTTGGGTGCATAATAATTAATTCTTTTATTAATTATTATGTGCAAACCTAGGTTTTCCCTTTTAGGGCTTCTTGACCTATTAAACAACCAATGCTCGAGATGAAGGACATAACCAGTTACAAACACAAGAAAACAACCAATGCTCGAGATGAAGGACATAACCAGTTACAAACTAACCCCATGACAATATCCAACACTCGCAATCAAGGACTTGCCATTTTTGAAATCAAATGCGAATATAGAAAATTAAACACGCATTAACATTAATCTATAATGACAATCATTTTTCCATATCGCTAAAAATACAAATCGATCAAAGTTTTCTAAATGATCTAAATTGATTACAATTTGTCTACCTTGTTAAGATACATGTCGCCCACGGTTTTCTGATTCAACTATAAATCCATTTACATCATAAAATAAATATCCATACTTCACAATAAATTTAAACCAAAAACTCATTTATAAAATTATATTTCTATGTTATAAATATAAAAATATAATTAAATTTATATATTACTTAACTAAAATTGATATTATTTTTCAAAATGAAATAATCAATTTCCATTTTTTTCTAAACGTAACTTATGTGTTCTAATTTATCCAAATCACCTATATTTTCAAATATATGAAAATAAAATTTAAAAACTAATATTAATAATTAGTTTTCCAACATAAAATAAAACCATTTCTATTTTCCTCTAAAGAAATATCTATTTTATCCTTTTCCCAAAATCAGGTTTATGTCCTTGCATATATATAAAAAAAAAATACAAATTAAATATTAATTAATAATATATACATTAATTAATAATTAATAATTAAAAAATTACCATTTAAATTTTTTTTTAATAAAATAATATTAAAAAATTTTTTTTTAATAAAATAATATCAAAAAACTTCATTTATTTTTTATGTTTTATAAAATTGCAACAAATAGAAGTAGACCCACGTGGACCTCCCTTTCCCAAGGGAAGAGGTTGTTGTGGAGACCATGTCGTGGTCTCCACCCAACCATGACTGAGTGGAGGCCACAACATGGCCTCACAGCCATGGCCTCTCCCCATGGTTTGGGGAAGCCACGACTCTCCCCAACCATGGGTCAAGGGCTATGGTCACAATGAAAGCCCTCCCCATAAAATTTTATTTTAATATAATTTTTTTTAAAATGAAAACCCCCATTTCTTGGGTAGTCTCAGACTGATACAACTCTAAGAAATAAATTTCCAAAATACAAATGATATATATAACCTCCAAACACAAATACACCTAGAAAATCTTTGAGAAAAAAATAACAACAAAGAGGATGCCATTTTCTTTAGGAAATTACCAGTATGCCAAAATATCCAAATTGGCAAAATTTTGCCAGCATAACACTCATGTAGGGCAAAATTGAACAAATTCTTAAAAATAAACTAATTTCTCAATTTAAACTCAAATTTGAATGCATTCACATGGATTTTAAACAAAATTTCACTGTGAACAACCACCCCCAAATTTTGATTTTGAAATCAATTTGAGCAAACCAGAAGTTGATTTGGAAATGGAAATGAAATCAAGGAGGGATAAACTCGAAATCTCATTGCAACTCTTCCTTATTTCACAAAACTAAAGATTTTTCAAACAAAACAAACACAAATTTCTTCCAAATCGAGTCAATAAATTTCTTTAAAACAAAGGAAATTAACCAGAATCTTACCTCCATATGCAATCCTAGAAGTGACTTGATGAAGAGCCCAACCTGCAAGCTCAAGAATTTCTTCCAACAAAAAATGCCCCAAAATTTTTCCATCCCAAAACAACCCTCCAAATTTTATGAAAACCTAAGTTAAAAGGAAATTTTGACCAAAAATCTATTTTTAGGTCAAAATTATTTTTAACCAAATAAAAATCATTTCCAATTAATTTAATATTCAAAAATTGCTTTTCTTTCCAAAATTTGATTTTCTCAAATAAATTAAAATTAACATTTCTGTTTCCAAAATGTTAATGAGGGTCATGGATATTAATTTTCCAATTTCTAATTAACCCTTTCTTTAAAAATGCATATACTAAATTAATTCACCATTTAAAAATAACCATTAACCAAACTTGCTACAAATATGAATTAAGCAATATGATTTATTGATTAATCAAACAAAAGGGTCCTTTTTAATTTAGTCCCTTTAATTTACGTGTAGACACCTAAAATTGTCCTGTCTAATTAAATAAATATTTTATTTATTTAATTATTTTAGCCTAATTCTTCTATTAATTAAATAAATATTTAATTAATTCATTCATTCATTTATCCTCTTCTAACCTCATTTCTTATTTAAATATATACTTTTATTTATTTAAATTGTCTTTCTCCTAAATTCAATAAATACTATTTATTTAATTGATCTCATTTCCTCTATTATTTAAATAAGTCTTAATTTATTTAATTAATTCATTAGCCTTTTCTACCTATGACACATGTCATTCATCTCTTAATTACTACACTACCTACCCTCTTCTTATTTTCTTATTTCTCTACCTACCCTCTAATCTTAGCCGACCATCTATCTTTTACATCTCTTAATCTTATCCCTCCATTTCTTACAGTGTCTTCTATATAAGGAGATACTTCCTTCACTATCAATCCTCCTATCATTCGAATCCCTTCAAGCATTATAGCATTCGAATTTTCATATGCGATCAAGCCTACTTGCCACCACATTTTTGCTCTTTGTTGAGCTCTTGTGCACACATAAAATCTGAGAGCAAATATATCAAGCAAGATCAATGGAGATAGGAAGAATGGAGATTCAAACCCTATTAGACATATGATGGTATCATCTTTGTGATTTTGTTGATTTGCATTGTCTTAGGTAATCTTCATATGTTATGGTGGATCTTTGTTGTTGTTAGGCTAGGGTTTTGTGGTTGAATCTACTTTAGTCTTTCAATATTGTTGTTTCCATTTTTACCATAAACATTTTGGTATGCCCAGTGGGACTCTTGTCCCTTTTGCATTTAACATTTTTGTTGCAGATTTTGTGTTTTTGAAGTTGCAAATCTGACACTTTCCGACAATATTTTGACATTTTTGTATCTGCGCATATCAGAACCGTGTTTTTGTTTTTCCACCGCGTCTGTGATCTCTAGAATCACGTCTATGTTCGACATTATTTTATTTTTTTGCAGATTGCAGGGTCGTGTCGGTGTTCCTGAATCGCGTCGATGCATCTTTCAGTCCTATCTGTGTTTTGGAACCACGTTTGTGTTGCCTAGGTGCGTCTGCGAGTGTTTTAGGCATGTTTGTGATCTTTGACCGCATCTACGTTAGGTTTAATCGCATCTGTGTTTTTGTTTTCTCATTTTTTTTATTCTTGTTCCAATTTTAAAAGCTTTATTTCATCATTTTGGATTTCAGATATGGTTTATTCGGGCTAACATCTTGTGATCTAGCTAACAAATTGGTGCAACTTGTCCTTGAATCAAAACGTCTTATCAAAGGCCCCTTTTTCACAAAGTCTTTTGGATCTAAAATTTACCTAACTTGTGTGCTTGTAGGAGGGGTATTATTACAAAACTACTAACAAACCTTTGTTGCATAAATTTTGGCAAGGGTTTTTTTTATCTTTATTGTGTCTTGTTTTTATAGATTACTAAACACTTCAATTGGTGCACTAAAATTGAACCAATGTCTTTTATGTCTTGACCAATAGGCTCTTTTTTGTTTAATCTCTAGAGGGCATGTCTCCTTGTTTGGTCATTAGGACTACTAGTGAGGAGAGAATGACCCAAGTGGTAGCAAGGAAAACCCACCTCTTCCGAACCATTATAAATAACTATATCCATGGTGAAAGCCATGGGTAACGTGTGTTGATTAGTTCATACTGACACTATGTCTCCCCATAAACTCATTTGATCAAATTTATTTGATTAGTTGTAGGGTGTAGCCCCTACTGGCTGGGAGCCTTTTGTATTTACAGAGCTGAAAGTGACGCATGTATGGCCACATGAGCAAATGCCCTTACTAGTACCTTTTTGTTTTAGAAAGCCAAAATCCTTCTAGTTGTTGGGGCAGGAGGTCGGGCCTCTGGAGCGGCCCACACACATACGGTTCTTAGTAGAGATACAAATTTCACTATGGGGAGTTTTCATGGGGATTGGTGCTTGGCTACCCCAGAAAAGTGAATGTCGAGGGTGGAGCCAGTGGGGTCAAGCATCTAAGTATCCGCTTTGAATAGCGTAGTCTCGGGGGAAACCCCATGTGGGATCAACAACTATTGTTCTGGCCAGCCATAAGAATTGTACTTGTCTTCTTTTGAACATTCAAACATTCAAGATTAAACATCAAAACATTGTGTCTTTTGTGTCTTCAAGTGTATGCAAAACATTTTTACATCAAACAACACATTTTATTTGAGCCATTTTGAGTCTAAACACTTGCAAACATTGAGTCCTCATCAACATTGTGTCCTCTTGTCATGAAAAATAGTCAAAAATTCAGATTTGGTCACAACAATAACTTCACAAAATCAGAAAAATTGCACTCAGTTTTTGGAAATGCGTCTATGCAGTGTTTAAACACGTTAGTATCATTGAACCATGTCCTTGTCATCTTAAGAAAAACTGCATTTACAAAATCTCATAAATGCGTATGTGCAGTGTTCAAAAACGTCTATGTTGGGAAACTGCATCTGTGAAACATATAGGCACGTTTATGCTCATCATTGAGAAATACTTACAATCCAACAAACAAGAGCAATCAATTTCAAACTTATTGAGCTTCCTAGGTTATCTCTTCGGGTTTTCATCTACCATTCAACCTATTTCTGGGTCTCATAAAGTTCATCATTGCTTTACACCGTGCATTACATTCACATTTGTGTAAACTTGATTCAAAAGGTCACTTGCTTGTCCTCATCTTGCTTTGTCAACATAGTACATACAACAACATTTTACTAAGTGGTCCCTCATCAAGGTCTATCACCTTTGGGTCTAATTTGGTCTTACTTAGAGTTAAGGTCAACTTACCTCATCAAGAGAAACTATCATATCTTTATGCCTAATCTACTACATACATACTTGGTCTTACACTTTGGATATTGCAAGTACACCTCAGATTCATTTTACATTCCATCCAACTCTTGGTCTTCCATACTCTTTCCATTTTCAGCTAGTCTCACACATCTTGGTCAAGGCCTAGTTCATGGTTGAAACCCGTTCCCAAAAATCTAGGAGAGAAGCTAAAGAGGCTCAAGAGTCTACAAACATGAGTGGCTATGAGTATGATAATGATATCTTTTTCAATTCTGATCATACCACATTACCTGACATGGACACGTATAGAAACACTCAAACAATGATACATACAATGACAATACAGACAACTTTTCCGTACATTCTGCAGAAGTGGAAGACTTTATTATGGATCCCCATTTTAATAGATTGGTTGAGGAAATCAAGAGAAGAGAGACGATATTTCTTACAAGTGATGGCACAAAGTGGAGCTAAGATACCTCATGATTTTGACATGTCTCAAATAATGGAAAATTGACCTATGCAAGAAACTCAACTCAACATGGATCAAAGGAGACCTAATAGTGGAGTTACTAGAGGACCATGTTTCATGCTTGAGTCACCATCATCTTTGTTTCAAAAATCTGAGGTCCCAAATATACATGGTCAATCTTATGATACTCATGAAAGAGCATCTCATGAACAACTTCGTCTATGCAGACCCTTATGGAAATCTTATGCAGATAAATACACTCAATTGCATATCAATGCTAAGGACCAACCTCCAAAACAATTGGATATCCAAAGGCATGCTCAAAATTTGGACACAAGAAAACCCCGTGTCAAATTTGGGGACACTACACAAGAGAAAACTCATGACATGCTTGTAGAATATGATATACATAGACAAAGAAGATATACTATTCCTCATTATGACTCTATACTAGGTTATCCTCATATGCAATATCATTATAGAACCCCTCCTTATGAACATGTTTATGATCAATAGCATCCATATATGCAGTATCCTCTTCCTCCACCCGATGGCTCAGGTATGTGATATGGTCCAAGAAGTCGATCTCCACCTAAGAACAATTTGGAACCTCAAATAAAGGACTCACAAAAGAAGATGGAGGACATTAATACACCAAAGCCAACTTACACAAAGAGAGACATATGTCCCAATCCATTTGATAAGAGCATATAAGACAATTTTTCATAGCTTGCATTGAGGTAGCATCAGAAGAAACCTACTTGATGAGATTGTTCCCACAAAGCTTAGGTGATCAAGCTATGGAATGGTTCTCCCAACTTCCACCTATAATTAAGGCATGGGGTGATCTAGCGAAGGCAATCATACAACATAGAGACAGATATATCAGTCACTACTTTGTGCAACACCAAGCAAAAGGATGGGAAGTAGATTTCATCATTCCTACAAAGATGAAGGAACTTAGCCAATAGATGCTCTTGTGAAATTCCACAAAAATAAATGGTAGAGATATTCACACAAAATGTCAACAGAGAAATTTGTTATGACTTGAGGAAGTCTTGTTTGTCCACTTTCAAGGACGTCATTGATAAATGCTTAGCAACAGAGAAGGTCTTAATTGAATAAGGAGTCATTAAGATATTCAAAGAAAACAAAGAGGATTTTAAAGGAAAAGACAAGCCATGATTTTGGAACAAGAACAAAAACACAGTAAATGATGGCGTTTTCGATGCTAACACAGTGATACCCAAAATCATTCTTTCTAGATCAAGTTATACAAATAACCAAGTTAATACTCAAACAACTTCAAAACCATGAAGGAAATACACTCCATTGGGAGAACTACTTGAATCAACTTTCAAGAAGCTAGTGGCGGACAAGATAATAACAATTCCAGACAATCCTCCATATGAGCCAAAGGTCAAACCAAATTGGTGGAATGATGATGAATAGTGTGAATATCACAAGAGCAAGGGACATAAAACAAGAAATTGTCATCGTTTGAAGAACATTATACAATATCTTATTGATAAAGGTGACATTGAGATCGAAGGACAATCATCCAATCAAGAACATGAGATGTTTAAGGAACCATTCCCTAAACATGACAAGGAAAAAGCCAAAGCCACAGATGAGTAGATCAACTATACCAGAGCATCCTATAACTATGATTCAACTGTTAATCACATTTTGTATGTCTCTACCATTAAAATAAAGGACAAAACACCTGAAAATTTTACCCAAAGACCCAAGGTTGTCTTGAAAGGCATTGGACCTTCTTCTGAATCTACCTCTGAATGTAATGTCACAACTCATCAAGGTAAGGTCACTTTGTAAGGTGCTCCAGCTAAAACCATTGTTTCCTCATCAACCAAACCTAAGTATGATCTGGTAGAATAGTTAGGGAGGATGCCCATGCTGATCTCCATACTAGAACTTTTACGCATATCCCTCACACATAAAGCCATTCTTGACAAAAATTTGAGAGAAACTTTCAAACCCACTGATTTGAACATGGACCAGTTTCAAGCCATGGTGGGATACCTTTCCATTCCACACTCCCTTACATTTACAGAAGCTGACAAAGCACCCATAAGCTAGCCTCATAATGTACCTTTACACGTTGAAGCCTTCCTACACAAACACCAAATAAAACAAGTCCTGATAGATGGAGGAGCCGGTCTGAACATTTATACATTGAACACTCTTAAGCAATTGGGATATTCTGAAAGGGATGTGAATTATAAACATGCAATCATAATTAAAGCATATGATGATGAAGAGCGCTCATCCAAGGGAACAGTCACCTTACCTCTCAGAGTTGGGCCAAATACTAAGGATGTGATTTTTCAAGTCCTTGATCTAGATCTCACATACAACATACTCTTGGGATGCCCATGGATTCATGAAATGATAATTATTCCCTCAACATATCATCGATGTATCAAGTTTCCACACAATAGATTTGAAGTAACCATCAAAGCTAACCCAAATCCATTCATATATTGAAATAATCTACAACCTAGATCAGAAATAACAATCCCAATCAATCGAGAGGTTGTTCCTTCATCAGCATATGTTGATCCAGAATCCTTGAAAGCTTCTACATCAAAGCAAGGAGAGCTAAAATAAAACTTCATAGTTAAAGACATGGGATATGGTGAGTATATCTCTCATGTTGATCAACGCCCACTATCTCTTAAGGTATTCAGTCGACAAGAACAATCTACAAACAATTTGCAATGCCAAGGAATTGGGTATGAAGCACCTAGTGTTGTGGCTACTAAGTCTAAATGCAAATCTCCTCTAGTGGTGAAAGCAACTCTTGATATCAATAGTCCTAAGAGTGGTTCTAAGAAAGAATGTATTGAGTGTATCGCCAGCCCTCTTGAGAACTCATAGAGCCTTACCAATTCATCCACTCATTCCATTTCTAGTCCTCTCCCAGACTTGGATCAACAAGAATCACAAAATCCCTTACTCACTTGGGATCACAAATTAAGATTTGAAAATAAAATATAAAAGTAAAAAATAAAGAGAAGTCCTTTAGTACAAATCAAAATCAAAAGCTACTATAATCTGCAAAAATCAAGGTCAAGGATAAAAATCCTGTGAAAGAAAAAGAGCAAGAGATGATCTCCCCTAATATCAAAATAACTAGGGGAAAAAGTTCTACAATTTCAAGCCAAAAAGAATACTTGTTGATCCTAAGTCTCCATCATGCCATGCTACTTTCACTTCTTTTCATAATCATAAGCCTTCATCACTCATCCACCTGTTCCACACATCATTTCCCTTTTGGTGATACATCATGGACCTTTAATGGAACTTCCTTGAGGGACTTTGTTATCAGGGATGCCCAAACTTCTTTAGGTGACATGCATATGGGCCTACACAGTTCACACACTAGTAATTCTATCTTAGTTCCTTCATCAAGGAAGACAGTCACTCAAGCTACACATCATTCAATCAAGGAACATTGTAGCTACGATCACAAGGTAAAGCCTCGCACATTTGAGGTAGGTGACTTAGTTCTCAGAGAAAATTCTAAAAATCAGCAAGAAAGAGAGAACAAAGGCAAGTTCAAACCAAATTGGCTTGGTCCTTACATCATTACAATAGTTTATGGATCAGGCGCATATCAACTTTCAACCCCAGATGGCGAACCTTTGGAGGATCCTATCAACAGCATGCACCTTCGTAGGTTTTACACATAGCTCTTACAATGATGAAAACCACTATCAACAACATGCACCTTGGAGGATCCATAATAAATCAGCTCCTATCTGTGGCTAAGGCAAATCCTATGTCTAGTGATGGGGTGGAACTAAGAGCATCACATATTCTGAGGAGTACAGTTTCTTCCAATTTTCTTCAGTGTATCCACGCACAATCCACAATAAAGAAACATTTTCATCGCCAATCCACAATAAAGTTCTGTCTTCTCCGCAATAAAGTATCAGTTGCATGGATTCAATCAATTTCAAATGAGACACAACAACAACAATGGGCTTCAACAAATCAAATATTTCAATGGACTCAGAAAACATTATGGTTCAGTGCTATCTATTCTTTTGTGAACATAAACATTGTGACCACAATCAAATAGACTTATGCAAGTGACAAGAGACACTAAACTTGAGGACTATAGTGGATGTTGGTGTCGAGTCTTGGTTTTCTTTTGATTTTATCTTTTGGTGACATGTCTTTTAGCTTTTCCAGGATGTCTCTGACTAGAGATTTTATCTCCAGGATGTCTTTGACTAGAAAGGCGAGGATGGGGTATCGTCACCTATTTTTCTTTGTTTTCTATGGATTGTCTCTTAGTAACGCTATGACTTGTCCAAGGATATGAGGACACTATAAGTCTAGTGTGAATTGGGGCATTCCTTGTTTGCGACTCTCAGATCTCCATGCAAACAGGTACATGACTTTGTGGGTCAAACATATATCTGGATTGTCATAACCTATTTTCCATAATAAAGCTCAATGATGATAATAGCACAAGAAGCTCTTTCACTTCCATATTTTCTATCTTCCATCCCCCTTTCTTGATTGACCTCCATTGTCCTTCTTGAGTCTATGTAGCCTGCTATCACATGACTGTGTATAATGACACACCAAAAACATTGGCATTTCATATAGTTTGCACCTGCATTACCATATATTAGCATTTCATACATACATATAGATATCACAATTGCACCACATCCTACTCCCAAACACATGTTAGCACATTTTACATTCTCATCATCTAAATAGGTATTTGCATTATCATATTCATCTGCATTTCATACATTCACATTTGCATATACATAACATATAAAACATAAAAGAACAAAAAAAAAATTGCATTTCATCATGTACATATTTGCATCTATATCATAAGCATCACATAAGAAGCAACATCACATAGGTACACAAGCATATTGTTGCCGCAAGGATGAATCATCTCATATATATATCTCAAAATCATAAGTGTCATGATATAATGATGTCAAAATACATATGGCTACACAATCACCTGAAGGTGTCATCATACAAAATGGTACAAAAACTAATACATAGGGAGCCCTCTAAGGCTATGATGAACTCCCTCCATCGGAGGTGGCTGGCCTCAACAGAGTCTAAGCCTTGGAAGGACCCACCCCAGGATCATCTCTCCTACCCCCTCTAGCTATTGGTGGTGGAGGACCCATGACCCCACCACTAGATGCCTGTCTCCTGTCTCTCCCTCCAGTGGTTGTCGCAATCCGTGACAGTCTCTAGAAGCTCCTAGCCCACTGATCGAGTTGCACCACTCCATAGTACAAGTCTCGCCAGTAGGCAATCTCCTCCCCTACCCGCGAAACATAGGCATATTCAGCTCTCATGTCCTCTACTGCCTACCTCCCTGCCCTCAGTGTTGTCTTAGCCTCTTTATAGCACTGAATAGCCTGATCCCTCTCCCACTCAGTGTCCCTTAGCTGTCTCCTAAGCCTAGCTACATCCCTCTCTAGATCCTGGATCTCATATGCCTGTCCCTAGAATATCTCCCTCAAGGATAGTATCTCATCCTCCTCCTCTCTCCCCTCACCCTATCCCAATGGTTGCACCTATCCCTGTCCCCATCCCTATACCTATCTAGGAACCTGTAATGTTGGCACCTGTAATAACAATCCACCTCTACCCTGCACTACATGCATCTGCCTCTCCTCTCAGCCATCTCTACTCTGAGCCACTCTCCTCTCTACCACTGCACCTTGCCTCCACCATCAACCTCTACCTCCACGATCTCCATCACCTCCACCATCTCTCTCTATTAGCTTCCCCCGATCCATCAGCCATGAAAATGGATGCTCTGCCTAATATGTAGTGTACTCTGCATCCATCCCTGCATCCTCTACATTTGCCCATATGTCCCAAGGCATCGGAACCATCTCCTATAGTTGTGTCACTGCCTGATCATAAGACAATAATGGCCCTAAATGCATCTGATCCCTCACTATTCGTGCATACATCCCTGACCCTCGTGGCATCCATTGTATCCTGTCGAACTGCCTGCATACCCTGTCTATAAACTGCCTCTCAATAATATAGAGTGTCCTCCCTATCAAATACCTTCTCCTGAATACATATGGCAACTCCACTGCATCATCCTCCCACTCCTCACAATCTAATTAAGGCCTCCATACCACACTGTCTATCTCATCAAAAACCCTATGCTAATACTCTAGCCTCCCAATTTGTGGCTGAGAAGTAATCATATCATACAAGTGTACATAGTTGTGCCCATCTCCTCTACCTCTAAAGTGTATCAGTCATGTAACCGACATATGCTCATTTGCCCATACCTATAGCAATGTCACTTTGTATCCTAATCCTGTTGATCCATGATAAACAAACTGATGCATCTCATAATACAAGTGTTCCAGTAGACACGGTCCCCATGTAAACTTGGTGTGCTTAGTCACCAATGTCTCCAAAGTCCTCCCCCATCCCACAACCAACCCTCGTGTCACCCTGTTTGGACAAAGGAATCCACTGATAACTCTTGCCAGCACCATCGGTAACACCAATCCTATAGCTATCATAGTGTCCCAAGCCACATATCTAGCCCTCATCTCTAGTCCTAGATCCTGAAACACTCATCTCACTGCATCCCTATCTCCATCTCGATTGTAAGGAACTAACTCCCCAACGATCGGTATCTGCAGTATCCTATATACATCCTCTAAGGTGATTGTCATCTCACCCATCGGCAAATGAAATGTGCATGTCTCTGAGTGCCATCTCTTAGCTAATACAATCAACAATCCCATATTTGCCTGAAACTCAGGCACAAACATAATGTATCGCAAGCACATAGCCTCAACTACTTCTCTATCCTTGAATGTTAGCTCTACTCACAAACTCTGAGTCAAAGGGAATCTCTCATGTGACTCCAGCATAGGTAGGTCCTCCTATAGTCAAGCAAATCAACCATGTCAATCCTAGTGGTACTCCTTATTCATCACAAAGTGCTTCTTTTTTATCCTAGTGCTTATATCTATCATATGGCACTCTATCCTAGTGGTACTCCCTTTTCATCACAAAGTGTTGCTTTTATCTTTTAGGGCACCTACTTGAGTGTATCCTCTTGAGTAGCTTATCCATTTGGCAACGTATGTTCTATTACAAAATTATCAATTTCAACCTAATCCAATTGACAATGTATGTTCTATCACAGAATTGTCAATTTTCTATGGTACTCCCTATTCATCACAAAGTGCCTTTCTCTATCCTATCCTAGGGCCTCTGCTTGAGTGTATCTTCTTGAGTAGTTTCCTGATCGGCAACGTATGTTCTATCATAGAATTGTCAATCCTAGCCCTATTTGTTACCCTAGCCTTCCCTAGAGGACTTGCTTGAGTGTATCCTCTCATCAACTTATCCAATCGATAGTGTATGTTTATCACAAAACTGTCGATTCGACCTTGAAGACACAAATGCGCTTACATACTACACAAACATTTATGTATTTCACACACGCACCTAAAACATACACACATGCCTCTGTTCTGCACAGACATGCCTGCCCTGCATAAATGCGCATGCATTTCTCAAACGCGCTCGCATCTGACATAGACGCTTTTAAAACCATAGATGCGCTTGAACTTGACATAGATGCACTTGGCACCAACGCAAACGTGTCTTAGCATTTTTTACCCCGCTTGATATTTTTTTGCAACATACCTAATGCACATTTATTGACCTACCTAACATGCATTTATGACAACTATTAATGCACCAAGGTATAAGGAGGTTTTTCTATACTCACTAGCTCTCCTGCATCTGCTGGCCTCTGAAATCGGCGAACGCGATCAAATCTATGCACCAATGCCATCGCTACTGACTACTAGTTGCTCTTTTCTCTTTGCACTCTGATCTCTTAGGGGTGTGGATGACAATGGTGATGTTTTCCCTCGTAGTCTATCTTATAGACTACCCTAACCCTCGTCTCCCGAGTCATTCTTCTTTATCCTGTGACTCTATCACTCTATTCTATCTTGCCAGTCCTTTCTAGCCTTTCTTTCTTATCGAGAGATTGTCTGCGATCTTTTCAAACATTTTCATTCAATCTCTTGAGGGGGCATATCATTCCCATCTTGGGGCAACTTTGTATCAGTTCATCTTATCTTCTTTGAAACAACGCAACAAGTTGCATTGTCTCAAAGAGGGGTAAAATGTAGACACCAGAAATTGTCCTGTCTAATTAAATAAATATTTTATTTATTTAATTATTTTAGCCTAATTCTTCTATTAATTAAATAAATCTTTATTTATTTAATTAATTAATTCATTTATCCTCTTCTAGCCTTATTTCTTATTTAAATAAATACTTTTATTTATTTAAATTGTTTATCTCCTAAATTAAATAAATACTATTTACTTAATTGATCCCATTTCCTCTATTATTTAAATAAATCTTTATTTGTTTAATTAATTCATTAGCCTTTTCTACCTATGACACATGTCATTCATCTCTTAATTCCTACACTACCTACCCTCTTATTATTTTCTTATTTTCTCTACCTACCCTCTAATCCTAGCCGACTATCTATTTTTTACACCTCTTAATCTTATCCCTCCATTTCTTACAGTGTCTTCTATATAAGGATATGCTTCCTTCATTATCAATCCTCCTATCATTTGAATCCCTTCAAGCATTCTAGCATTCAAACTTTCATATGCAATCAAGCCTACTTGCAACCACATTTCCATTCTTTGTTGAGCTCATGTGCACACATAAAATCTAAGAGCAAATATATCAAGCAAGATCAATGGAGATAGGAAGAATGGAGATTCAAACCCTATTAGAAATGTGATGGTATCATCTTTGTGATTTTGTTGATTTGCATTGTCTTAGGTAATCTTCATATGTTATGGTGGATCTTTGTTGTTGTTAGGCTAGGGTTTTGTGGTTCAATCTATTTTAGTCTTTCAATATTGTTGTTTCCATTTTTACCATAAACATTACGAATGCGTGAACACATTTAATTAATTAAATACTTAGGATTTAATAATCAATTTTACCAAACACACAAAACGCAACTCAAGAACACCAAACAAATACACGACTCACATACCAACAAAAAGGGGAAACTGACAGATGACTAACGACGCTCACTTGAGCATGACTAGGGTAAAACGTAGGGTCTTACGACTACCTAATCCACTTCCATCAGACCAATAAAACACACTCAAACCTACGAAGCTAGGTGGATACGTTACCCCATACCTACGTGGTACTAGTACCTACAATCTCCTACAACAACGAACCACACACACACACACACACACATATATATAATCAATGAAAGTGTTATCCCAAGGTTAATAACATGGATCAAAAGAACAACTAATCATACATAAGAATCAATGCGTAATCAATATTCATTTTTACACACATCAAGCATAATACCTGAATATAACATCACCACATGGTATATCAACCATCCAAGTAGGCCACTAAAAAGTCAACCAAGGTCAAACTGGGTTTAAAAAGTCTAATTAGGGCAGGGGTACTACATAAGGTCTACAAAAGTTCTCTATTGGGAGCGAATCCTACTAAATATCCCAAAGCTCTATTAGGAGCTATACCCTGTTAAAGGTAGTACCCTTTTAGGAGTAACCTCAATAGAGGATTTTAGAATCCAAACTAATGGATCACCTTGTTAAAGGATTTGTACATTGAATCTTGTTAGAGCTTACCCGGTTAGGGATTTGACTATTGTAATGATTAGAAAATAACAGGTGGTGTGATCTAGAAGTAGCAAAACTTGCTTGAATAGATCCTCTTCTACTCACTCAAAACTGCATCACCAACATATTATGCAATGTCTTCAACAACTTAACACTTCTATCTCACATCATATCATATATAAAAATAGTTCATCATAATGTCATTATATAGACATTAGATTTCATGTTGCCTTAGTAATCATATCACAATATCCTAGGTATAGTGTATCTGGACAATCTAACATAACTCATCATAGATTGCCACCAAATATGTCGGTTAGGGGTAACTCATCATGACCAGTGATAAATCATCACACAATCAATGAATACCGGTTGGAACACTGATACCGGTTAAGAGTTAACTACATTCAACACATAAACCGATTGTCCTCCATTTTCTTCTTTCATGGTCTCCATTGAATCTCCAAGCTGGTGTCAAGCCATTCATGCATATATCGGTTGTCTAAATATACTAGTTTGACACTCTCTAAACCATCTTAAACAAAACATCCAATACCGGTTGCAATACAAGTAACTTTAGAAGTAATACCGGTTTGTCTTAACTAAGATGACAATGACAATGTGAACATATGTGTGTATACATGTTCAATTAATGACAACACATGAAGTCATCCTATTACAATCATCATCAAGCCAACAATCTACCCCTTTGGCATTGATGGCAACACTTAGAAAATTTTACAAGTTTTACAACTAAGTGTGCTTACAAAAATCGAACAAACATATTTCTACTCCCCCTAAATAATACAAAACAAAATTTCACAGCACATACATATATTACTACTCCCCCTTTGACAACAATGCCAAATTGAAAAGTAAAATACACACACACATATATATATAGAGAGAGAGAGAGAGAGAGAAAATTCGATCAAAAGTTTACATATACAAAAATGTAAGAGTCTTTACGAAGGTGTGTTCACTGTAATTTTCAAGAAAATATTACTGAAAGTGATCTTCATTTAAGAAAATCCATTTTCCCATGTTTCCAGTAAAGTTTTCAGTGATCTCAATGGTTGTCATAACATGTGCAAAAAATTCTTCCATCGCATCTACTATGCTCATCTCTAGAGTAGCCAAAACTGCTTTTGCATCCCTATATGCCCATTGCAGGATGTCCACTTTAGGTCTCAGTAAGTTATTTAGCTCCTTCAGGGATCGAAGTCTCTTATCCTGTTCAAAATCATACATACCTAGCCGATTTTGCAAATCATCAACTGATTTGCCAAAACCTAAGACTGAATCTTGTAAAGGTATGTATGAAGTACATATCTTTTCTAGTTCTTGTTTTGTCTCTGTTCGCCTCTTAATCAAATAAATATAGAAAAATGAAACATTAGATGTATAGGCTAGAATTTTGCCTCCTATTTCAATAGCTTTTCTTAAAAGATCTTTATTCAGGGATAAAGCAATCTTCCCTGTATCAATATATTTCATGATGTGTTCACCTCTTTTCTTCCTATAGTTTTTCTCAGCTAAATTATGAGAAGCTTCTTCAAGGGACTTTAGTTAGTTAGAGGCATCAGAAACCAACTAGCCAAGCTTGCCAATAGGAGTTGATAAGTTCCCAATATAAGTCTCGACTAGAAGACTGGACAAAATTTCCACAATAGTTTGGATTGTCTCTGCTTCCTTCCTCTGCTATTTCAACCTTTTCTTCTGAGCTCTAGATTACATCACAATTGCAATCTCCATTAGTTCTGATGCACTCATATTTTCTACATCTATAGGCCCTTTAATGCCTATTGAGTCATCTTCATCATCAATTTGTGGCTTAACTATTGCTTTTTCCTTTTCAGCAGGTATCATCTCCTCAATTTTCTCTTTCCCTTGTTCCTTTTCCTATTCAGAAGACTTTTCTTCAACCTTCTTCTCAGATTTCTATTCCTTTTGTTCCTAATTCTTTGGTTGTTCATCCTGAGTAACCATTGTAACCGGTGGCAATTGAGTTTCCACTTGATGATCTTTTTCTGGTGGAGGTGGAATATGCACACTTGGTTGAATTACCAATACTTCAACTGCTTTAACCTGAGTAATAGAAATAATTGTTGGCTATCATGGTTTCTTATCTGGTTCAATAATATTGCCAGATAGATCAATGATGTCCTGAATATAATTAACAAAGATAACTGGTAGAGAAGTAGTGTCATCCTTATGCTTAATAGGATAGACAATATTCGATGGAATAATCTCTTCTTCATCTAGTTCTGGTCATTCTCCAGTCTCCGTTTGGTCATCATTATGAGACTCTATCTGCTCATCCATCCTTTTAATATTTCAAGCTATTTGATGAGTTTCAATTTCAACAGATTGAGCTTTCCCATTTAATAACTTCAATCTTCTTGCCTTAAAAATAAACTGTCCTTTGTAATTATCAAGCAATGCAACTAATTCATCTTTAGATAATTTAGGAAAATATTGAATGAAAATACTGTCAATAATTTCTTGATCTTGGTCAACAACTATTTGCCACTTATTTGTAAGAATAGAGTACAAAGAATTAGAAATATCCTTTTCAATATCTCGAGGTAATCGATTGTATTGACATAAGTAGTTGATTACTTGTTGAGCAATTTGTTCCTTCTAATCTTCATTAAATGAATCAAAAAAAAAATCACCTTATCAAACCTATTCCTCCCTAATGTTTTTACAGTTCTCTCAAAATCAGTCATAGGTTTGTAAGATAATGCATTAATAGGAATACCCTGCTGAGAGGTGTCTCCTACTAGTTTGGCTTTCTTACTAGTTGTTTTCATTTTCTTAGGCTCCTCTTCAGTATCAATATCATCAGATTCTTCTTGAATAATCAGTTGCCTACCTCTCTTCTTCGTTGCAGTCTGCTTCTTTACATACACTTTGGTGTTGGTTCCTTCTTGACTTGGACACTTTGTGTCACTCTTGTACTCATTGGCACTGAAGGTTCTTTCTCAGCCTTATTCTTCTTTCCTTTACCACTAATGGGTTGAGCACTACTGGTTTGAGCCTCTGCAGTTTGCTCCTCAAATGTTCCCAGTATTTTCTTTTTCTTATCCACTGGAGATGCCAATAGATAGTTAGCATAATCGATCAATGAGTCATAATTGACTTCATAACTCATGTCTTCCATTTCATCCTCCATGGGTTCGATAGCTTCCTTGAGACAAAAATCAGTGGTGACTATGAAAATTATGTCTTTTGCAAATTTTTTCACCACATCTTCAGGTAGCCTCACCCTCATACTCATCTTCTTTTGGAATTCATTAAAGTACCTATTCATTGCAGCAGAGAAAGTGTTCTTAATAGCCTTAATGTTGTTCTTGATCTAAATAGTTACCGATAGATCCTTTGACCATTGACTGTCACCAATTCCCGGTAGGAAATTCTGAAAGTAAGAGATTAAACCAATCAATAACTAACCAAATTTGAACTTGTGATTGCTATCCTTCTTTATTGATTGCAAATTTAACATCAATTGATTCCTTATAGACTCACATAGGTCATAATCCGCGTTCTCAGTAATCATTCTATAAGCTGTATGCACTGCTATAGATGGCACATTGTTCATTCTACTGGAATAAAATATCATGTAGCTAATAACCATAGTAGCTAGTCTAACAGTTGGGTCCTTAATGTTATTAATTGAAAATGCATGTCCATCAAAGGTAGTCTAAGTTAATGTCATTACAGTTTCTTTTGAAATTCTCCCCAACTTGGGAACTTCACCGGTTTGCCAAAAACCAATCACAACATGGATAGCTTCCTTAGTGATCGTGTGTGACCTTTCAAGACACATATTTTCACCATGAAATCGACTAAGAATGATTCTAACATGTTCCTCTTCAAAGTCTTCAAGAAAATACATCTCCATAGGTTCTGATGTGATCATAACTCTCTCTACTTGCCTAGATGACAATGTCATTCTGATAAACTCGATTAAAAAGAGTATTGACAAAATAAAACCTCAATTCCTTTGCATCAACAAGGTTTCCAGTTGATTTCTTGAATGGACACTAGTTCCACCTTCACTACTCTTTGAATCAGCTTAAATCTTTCAATTCATAGCACAAATCCATCTACAACCAGCTAGCAATTCTCTATTCGCTCTGCAAATGCTCAAGAACTCTCTTTCAAATGCAATTAGGGTAAAAATAACATAGTAAACCTCGCTTTTATAAACTTTACCTACTACATTAATTTCTCATCTGATAGGGTTATAAACCCTAATACACCGCTTAACAATACTTCCAATAGTGATATAACCGGTTGGCAGACTTTTGAAAAATTGATAGACAAAGATATCAAGATTTCTCACAAAATAACTCAAAAATGCAAACTTTCTTACTACGCATTTTTCAAGGGGTCCGGAAGTGGATTTATCGTTATGCTCCCCTTAGGCCTATTGAAAGGCTTAATTCATCGGTGCAAGATTCTCCACACTAGGCAAAGGTTTAGGTTCTTCTATAGGCTTATCCTCACTCTTCTTCTTCCAGATTCGGTTCATCTCCTCTCTGGTTTCCTCAACATCTACCTTCTGCTTACCCTTCTGATCTACAAAATGGTTGACCGGTTTGTTCTTTCTACTTCTATAGAACTTTTCCATGTGTCCCAGTTTGTGATAATGATAGCAAGCCATTCTTGATGATCTCCAAGGTCCTGCATTGCCTCTTCCAGTTCTCCTTTTGCAGTTCATATCCACATGACCATAATTGTTACAAATGGTGCATATAGCATTAGTTACCTTTTCCATTTCTAATGGACTAAACAAGTTTACATAGGGTTGTCATAGGTTCTCCTCCAGTTACCATTAGGTCTTGGATTCATGTGAGGTAGTGGATTATTTGCTCCATATCTACATTCAATTGATCTATGTCCATACATGTTCCATGTAGAACAGTGACCTTCAAATCTCCTAGATACATACTTAGCATTTGCATTATAGCTTGTATTCTCATTGGATCTCTTTCTACACACATTTGCAATATGTCCAAGTTTATGAAAGACAAAGCAAACATGTTTAAAAACTTTCTTACCAGTAGGCTTGTTAGCCTTAGGAGCAGTTTTGTCTTTGTGAATGTTGCTCTTTGTAACAAAAGTTTCTCCTTTCTCATATGTATTAAAACCTAGTCCAGATGTGTCACCTTTCATCCTCTGAGATTGGATTTTCTCGTCCAGCATAGTAGAGATCTTATTGGACTTTTCCAGCTTTCCATTAGCCTCAATGAGTTCTCTGGTAAGATCTTCATTGTGTTTTGTCAGAGTCTCTCTTAGAGATGTTGCCATTTCAAGATCTAGCTACAAAGCTCCCTTTTCTTCTTTCTCTTCATGCTAATGCTCATGCAAGGTTGCATTCTCTTGTTTGATCTTAGCAATCTCATGATCTCTTTCCTTGATTAGATCTTCAACTATCCTTCTTGCTTCAAGCTTTTGGCTCATGCGGATAGTTAGGGCTTCTAACTGTCTTCTTAGATTTAGCTTTTCACCATTTAGTTTATCAACTTATTCAGCGAGTGCATCAATGTTATCTTCATCTGAAGAACTATTATTAGATATCTCCAATAGTTGTTCAGTCAGCTCTCTCATTTTAACTTGTGAAGCTTTAAATCTGACCCTTATGGTTTCAAGCTCTTCCTTGGTAGTTTCAAGCATTCTAGACATCTCAAAGTAGCTCATATCCCCCATGGTGGCTTTAGGGTTTCCTTCCAAACTATTAAGCCTTAAGGAAGTTAGGCTCTAATACCAATTGATAGACTTATAAAGCACTGAGAGAGGGGCCTAAATCAGTGACAGCAAAAACAATACCACTTTAAACACTGACTGATAGAGATACTTAAAAAGTTTACTAAACACTATGCATAAAATCCAAAATGATATTAAAGCATCCACAACAAGTAAAACATCCACCATAACACAAGTGTTTATATGTGGAAAACCCAAATGGAAAAAACCATAGTGAGATGAAACTCACAAGTTAACTATCTGCAGTAATAGGTAACTAATCAGTTAAGGTCTACAAAAGTGCTATGCTAGGAGCGAATCTTGCTATAGATCCCGAAGCTCTGTTGGGAGCTATGCCCTATTAAAGGTAGTACCCTATTAGGAGTAACCTCGATAGAGGATTTTAGAATCCAAATTAATGGATTACCTTGTTAAAGGATTTGTATATTGAAGCTTGCTAGAGATTGCCCGGTTAGGGATTTGACTATTATAATGATTAGAAAACAACAGGTGGTGTGATCTAGAAGTAGCACAACTTGCTTGAATAGATCCTCTTCTGCTCACTCAAAACTACATCACCAACATATTCTACAATGCCTTCAACAACTTCACACTTCTATCTCACATCATATCATATATCAAAATAGTTCATTATAGTGTCATTATATAGACATTGGATTTCATGTCGGCTTAGGAATCATATCACAGTTTCTTAGGTGTAGTGTATTTCGACAATCTAGCATAACTCATCACAAATTGCCGCCAAATCTGTCTGTTAGGGGTAACTCATCACAACTGGTGATAACTCATCACACAATCAATGAATACCGGTTGGAACAACGATACTGGTTAAGAGTTAACTACATTCAACACATAAACCAATTGTCCTCCATTTGCTTCTTTGATGGTCTCCATTGAATCTCCAAGGTGGTGTCAAGCCATTCTTGCATATACCAGTTGTCTACATATACCGGTTTGACACTCTCTAAACCATCTTAAACTAACATCCAACACCGGTTGCAATACAAGTAACTTTAGAAGTAATATCGGTTTGTCTTAACTAAGATTACAATGACAATGTGAACATATGTGTATGTATACATGTTCCATCAATGACAACACATGAAGTCATTCTATTTCAATCATCATCAAGCCAACAGTTTCTACATAAATCATTACTCAATCCCATTTCATCACCATCCATTATCATTTGCAGCCATAATCATGGAGCAATATTGAGCATCTAAAGACATCATCGAGCATACATAAAATCAAGGAATAATCAAATTGAAGCAAGCATTCTTGTTTGTGTTGCATTGTTATTTTAGTTTCTATTTTGATTTTATCATTCTAATCTCAAGTTGTATGATGTTTTGTGTATTTTGGTTAATTAGCTAGCTTTTAATCCATTTGTATTTCACGCACATTTTTCATCGCACACATTCTGGCACGCCCGATGGGACCCACTTCACAGGTCATTTCTCATGTTTTTGTTGTTTGAGTATCTTTTTCACAGATTTTGAGTACTTGCAGGCAAAAACGCGATATTACACGTAGATTTCCATCTTGGCGGGGGTCTTTTTCATCAATCTCAGCTTTTTCAGAAATGGTGGGTTTGCTCCTAGAAACGACGGGGTTGCATTCCTCACATTGTATGGGTAAAATTCCAGAATTTACTTTTGGGATTGTTGTAAATGCTTTTTGAAAATTTTCAACTAGTATAGCAGGTTTGTCACATGAAATGATAGGATTTCTTTTTAAAATGGCAGGAATGAACTGATATCTTTTTACAGATATTTTTAGTTGTTTTGTTTCTTTTTGTCAAAATTTAGCATATTCCTTTTCTAGCGAGTTTGTTTTGTGAAATAGTGGGTTTGTTTTCATAGCATAGAACATTTTAAAATATGTATTTCAATAGTCCTAAAATAACGGGTTTGTTGCATGAAATAGTGGGTTCACTATCTGAAGTAGTGGGTTTGATGTTTAAAATGGCAGGTTCACATTTTATGATCATGTTCTAGCGGGTTTGTACTATGTATTAGTGGGTTCGTGGTCTGAAAAAATTTACTATCAATTTCCAAAATATTATTTAACCTAATTTGGACTAACATGCTAACATTTTGTGTTTTGATGTGATTTCACAAATATTTGTGCAACCAATCGAGTGAGTAGAAGACCCAAAATTTCCAAACAATTAACGCTTTCTTTGTAGGATCGTCAAATTGGGGTTTCATTGAAACAAATTTGTTTTCCTTTATTGCTTTTTATATTTGCATATGTGTGTCTTATGATTAATTAGGCACACTTCAATTTCATAAAGGAAAGGAAATGTGTGTCTTATGTTAATTAGGCATACTTCAATTTCATAAAGGAAATCAACCCCATGTCTTTTGTGATTGGCACATTGTGCATGTGTAGAGTGCTCATACTACTAACACACACTATTATCTCCCTTGGCTCTCGTAGTCCTAGGTGCAAGAGAAAATTGTTAGTGATGCTCAATTTTCTTTTACAGGTAAGAGGGCCTGTCTCCTAAGTAGCCTATAAGGTTGGGTGAGGGGAGAACGACCCAAGCGATACTTTTTTTCGATCTGCTATATAAATATTCATGATTTTAGTGAAATATATAAATCAACTGGTGATGTTGTGTTATACCGATGGTTTCCCCCAATATCGCCATGCAAATACCTTCATGATCTTGATGAAAGTCAAAATCCCCTGGTGCTTGTGTGACAGATGCATAAAAACTTGTATTCTACAGGCTAGGATATCTCTTAAATGAGCTAGCCACTACATGTATAACAACCCGAATGCCCCAAAAGTTCCCCCACTACAAATCAAATTGTTTTAGAAGCCCAAATCCTTCTATTTATTGAATTAGGCATTGTGATACATGCATGCCAAAGACACCCCTCATGTACTCCTCAACTTGAGATATAGATTCCTTGGAAGGTCAATACTCTTTGAATTTGAAGCTTGGTATGCCCAAGAAGTACGTGTCGATGGTGGATCTAGTGCTACCAGGCTTCTATCTATCTAGTTGAATGTGGTATTTTGAGCTAAGGGATTCAATAGATACTGTCATTTGATTATCCTAGGAAATACTTGATTGTGTATTGCATTTTGAGTCATTCTTACATGCTTGTTGTGTTTGGTGTCAAAATTCTTTTGTAAAAAAACCAGTCTAGCAAGTTTGCAATCTAGTATAGAAGGTTTCAAGTCCATTATGGTGGAAATGATGCCAAATTTGAGCTAGGAGTGACATACTTAGTGTAGTCACTATCATTCTATAGTATCGTAGGTTTGCATCTCAGACTCACAAGTTTTCTCTCTATTGTGGTAGGTTTGCACTGTCAGTTTTGGTACCATCTTTACAGTTTGATTTTTAGCTAGTTTGTCATTTGTTCTAGTGGGTTCATTGTCTAGTATAGTGGATTGATTGCCTATTTCAGTGAGTTTTCTTTTTACTATTGTTATGTTGTCAAAGTCCTCAATCAAGTTAATCTTCTAGTTTGTTATGTCGGGTTTGTGGTCCAGTATAGTGGGTTCATTGTGTCCTATGGCAGATTCATTGTTTAGTTTAGATACGCTGTCAAAATTGTGTCGCACCTCATTGTATTTCTTGATCTTTTGTTTTGGGTGCCTTTGGCTTGCAATTTTTTATTTTTGAGAGTTGTCACGTTGTCAAAAAAATTTCTGCATCACATTAGAACTCTTAGATCTTCAGCATTGGTTACTAGTCCTACTGACATTTCAGTTTTTGAGTGTTGTCACACTGCCAAAATTCCATCAGCATCACGTCATATTTTGTTAAACCTTTTAGCGTTCCATACTTGTTCTAGTGAGTTTGGTTTCCCAAGTGTTGTCACGTTGTTGGAATTCTACATGGCTTTTTATAGGATTGTTCGATTGTCAGGATAGTCCTCCTATTAGCACATTTGATTCATTTTGTTGGCTGACTTGCATCGTCGAGCTATCAGTTGTCCTATTTGAGCTGATCTTGCATCATATCCCTCTTCTATCTCATTTATCTTTTGTTCATCGATCTAGGTCCTTCCACCCCCTTGGGGTTTTTCATCGATCTTGGTTTTGATCAGATAGTCTGCATCCCTTTTCGTGATAGTTTTCATCTTTCCTTAAACTATATTGTGTCCCAAGGTTGTCATCGCATAATTCATTATAATCTTATCACCTCAAGCTAGAGGTTCGATCCATAGTGCTTTACCTTACTGGGTTTTTTTTTTGGTGTATCCTTCTAAACTATCCCAATGTTGCATTTGATCGTCATCAAACAATATTTAGTCATCTTCTAGGTCATCATTTCTTCTCCACCTGATCACATCAATTAGTTAATCCAGTTTCTCGGTCTTATAATTCACAATCTTTTTGTCTTGTACAGTTTTTTCCTGTCACTACTTGATCAAAATCTAAAAAGGATATGGAACAATCATCTCAATTAGGATTAGGGTTTTAGATCCGCAACAAAATATTGAGCTCAATGTCAACCCCATCATGACAAGAAATGTTCCTGGTACTTACGATACTTTTCCTCCCATCGCCATTGATGACATCATGGCCAATCAACCAGAAGACATAGATGCCCAAATCAATCTTGTTAACCATTTCTTAGCTAACACAGATAATGCCCAAATGGTTGATGAAGTCATTGAAGCTCGCAAAAATCTCATTTTTCCAACATGGTCACCAATGGCATGACTATCGCATCACCTAACACATCTATAACTACAAGTCAACAAGAATTATCTCAACAACAAACCCAATTACCCATGCCAACATCCTCGCAAATTGACATGTCCACATTACTTAGGCAAGTACATATGGATGTCCTGATACGACATTATCAACCATGTTATGAGAAGTGGCAAGGTCCCTCATCTTCAGGAGGTGGTGTCTATAATGCACCAGTTAATGTGTTGTCCAAACACATCCTTGCCTCACTACCATTGATAGCCTAGATGCCCATGAAATCCAGTGTGATATAGGTCACACCTTTCACTAATCCAGTATCTCGACTTGTCAACATGTTTTCTACACAACCACAAACTTGGACTACTGAAATGCCCGGTTATCCACCATCATCTGGCACACAGGCTATAGTTGGGGGCATGACCTACACAATGTTGTTATCATTAGTAACCCCACCAATCCAAAATGCCATTTCCATTTGTGCCTCCACCTGTTCAATCAACACCACAAGTTTTTAGTGCTCCCCAATATCAACCCCGAGTGGCACCCCAATCTATTGTGTCACAACCACGATTCAATTGCAAGCACCACCTACATCATACGTAGTCATGAACGTCCATCAAGTACATAGTGGTATGGGTCAAAATCACCCAGTAAGTAATCCAATCTAATATGTATCCTAATTACATAGGGGGTACTAGTTATCCACAAGGTAACATTCCACAAATTCAATAATTTTAGAATCTACAATATCAACAACCACTCAACACTCGACAACAAAACTTGGTGACTTACTCATAGATACCCCAATACCAACAACAATTATTTGGTCAACAAAAAATTCTTGGGTATCAGAATATAATGAATTATCAAAACCCACCACATCAACAATACAATCTGCAGTCTCAACAAATTTCATATTAGGTACCACAATATAAATCAGCTACACCATCTCCTAATTTTTTCCCAATCAATACCGAGTGGGAAGAAATGAAGCCACTCTTAAAACATTACAAGAGAGTATCTTTGAATAGGTCTTCAAATTTAAAAAACTTTATCCTTACCCATTCGACAAGTCCATTACAGCTGCACGGATCCACATCATCATGTTAAAGAGTTTTTCTTCGCTTGTAAGGAGGTATCGTGGTGTGATAAGGCTCCACATTGGAATGATTCTCCAAATTTCCATTTGCTGTCATCACAACCTTTGCCGACTTATCTATGTGCTTCGTAGCCCAACTTCATTATAACATACAGAATGACATATCTATGTTCGACCTATGTCAAGCTAAGCAAAAAGGTGGTGAAAGCTCAATCAATTATGTCCAAAGATGGAGAGACCTTGTCAGTTGTCTCCCATGTATCATGTCGGATACTCAATTGGTCTCGATTTTCATCAGCAATCTCCATCCAAAGCTTGCATATCATATTCATTTGAATTGTGCAAGTACATTTAAGGAAATCATGTCAAAAGGACCATATGTCAAGTAATCTCTAATTGATGAGGGAATTATCAATCTCTATAAAGAGTATCCTGAAAGCATGGTAATGATAGACAACGGTATTGGAACAAGAACAAAAATATTGTTAGCGATGGGGTTACTGATTCCAAGATAGTGCAAATTATTATGGCCGTAAAGCCACCACCCTCACCAATGTACATTAACCCATCACCGTAGGCATACGTCAATCCTCCACCAGTGCAAACACCAAATGCACAAGCCAATAGGACTAATATGATCATGGTATCTCAGGCTCCATCATTCCACACAAGTGGCAATGGTCCTCAAACCCAATTCATGCCCATGGCTGAACCATTAGATGTCATCTTTAAATGTATGGAGCAACATAATATGATTGTATGTCCTCAGACGCAACCATTTGATGAATCCAAGCCTAAACCAGATTGGTATAAGGAAAGTGAGTATTACGCTTACCATCATATCAAGGGTCACAATATGAACAAATGCATGAAATTAAAACACCTGGTTAGGGGCCTCATTGACCAAGGTAAAATTGTTGTTGACCCTACCATGGGAAAGTCACCCAATGCCAATCTAGGCATGTACAAAGATGCTCTTCCTAAGCATTAGGGGAAAGCAAGTATGTCTAACATGATACAGAGTCGTATGACCAATAATATCAACTATAACAATGTGTCATTTGATTATGGTCCTACCATAGGATGTATTTCTCAAGCCAATGATCACGTCAACATGATTCATGTTAAGGGAGCCAACACCTAATGCACAGTAACTACTAGGAGGGCTCACATGTCCATCCTTGGATTCCCTACATCCAATCTCACCCCTATAGTGTCAGTGCCTATGCAATATAACATCCTTGAGCATTTAGGGAAAACTCCTACATAAATTTCCATCTTGGATTTGCTAAAAACCTCGCCTACCCATCAAGAGATTCTCACACGTACATTGCAACAACCTCGTCTTCCTAGTAACATCAATCCTACATAGTTCCAAGCTATGGTATCCCATTTGTCCTCCACATATCACCTTAGTTTCACACCATCTGATGCTATGGTCCTAGATCCTGATCATATATGCCCCTTAAACATCAAAGCTATTGTAAAATGACATAAAGTGAAGCGATTTCTAATTGATAATGGTTTTTCCCTATACCTCTGCACGTTGAAATTTGATACGCAAGTGGGGTACACTTTCATGGATATGCATAATCAATCCATCACCATCAAGGCTTTTGATAATGCTGAGAGAAGTTTAGTAGGGATGATCAATCTCCCAGTCTAGGTAGGCTCGGTAACACAAAGAACATTGTGTCATGTCATAGATCTTGAGCTGCCATTTAACATCCTCCTTGGTTGCCCATGGATTCATGCCATGTAGGTCATCTCTTCCACATATCACCAGTACCTCAAATTTCCATTTCAAGGATGTGAGATCACTATCTATGGAGACGCTCAACCCTTTGAGTATTGGCATACACTCGAGGCTTCATCTCCATATTCCCATCATTGCCCCAGAATCAATAGTGGAACCACATATGATATTCCATCATCCTCATATGTTGACCCCGATATCATATTAGCCGCTGCAAAAGAGAAAACTTCTATCTCTTCTTCCTTTTCCCAACTAAAGATCAATGATGTTGGTTGTAGCGAATATGCCCTTAAAGGAACATTCACAGTAGGTGTTTTGCCTCTATATCCTCACGCTCATGGAAGACCTAGTAGTGAGCAGAAAAAGAAAGAACATATGGTTCGACAGTGTGGCTCTACCATGTTCCAAGCTCAAGGAGAGCTTAACTAGGAGGTCATAGAAGGTGACATCAATCAATGTCTCTACAAGGATGCCCCTATAGATAATGACACTCACCTCAGGAAACTTAAGGAAAAATATCATGTAGCTCACAAGTAGACTACTCAAAAATGAAACTACCAAGGTGGTGGTTAAGGCCAAGAAAAACAAGGCATCAAAAGACCCATTTATCCCACTCATAATACATGAATCACCAAGGGCTTGGTTTTGGACGTCCCTCTCGTGAAGCCTCAAGTTTGGTTGGCACTATCAAAAATAATGAAAACCTTTCGGTCAATATCAACGACATACCTGAGGAGGCTGTAAAAAAAAAGTGTACAATGATATAGATAGTTCCTCAACCTTTAGCACATCTATCTTTCTCATTGACCTTCCCCTTCGCCATCTAGAACTCATTGATTGGGGTCAAACTGTTGCACACCTAGACACATTCAAAGATGATACAATGCTCCTACAATTTCTGAGGGCCACCGAGGCCGCACCATATCATCATCTTGAGAAGAATACAGTCTACAAGCTAGATCCTCAAGGTTACTTTGGGGAAGAAGGAATCCTTAGCCACAAAAGTGAAAAAGAAATAAAAAATCAAGAGTCTTGTGGTAAAAACCTTTCTAAAGTACCTCTCAACTCAAAAATAGTAAAAATAAAGGGTGTATCTTCTGGCAAAAACCTCCTTGGGGTGGCAGAAGATAAGGATTCTCTTCTTCCTCTGGCCAATTATTATGTTCATGAAAAATCCTCGTTCTCATAGATCAAACCAATGAGATAAATTTGGGCAGGGCAGAAAATCCACACATCACTCATGTGGTTGCTTCTCTATCTTCAAATGAACTCAAAGTGTTCTCCGACATTCTCCATAAATGGCCCATTGGCGTTGCATGGTCTTATGCATACATGTTTGTCTTGGATCCAAAATTAGTAGTACATCATCTCGCAATTGGTCCCAAAGCCAAACCAGCTACACAAAATGCATCCCAGAATTGCATTGTTAGTCAAGGCAAAATTGGAGAAGCTCCTAGAAGTAAAATTCATTCGCCCGGTTGATTATTGTGAATGAATCTCCAAAATGGTACCATTTTCCAAGCCATCTAGGGCAATCAAAGTATGCACAGATTTTAGAGACCTCAATAAGGCATTATCCCAAAGATGATTTTCCACTTCCCAACATTGACATCCTTGTTGATCTTACAGTAGGACATGAAATGCTATCCCTCATGGATGGATTTTCAAGTTATAATCAAATTCAAATAGTTGAAAAAGATTAAGATAAAATAAATTTTACCACACCATGGGGAACATTCTATTGTCAGGTCATGCCCTTTGGTCTCAAGAATGCAAGCACCATATACCAATGCGCCATGACAGCAATATTTCATGACCACATGCACATCTAATAGATAAGACATTGAGGAATCTGCGTAGTTTACAAGGAAAATTAGAGTATGTTCAGAGATTCATTGCACAGCTAATAGATAAGTGTCAAACTTTCACACATTTTCTTAGAAAGGGTGTCAAATTCATATGGGATGCCAAGTGTCAACAAGCATTTGACAAGATTAAAGGATATTTGGCTCATCCTCTAGTGTTAATGCAACCCATCTCGGGTCATCCACTACTATTATACATTTCAGTTACTTCAACGGTTGTGGGGGTACTCCTTGCCAATCATTATGATTAGGGTAAGGAAAGAGCGGTATATTACATTAGTCGGACTCTAGTCTGCTACGAGCTTAATTACTTTCCAATGGAAAAAGCATGATTAGTTGTTGTCTTTTGTTCTAAAAAACTGTGGCACTACATGCTCAGTCATACAGTGAAGCTCATTTGTAAAATCAACCCTCTCAAATACCTTCTTTCCAAAACTACTCTAACAGGATGCATGGACAAGTGGGTTATATTGCTCAGTGAGTTTGGCATCCAGTAAGTTGAGAGAAAGGCCATCAAAGGGCAGGTTATCGTCGATCAATTAGCAAAGATGACATTTCTCTATGTCAATCCATTAGTTACAAAGTTTCCTGATGAGTATGTATGTTCAGTTGCTCAACCACCCCCATAGAAACTTTATTTTGATGGTTCTCATACACAAAAAGGAGCAGGGGAAAGGTTCCTATTTGTCACCCCTCAAGGTGACCTTATACCAAAATCATTCAAATTGGCTTTCCCATGTACCAAAAATATAGTTGAGTATGAAAGATTAACCATTGGTTTGAAGACAACCATTCAGTGGAACATAATATATCTCCTAGTTTATGGAGATTCACAACTTGTCATTCATCAAATCAATGATGAATACCAAACTAAAGATGACAAGCTCATGCCTTACAAAAGGATGGTTGATGACCTCAAGGAGAATTTCCAGAGTGTCATATTTGATCAAATTCCCTAGGATCAAAATAAAGTGGCAGATGCAATGGCCACCATTGGATCCCTCCTAGATATTGGTTCAAATAGTCCTGGGTATGAATTTTTAGTTGAGAATCTCCTACAACCAGCTTTTGAGACATCACATACAAAAATGGTGTATAACATTATTGGTCCCCATTCACCTTGGTACCATGATATCCCATAATCTTATTTGTCGTTGTGCCTGATTCACCCTCATAGGAGACAATCTATATCATCAAGGCTACCATGACATCCTTTCTATATGTTTAGATTTGAACAAAGTTGATCTTGCGATGAAAGAAGTGCATGCCGATACCTGTGGCACTTGCATGAACAAATATGTTCTTTCCAAACAACTCTTAAAAGTGGGATATTATTGGCCCACCATGGAGCATGATTGTTGTGAATTTGTAAAGAAATGTGTGCCTTGTCAACAGAACAAAGATTTGATTCACGTTCTAGATCAATATTTGTGGCCGTCACAACACCATGGTCATTTTATACATGGGGCATCGACCTTGTTGGTAAGATCCATCCTCCTTCCTTAGATGGACACAATTTTATCATTGTTGCAACTGAGTATTTCACCAAGTAGGTGGAAGTCATTCCTCTCACCCTCACTACTGGTGCCCAAGTGTCCAAGTTTATCTTATACCATATCATTTGCCATTATGGAGTCCCCTGTACCATCATTACAGACAATGAAACTTCATTTAAAAACCAACATATGCATGATTTGTGCTCCACATTCCATATCCAACATCATTGGTCAGCACCATATTACCACCAAGGGAACATCCAAGTCGGGGCAACTAATAAAACATTGCTTCGTATCCTTAAGAAAGTTGTCAATGAAATTGGTTGTGACTGGAACCTACATCTTAATCCTACCTTATGGGCTTACCAAACTCCTACTAGAGCTACTCCCTAATCCCTTGTATGGTGTAGAAGAGATCTTACCAATTGAGGTCAAACTACCATCATTATGCATATCCTTGAAAGAGTTTGTTTCTGAAGAAGACTACAAAGTAGCAAGTTTGACTCAGCTTGATCTCCTTGACCAATAGTGTCAGAAAGCCTATGATCATCTGCAAGTATATCAGATTCGTCTTAAGAGGTAATATCAGAAGAGGGTCCACCCTCATGAGTTTGAAGTAGGATATTTAGTCCTCGGAGAAAATCCCATAAATCAGCAAGACTGAGAAAAGAAAGGAAAGTTTGAAGCTAATTGGCTCGATCCATTTGTGATCACAACAAAATAGGTTTCAACAGTATATTAGTTATCCACTCCAAAAGGGGAACCTCTCAATGATCCCCTCAACATCCTACAGCTAAAAAGATTCTATGCCTAGTTTGTGGAAGTGTACCTCATGTTCCAAAATCAGAAAATACCAAAAAATTGAAAATTATTAAAAAAATATGAGAAAAGTCCAAAAGAGCAAAAAAAAATATTTAGTAAAGAAAAATAAATTCGTCCTCTAGTGAAAACTACTTCTTGTGGCACCTTGGACATATACATATGGTGAAACCTAGCAACAAGCACCATCTGTAAAGGGCAGTTCCATTATCCTTCATTTCTTGCATCCACCTTTCCATGTTGTGGTATCCATTGTTACCCACCCCTGTCTACATTTCCATCACATTCCTCTCTTTTTAGTGTGATATCCCATGGTACCCCGCATTCCCTAACCTCCATTCACTTTTCTTGAACATAGTCTTTGTAAATACTATCTCATGATTGGGTCTTTGTGTGTAGAGCTCATTGTACATAAGTTGCCTTGTATAGGTGTTTGTTGTTGTACATAGGTTTGTATGTGTTCTACTTGTCGAGATCGTATCCTCTCAACTGGTTCTTCAACAAATCTTTTAGTATTCTAATCTTCACATGATTTCTAGGTCCTTTTGTCGATCCTTGGCTCATCCACTCCATCATCTAGTTGTTTCTTTGAGATATATTGTTCTCACCCTAGAAATAATCTACCATCCGTCTACGCAGGATGTATCCTTCCTCTAGTCATACAGCATCGTCAATCCTCATTGGTTTGTCATCCTTTTGACTTGGTTTTGGATTCTTTTTTATCTTTGTTTATCTTTTAAATCTCCTTAAGTCTTGTTTCCTCTTGGTCACCACGATCTTTTATATCACAGTGTGCTAGGATTGACAAGGCTCGGGATGTGATCTTTTTCTTTTTGTTTCTATCTGGCATGTCTTTTTTATGTGTCCCTTGTTGTACCCTCATGAGGTCTCTGTTATCTCATGTTACAATGGGGCATGTCTTCTGCTTGTGGTTGTTCTAGCATCATTTCCTGTAGAGTCTTTGTAACTCTATGTGATGTTGGATCTACCTATGTGTCTTTTTATATGTGTCAATCCATGCATTGGATGTGAAATTCCACCCTGGTTCTTTATACCTTGGTGACTCACAAACATTGCTAAATCAAAATAAGTGCTCACCACATGGCTTCCTGTTTCACATAGATGCTCATACTCCATGATATTCCTCTCCATTGCATTTCATTTGTCCCTTTGTCACTTCTTTTACCCAACCTCTCTAGAATGTGCACATGTGTCCCCTGGCCTGATTCTTCTTCTAGCTATCATGACCTAGTCCTCTTGTAGCACTATTCATCTCATCCTGCATCACATATGGGTAGCACATAATCCATATACATCATATATTTTTCCACATGCATAGCATTATTTATCTCATCCTGCATCACATATGGGTTAGCACACAATCCATGTATCATGTCACATCACATATCATAATCTCACGTCATATTTGCATACACCATCGCATCCTGCATAATAGATCATGTCATACATCACATATAGAATATCACATCGCATAATTCATTATCATACTTGGCATAAATCATACATATATCAATCATCACATCCTGCATCACAAACATGTTAGGCTCATATCATGCATCCATAAGTCATAAATCATCCATACATCATAAAACACATGAACGTACCATATATACGGATCAAAATAGAATGTGTATCATATATCATCAAGGTCTCAAAGGTATGTTAAAAATAAATGTACAACTATCTACATATGTACATCATCTATTATATCTTATCAAAGAATATAGTACATACAATATATAAATGAATGATGATCACCTCACACGCTCATAAAACTGCATGGAGTGCCAACAATAAATATAATGAATCTAATATACATCTTTGTCTAGTATATGGTACATCAAAAATAATGCATCTTCACCTCATCTACATCGAGCCTCTCAAAATGATCTAGGACAATTAGGTTGGATCCTGTCCCTGGGATCCCTATGCAAACCCCGATGTTCACCCTATACTACCCTATGTGCAGGTCTTCCTGCTCGATCCAGCTGTATTATGGTTGGATCTCTCTGTCCCTGTGCCCCCACTAGACCCTCCATTGTGTGAGTAACTAGCTTCAGTGGCCCTCAAAGGTGCAACGTACTACTCCCTCTGGTTCGCTGGTATTGCATGCTCGTACTGAGCCATGTACCACCCTCCCTGATGAGATAAAGCCTCTATCTCTGCCATCTTTTTCTCTAACATCCTGACCAATATCTCTGATCATCCTTTGTTTCCCCCAACTTGTCTCCTGGCCTCATCCCTCTCACGTTGGTATCTAGCCACTATCTCCTCTGTCCTCCACCGTGCATTCTCCATGGCATCCCTAGATGCTAGTGTTGCATCCCTCTCTTGGAGGATCTCGTACCTCTCCTCCTACAGTTGTGCCTTGGTGCCCTTTGTTGTGTCTCTCTCTATGTAGGCTATCTCTCTCTATAGTGACCTCTTATAACCTGTGCTATGCTTTGGTCACTGGCTCCTCTAGAGAGTGGATTCATGTTGTTGGATTCGGAGGCGTTGTTGATCCCTCTCCCCTCTCCTCTCTCTTGGCCCTCCTAGCGGTGGCTCTCCTAGTGGGTATTGGTCTCAATGATGTCCTGCCTCAACCCTATGTCTCCTCTTGTCCTATAGTAGACCCCTAACTAGTGGATCTACCTCCATGGCCTCTCCTCTTTCCCCTCCCTCTTCATCATATCTGCCCTCCTCTTTCTCCTTTCCTCCCCCACCCTCTCCTCTATCGCTATCTCTCTACCACAGATCGAAACCTCATACACGTCATTACCTCTGCCACACCATCGAGCTAACTGATGTTGTCCAACCCTCCCTCCTCTAACTCAAGTTTGTACCCTTCTAACACTGAGGGGTGCCAATCCTACCCTACCAACTGGTTGAGGTCTAACCTCTTCCCACTAAGCCTCATACGTTACTTTCACCCCTGCGTCTACAAGTCCCCCTTGTGGATCCCATTGTGCTGGAGCTAACTGAGTTCACCCATCAATGATGCTTGCCTTGTCTTGTAGTAAGGGTTTGAACTCTGCTACCCTCTCACGAGTCACCCATTGAAATCTATGTGGTGCCTCGAATATTCCCAGTACCCAACTAAATTGTCTCTATACCCTATCTGGCTAGTACATCTTGATCACATACTCCCATCAATCAATGATATATCCTGTAGTGGTCATAATGGGATGTGCCTCGAGTCCTTGGGCCATGCTGTGATCACCATATATGGTCTCCACGCGATCTCCTCTGTTGTCATCCTATCAAAGGTCACTCTCCAATGATCAATGTCATTTATGACCTCATATATAATCCCACCACCCCAGCTGAATACTATGGGTTGCCCTAGATCCCTATCCTGATTGTCGACTGGTCGTGTGAGAACAATGTGCTCCCACTCCCATACCTATAACAGTGTCATGAATCTGAAGCTGCAACCAAGATGGTAGATTATGCCATGGAACTCTATGTACAGCTCTGCCAACACCAAGGTACCCCACGTCATAGGCCATCTATCATCGACATCATAGGCCATCTATCATTGATCGCCTCTATCGTGACCGGGATCATATCAAGTACAACTAAATTGCCTCCATGATCAGGTAATATATATTCGTTGACCAAGGTGAATACAAAGAAATAAATCCTCCTAGCAAGTGGTGACTGCACTAGTGTCTACTACAATGATAACTATTCATGGTGTAGAGGAACATCTGCCACAAATAGTCTCACGGTCTCTGCCTGATCAACTCTCTTGGAAATGCCTTGAGCTCCTCATATCAATAGTCTGTAGATTTGATACACGTCCTCAGTCGTCACGGTGATCTCTCCTATCGGTAGGTGGAATGTCATCGTCTCACTCCTCTATTGCTCGATCAACATTGTGAGCATGGTCATATGTGATCTAATGTGGGGCATGTGCCCCACATATCCTAGTCCAATCGCATCAATCCATTCCCAATTGGTGGTACTCAGCTCTGCACCAAGTCTCAAGACAGATGATTGTCTCTCCTGATTGACAAGTATATCCATGCTCCACTACACATCAAACAACAGCTAGTCGATTTCTTGGACCTCGTTCCTAGCTGCTTGCCCATCTCATTCGCCTTTTCGGTGATTCATCGTGTCTTTTTCTTCCCTCTTTTTCTTTTTCGCTCCCTTTGACCAATGGATTTAAAAACTCGATGGTTCTTCTTTGGCAGGAACGCATTCCTGCCACTTTTTAACCAAACCCACCATGGCAGGATCGCTTTCCCATAGCCCTTTTCTTCTTTCTTAGTTCTACCCTCGCGAGTTTGTGAACTTGCTATGGCAGGATCATTATCACGCGTTCCCTTTTCTTTCTCACCCCTGTTGTGCAAACCTGCTATTGTAGGATCATGTTCCCACGGTATCCTACTATAAACCCATCGAACATGATACGATGAGAACGTATTTCCTAGTGCAATAAATGCTAAAAACAAAACCAAAATGAAATCACAAGATGAGTTTCAGGGGCCTACCTTGCGGTCCGACAATCAATGTCGTCTCACACTATGTACCACGTCCACCCAGTGCCTCAGTCTCACCTGCTCAGCCATCCCATCCCTGCACACAATAAGCTAAGAAATGTACTAAAAGCAATAGAAATATCTCTCAGAGCTCACAATTCTCAATAGTCAACATGCGCAAATGAGCCCTTTTCTGATCATTTTTTAGTATATAAGGTGCCCATATGCTCCTTTTCATCATCCTGGGCCTTTCCAGACCTTTTTTAGAATCTCTTCTTCCTAGGGTCTCCTTTTAGGATGCTGTTTTCACCTCTTCCTCCCATTTCTTGTCCCCTTTCTTTCTTGTTCGCTAGGGGAATTTTCTTTCGAGATGCAACCTAAGCTTCGTTCCCCGTGCACCCTCTCGATGGGGCACCCCTTCCCTTGTCCTCCATCCTTTCGTTAGTCAAGTCCGGTGCATTTTTGCTTCGCTCCCCTCTTCTTCAAGTCGTAGGTGTTATTTTTTCTTCACACTAATGCTATTTTAGTGCCACCCGCGAAGAGGGGCAAAATGTAGACAACTAAAATTTGATTAATCTAATTTATTAAATTTTATTATCCCAAATGCTTTTAAATTAAATAATTAGCACTCTTCCCCTTCTAGCTAAGTAATTCTATTAATTACGCTATGGCCTTATTTGATTAATTAATGGATAATCTAAGACAATTTAATTAATTAAATCCCCTTTAGCCCTTCCTCTATTAAATAAAATAAATTTACTTTATTTTATTTAATTCATTAGCCTCTTATCCTCTCCCAATTAATTAATTCTTAATTAATTAATGTCACCTCCTATTTCCATAAATTAATTAATTCCCCCCTTTTTTCCATCCCCTTATTTGAATTAATTAAAATTCAAATATTCCTATTTAGGGCACATGGCTCCTAACTCTTAACCACCTAATCCAACCTAACCTACCCGCTATCCTTACCCTTGGGTTCCTAACCAACCCTCTCATTTAACCTCCATGTGTGCACATTCCTCCTTATTTTCCAAATATTGGAAAATATCCCTTTTAAGTGGTTATTCCCCAAAAAGGACACATGTCATCTCATCCCAAGACACGTGCCCCTCCCTTGGGACACTTGTCTCTTCCCCTTGATTCTCTTTTGAGGACAAGTGTGGAACCCTCTTCCACATGGCTCCCTTTAGAGTGCCACTTGTCCTCCTTGAGGACAAGTGTGCCTTCTCCCCTCCTCTTCTTCTCCTCTCATCTCCTATGTAACCCCCCTCTTTTCCTTTGCATTTCATCCACCTTCATTCAACTGCGCTGTTACTCTACATAAATCATTACTCAATCCCATTTCATCACCATCCATTATCATTTTCAGCCATAATCATGGAGCAATATCGAGCATCCGAAGACGTTGTCAAGTATACATAAAATCAAGGAATATACAAATACAAGCGAGCATTCCGGTTTGCATTGCATTGTTATTTTAGTTTTCGTTTTGATTTTATCATTCTAATCTCGAGGTGTATGATGTTTTGTGTGTTTTGGTTAATTAGATATCTTTTAATCCCTTTGTATTTCACACACATTTTTCATCGCACATAACTGTATCCAGGATGAACTTATCCCACAATTCTTGTTGCACAAGGCACGAAAATAACCTATGTAGCACCAACTTGAGTTTATGAATTTCTTGGTTTCGATGTCTATGGAAACACATTACTAATATTAGAAATGTCTAATAAAGGTGCATACTCCTTTGCTTGTGTCCCCTGTGTTTGTGAGTATGGAAACAATTTCTCGTTAAAAATCACATCCCTACTAAAGACTATTTGTTTAGCCATCAGGTCCCACAACTAGAAACCATACTACTACTCTCTGTAGTCAACAAAGATACACTACTTGGATTTGGGATCCAATTTCATCTCTTCTTCTTGGGAAGGTGAACAAATGTTTTATATCCAAAGATCTATAGATGAGTGTACAAAATTCATATTTCCAACCATCTCTCCTCGAGAATGTCAAAATTTAATCAAGATAAGTGATTAATCTAATAAACTGTTGCGTTAATTTTCTTTGCCAAAAATTCCTTGTCCAAAGCTAGATTAGAGAGCTTACCCCGAGCCCTTTCTAAATTGTTCGATTCAACCCACACTTTACAAGTGTAATCATTAATAAAAGTAACAAAATAATTAGCTCCTCCAAGTTAAGTTACCTCCATAGGACCAAACACATTTAAGTGCACAAGCTCCAAGGGCATTATTTTCTTGTCATGTTTGGTCTTCAATTTGTTGGTTCACCTTTGTTTTCCATAGATATAACACTCACACAACTCCAAATCAATGAATTTCAAACCTGAAAGTTAGTCCCTCTTAAACATGATTTCAAGTCCTCTCTTATTCATATGCCCGTGCCTCTTATGCCAAAGCTCTATCTAGTTGTCCACAATTGCCATTGTAGCTCCCACTTTAGCATGACTCTCTTTCATCTTCAAATTATATAACTTATTCATGTGGAAAACTTTATTTGAAGTTGAAAGTTGAACCATTTCATACATGCCAAATAGTTTATACCACAATCCTTTTGATGTTGCTTCTGATGAGACATTAAATAAGGCATTGCTAGATAGAGAGAGGATGATGGTTTCTCTCACCTTTATATCTAATTTCTTCCACTCCTCATAAGCCATCAAATTCAACTTCTTGTCTTTCCCTTCCAATGTGAGTGAGAGATCTCCTTTAATCATCAACAATTCTTGTAGTCACATAAATCTGTCCATTTTAATTAAATGAATATTTGCTATTTATTTGACTAAAAATCCACTAGCCATCAGTTAATTAAATTAATATTTAATTAATTCATCTTCAAACATTCTCCTATTAATTAAATAAATTATTCAATTTATTTTAATTCATTCATTTAACCAAATTCACACTCAATTAAATAAATAAATAAATACTATTTATTCAATTTAATCCTCTTTCCTCTTTTAAATAAATTAAATAAAACATTTATTTAAAATCATTATTCCCCCCCACTTGCATTTTCCTACAAATGCAAGTTGCAACCACAAATTGAAATAAATAAATTTTATTTTAATTAAAATCCTATTTTCCCTCACCCACCAAATCCACTTGCAATCATAAACCCCCTTCTAGATTCTTTTAACCCCTTCCTAATTAGCCTAATCCATCCCCTAATTATTGTCACATTCTTAAGCAACTTGGAGTCACTTCTGAAAGACTTCTAAATCTTTGAAAAGCATTAAATGCTTTGTGTGTTCAACAATTTAACTTATAAAGTCTTCCAAACCACTTATGGCTCTTACATGACCATTTATGGTTAACCCCTAACTCAACCCTCATGTGACTCATGTGTTTCCTCAAGAATTTATTGCTTTGACCATGGTTATCCCTTTTACCTTTGCACAAGAATTTATCCATAGGATAAAAGCTTTATTCTTTGAATAAAGAATTTATTCATTCAACCTAACCTTGACCTTAACTCCCAAGTTAACCCTCAGGTCATGTCAAGCATTTAATTCTTATTCCCTCTCCTCTCAACCTATCTCATATTAACATTTGTCATCCTGGGATTGGGTTGAAATCCTTCACATGGATTGAATATCATTCAATCCTGACCCTTGTTGAGATTACTCAATCTCAACCATCCATTACTCCATTTTTCCTATAAATAGAGCCCACTTCTTCATAATCCACATCCTGAAACTTGTATGCATCTAAGTTATAGTGAATTTTAGAGAGCATTTAGCATAAATTACTAATATATTGTTATTTTGGCCTAAAATAAATCATTTTATCATCATAGCATCTAATATTAGCTTTTGTTCACATTTGCATAGTATTTTAGAGTAAACATTTCAATCTTGAACCTCCATAAGCATCCATAGTGCAAAAAGCTGCTGAGAGCTACACTAATTTGGAACTTGGAGAGGAGAGGAACAAAGGGGAAGGAGCTAAGATCATGTTAGAAGGCATTTGGAGATGTCTTGTTATATTTACTTTCATAGTTAAATGTTTCTTCATGGTTTTAGTGTCTCTTTTGATATGCCTGCTTATATTAGTTTTTGGTTGATTAACACTAACGATTTCTTGTATTTTTGTGTGTTATACGACCACAGGTTTTAGTCTAACACTTAGGTATTTTGCAGAGCATCATTTGGTGAGCCCGACGTGAATCCAACACAAGAATTTTCTACAAACTACTAACTTTTTTTGTTTAAATAGCCACATAGGTCGCACTTCAGCACTTTTGTTCATGTTCTAGCGCTATGGCCATTTAGTAGTTTAGTGCTTTTGTTTCTACAATAGAGCTATTGTCCAAAGTTTAGCACTTTTGCATATATTCTAGCACTTTCATCTATTAATTAGCGTGTTTGTTTAGGTTTTAGCGCTTTTGTCCTGCTACATAAATATCATACTTTAGCGCTTCTGTTTGCACATAGAGTAGCGCTATTGTAACAGAACGTTGTAAAAAATGCCATGTAACCGATAAAATAATTTTTCTTAGGTTTGTAGAAGCCCACCATATGGTCGGATTTTTCTAACTGTTTGCTTCATGTGCAGGTTTTAAAGTAACTTTTTAGCTTCAAAATTAAAAACACTTCATTTTTTGTGCTCTAAAACTTACAAGCAATTTTTATTTCCTTGCAAGTCAGGTTCACTTCATTTGGTGCTTAAAATCAACAAAGTAAAGTTTATTTCTTGCATCAAACTAAGAATTCACAATCCACACTTCTATTTTTGGGCAACTAAAAAGAACAATCAATTTGTCTTATTTTGCAAAATGATTTACTTCATGCATACATGCTCTTATTTTAGTTGACCAGGATTTCCAATTCTAGTTTACTCAAACACATTGCTTTTGAAGTTAAAAAGAACATCATGGTTGTTGGAGCAACATCTCCAAATAGATAAAACATCATTGCAATGACAAGTTAAAAAGAATAAGTGTATTTTGTGTTTGGCACACTTGTGCAAAAAAGTATGTCGAGTGGTCCTACTTCTAACACACATTATCCTCTCACTTGGCTTTCGTGGACCTAGGTGCAAGAGAAAAGTGTTAGTAACACTCAAGTTTTATCTTTTTAAGAGAGGCCTGCCAAGAGACACATCACTCTTGGGAACAACCTCGTGTGGTAAATCCTTCGAGCCGCTATAGAAATCAGGTGAGAGGGAAAGTTGTAACCTTGGGTATAGTTGTTCCTACAATGTAACTTGCCGAAAGGACAAATGGGCCCCACCACAAGTTACAAGGCTCTTAAGTGAGTCACTGCAGAATGAACTTATGTCCAAAAATATCAAACATTACTAAACACCTTTAAGTAGTAGCCCACCCATTCTATTGATTGAGGATATTTGTGATACAATTCAGTGCAAGAACATAGATGGTTTTGCTCCCAAGATACTCACCATACATATTTCCTTGAGTAGAAACATAGCTTTTTGAAAAGTCACTTGTGGCTTGATGGAAGTGATGACTCCCCCATCATATGGATCATCTATTTTTTATGCTCGTGCAAGACTTAGTATATCACATCCTTACCTGCCATGGCGGGATTCATAAGGTATGTAGTACCAAAGTCAAAGAAATATCAAGATGTGGGCTGAATTTATCGCAACTGGCCATTTGACCTTAGGGATAAAAAGTGTTTGAAGTTTTTTCATTTTTGAGTCAAGACCAGTGCAAATTGAGCCGACTTCAAGCTTTGGAAAACACCTAAAAATACACTTAAAGGAAAAGGGTCATAAAAAGTCCAAGGATTGGGTTGATCTAGACCCATACTTATTTGTGCTTTTTAAGGCAACATTCTTGTGTTTGTGTGCTTACTTTATTTTCTTGTCAAATAAAGATCAAAAATCAATTCCAAAAACAAGTATTCATCCTACATAAACATTTTCAAAAACCAACAAAAGATCAAAAAACAAAGAGCAAAAGTATCAAAATATATGACCATTCTTAACATCTTGAGAAAGAAGAATCTTCATCAACACATCAACTTGAAGAAAAGACCATTGAGCTCAAAGGCTCTTATCAAAAGGAGGAAATTCTTCTGTCTTAATAGACAAATCTGTGTCTCTCATAGAGCCTTCTTATGTCACATGCATCTTTATCTTCAAGGGAAATCAAATGAATTTGATCCAGAGTCATTAAACCATAGAGCTTTTACACAATATCAAGCTTTGAGTTATCACAAAAACAAAGGAGACAAGATCAATCCTGACTTCTTTCCAGACATTTTCATCACATATAACGTAGCTCGGGAAGAACCACCAACTCCCGAAAAAGAAGAGGAAGAATTTGTCCCATATGTGACACAAAGCTTTTATTGAAGTTAAACATTTCATCCATTATCATATCCATATCTCATCAAACTTTCAAAACACCCAAAGGTTTTTGTCCTAAGTTCTATTCTAATATTGCTTGAATCAAACACAAAACATCACTTTTTAGAGTGTCTCTACATCTAGGATAAACTTGTCCTAAAAGACATTTCTACGCAGGTTAAAACTAGTCTATGAGTGAATCCTCTCATTACTAGGTAGTTGAGTCTGTAACACATCTCAGATTCCTCTAAAACCTTATCACATCAAACCTTATAAAAAACAAGGAGCAAATCAAGAAGAAGACTTTGGTCACATCTACCTTTAAGTGCTAGAGATCCATAGGAAACACACCACACCAACCATAAATCTCTCATTTCATCACCAACTCATCATCATTTTCATCAAACTTAACAAAAACTTGTAAACAAGATGGCTCATACCAGATCAAGATCTAGACAACAAGAAATTGAAGAGGAAGAGGAAGAAAATATCAATGAGTTCCAAGAAGCTCTTGGAGGAAATGTAAATGATGAAAATCTAGGCACTCCTACTCCTGTGGCAATAGAAAGGGCGCAACACAACCCTCTCTTCAATAGAATTTTTTATGAGATACTCAAGAGTAATGCCGATGCTCACTTTTTAAAACTTGCTCAAGAAGGGGCTAAACTACCCTCTGAATTTGATGTTGCACAACTAAGACAAGCATCAGAATGCCAAAGTCATAATGAGGATAAAAGAGGTTGAGAACACATTAGATACAACTTTCATCAAGGTAATCCCCCACCTCCTCCTCCGAATGACATAAAAATGTTGCGACAACAAGTTGAGAATCTCGCCCAACAACTTCATAGTGGTGTAAAAACCAATCAATTTTCACTCAAGCATCAAAACGCCAAAGTCGTAATGAGGATAAAAGAGGTCGAGAACACATTAGATACAACTTTCATCAAGGTAATCCCCCACCTCCTCCTCCGAATGACATAGAAATGTTGCGACAACAAGTTGAGAATCTCGCCCAACAACTTCATAGTGGTGTAAAAACCAATCAATTTTCACTCAATGACATATGTCCCTATCCCTTCGATAGGAATCTTCATATGCCACCTTTTCCGCGAGGGTTTGAAACACCCAAGTTCGAAAAGTATAGAGGAAAAGGAGATCCTTGTGATCATGTTAGAGAATTCCATTCAGCTTGCCTCGAAGTGGCATACGAGGATACATACCTAATGCGCCTTTTTCCCCAAAGCTTGGGAGGAACAACCACATCATGGTTTTCCCAATTACCAGGTGGCATTAGGACATTTGAAGAGTTAGTCCAGAAATTCTTGGCACATTACTCACACAACATTGAATGAGATATCACAATGGCTGATCTATGTAAACACTAAACAAAAACCAAGTGAACTATTTTTCAATCTTTCTGCAATGATTGCGTCAAATGTCTAGCAAACGTTCTCTTCAGTTACTTGAACAAGAGCTAGTGGAAATATTTATTTCCAACTTAAATGACGAAATGGAATTTCACCTCGACATAAAAGACATAGACTCTTTCAATGACATGATCACCAAAGGCTTAAAATGTGAGCGGGCTCTCATCAAGAAAGGACTTATCAAAATCTACAATGAACCAAAGGATGGCCCTCGTCCATGCTTCAATAGTGACAAACCAAACTTCTGGAACAAAAACAAAAATATCATCAACGACGGAGTTGTGGATGCAAGAACTATCAAAAGTGCACAACCTGTAGTTCGATTTGCAGGATAGAATCCCCCACCTAAGACTAACACAGTTGCTCCTCCAAATCAAGGCCGCATCACATCTCAAGACGAACCCACACAGTGTCAACAAAAACCAAAGTGAACATACACTCCCTTAGGGGAACCCATCGAAAAAGTGTTACGATAGTTGGTTTCTCAAAATCTGGTAACCTTACCCAATAAATCAAATTATGAACCTCGTCAAACCTTCATGGTGGAGGGATACCGAACATTGAGATTTTCATCAAGGGAAAGGACATAAGACAAGCAATTGTCACAAATTGAAAGATCTTATTCAAGATCTTATTGACCGAGGTGAAATCAAAATCGAAGGACATGACCCAAAGACAACAAACAATGATCATCTCATGTTTAAAAATCCACTTCCATCACAAGATCAAAGGGGTCCTTCCACTTTAAGGTGAAACATAGATACCACCAATTATACGCAAGCCGCGTATAATTACACTGTGAATCACCTATATGATGCCAGTGAACAAATTGCAACTATTACCATAAAAAATCCCAGCTCCACTTGCAATGTTGTTACACGTCGTAGCAAGATTACCATAAAAGCAGCTCCATAAGGCACCCCATCTATCCCAAAGTAGTATAACCTTGTGGAATAGTTAGACAAAACACCCACACTTATATCTATCTTAGAGCTATTGCACCTATCTCCATCCCATAAAACAATCTTGGATCAAGCTCTCCAAGATGCGTCGGTCCTTGCAAACCTAAATACAAATCAGTTCCAAGCCATGGTTGGAAATCTAAGATCGTCAACTTGTCTCACTTTCTCAGAAAGTGACAACTCCTCCTTCCAGCAACCTCATAACGCCTCACTCCATATTGAAGGGTTTATCAACCAGCATAGGATCAAGTGAGTCTTGATCGACAATGGAGCAGACTTGAATATCTATACTCTACAATTAGTCACAGCTTTAGGATATGCAATTGAATCAGTGGATCCCCGCAAGAAGATCACAATCAAAGCCTATGATGATGCAAAGTGTTCATCCAAAGGCGTTGTAGTGCTACCAATCTGAGTGGGCCCTGTGGTGAAACACATCACCTGTCAAGTTCTAGACCTTCCTCTACCATACAATTTATTGTTAGGAAGACCTTGGATACATGCCATGCAAGCCGTTCCATCCACCTACCATCAGTGTATCAAGTTCCTGCATAATGGTGTAGAGATCACAATCCTGGAGATGCAAACCCCTTTGCATGTTGTCATAATAACAGTTATCAACCAAAAATTACCGTTCCTAACAATAGAGAAGCCATCTCCTCCACATCATACATAAGTCCAGCCTCTCTTGCCAGTTCAAACACCACTATACCCAAGCAAGAAAAGCTCAAGATGAAAATAGCAGAGGAAGGTCCTGGGGAATACAATCTCAGCCAACTCTTTTGTGTGGGACAAATGCCTACTTCTCCTAGAACACATGGTAAAACTCAATGGTTACTTCAACAACCACTGGACAAGCAAACATGTACTTTGACACCATTCATCCTTGGAAAGAGTCAAGAACAAGAGACCAAAGATGAAGACTTAGAAAAATGGATCTATAAAGATCCCATCACCACAGACATCCCACAAGCTAAACTTCCCACAGATCAATATGGCAAAGGCCTTCTCATTATGCAAAGAATGGGTTATGATGGTCAGGGTGCTCTGGGACCTTGCAAGCAAGGAAGACATGAACCGCTGCAGCCGAAATTAAAGCCCAAGGATAATACAGGCTTAGGCTTTCAAAAGGAGATCCTTCCTAAGATCAGATTCAAAGGAAAACCCAGCAAACCTCTATATCAGCCTAATACAAAGAGGTCACCTTTGATTATAAAAGCAGCACCACACACCATAGCAATTGCCCCATTGAGGCTAAAAATCCCAGTAGTAACATCCACAACACCCATCATCCCACCAATCAAACCAGCAATCCCATTAGCAACAACAATAACATCAATAACACCATTAGCAGCAACAACCGTATCAGAACCCACAACAGTATCTATGACATCAGCAGTTCCAGCAAAAGCAGCAGAGTCAACACTACCGATACTCCCCGTATCGGATTCATTGATCCCCATAATCCTTCTTGCAGCACCAATCCTTTCATCTACAACACCGGTCACACCTGTGGTGTTTAACTCAAAGGACATCCCAATATGGTATAGTAATCGAATACTGGAAAGTGACTCAGAGACCGACCCACATGAATGGGAATTTGATTCCATCCAGCTTAATACTTCAAATGAGGAAGACACATCACTACCTCCACCCCGCAAAGACATCCCTGTTTATGGAGAAGCACAGATAAAGACCTCTTGGGTTCCTGAACTAGAAATTTCTTCCACAAACCCTATGTCCCATCCTACGCCTAATTCTGACAAGGAGAGTACCATCAACGACCTTCACCACAATGTCTTAACCCTCATTGACACGTCTCACGAACTTAACCTAATCGATGAGATAATGCCCATTATCCATCCTGAACTCATCGAATGGAACCAACCTAATCCCCCATGTCTTGACCTTTTCCAAAATGATGAGGCGATCATTGACTTTTTGGAACTACGGGATAACATACCAAGGGGGGATCATAAAGTTGGATTCACCATAGAACTTAACAGCGCAACATAATTCGGGGCACATGCCGAACCTTTCAGCTGCAAAAATATAACTTATAAACATGGATCTTCCAGTGAAAACCACACTGTGGCACTGTTCGATCCCACAAAAGTAAAAAGAAAGAGTGTATCCAATGGTGAAAACCTCTCTGAGGCGCCTGAGGATGAAATTTTTGACATTCTCTCTTCTAGTACATAGCAGGAACGATCAACAATTCTCATCGAAGAGACAAAAGAATACAACGTGGGGACTCCTGAAACTCCTCACCACATACATCTGGCATCTCTTTTAACTCCAAAGGAACAACCTAAGTTTGTAGAGTTCTTCCAGAAGCGTCAGATCAACTTTGCATGGTCATATGCAGACATGCCCAGTCTTGATTCAGATTTAGTCATGCATCACCTCACCATAGCAGAAGGAGCCAAACCTGTCAAGTAGAAGCTTTGCAAGATGCATCCTCAGACTGCAGTACTAGTCAAAGCAGAACTTAAGAAACTCCTAGATGTTGGTTTTATTAGACCAATTGATTATGCAGATTGGATATCTAATATTGTGCCTGTCGGCAAGCCCAATGGGGGCATCTGTATTTGTACTGACTTCAAAAATCTGAACAAGGCATGTCCTAAATATGACTCCCCCCTACCAAATATTGACATCATAGTAGACCTAACAGCAGGACATGTCATGCTTTCACTCATGGATGGCTTTTCAGGATACAATCAAATAAAGATCGCACCAGAGGATCAACATAAGATGGCCTTCACATGTCCATGGGGCACATAGTGCTGGAATGGAATGCCTTTCGATCTAAAGAATGCAGGAGCGACCTATCAACGAGTAATGACCACCATCTTCCATGACATGATGCATACCACAATGGAAGATTATATTGATGACTTACTAGCAAAATCACTCACAAGAGAAGGTCATCTGGAACTACTGGAGAAAATCTTTGACAGACTGGAACAATATCATGTTCGACTCAACCTAAAGAAATGTGTCTTTGGAGTAACCTCAGGGAAGCTTCTAGGATACATTGTCTCAAGCAAAGGCATTGAATTCGATCCAGCAAAGGTCAAAGCAATCATGGACATGCCACCTCCAAAGAACATCAGTCAGCTAAGGACACTACAAGGGTGGCTTCAATTTATCTGAAGATTTACTGCACAACTAGCAGAGAAGTGTCACCCCTTTACACACCTGCTACATAAGAACATCCGTTTTCAATGGGATACCAGATGCTAGCAAGCATTCCAAATGCTTAAAGACTATCTCATGAATACACCATTGTTGATTCCACCAGATCCGAGCAGGCCTTTATTACTCTATATTTCAACAACTAATACAGCATTAGGTAAACTATTGGCACAACACAATGCAGAAGGGAAAGAGTGTGTGGTTTACTACATCTCTCGCACACTGGTTGGCTATGAACTCAATTACACACCTATTGAGCGAGCTTGCCTAGCAGTAATCTTGGCAGCCACTAAATTGAGGCACTATCTATTAACACACAAGGTACAGCTCATCGCAAAGATTGATCCACTCAAATACTTACTCAGCAAAGCAACATTGACAGGCCGCTTGGCCAAATGGGTGATGATTCTAAGTGAATTTGATATTGAGTATGTGGACTATAAAGCTATCAAAGGCCAAGTTATTACAGATCAATTGGTCGATGCACCACTCATAGGCGATCATCCTCTCATTTCCAATTTTCCAGATGAAGAGATATTCATGATCACAACAGCACAACCATGGAAACTGTACTTTGATGGTTCATACACTAGGCATGGCTTAGGGGCAGGCATTCTGCTTATCACACCTCAAGGTGACAACATCCCAAAATCTTACAGGCTCACATTTTCATGCACCAACAACATAGCAGAGTATGAGGCCTTGATCACAGGACTTAGGATAGCCATACAATGGAAATTACAAGAACTACAAGTATATGGTGACTCCCAACTAGTCATTCGACAGGCAACTGATGAATATCAGACTAAAGATGAGAAACTCATGTCATTCAAACAAATGGTGGACAAATTAAAGGCATCATTTACTACTATCACCTTTGAGCAGATACCAAGAGATCAGAATCAAGCTGCTAACGCTATGGCTACCATTGCATCTCTCCTAGATCTTCCACAAAATTCAACACGCTACGAGTTCTTGGTATAATAGCTTGGGATCCCCGCTTATGATATCCCCGAATCCAAGATGATATGTCACCTTATTGGTTCTGAATCCCCATGGTACGGTGAGTTCTATACCTACCTCCGCGATCACACACTTCCTCCTAACCAATTGAATAACCAACGTAAAACTTTCATTCGCCAAACCGCTCGATATACCATTATTACTGAAACCCTATACCAACGTAGTCTTGATGGTACTCTCCTTTGATGTCTGAAATAGGATGAGATAACAAAGGCCTTGGAAGAGGTGCATGAAAGAATTTGTGGAACTCGTGCAAGTGGTCCGTCACTAGCCAAGAAACTCTTGTGCACTGGATACTATTGGCCATCCATGGAAAAAGACTCCTACTACTTTGTCAGAAAGTGCAAGAAATACCAAGTTCATGGAGACCTGATACATGCACCGACACAGAAATTGCAACCAATCACAACACCATGGCCTTTTTTTCAATGGGGCCTTGACCTTGTGGGTAAAATCCATCCATCTTCATCCAACGGCCACAAATTCATTATTACCGCCACCGAATACTTCACAAAGTCGATCGAAGTTGTTCCACTTACCCAAGTCACCGGCAAGAAGATTGCCTCATTCATCCTTAATTACATCATCTTCCAGTATGGTTTACCCATGTCTATCATCACATATAACGGGCTTCCTTTCAAAAATCAAGATGTCCGTGAACTTTGTGAGAATTTTCACATCCAACACCACTTTTCCACTCCCTATTACCCACAAGGCAATGGTCAGGCCGAAGCATCAAACAAAAACATATCAAGAATCCTCAAGAAGATAGTCAATGATGCCGATTGTGATTGGCACGTTCAATTGAATCCAGCACTATGGGCGTATCGAACTAGCATATGAACCCCTATAGGCACAACTCCCTACTCACTAGTCTATGGCGTAGAAGCTATCCTTCCTATCGAAGTTGAAATACCATCACTACAGGTTTCCTTACATAATCTCGTTGATGATGAAGCATACAGAGTATCACGTCTCCAAGATTTAGAGCTACTTGATGAGAAACGACAAGCTACATACAATCACCTCAAAGCCTATAATCATCAAGTTAGACCTTGTACATTGAGGCAGGTGATCTTGTTCTTCGAGAGAATCCTCATAACCAACCCAACCGAGAACATCAAGGAAAGTTTGAATCAAATTGGTTGGGTCCATATGTTATTACTGTTGTATTTGCATCTGGGGCATATCAGTTGGCTACTTCAGAAGGAGAACCACTAGCAGATCCGATCAACATCATGCACCTCAAACGGTTTTATACATAAGCTGCATAGGGCATTAGGCTCCCATGCATATTGGGAAAAACACCAAAAACATTCAGATAAATGTCCTGAAGAAAATATAAAAACATCAAAAATAGTAAAGAAAAATCATGCATCCAAACAGTGAACAACCACTCCGGTGGTACCTTGGGTAAGTGCGATGGTGAAAACCTGGCAAACAGGCACCACTCGTAAAGGCTATGGCTCCATTGTCTTTCAGACTTGTTGCGATCACATTCATTCATCCATCCGTCCACCCCATGACTTGTTATTGATCTGCAATAAAAGATAGTATTTCATGCGTCTTGTATCCCGCTTTTTCATAGTCATGCCTAAACTGGGGGCAATACCCTTAACCTATTTTGATGGAAGTGGATTCTGCATTACTTGTGATTCATTGGGTCTTCATTCAAAACTGTCTCATAAAAATCCAAAAACATTCAAAACAATCACAATACCAAAAACATTCAAAACTGTCTCACAAAAATCCAAAAACATTCAAAACAATCGCAATACCAAAAACATTCAAAACAATCACAAAATCCAAAAACATTCAAAACTATCTCACAAAATCCAAAAACATGATAAAACATCAATCAAACAAAACACGAAAACGTTTTGTACATACATTTTTTCTAACCAAACAAAACATTGTGAAAGACTCCAACAAATGACCACTTATCCGATCAACCAAATAATCAACATCAACGCACAAACTATCTTAACAAGGATGCATCCTTCCTTACCAAAACAAAGACATGATGCCATTTTCTTTGACAAGAAAATTATGTTTAAGCTATCAAATACTTGGTTGATTTGTAGGTTATTCATTCATATATATATATATATATATATATATATATATATATATATATATATATATATATATATATATATATATATATATATATATATATATATATATATATATATATATATATATATATATATATATATATATATATATCAGGTTCCTATGCTACTCTGGGATATCCACGAGTGATTAGAGTGGTTGGGATGGTTCCTAAGCATTGTTTGAATGTCTTCTGCAAATTATTTCGATGAAGTATTGGGGCATGTCCTAATGGAGTCTACATGGGAAGTTCATTAAGCTACATGATCATATGTAAAAATACAGTCATGGATCACTATGGCTTGCTGACTACAGCGTATACCTCGACCATATGAGCACGAACCATTATGGAGGGTCCATATTCTTTATTCTTTATATATGTTGCTTGCGTGCAGGTACCATGCTCCATCCTTGGTTCCTACTACCTCATCCAAACTCAATATTGGTTTATCTCTTACTACGGTATGAACTTGTCTCAGGATATGATCGACAAAAGATCAAGGAGGATGTTCCAAGTCATGCATGAAAGGAGATAATCCTTGTCTGTTCCACAAGCAATACTTAGGTCAACTTGATCCATTATATCAAGTTGCTTGTATTAACTTGCTATATCAAAATCCATGTACGGAATACTCAAGTAATCTTGAATCATTATGTCAAGTTGCTTGTATTTTCTTACAACATTTTAAAGCTCAATGATGAAAATAAAGCACTCTGGATCGTCATTTCATCTCATCTATATATATTGCATTCCATCCATCCATACATTTATAATAGATTCATATCATGCATACATAGTAATAACAATGCATTCTCTATTTTACTCATCTTCTTTCATAGGACTCAGTCCTAGGTCCTCCATATCTTCTATCTAACATTGAATCCCCCCGCTCACCCTCCCTATCTTGGACATCATCATAATCCCTTCATCATTTCCCATAAACTCAATCAAGCTACATTCATCACCATCCATCTCTAAATAGGAGGGACTGCGCTTCCCATCCGTAGTCATCCACACAATCAAGCCAGTTACTTTGTTAGCACAGGTACATCGACTCACACACACCTAGACTATCAACCGATACTCTGATCAAGTATCTTTGGGTCTCAACAGGTAATCGATTATGGCAAACCTAGACTACAATAGGCATTTATCATAATGACCTAGTCTCAACGGGGCTACCATGATTCCCCACAACCATCCATCACACACACACACACTATCAATTGATCAACCAATGAAACACAATCATAACGAACAATTACATCAATTGTCTAAGTCTCAACGAGTATTTTTCTTCATATACCTTGACTTCATCGGACAATTACATCAATTGTCTAAGTCACATTAGGTCACTTTGATTCACTTACTTAGACTTTATCCTATCCAAGCAACCAACTGACATCAACTGTCACTCTTTGACTCAACCGGGGCAATTAAAATTGCATTGTTCAACCAATTTTAATCAATTGTATAGCATCAATCCAAACCACACACTACATCTGCTCTGTATCTCTTGCATGACCTAAAGGTACTCACTGGCTTGTTGTTTCTCCGTTTTCTTCCATTCTTTCACCAATATTGCTAAAATCTTCTCTTCTACCACCCCGCCAATTTTCATTCTTTTTCGAGAGATCGCCCGATTTTTCGAAATTTTTTGACCCATCTCTCAAGGGGGCATACCACCCATTAAATTAACATTTTATGGGGCATTTCTTCACACCTATTTTTCTTTCTTTGAAACGACGCGATAAACCGCACCATGTCAAAGAGGGGCAAATGTAGTCACATAAATCTATCCATTTTAATTAAATGAATATTTGCTATTTATTTGATTAAAAATCCACTAGCCATCAGTTAATTAAATTAATATTTAATTAATTCATCTTCAAACATTCTCCTATTAATCAAATAAATTATTCAATTTATTTTAATTCATTCATTCAACCAAATTCACACTCAATTAAATAAATAAATACTATTTATTCAATTTAATCCTCTTTCTTCTTTTAAATAAATTAAATAAAACATTTATTTAAAATCATTATTCCCCCCCACTTGCATTTTCCTACAAATGCAAGTTGCAACCACAAATTGAAATAAATAAATTTTATTTTAATTAAAATCCTATTTTCCCTTACCCACCAAATCCACTTGCAATCCTAAACCCCCTTCTAGATTCTTCTAACCCCTTCCTAATTAGCCTAATCCATTCCCTAATTATTGTCACGTTCCTAAGCAACTTGGAGTCACTTCTCAAAGACTTCAAAGTCTTTGAAAAGCATTAAATGCTTTGTGTGTTCAACAATTTAACCTCTAAAGTCTTCCAAACCACTTATGGCTCTTACATGACCATTTATGGTTAACCCCTAACTCAACCCTCATGTGACTCATGTGTTTCCTCAAGCATTTATTGCTTTGACCATGGTTATCCCTTTTACCTTTGCACAAGAATTTATCCATTGGATAAAAGCTTTATTCTTTGAATAAAGAATTTATTCATTCAACCTAACCTTGACCTTAACTCCCAAGTTAACCCTCGGGTCATGTCAAGCATTTAATGCTTATTCCCTCTCCTCTCAACCTATCTCATATTGACACTTGTCATCCTGGGATTGGGTTGAAATCCTTCACATGGATTGAATATCATTCAATCCTGACCCTTGTTGAGATTACTCAATCTCAACCATCCATTGCTCTATTTTTCTTATAAATAGAGCCCACTTCTTCATAATCCACATCCTGAAACTTGTATGCATATAAGTTATAGTGAATTTTAGAGAGCATTTAGCATAAATCACTAATATATTGTTATTTTGGCCTAAAATGAATCATTTTAGCATCATAGCATCTAATATTAGCTTTTGTTCACATTTGCATAGTATTTTAGAGTAAACATTTCAATCTTGAACCTCCATAAGCATCCATAGTGCAAAAAGTTGTTGAGAGCTACACTAATTTGGAACTTGGAGAGGAGAGGAACAAAGGAGAAGGAGCTAAGAGCATGTTAGAAGGCATTTGGAGATGTCTTGTTATATTTACTTTCATAGTTAAATATGTCTTCATGTTTTTAGTGTCTCTTTTGATATGTCTGCTTAGATTAGTTTTTGGTTGATTAACACTAACGATTTCTTGTGTTTTTGTGTGTTATACGACCATAGGTTTTAGTTTAACACTTGGGTATTTTGCAGAGCATCAATTCTATTTGCATCTTCCACTATCAAAAATTTTGCTTAAAAAATTCTCGATCATGTATTTATCTGCATCTCCATCCCTTCCAAAAAAAATTCACCAATTTCTAATTTAGCTTCTTCATTGATCTTTGATCTACTAATTGTTGAAATGAGAAGAGTAGGTAAAACAATTTAGAAAGAAAAAAAATAGACAACACACAAAACACGAATTTATAGTGGTTCACCAATATGGAGCTACATCCACTTTGAAGCAAGGGAAAAAAAATTATAATTATCTTTTTTTTTGTACATACATACCATAGCTTCTACTATCCAATAATAAATTAACATAATTACATTATCCATATAAAGATAAGTCTTCGAATGCAGAATGTCAAGAGTCTAATAATTGGAGGGAAATGAGGTGACTGTTGGATTTCATATCCAACGGGCCTTCCAGCCTTGAGAGCTAAGTCCCTAGATTAGTGCCAACCATTACAGACTATGAATATAAATTCGAGTCAATCAAATTCAACCACATGGATATAGAATCATTTGAAACAACTCTAATTTGTAACTTATAAGCAGGAAACATCAAGATTGGTAAATTATGAATAATGCAAAAAGAAATTATGTAGAAATTAAAAGAATCAATGGAACTTGCCAATTGAATTCACATATGTAAAAATGATGGAGTTTAAGAAAAGAAAAAAAAGACCAAATTTTTACATTGTCTTGAAAAGCATAAAACATTCCCAATGAAATCAAAATAGAAAATTGTCTATAAGAGTGGCTATAAATGTTCATGGTTGAGTTCATAGTTATCTATGACATAAGCTCTTGCAAATGTTGGCATTCATGTTAAACTTATCCAAGCTTATCCAATTTGGTGTTTTTCTTTCACAAGTGACTCACATTTCTTGGCAAATGTTGACATTCATGTTTAACTTATCCAATTTGGTACTTTTCTTTCACAAGTGACTCGTATTATATATAATTTTTTTTTTCAATAATATCTGAAACTAGCATACTTATGTTTAGAAATGATTATGTAAAAAACATCGATAGATATTATAATTTAGGAAATTATTTATCTTTTATTATATTATTCGTTATCACAGGTGTCTTTCCATCAATCTTTTCTTGCTAATTTTGATGAGGAATCCAACAAAAATAGAAAATTGTAGTTACTAATACCATGACATTGTGATTTGCTATTATTTGCAATTATTAATATTAAGTCATTATTTTATTATTAGCTTTTTGTTTTTCTTACATGAATTATGTTGACCTCTTATAAACCCTATTGTCATTGTAGAATACCTATCATCATAACTAGCATACCTATATTTTAAAAAATCTTCTAAAATATGAGTAGATATCAAATATTTAAAATAAAATTAAAACACAATGTAATCTTTATCTAGTGCAACCATTTGTTCTTTTCCTTAAAAAAATAAAATAAAAAATCTACCTTCTAAACAATTAGCAAATACCAAAAATCTAAAAACAAAAAATGAGAACAAAACTTTGTCACTTTTTATTGGATAAAGAAGAAAGCAATCTTATACTTTTTGTTCTAGTGATAGCATGTAGAGTCACACCTATTAACAGCATAAAAACATAAATTATTCTTTTTATAAACATAGACTAATGATATAAAAATATAAGTTTCTATCATTATGCTATGCTATTACTAATGTTTATTTGTTTTTCAATAATATCCAAAATAACAACATAAAACTTAACCAATCAATTATATAAAAATACAAATTTTATCATTACACAATACTAATAATAATAAAATTTGTCGTTTGTTGTATTTAGAATAAAATATTTAGATTTTATTTGTTCTTTTCCTAAAAAAATAAAATAAGAATTCTACCTTCTAAACAATTAGCAAAATACCAAAAATCAAAAAACAAAAAATTAGAACGAAACTTTATCATTTTTTATTGGATAAAGAAGAAAGCAATTTTGTCCTTTTTATTCTATTGGTAACATGTAGAGTAGCACCTATTAACAACATAAAAACATAAATTATTCTTTTTATAAACATAAACTAATAATATAAAAAATATAAATTTCATCATTATACTATGCTATTACTAATGTTTATTTGTTTTTAATAATATCCAAAATAATTACATAAAACTTAACGAGCCAATTATATAAAAACACAAATTTAATCATTACACAATACTAATAATAATAATCATGAAAATTTGTTATATGTAGAATAAAATGTTTAGATTTTTGTAGTTCGAAAATTAAGTTCATGATAAGGAAGACGCTTTATTTACCAAAAATAATCCATTAAAACGCAAAAAAAGTCTGGAGGAAACTTTTTAGAAAGAAGAACAAAACACCGAAATTTTGGTGGCCGTTTGAAAAAACACCAAGATTTAACTGCAAATTTCCGTGAATTTACTACATGAACTAGGCTGCAAATTTCTTTGGTAAGCTTGAAGTTAGCATGCATTCTGCCAACCAAGTGGTCATTCTCCCTATAAATTTACTATTTCTAACGTGATGTTCGGACGAGAATTCAATTCTTTGGTCAGCTTGAAGTTAGCATGCATTCTGCTAACCAAATCTGCCATTATGCCTTTAAATTTCCTATTTCTAATGGTAAAAGAAATGCCGCTGCATTTTCGACCCCTAATCACTTAAAAATGTGTTCCAGGCCTTTGTAGAGGTATTACGATAGTTTTAACTTTGAAGCAGATGTATTACAATAGTTTGAAGCAGAGACTTTAATGGATTCCAGACCTCTAAGTGGTGGAAAGATGGTGGTGAAGACAGGAGCGAAGTCATCTGCACCTCTGAGAAGGCTTTCAAGCCTTGAAATGAAGGGCTTAGAAGCGGATAAGGCAGTGGCGCCCCATTACCAGTGGCCGACTGCCAATTCATCCAGCCGAGCTCGGGTCCAATTCAAACCTTTAACTCCAAATGCTTGTAAATATGGTAGGAAGAGTTCTTTGTTGGGGTCTAGAACTAGTGAGAAAAGTCCTGTGAAAATTAATCGGTTGAAGTCCCTTGAAAGAACTCCCCTGAAAATTGATGCTTTGAAGCCCTCTAGGGCTCCCGGGTTTTTGAAACTTAAAGCCCCAAAGAGTGATTTGTGTAGTAAGGTATTGAATGTCGCCAGGGATGCCTGCTCTTCCAATTTTAAACATGTCGTTAAGGGCGGAGACTTGAAAGTTTCCCTCGAGCCTAGATGCCCACATCAATAATATTGGCTCAACCATATGGATCGTGTGGAGCCCCCCATGTGAAACAATTTTTGGCTTCTAGGAGGACTAAGACTAGCTTCAAGTTTTTGACAGAGCATGGTGCAGACACAGGGCATGGTGTGGACTCAGATAGCGTGTCTGAAGTAATTTCATCCCTTAAAGGTGAAGTCAAAGAACAAGGTGGGTACATTGACGCAGGGCATGATGTGAACATAAATAGTGTGGTTGGCAGAGGGAAGCGATTGTGTGTTGTGGAGAAAATACAAGGGAAGAAGATGCTGAAGAGGTTTGGAACAAATCGGATTATGATCCTAGGCTAGAAGATTGTCAAGTTGTGGACTGTGATGACTATGATGATGATGGATTGCTATTTGAATCTGGTGACAGCCACGGAAATGATGGGATACTGATTGATGAAATCTCAATTGGATAAATCAGAAATTAAAATGGAGGCTGATGAATCTATGGAAGTTTTTATAAGGGGATGAGGATGTTGAGATTGATAAGTAGGAGATTGATTTTGAGGCAATTGACTATGACATGGCAAGCAGCTCTTGTGATTATGATCAGCATGCAGAAAGCTTAGTGGATGCTTCTGATGTTACGGTGAGGACTGATGAATCTATGGAAATATTTGGCGAGGACAAGGATGGTAAAAATGATGATTGTGATCTTGATGTTGAGGCATTCGTTTATGTTCAAATTGCAGAAAGCTTAGGGAATACTTGTATTGTGATTATTTTATAATATTTTCATAGTTTATTAGAAGTTAAGACGTCAAATTCTGTTTAATGGCTGCATTCTTTTTTAACACTTTTGGCTTTTTAATCAATTAATTTTCATAAACATCTCTCAGAGGAGAAGATTTCTGGCTCTCGATAAGCAGTAACATTTTAGAATTGGTAAATATGTGTGACAAGTTTAGGAGGTAAGCAGTAACATCTCTGATTCTTCTATTCACTTTTGTGCAAGATTCAATTACCTTTCTTCAAACTTTTATCCTCAAGTTGTGAATTCTGCAGTGTTTGAAAGAATCTCATAAAGAGTTGAGAGGGCAAGGAAAAAGAGACATTGCAAAATTAATGACAAATTCAAGGTAGACAGTTCTGAAGAGTGGAAGGGCATGGAAAATCATTAGGATGTCTAACAAGTTTTAAGATAACACATTCAGTGAACAGCAATTCAAAGATAAGCTAGAGTATATTTTTAGGTGATACACTCTGAGGCATCCTAAAAATCGATTTAAGTCTAAATGAATGCCATCATCATTGCTTCTTAGTCTGGTAGAACACTTACCACCATAATTGATCTAGATAGATGTTTTACAAGTATTTTCTGGGCCTTATAATCTGGAACTGAAAGTTAATATTTAAGATAATACGAAACAGTATATCTTTCAAGGCAAGAGTAGAGCAAGAAGCAATATAAAATTGACCTAAATTGAGTGGGAAGAATATATGGCAGCAAACTGAGAATGACCACATATATGAGTAATACCCGTTGCTGTCACCACCTGTCATAAATAATCAAATATTTTATAATCATTAGTCTTGTTTAGTTGACTCTAGTTCTCTAAACCAAATCAATTTATATTTTCTTCCATCTCTATAATTGATATAATAATCTTATGTAATTAAATTGATATAATATTTATTCAAGCACCTAATCAACTGTGTATAAGTTGCAGTTCTTGGAAATAAATTTAAGAAAAAGAAATATTAACTACTTTAAAAGATTGTCATATAGTCTAACTTATAATAAGATAATTAAACTTTTTTTTGATTAAGTTTTTAAAGAAAATTTAGACATTTATCATAAAAAAAATATTGCAACAATATATGAACACATGTTAAATCTATTATTTCTTAGGTGTGAACAAATCTTTAAGGGTTGCAACATCGAAGAGAACTTCATTTGTTATGAGATCAACAAATACTTTGCACATTTATCTCACACAACCTAATATCTTCATCAATATATAAAACTTTGGTTACAATTTATCTCATACAATAAATAACTTTTTTTTAAATCCAAAATGAGTTACTTGGAGCCCTCTTGGGCTCTTTTTTGTCAAACTTTCAGAGCAGACAACCAATACATTTTGAAGTGTACATTGAAAAACATAAAATCTTTATCAAACCTCCTAGGCAAACCACCAATATATTTTCAAATGTACATTCAGACCCATAAAATTGTTTTCAAACTTCTGAAATAGACAACCAATACATCCTAACTACTAGGGCTGTAAAAATGGTTTACTCAGTGAATATGCTATGAGTATAAGATTGTTTTGCTTGCCATTATTCTAAGTTTTGTTTCAGATTGCATATCCACTAATTCTATTGTATAGGTGTATAAGGAAAGAGGGACACCTCTCCTTGCAAGTTTTCCAAAGCAAACCACCAATATGTTTTCAAATGTACATTGAAACCCATGAAATCATTATGAAACTTCCAAGACGACCAATACATCCTAACTACTAGGGCTGTAAAAATAGTTTACAGGTGAATGAGCATATATTGTTTTTATTTGCCCTCTCCTTGCAAGTTTCTGTAAAAATAGTTTACAGGTGAATATATTATGAGTATAGATTGTCTTTGCTTACCATTATTTTATTTTATCTTGTTTCAGATTGCTTATGCACTAATTCTATTGTATAGGGAGAGAGGAACACCTCTCCTTGCAAGTTTCTATAATTGTTGCACAGTATGTTACATAGAAATAATTTTGTAAGGTTTCCAACATATTTATTTCTCATATCACCAAATAATATAGTATAAATAAATGCTCTCCAAAATTCACACAATTTAAGGTTTTGATACCTCACCTATAATCCTACTATACTTCGAAAATATGATTAATTATTTATATATTTTAAATTCTTTTGAAAGTCTCAAGTTCTCAGCTTTTAGATGTATCATCTCCAAAATTATGACTATTATATCCAAAATGATTTTTATGGAAATGAAATCAATTAACTGACATGTGAAAAGTGAAATTTGTAGAATCGTTAATTGTGGCATAGACCTTGTGCATATAACATATTCAAAAAATAATTCTTGGGTCCAGACCTGAGTTTAATAAAAAAAAATTATGAACAGAAGAATTTTGCTGTACATGATCATATTTAACCACCCATTCCTCTTTTCAAATCAACTGAGCAGAGCAATCAGAGTTGTGCAGACGCAATAGAAGCAACAGTCATATTGTGTTGCAAGTTTCATATGTAGGTGCTATAAACATCATTACCACGACACATGATACATCTTTGATAATTTAATCTCAAAGCATCCAAATACAATTTAAATCACTGCACCACGCATCTCTCAAATATATACATGGATGTAGTTGTATGCAGTCAGAACTAACCAGTCAAACAAGGAGAGAAAAGAGGACGTATATCAAGCAGTAGCCATATGCTACCAAGCTTTTCTATTGGTCGACATAGGGTATAAATGCCGGCAAGAGAGTTGTGCCTATCCTTGTGCACCAGATGACTGTTATTCCTGCCATAATCAATGTAAAAATTCCTGTAATGTGACAGATTATCAAGGGCACAGCAGAAAATATGAGCAACACAGCAAGCAGTAGCCCACCAAACTGAGGTATCTGTAAAGGTCCACGTTTCCATCTCTTCCGGCCAACATGTGACCACCACATAAAGGAACGAAGTCAAGCATATCCAGCCTAAAATAGCTCTGAAATGGGGCTTCCCTGACAACAGCTATAAACCCCCCAACTATACAAATAATGAAGGGCTCTCACAGCTCTGCATCCTAATGCAACTCAGTCTTCACCCTTTTAAAGTTGCTCTGCATCCTCATGCAACTCAGGCTTCACCCTTATGGAGTTTATTATGCTCATTGTTTTATCGGTTGGGTATTTAGTACCTATACCAATCTAGACCACAAAACTAAAAACATATGGTTAAAAAACTCATTTATGAACATCAGGGTATCCATCATCTCCTCGGATTTAGCACCCACTCTATAAAACCCTATACCCACTTCAGATATAGAACCCACTCTATATAACCCTACACTCACTTCAGATACACCTCTTGCTCTTATATTTTAATGAAATTTTGAACTATTCAAATGAAAGGGCTCAAAAACAAATCATTGTTTCAGTATCAATCTTGGCAGCAAATTTGGCCAACGAAATGGTAAAGAATCCCACCCTTTTCACATCAGAGTATCCATGAGGTCTCGAATCCAACACCCACTTTAACAAACCCTGTACTTACTTTAAAAAGTCCTCCTGCTCTCACATTTCAAAACAAATTTATCTATCATTAACCAGATGAACAGGATAAAAAGAAAAGAAATGTCTTGTTTCAGTCCCATTTGAGTATGAACATTTCCAGTAAGAGTGACGGAATAACAATCTAGAATTGAATTGATGGAAAAATATAAATTACTCATGCCTTCGTTTAATAGAGAACAACGGGGATTGTTTTAGAATGAAATAAAACACAACAAAACAATAATCCGCCGGCGTATGGATTAAAAAAAATAAAACTCACTGAAACATGTCAAGTGACTTACCTCAAAATTCTGCTTAAATTGTGTCTTGTTGTCAATGATGCCGATGAGAAAAAATGAGCCAGAGTTTGCAAATTAATTTATGAAACCCTACCAAAAACAATCTCCCTATAGTTACTGCTTCAATCTATTCCCAGTAAACGAAGAATGAATCTGAAAATATCGCGGTCGACAGATTCATTCAGGTGGGCTGATGCGGTACAATTTGTGTTCAGTTAGATCAGATTTCTTGTGGCATTAAATCGAAGATTTCACATAGCTTGTCTAAGATCCCACATTTTGGAACCCGCAGCATACAAATTATGTCGTCTGAGAAAAGATTGGGCAAGAAAACTATTACCAAACCTTCCAAAGCAAAAATTTAATGAAATGAGACGAACGAAAACCAATCTCCCTATCCATTCACAGTAAAAAAAAGGAAAACATTACCCATTCTGGAAAACATATTAAGCATTCTTGCAAGAAAAGCGAATTAAAAAAAGAAAACTTCGGCAGCAATTTCCTTGGCATCCAACGTCAGTGGCCGCACAAATCCTCTGGCTACAAAGGGGGGACAAAGGCAAACGACGTTACTTTTCTAAAGTAAAAGGAAGGACCTTTCTATATTTTGCGGTTGCAAAGTTTTCGTCAGGTTGATGGGGAGGAATTTGCACAAAATTTTGTAAAACGAAAGGAAATCGAGGGCGGCCAAAAATTCTGCTGAGAACCTGCCGGAAGAGCAGCAAAAGATTTATCTGAAGAAAACCGTTAAAATTCTGTGGAAATTCCTCCCCATCTTCAGACTCAAATCTGATGAAAACCTTGCAAACGCAAATCATAGAAAAGCTCAGAAACTTTCTTAAACAGTCTTCCATCTTCAGACTCAAATCTGATGAAAACTTTGCAAACTCAAGTCATAGAAAAGCTCAGAAACTTTCTTCAACAGTCCTTGGAGTATATCCTCTCCTCTCTTCTGTCTCATCCATCCTCGCTGCCGCCAGGCCTTCACAGTAAGAATACAAATAAAAGAAGTGGCCGGTACAAAAAACATGAATAAGTTAGGGTTTACGTGAGTTGCAGAGTGAGTCATGCGAGAGTAAGCTACTAGGGTTCTAACCTAGCATGCATAGATGAGTACACTAGCAATTGCACCTTCGGTGTGCAATAGATACGCTGCAAATGTGTGGATCGAATTGAATGTTTTTAATAACGTTCATGAGGTCAAACAGAGTATGGGATTCCTGGATAGCTAGTAAAGAAGACATGCAAAGCTTGAACAAATCCAACTGTTAAACCTCTTTCTCCTTCTCCTCCTCCTTCTGCACCTTGGATCTTCTACTATGTAACTTGATTAGGAAATCTGCAACTTTTGATATCTTTTCTTCGTCAAATAGACTACTTAAGGTGTTCACATTTAGTGTCTCAACATACTTACTCTGGGGCTAGGCACTCCATGATGTAATGTCATTCAGTCTCCACCACCCCTTGCGTACAATATCTACACCTTCTATTTTCCCATTCCTCTTTGGGTATCGTCCATCTCCCAGTTTCACATCTAAGTTGATGTGAGTTGGTCCTTATTTGAGCAATTAGCATTTTTGCCTTCCACTTTATGTCCATTCCTATGTAGTTCTTTTGTGTATGGTCATGTGTAGGATTGAAGTGTCTGATATAGTATTCTTTTTTCCTACCCAACTGACCTACCCACATGTTTTCTTTGAATTTTTCTTGTACGTATTTTTTTATTTCTCCAATGTTATGCGGGCAGCCTTGTAGGTTAATAGGCCATTTATTCATCCATTTAATGTTTTATTTCATCCATGTGCTCTTCCTTCTGTCTAATTTCTCTCGTGCTGCCATTTTTGGCTAGTGATGTATCTTCATGTTTTCTAACCTCCTTAAGTAGCTTAGTAATCGGAACATAGCTAATGCCTCGATAGGGAAAGCCCCCGCCTCCGCTAGGACAATCTCATATGGGATAGATGATTTAATCTTGAGACTGGTCGTAATTAAATGCTTTTGTAATCTCTCTATTTGCCTCCATTTCCTTGTTGAAGTGTTGCCACCCCATACCTCACATCCGTACAATACCATCGGAACCACAAGAAGCCCAAAAAGAATTATCTTAGTTTTCCAATCCCATAGTTCTGCTCTTCTACATCTATTTTGGAGTGAATATAAGGCTTTCCATCCTCCTTGGATCCTTTTTGTTCTACATGTTTCCCAGCTTGATATCTTTTGTTTATTTTTTGTATATGTTTGTGTAATATATGAGGTTAATTGGTAGGACTTTTAGAAAATGATGTTTGTGAAACAATGGTCTCCATGGAGAAGTGATAGCTTCAAATCAACTATGTATCCACTTAGAGGAATCCAAACATGATTTAAATAAAGGCTCTGAAATAAGAAGATAATCAAGCTTCATTTCCAACAAACTCATGTTATGTTTGCAAGAGGGAGAGAGAGGGGGAGAGAGGGTGAGTTAATATAAAGAGTGGGAGATAGAAGGGGAAAGAGTGAATGAGAGAGAGGAGTAAGGAGATAGAGATAGAGAGGAAGATAGAAATGGAGATGGAGATGTACATACATATATAGAAATGTAAAGGATAAATGTATAGATAGGGAGAGATAGAAAGATAAAGATAGAGATAGGAAGTGATATAGAGAGAGACGAAGGGAGAGGGAGAGATATAGGTGTGTAGATAGATAGAGAGATGGCAAGATATAGATAATGGGAGAGATAGAAGAAGAAATATGAAGAGATGGAGATAAAGAAGTGAAGAGATTTAGATATAGAGGTCTAGGAAGATGGAAAGGGTGTGAGAGAGAAAGAGATATGGATTGATAGAGAGGGGGGAGATTGTGGTCTATTGTTTGCATACATTTGTGTAGTTCATCATGTGAATTGGTAGGCCAATTACCGAATGATATTGTTTGTGTAAAATAGGTCTTAATGAATAAGTGATATCTTCAAATCAACTATGCATCCACTTACAAGGATCCAAACATGAGTAAACAAAAACCTCTAAAGTAGGAAGATGATGAATATGGAGATAAAGATGAAGATGGAGATGAATATGGAGAGGAGAGGGAGAGGTGTGTGTGTGTGTGTGAGAGAGAGAGAGAGGGGGAGGGGGAGAGAGGGATGCATAAATATAAAAATAAATTTATATAGAGAGGGAGAAAGAGGGAGAGAGAGAGAAGGGGGGGGGGGAGAGACGGAAAAATAAAGACAGGGATAGGAAATGATATATAGAGAGAGGGAGAGATAGAGATAGAAGAAGAAATATGGAGAGAGTGGTAGAGAGAAACAAAGAGATATAGATATAGAGGCACGGGAAGATGGAGATGGAGAGAGGGAGGGAGAGAGATGGACATGTATACACATAGAGGGAGACATGTATAGAGATAGAGAGAGAAGAGGAAGATAGAGATAGAAATGAAGTTAGAGCAAGAGAGGAAGAGAGAGACAAATAGATAGAGAGATAGAGAGAGGAGAAGGCAAAGATAAGTATGGAGAGATGGAGAGGGGGAGATAAAGAGGAAAATGTAAAGATATACAGAGGATGAGGGAGAGGGAGAGATAGAGATAGATAGATATAAATGGTTAGAAAGAGAGATAGAGAGAGATATACATAAGGAGATATATAGAGGTTGAGAGACAGAGAATAAAAAATAAAGAGAAGTGGAGGAGAGTGAGAAATAGGGAGATAAAGAGAGAGGTAGAGATAGGGAGATATAGGATAGGGAAAGAGGGAGGGAGAGAAATATGGGGGGAGATAAAGATGTGTGTGTGTGTGTGTGTGTGTGTGTGAGAGAGAGAGAGAGAGAGAGAGAGAGAGCACTCAAAATATAGAGGGGGAGGGAGAGATACAGATAGAGGGTTATGTAGTGCCCCTCCCTAATTCATCTTTCCTTTTCGTGCATCAATAGACTATATTGCTATAGCTTAGGCTATTTTATGATGCTTTGATTAGATGTTTATGGATTTACTTATGATCTGGATGCTTCATTATGGATGATAGACATATTATATTTGCACTTAACATTATGATTTCATGTGGATGATGACATTCATAGATTATTATGATGATAAACTCTTCTATGTACTCATTTTATATGCGTGGTTTATATTTGGCTATGGTGATTTGATGGTATTATATTATGGACTCACCCTATTTCATGATTATATTGGATGCAATGATGATGATAGTGCTTGCTTGATTGTGAGTGTCTTCTATTATATTCGTGATAGAGGTGATGTCATATCACTCATTGTGAGCATGATATGATGTTGTGATTCTCTTCACTTGTCTATCTATTTTATGATACATGTTATGGTATATGTTGTTGCACTTGTGTTGGTGATGACAGGTTTGCAGGTACCAGACATCGACTCCACCTGGCTTCACAGGTCTAAGCGTGTATTATCCCAATGGCAAGTTGATCGGAGATGACACGAAAACCCATTCTACACTCTAGGTTTAAGTTGATTACCCTTGTATTTTAGTGTCTTGGCATGAGTTGTTGTTTAGCATCAAGTGGTTGCTTGAATTATCTTGTTGGGTTGCTTGAAGTGTTTTGATTATTGGATATTCATTATTTATTAATTTGGGTATTTATTTGGCTATTTTATTAATGGGCATGTCTATTTAATTGTGCCCATGGTTTAAATTATCATTGGTTGTTTATATTATTATTTCTTTTTTATCTTATTGAGTTAATTGAATATTATGTTCCTTACCTAGCCTATTTTATTATTGGTTGTGAGTTTGGGGTAAGTTGATTAAATAATATTTTATTATTCTTACCTTGGGTTTTGAGAAGGTTGGTAAGAAATAGTTTAATCGATTATTTCTATTGGTCGACATTTTCCTATAGTTTTCCTTTGATCTTCTATTTATTGGCCTCTTTGTGCATTCACCTGGGTTGGCTTCTTGGAGAAATCATTGTGCAACTAGTGATTTGATTTGGCTTTGTTTGGGCTTGGAGTTTGGCTGTGTTGGCTGTGGATTTTAGCTCTTCATCAAATTCCTTTGGCCATAACTTCTATTATTTTCCAGGTTGGAGATATTATCCCTGTGATCTCTGCATTTGGCTTTCCAGGATTGTCTGCACAATGTTTGTGAAAGATTGTCCTGGGTTGGGTAGCTTGAAAATATCTGGATTAATATTATACACTTGATATAAATATTGAATAGGGAGCTTTGGTTTTTATAATGATTTTGTCGTCTATGGTTCTATGTGTATATTTCAGAGTCTTCCTGAGCATGTTTGTCATGCTTGGTTTTTCGATTAGATCATATTTTGATTCTTGCTTGAGTATTTTACCTTGTCATTTGGTTTCCAGAGTCTATTGTGTCCTTTTTACTGTATTTCCGAAGTCGTATTAAGTCTTTATGATTTTCTGTTTCGATTGCAAGTTTCTGATTTTCGTCAATTCTGAACAAAGGCACTAATTCAATATATGCGCTAGAGTTTTCATCGAAAGCATTGTTTCATTTATTATATGCGCTACACTATTAGTCGTATGCACTGTCAAAATTAACGTATGTGCTAAACCCATACGTATGCGCTAAAATTTACGGTAAAGGTGTTGTCTCATCAAATAAAAGCGCTAAAATACTTATCAAAGGTGCTATAGAATTTTGCAAAAGCGCTACTCTATGGGGCATATGCGCTATTCTATCTATTTTTGCCTTTTGCGACAGTTTTAAGTTTTTCATAGTTTTTTTGTGTCAAATTTTTGTGATTCCAGAGCTTGTTATTATAATTCATGAGTTGTCCCAGAAGTGATTATTGATCGTCTAGATTATATTTGATTTATTGGTTGATTTGGTTTATATATGACTATTTCTAGCCGGACTCATTGGTTATAATCTTATATGTTGGATTTCTTGCTTATTGCCTAAAAGGCTGTCCTGTTGCATATGATGTTATGGATTGATTTGGAACCTTGGTTTACCAGGTCTTGACTTGTGTGAGCCCTTGGTCATGTTGTGATAATTTATGTTATATGATGTTGTGTGTAACCCTAGGATCTAGATGCATGCTAGGGGGGAGTGGGCTTCCAAATGAGAGACTGGTGTTGCATGGAGTAGACGGTCAGGTTAACCAGAGTGTGTATCGCTGGAATATCTCATTGGGAGTTTTTACTTTGCAATCAAGTGATAACTGAAATAATGAATTGAGGGTTGGGTAGAATAGCTCATCTTAATAAGATAAGAAATGGTTAAGGTGGCCCCTTTGCCTTTCCCAATGGTAGTAATCCGAGATAGGTTTGGGAAGGCCTTGGTAACCTAGGTAAGCTAATATCCCTTACTTTGTAAAGGTTGAGATGGCTCTACGTGTGCATATAGGATGGTTGAGACAAGTGCCCAAGTTCCCATTTATCGCATGTGATGACACTCTTTTCCCTACTTGTAGGTCCTATCACCTTGAGTCATTTTGGTATGTTGCCTCTAGAGATGTTATGTTGGTGGTCTTGTGCTTTATGTATGCATCCTTGTGTTGTATCCTTTGGTTGTTAGGTGTCAGCCTAGATCTAGAGTGTGAGTGGGATCTTGTATCATCTCCTAGCACAGGGGGTAGTTCCTTATGGGTCCACTTGGTCAGGTGGTTTGATGCCTTCTTCCATTGGGATGATCTTCGTTCTATTCTCTTGCATGGTTGTGGATCTCTTGTCTTCTCAGCTATGGATGGATACTTGTAGTAGATTGATGTATATGATTTATATGGCATAAGTATTTAATAGATTAGTGATGTAATTTTTTTTGTAAATTAAGAGCTATGCTCCTTGGAGTAAATGGATATTGTATTCATGTGAAATGGTAGATGGTATAGTAGTGGACATATTGATGTATCATATACATATCTTGGATATTGATTCGTTAGTGGTATTGGGTGTATTGTTATGCATTTGGTTTCATGTATGGATTAGGAACATTTGGTATTGGTACTTTAAAAGAACCTAATGGGGATGGTTGATGTATGCATAGTAAATGGATGTGTTCATACTAAGGATAGTAAATGATCATATGAATTGCTTGGGAGAAATTAAATAATGTTAGAGTTAGTATGCAATGAGTTGTAGAAGTGATCATGTTGTTATTGTTAACAGATAGGATAGGTAATGGTGTTGAGATACCCTAGGGAATGTTATTGATGTTTGTGTTTATTTCCGCTTGCGTTATGTGCTCTAGTGATTATGTTTATGACGATTAATTGTATATCTTGTTAATGGATGTTAAATGTATATGTGTAGATGGCTGTACATGTTGAGTTAGTAGATGCTTTAAAAAAAAACTCTATTTGCATATTAGTTGGTTGGTTTCTCTAGGGTATTTTGGCGGGCATTACAGGTTATATAAAGAGATAAATCATAATAATGAAATAGATAGATAGATAGATAGATATTGAAATAGAGATAGGGAAATATATTGACAGAAGGAGATAGAGAGAGGAGGAAGATGTCAATAGATAGAGAGGTAAATAGAAATAGAAATATAGAGTAGGACAAATTTATTGAATAAGAGAGATATAGAAAGAAAAAGAAAAAGAGAGGGTGATATAGACAAACAAAGGTACATAAAGAAAGGGATGAGGAGAGAGATAGAGAGATAATGGTAGAGAGGTATGGATAGAAGGATCTAGAGAGGATCAAGAAAGATAGAGCGAGAGAGAAATAGGAAGAGAGATATAAGTAGGAGAGATGGAGTGAATATAAGAGAGAGGTAGAGATATAATGAGATATATGTAGAGAGGGAAAGGGAGAGATAGGGATATAGAGATATAGAGGGCATGAGTCAGAGAGAAAGATGACAAAGACAAGTAATAGAGACACAAACACAAATATGGAGAGGGGAAAGATAGATAGATATAAAGAGGGGGAAAGATAAACATATATATAGAGAGAAGGGAGAGATGGAGACGAGAACAATAGATATAGCAAGGGAGAAATATTCAAAGTGTGTGTGAGAGTGAGAGAGATATAGAAATAGACTTGGGGAGGGGAAAACATGGAGTGTGTATGCTTGTAAGAGATAGGAGAAAAAAGAGAGAGTGTTGATGAGGAAGAGATAAAGAGGAAGATACAGATGGAGTTGAACATAAAGGAGAGAGCGAGTGATATATAGATAGGTAGATAGAAATATATAGAGGAACACATAAAGAGATAGGGAGATAGGAAGATAGAGGTAGAGAGGGAAGAAAGAGAAGTAGATAGATATAGAAAGGAGTGATAAAAATAGATAGAGAGGGAGGAAAGAGAAGTGGATAGATATAAAAAGGAGTGATAAGATCATGAGAGAGCGGGGATAGGGATAGAAAGGAGAGATAGAGAGATAGACGTAACTTGGGAAAGATAGAGGGGTGAGAGAGAAATATATAAAGATTGAGAGATGGAAGGAGAGAGGGAGTTGAATGGAGGGAGAGGGAGAGGAAAGGATAAACAAGGAGTCTATGTATTTGAGTGAGGAGTGAGAAGGAAATATAAAACTAGAAATAGGGAGGGGGAAACCTAAAGCGTGTGTGTGTGTGAGTGATAGATTGGGTGATAACGATAGAAAGGGAGAGAGATATAAATGCATAGAGAGGGAGGGAGAGAGAGGAAGAGAAATAGAGAGATGATAGTAGAGAAGTATAGAGATATAAAAAGCTGGAGTAATAAGGAGAGAGAGAGAGAAGTAGGAAAGAATGGAGATAGAAAGAGGGAGACAATGAGAGGGGAGATAGAAAGGTGAAGAGATATGAATTGATAAACAAAGGGAGAGATAGAGAGAGGACTGTATTTAGAGATTAAGAAAGAGAGAGAGAGAGAGAGAGAGAGAGAGAGAGAGAGAGAGAGAGAGAGAGAGAGAGAGAGAGAGAGAGAGAGAGAGAGAGAGAGAGAGAGAGAGAGAGAGAGAGAGAGAGAGAGAGGTGAGTCTATGTGTGTGAATGAGAAATGATATACAAGTAGAATTAGGGAAGGGGAAACATGGAGTATGTGTGAGTGATAGACTAGGTGATAGTGATAAAAAAGGGAGAGAGATATATAAATAGATAGAGGGGGAGCATACAAGAAATAGAGAGATTATAGCAGAGAATTAGAGAGATATAGAAAGTTGGAGTGATAAGGAGGGAGAGAGAGAGAGAGAGAGGAGAGAGAGAGAGAGAGAGAGAGAGAGAGAGAGAGAGAGAGAGAGAGAGAGAGAGAGAGAGAGAGAGAGACTAATCAAAAGTTAGTCTCTTTCATTCTTATAACTTTTAATTTAGATTTTGTAGTTTGAAATTTACATTGTTATATAAATAAAATTCAAAATAGAATAATTCTACAATAATTAATATATTAATAAGACAAATAATTATAAATTAAATTAGTTCTAATAACTTTTAATTATTTTTTGTGATTTCACAAAAAGATAATTAAAATAAATTAAATTAAATACAAAGTCAAAATAAAGAAAATTCTAAATACTAAAAAAAATAATAAATATTAAACTTATTAAATTAATAAATAATAGAAAAAATTAAAAATAATTTTTAATTTATTATAATTAAAATATCAAGAATATTATATAAATTAAAATACAAATTCAAATAATTATAGTTTATATTAATTCTAATAACTTTTAGTTATTATTTGCAATTTTATAAAAAGATAAATAATTAATTTAAATTTAATTAAAATTTAGAATCAAGACTAAATGCAAAGTTAAAGTATATTGAAATCTAAATATTAATAAAATAATAATTTTAAAAATTAATAATTAATACTAAAAATATTAAATTAATAAATAATTAAAAAAATATATTTTTATTGAAAACATATTATCTACACATGTAAAAAAAATTAAAAAATCATTCAATATATATTAAAATTAATTTTATATATAATATAATTAAAATAAATTAAAAAAGACAAAAATTAAATAATATTAAAAAAAATTAAATATATAATTAAGAACTATATATATATAAAAAACATAAGTAAAATAAATAAATGAATAAAAGTTTATAAAAGTTTAAAATGAAAATAATTTTAAAACAAATATAACATAAGTAAAATAAATAAATGAATAAAAGTTTATAAAAGTTTAAAATGAAAATAATTTTAAAATAAATTGACTAAAAAGGTTTTCTTGATATACTTGGAATAAATATTTAAAAACAGTACATACATCAACTTAAAGTGAATGCTCACAATAGTAAAAAAAATCAAAATATATATAAAACATAAGTAAAATAAATAAATGAATAAAAGTTTATAAAAGTTTAAAATGAAAATAATTTTAAAACAAATATAACATAAGTAAAATAAATAAATGAATAAAAGTTTATAAAAGTTTAAAATGAAAATAATTTTAAAACAAATTGACTAAAAAGGTTTTCTTGATATACTTGGAATAAATATTTAAAAACAGTACATACATCAACTTAAAGTGAATGCTCACAATAGTAAAAAAATCAAAACCGCTTCGTGGATATAATATCACACCAAACAAGTATGGGAGTATAGCAGCAACAAAACAACCAGAAAACAAAGCGAGAAAGCCAACAGAAGGGATGGACGATTGAAATTTATTCAATCGTCTTGGAATACTTATAAACAACTTTCAACCATAGACTTGGAAAAAGAGGTTGTCCATCTCAAATAAGGAATGTCTTTGGCTAAATAAAAGAATTAGTTTAGGATTTGATCTAAAGATCTCAAGAAAAGAAAAATCATTAAAGGAAATTAAAGATTCATATATAGTGTGCCTACTATATATATACTAGCAATTGTACATTGGTATGCAATGGGTACGCTGAAGAATCATTTGATAGTTTAAAATTGTATGGGTGAAGTTTAATGTTTGATGTAAAGAATAAAAAAACAAGTATTTTAAAACTGTATAATTTAATTATAATTGAAAAATATGTCATAATGATATTATTCACATTTATTAGTTTTTGAAAATATAACAATGAATGCAATGGACTAGATATTAATGTCTCATTTTATGAAATTTGGAATTGAGGAAGATAAATACTCCCAAATTGTATTTATAGAGAAAATTTTAAATGTATTGTGGATATTGATGTCTCATTTTTTGAAATTTGAAATTAACAAAGAAAATTACTTTGAAGTGAGCAATATATAGAGTGTAAATTTAAATCTATGTATTGAGTGCTTTTTTGTGCATAAGTAAAATTTGTAAGCTATATAAAGTTAGAAGTAAGCAATAATAAAGAAGTATATTGCATTAGGGATATTTTTTCCCTTGTAGAAGTTGATCTTGTAAAAAAGAAAAATACATATAATTAACTTGTAATCGCCAATATAACTTTTGTTAGATGTAATCAATCATGTTAGAAGTTGATATTAAGCAATTCGACCAAGTCGTCAATAAGTGGTATTTGTCAATTTGAGTTAATTAAAAAGAAAAGTTTGTTGTATTCTTCATTTGACACTATGCACTTCACTTTAGGGCTCATTATGGGTTTATACTATAAGAGAAAACTTTAAATATTTATTATTTAATATTAATAAATTTAGTCCAAGCAAGCTCGATGAAATCAAATGAATACTCCATGTCATGGGTCAAAGAAAGAAAGCACTAATTAGAGTAAATGAATCCTTTTTAAATATAGATTAATATAATAAAATAAATTATATTTTAAAAGAAGATAAATCAAACAATGTCAATATATGGAATCTTGTGTATATTGGGACTAGAATTTAGATATTTCAGTCTATAGGTAATTTGCTCATTTCATAGTGGGTGTTTGGTTGAAGGGGATAAATATCATTAAGTTTCATTTTCTAATAGCTCATGTTTGCATTATATGACATGATATAATGAAGACTTGCAATGATTTGAATAAAATTTGAGGGTATGTTTTTAAACTAAAGTTATTTTTTAACAAACAACATCTAAAGGCTAAGCTTAAACACCACTCATTTGAAAAATGTTACAAATCCATCGCTCTTTTTTAATAGACAAATAATTTAAGTTATATAATTGTAAAAGATTTATTGATTACCAAGTTTTATATGCTCATAAATGTTGTGCTGATGAAATATGAAATACCTCTATAAATTGTATGAAGTTGTTGCATCCACAAATGAGTACTAATATCAATACTTTCAATGTAGAGAAAAGGCTTTGAGAAGCAATGTCAATATTTTTCATTCAATCATAGTAGACATGGTTGTAAAGAGAAAATACCACAATCTAAAGGGAAATATAAAAAATTGAACATAATCCTTTTTCAAGATATTTGTATTAAAACATGTAGTTTGTAAATATATATTGCTAGGTTTTTAAATGTATCATAGTGACTTTTGAAGTCTCATGAAGAATGCTAAATGATCCCTAAATTTTGATAGTCTTATTCATGGATGTTTAGATTGAGTAGTTCAGTCAAGTGGTCAACAAGCGACATTTATGAATTTGAATTAATAAGGGAAATGTTTGTGATATTTGTCATTTGGAACTATGAAGTTTAGTTGGGGATCATCCTAGGTTTATATTGTAACATGAAATTTTGTGATATTTCTATGAAAAAATCGAGTTAGTGTCTCTCCAATGAAGTATGAGATTTTGGTGTTTAGCTTAAGTTTGTCTTTGAAGTAAGGATATACACTCTTAGAAAGAAAGAGGAATGTGTGAATGTCAATGCGGTTTAAAATTACATCAAAATAAGATAAATAATATTTTATTAATTTATTTTTTTCTTTAAATTTGTCAATGATAAATATTTTCTCTAAACTTATCTATTTAATTCACATTACTTGTGTGAAAATCGTTTTGAAGGAATGTACCAAATGCTTTGGTTACAGAGCAGAGAGGTTTCACTCATGCAAATATTAAAACCCATGCATATTTCTTCACTATGTGCATTTCAATTAAAATATTGGAGGGATAAACAATAAGACATGAATTGAACAACATAAGCATTCCTTATTAAGTCCCCTTTAAGAATGCTAGGGACAAAGAAACATGAGGTATTACGATAATAAACTATTTTTTATTATTTTTAGTCCCTTTCTATTTTATAGGCAGAGACTAATGTTTTCGTTATGTTAGTCTCAATTAATCCTGTTACTATTTATTATAGTTGCCATTAGTTTTATATCCAAAGTCATTCTATATACTCTAGTTGGTTACCTCTATCGAAACATTCGGTCGGTATGCACAGAGCAGTCGGTTATAGAAGAAAGTAGTCACAGAGCCTAGTATACATCGAGCTATCTACCGAGTAACATTGTATGACTACCAAGCATCAATAATGATACACCGAGTTAATATACACTGAGTGAATCGTGTTACCAGATTCATTGAACCTAGACACTCATGTGGAAACGTGTTACAAGATCGAGGAACATAGAACCATTATCACATTGGAAATTGCACTTAAGGATTGTGTATGATTTTGAGGTCATCTATCCAATGAAATATTTTGTATGGTTATTCATTCGATAAATCATGTTTGTAAGATCGAAGCAATGAACTAGATCACCGACATAAGAGATCTATTTATACAGCATGGATTGAGATCAAATAGAGACATATAGAGGTGTATGGAGCAAGACATGTGTGATACATAAGAAAGCACTAAGTGTTATGAATGTTACAGAGACACAAAGGTCACCAAGAAGGATTTCAGAGAACAGTCAAAGAACAGAGTAAACAGAAGGGTTTATCGAGTTATTCTATGGGTTACCGAGGTATGCTATAAGCAAGGTAATCTCATTTTGAGCACATAGAATCTGCTATAACATTCCAGATGTAAAGTTGCAGATATTTGTAAAGATTTTATTGTAATATTTGAAGTTGTAAGAGAAACCTTTAATAGGGTAAAAGACTCTAACAAAGTCTATAAATTGTAAAGCCTTTAACCAGGTGCATCATTTAGAATAAGTGAAGTAAAATCCTTTAGCAAGGTAGATCTAACGATCTTGATACTCCTAACAGGGTAAGCTATCAAAAATAGCTGAACATGTAGCTCTAACCGAGCACTCTTTATTATTGCAGTAGTGAAGTTGTGGGTGCCATCCCCATCATAGTTTTTCTCTCTAACCAAGAGTTTTTGCGTAACCAAAATATATGTGTTATGGAGTGAATCATGTATGATTGTTATTTATTTATTTTAGTTTTATGTTATGTTACAACAACTTTTGGTTTATGCATATCAGTGAAGATATTTTTGAGGAAAGGAATTGTAGTACTGATTCACCCCTCCCCTCTCAATACATTATCTTTCCATATTGGGCCTAACAATTAGTATCAGAGCTTGAATCTTGGAAAAGGGTTTAACAGCCTAAAGAAGATCTTATCAATGGAAGGCTATAAACAATCTCAAAGAATTGTATATCTGCAAGAAGAGTTGGATCATGCTAATCAAGTGATTGTAGACATGCATAGACAAATGCAAAAATCATTGAAAGTTAGAAGGAGATTATTTGATGCTTTACAGGACTCTCAAGAACTAGTGGAACAAATTGAAACATCATCTGAGAACAGTATATCTGAAGAGACTGAAGAGATGATTGAAGAACTGAAAGAAAAGAACAAAGCACTGACTAATCAGCTAAAAGCAATGAAAATAGGACATGAACATTTCAACACAAAGATGACTGAGAATCTTGATGCATTGAGGACAACTGAAGATAAAGTAAGAGATCTAGAAAGAGAAAAACAACAGCTTGAAGCATTAGTATCTGAAAAGAATGATGAAATCACTAGGATGATTGGACTACAAAGTAATCTGTCAGATCAATTGGGCTATGCACATCATGAAGCAAATCTGAAAGATGATGAGAATCAAGCATTGAAACTTGAAGTATCAAGGTTGATCAATGAACTTGAAACAGAAAAGAAACCCAAGGAAACACTAAAAAGGAGTTATGAAGCATCAAAGATGTTGGATGAGAAACTGAATACAAGAAGACCCAACAAAGAAGCAGGACTTGGTTACAAAGGAAAAGACTCTACCGAGAAGGGAATTCAAACAACTGAGAGAGGAGAATCATCAAAGCAAGCTGGAAATAAGAAGACTATCAAAGGAAAGAAGCCTATTTGCAACTACTGTGGAAAACAAGGTCACACTGCTAACATGTGCCAAATTAGAAAAGGTAAGCAACCGAATGTCACTAGGTCTAATGGTTATTGTCACAATTGCAACAAATATGGTCACACATCTAACCAATATAGGACAAAGTCTACTAGCAGTTATAAGAAGGCAAAATTCAAAGGGTTTTGTAAAAACTGTAATAGATATGGACATAGTACCGAGGAATGTTGGTTTAAGCAGAAAAACTATATGTGGTCTACACATCGAGCAAATACTAGAGGCTACCGAACTCACATAGATCCTTACTGATAGTATTCTGCAGTACCATGGGATTACAATACAAGGATATGGTGTGAATGTTGTGGAAGATATAGACATATAAGTGCCAACTGCTTTATAAGGTTTAGAATGAACAACCGAAGATCATGGAGAAATCCTAGTATGACATGTTTTCATTGTCATAAAATTGGACACTTGGCTAGAGATTGTAGAGATCAACCTAGAGGAGACACTGAGGAAATAAAAAAAAAATTACAGATGATTTGGAGAAAGAAGGAAATTGTGTCAAATGAAGAAAGCACCTTACCTACCGAGTTAGGTGCACCTATTCCAAATTAATCGGTAAAGGTATGAAGGGACTGCATTCTTTCAAAGGTTAAATCTTAACAGTTCCTATTCTATCATGTACTTAATGCAAAATCTGCATAATTAAAGATGCATTAGAAAATTTGAAATTTTATCAAAGTCTTTTGGAAGCCTGTCAAGTCGGTAAATGCAGGAAGTCTGGCTACTCGGTAAAAGCATAAAAAGGAAGTGGTACTAAGTGCATTTAATGTTTTCTGACCTAACTGCACGAAGCTCGATGAGGTACAATGAATACTTAAGCTATTGCATGATCATTTTTCACTCACCAAGTTTTCAAGAAAGTAGAGCAAAGCGAATCAAAGGTGATCAAACCTCCTTCGAAGCAAATTCAAAGGTATTTATATCAATCACAACGTATTATCAAGATAGTTTACCGATCATATCAAGTTGTTATTATTTGCTAAGTGGGAAGTGTCTGCCATTTGAAAGTCTTCAAACCCTAAGGATCTTTTGTTAGTATTTATCTGAAATCTGCAATGACACCTAAGATCCAGAAGCCTGTTGTTGTTGAGAACATTGAAAAGCCCTCACTGAAATACTCTTTAACTCACAAAATTGCATCTGAACTGGATGACAAAACTACATTTTCACTCATTCCGGATAGAGTTTTATTAGTCGAGGATGTGAGATTCTTCGCTAAGTGTCGAGTTGAGGAACTAGGTCATGTTGAGATCAAAGACACATATGATGAATTGTGTACCGATGGTAAAATGGATAGCAAATATGAACACATCAAAATCAAGGGATTGACCGAAGCCCTAACCTATCCCCATGTCTTCAAACCCCAATGGGTCAAGTTTGTTCTGAGCAGAGTTCATGATGACTTCATGTGGCTAGAAGAGCAATCGTTTAAGATCACCAAGGAAATCATTCATTTGATCACTGGCTACCCTATTTATGATCATGCCCAAGCTCAGAAAATGATATCACAGAAGGAATTGATCAGTTTAACCGGAGTAGAATTTGATTGCAGGGGACTGAAATTGAACAATGTCACAAATGCAGAGCTAAAATTTGCCATTAGAGTAATAGGTTATTGTTTCTTCCAATCAGCAAGGGAAAATATTGTACCCTGTGCAGCAGTCGACTTAGCATATAAAATTGTGAAGAAAGGCATGAAAATTGATTTATGTGAGGTATTGTTGAAAAACCTGTTTGAGAATCTCAATACCATAAGGAAGCCAAAGAAGAACAATTCGGCTAATACACTAAAATTTGGATCACTTATGGTATGCATGTTTTTCTATTTTGAGAAATTCTTTCCGTCAGTCGGTAAAGTTGTTTGGAAGCTACACCGACCAATCACCCATCAAATCAATGACTTCATCAAGAAGCTAGGTGATAATTTTAATGATATTATGGATGATTATTTCAGCAAGTTTTAGGAGAAGATGCATAATAGATATAGAATTCCACCCAAGTTAGTGGAGAGATACAAGGATGACATATGTTTTGAAGTGGACACTGATTACTGCTATGTTAATGTTGTGGAACCGAGAACTCAATCTTTGCCACCTATGGGTTATGAGATTTATTTTGACATCACACAACAATAGATAGATGCTTTTCTTACATTACCAAGGCATGCTACCGAGCTGAGGTATGGAACATATGAAGAAGTGAAGGAAAAGTAAAAATGAGTATTGTAGTACCAAAGGCTACAAGGAAGGCAACAAAAATGATCAAGGTATTAACGGATAAATTTGGAGAAGGTTCTTCCTCCACACCTGTCAAGGGCACTATAGCCATCACCGAAGAGGAATCTGAAGCCCAAGAGGCAACTATAACACTGAGCACCAAATTGCCTAAAGGGAAAGTTTTGAAAAGAAAGAAACATGATACATCAAAAGTATCACCAACTCCTCTAGCAAAGCGACCTAACACAAGAGCATCTGCAACATCACCAAGTAAGAAACCAAAGAATGTTGTCGCACCAAAGGTAACAAAAACTTACAAGAAATCTACTCGGAGACTCATTTTGGCTAAAGAGTCTAGTGACACTGAATCTGAAGATGCAAGCAAATTTCAGATTGTCAAGAGTAAAAAGGTAAATGTATAGTGTTGAAAATTTTTGTGCTAATCCGAAGCAATATGGTGGATTTCGATCATTCAGATGTAAAATATGAATCCAGATCTGATGATGAAAAGAGACAAATAGAAGAAAATGTCATCTGCACACTATTGAAATTCTGATTGGTCCCATTGGAAGTATCTAAATCTCTTCCAAATGAATTATATTTGCATATTGACAATAGGTGGAAGTATGCCATGGACTTAGAGAAACAAATGAGAGAAAGAAGTCTGGTACATCTTTTCCCAAACATGTCGATAGATGAGATCACCGAACATTTGAAAAACTACCACACAAAATTCCTAGTCAATCAAAGAGCTTTGAAATTGATGAATGGCCTTTACTTGGATGTAGAGAATGAGACCAAAGAAAAATGGCAGGAAATCTTTCAAATCAAGAATGTTGGTGAGAAAGCTGAAGTTGAAATAGTTGATGTCACCGAGCAAGATCCTGATATCACCGAGCAAGATCCTGCTGACACTATACAAGTTGATGAGGATATCATGGACACCGAGGCACCTGAATACGAAATGATAGAAGGGAATGCTTATGCCCAACTTGTATCCAGTGAGTCAGTTTTGGAACAAGTTTAGCCCTATCCTTCGGTCAATCAACCTGTTTCAACCGAGGCCCCTTAGGATACGGAACAAGGCACAGAAGGTCACAAGTCAACAGTACGAGAAGCTACTTCTCAAGAATAGACCTCTCAAGCTCCATCTACCACTAAAAATGTTACAACTGAGACACCACGCTCAGAGACACCAAAGGACACTACAAAGGCTAAAGAAACCAACCAAAGTGTTGCCTCTACCAAGCAACCTACTAAGGGTCAACAAGCCTCCCAAGACATTGTTTTAGTTCAACCAGTGAAAGGTAAAGAAAAGAAAATGAAAAAGCATAGTTTCAAATTAGATTTGTCAAAACCAATAGTGTTGCCCAATGTTGATATATCCAAATTAAAAGGGCAAGCACTCATTGAATTCGGTGAACTATGCAAAGCCAAAGCCGAACAGGAGAAGCAAATGGTTATTCAAAAGAAAAATAAAGTACTTCAGAAGGTGAAAGCACTCTTAACCAATATGCTACTTGAAGCAACAGTGACAAAAGATGTCGCCATCCACATTCAACTGGATGAACTCCTAACCAAGATAGAGACATCTGGAGTAGATGCATCTAAATATTTGAGCAAGTTAAAAGACAAGGAGCTCACTGCTAAAATGATTGAAGAGGTACAGAAAGCTATTGCTATTGGCAAAGTTAAACTTGTCAAATTTATTGTTGAGTTGTCCCCTCAACTCAAGCACATTCTTTATTTATTTCAAAAACTCTATACATTCTCTTTATTCATTAAAGATATCAAAAATAAAACAGAAGTGATTAAGAAAGAGATCACTGATCTCTCAAATAAGTTGACCACTGAGCCACATTTTATTCAGAATTTTTATACAAAGTTACAAAAGCTCATGGCTCAACAATTGGAACTAAGGAATGAAGAACACAAGATAAGGATGGACATAATGACACTTCAAACATTATTCTTTCCTCATATTTCATCCGTCCAAGAACAGATCAATAAAGCTACCTCCCTATCCACTCAGCAAGAGGGAAGCACCTTAGATGGACTAATTTCACTTATGGACAGTGTCAAGGATGCCCTCTCTGCTGCCCTGACCGATGCAAAGACAAAGTATAAATCCATTTTTGACCAGTTGCCACCACCAAATGGTAACTAAGTTTTGATGTTTGTCAAAAAGGGGGAGTGATTGTATAGCATCAAAGTATCAAAGAGGAAATGTAGTATATAGGGGGAGTATACCGAGCAGAACAAAGTATTCATATGCATAGTTAATTTTGACAAGAAGAGCAGTGAACCAAGCAGTAAACTGACCAGTTAATACAGAATATTGATCACTGAGAATGCAAAATCAGAGTTTTTGTACAATATATTGATAAGGGGAGTCTATCTAAATATACTATTTCATTGACAAAAGTATATGCTGTCAGTTTTGTCAAAATTTTGTAAGTATATAGATTTTGAGTTATGACTTTGAAAGTAGTTTTGTAAAACATCTCAACTAATGTCAACAGGGGAGATTGTTACTATTTATTATAGTTGCCATTAGTTTTATATCCAAAGTCATTCTATATACTCTAGTCAGTTACCTCTACCGAAACATTCAGTCGGTATGCACAGAGTAGTTGGTTATAGAAGAAAGTAGTCACAGAGCCCAATATACACCAAGCTATCTACCGAGTAACACTATATGACTACCGAGCAACAATAATGATACATCGAGTTGATATGCACCGAGTGAATCATGTTACAAGATTCATTGAACCTAGACACTCATGTGGAAATGTGTTACAAGATCAAGGAACATAGAACTGTTATCACATTGGAAATTGCACTTAAGGATTGTGTATGATTTTGAGGTCATCTATCCAATGAAATATTTTGTATGGTTATTCATTCGATAAATCATGTTTGTAAGATCAAAGCAATGAACCAGATCACTGACATAAGAGATCTATTTATACAGCATGGATTGAGATCAGAGAGAGACATATAGAGGTGTATGGAGCAAGACATGTGTGATACATAAGAAAGCACTAAGTGTTATGACTGTTACAGAGACACAAAGGTCACCGAGAAGGATTTCGGAGAATAGTCAAAGAACAAAGTAAACAAAAGGGTTTACCGAGTTATTCTATGGGTTACCGAGTTATGCTATAAGCAAGGTAATCTCATTTTGAGCACATAGAATCTGCTATAACATTCCAGATGTAAATTTGTAGATATTTGTAAAGATTTTATTATAATATTTGAAGTTGTAAGAGAAACCTTTAACAAGGTAAAAGACTCTAACAAAGTCTATAAATTGTAAAGCCTTTAACCAGGTGCAACATTTAGAATAAGTGTTGTAAAATCCTTTAGCAAGGTAGATCTAACGATCTTGATACTCCTAACAGGGTAAGCTATCAGAAACAGCTGAACATGTAGCTCTAACCGAGCACTCTTTATTATTGCAGTAGTGAAGTTGTGGGTGCCATCCCCCACCGCAGTTTTTCTCTCTAACCAAGAGTTTCTGCGTAACCAAAATATATGTGTTATGGAGTGAATCATGTATGATTGTTATTTATTTATTTTAGTTTTATGTTATGTTACATCAACTTTTGGTTTATGCATATCAGTGAAGATATTTTTGAAGAAAGGATTTGTAGTACTCATTCACCCCTCCCCTCTCAGTACATAAGCTTTCCATATTGGGCCTAACAAATCCTTCTCTATGGACTCATCCCCTTTAGGAATGCTAGGGACAAATTGAACAACATAAGCATTCCTTATTAAGTCCTCTTTAGGAATGCTAGGGACAAAGAAACATGAGGTCCTGTGATAATAAACTATTTTTTATTGTTTTTAGTCCCTTTCTATTTTATAGGCAGAGACTAATTTTTTCGTTATGTTAGTTTGAATTAATCCTTCTCTATGGACTCATGTAGTCTTAGTTTATCCTATAGTCTGTACAAATTTTCCTATTAAATTTGAATTTGTGATATCCATTGCTATTGTATGATTGGTGGTTGTCATTTTTGCCGGAGTTTTTTTTTTTTCCAATTCAAAAATTAGGTGGATGACTATAGAAAATCAAGCGGGTATTTTGCAAGGTTCAAGTGCATGGCAATGGACAAGGTCATTTATGTGGTTAATCTGTGACATTACATTTTGCATTTTTGTTGTTTGTGCAAAGGGGTTCACATATCCATAGCCGAAAAACTCTTTTGTTGTTTAAATATGATATTTTCTTTCCATCTATGTACAATTTGTATCATAATAAACAAAAGAGGTGTTGGTATATCAATTTAATCCATCTCTAGAAGGGATTGATTGAAGAGGGGGGTGTAGGTTTTAGAGGAAATTTAAGCTGCAAACAAAGAACAGGTTTTGAAATCAATGCTATGTAATTCTTACCCTCATTTTGTATATAATATGTGTATCATCTGGTAATGGTTTTATGCTTTTCATGGTTGAGTCTTATTGCAATTTCTTGGTCTGAGGATGTCACTATAATTGTAAAAGAAGGCCATACTTGGTCTGAAAACATCTCTGCCAAAGTGAAGATAAGGCCATTGATTGCTTAAGCAAATTGTTTTATGTGACTGTATATCTTTTGTGTTGTTAAATTTATTCATCTGTGAATCTAGTTACATGTTTTAATTTTATGTCTTAACAATTTGTATCTATTTCTGTGAAATAACGTTCCTTTTTCTTCGGGAGAACATATGGTTTTTGTTGTAGGGAGCCAAGGCATTGTTAAGATATTGTAGAGTTTTCCTGGAATTACACCATTTGACAAGAAAACAGATCTAGGAAAAACTTGGTGAGAAAATAATGCGATTAAATTCAATACTAAAAGTATTTATTTTAAAATTATTTGTTAAAATAATGCCTACTTGTGTCGTGCTAGCAATGATGCCAAATCTTAGAAAACCTTAGGAGCCTAGAACCGGTGCATTCGAGTTATCACTCCCGCCTAGTTCGTTCGTGCCAATTATAGCTAGCTCGCGATGAAGAACCACTTTTTAAAAAATTTGTGCCAGTAAATATTGGGGGATACGTGCTCTAGTACGAAAGAGTGGCAGAGTTGAAAGAAAAACATCACGAAACTGCAAAGTATTTATCCTTCTGATTGGGTTCCCCATTGCTTTACGAAAAGGCAAGTAAAAAAAGCGATGCATAATCTAACGACCAGAACATCTTCAATTGTCTTGCACGCATTTTATACCTGTTGAACAATTGATGGAAAAAATTAGACCGTCCATCTCATATAAGGATATGCCTTCACATAAATGATTGATATGTACATGTGTTGATGTGCATATTATATATATTGTATATATTTATTTTAGCATTATCTAGGAATTAGCATTATTTGGGAAAGATTTGAATTTTTCTTATTAAAGATCAAGAATACACCCAAGAGAGTGTTACAAACACCCAATAGAATAGGGAGCACAACAAACAGAAAGCAAGACAGACAACACAACAAGTGTTGCAGCGAAAAGGAAACACAACAGACTCGAGAAGAGAACCGTGAAGCAGGTCTACTAAGTGGTATGAGCAAGCAGTTGGAGACGCCTACCCAATTGGTCAATGTGATCACCTTCCATATTGTTGTTCCAATTAGTACCGATTTCCTTCTCTGAGCCAGACTTAGCCAAGATGCCAGCAAGCTAGTTATAGTCTTTGTTGGTGTAAACAGGAATCATATCTTCAATGTTATTCCAACAAAGCTTTATCTGAGAAACAATCAATTTCAGTTTCTAGGAGTCAATGGAGAAATTCCTTATACAGTCCAAGGCACCAACAAGAATTTGGGAGTTAGACTCAATAATAACTTTATTGAGGCCTTGATGAATCACCCACAGAGAAGTTGAGATAATATCAAAAGCCTCAGCCTTATTGTTGGTCGCAACACCCAAGCCCTGAAGATTCCAGTGTAAGATTTTATCCTCATTGTTTCTACATATAAAACCAGTGCCAATGTTTCCAGGGTTACCTTTAGTAGCACCATCAGTGTTAATTTTGACCTAGCCAGGAGGAGGGGGGATTCACTTATGGTTGTCCTAATTTCTTTGGGTTTTAGCTACTTTTTCTTTCTCCCAGACATCATCAGAGATATGGCTAGTGTGAGATAAAACTATCTTAGTAGTCTTGCTCCAAATGACATGCCAAATAACATCAACAAAAGAAGAGGTGTCCCGAAAGATTTTATTGTTGTGCTCAAGCCATATTTTCCATCATATGAAGTTCAATCCAAGTTTCCATCCCACTCTCATAGCTTTGGATTTATATTTCCTGTGCTTCCATTTTTCTAAAATGTTGTTTCTATTAAGGGTATAGGTATTCTTGATTTGAAAGGCAAAAAACCACCTTTCCTAGATAATACAAGAAAAGGGGCATTCGAACATCAAATGATCAGAAGTTTCTTGATGCTTGGAAGTTGATTCCAAGCATCAAACCAAAAACAAACCTTGTCCCCCTTCCCAACTTTCCAAAAAAGGCCATCTTTCGCAAGCTTGGAGCCAAGTTTCAGCCCCTGCCAAGCAAGAGAACCATTCCCATCCTAGCGATATCTACTAACATCATTTGGGTCAACATGGCCCAGGTATTTATCTATCTATCATTTTGTTGAAGAGAGATGAGGGATTTGAAATCCACCTCCAGTAAATTTTGCCAACCAAAGCTTTGTTATTCAAATCTACCCATTGAAGGTGAAGGCCTCCATGCAATTTGTATTGAGTGACTTTCTCCCAACTCACAAGAGCCCATTTATTGGAGTCTTTGGCACCATTCCAAAGAAATCTCTGAGCCATCTTGTCAAGATCCTTCCAAATAGATGAAAGAGCAGACAAGATGGAGAATTTGTAAATAGGCATGGTCTGAATAACAGATTGAAGAAAAGTGAGTCTCCTCCATAGCTAAGCCATTTATTGGACCAATGATTGATCTTGAATTGAATACACTCCAAGAGAATTTTCCAAACAACCATAGGAAGCTTCTTGAAATGAAGAGGAACCCCAAGTACTCAAGAGAGAAGGTAGCCATAGAAAAGCCCAAAATAGTAATCTAATGTGTTGTTGAAGTCACTGCTCAACATTGAAGAACACCACTTTGGATTTTTGAGCATTGATGACTTGAGAAGAGGCTGCGAGATAGGTGTTAAGAGAGATTGAAATCATGCGATCCTTGGGGCAAGAAGAAACACCCATTAACCCAATGTCATCAACAAATTGAATATGAGTGAAATGATCTTACCCAACCTTAATGCCAGTGAGAAGGCGATGTTGCCTTTTCTGGAGTAAGAGTCTACCTAACCCTTCAATAAGGATGAGAAAAAGAAAGGGGGAGCATGGGTCCCCTTGTTGTAGACCCCGAGAAGTGAAGAAAGGAAGAGAAGGAAAACCAATGAAAAGGACCAAATAAGAGGGAGTGTAAACACAACTCAAGATCCAATCAATCCAAGTCTGAGAAAAGTCGAAGGCAATCAACATTTTGGCTAAGAAACTTCATTCAACTCTATCAAAGGCTTTGGACGTGTCTAGCATGATTAGGTTGATGTAAATTATGAATAACCTCTTGGGATATCATGAAACCATCAAGAATTTGTCTTCCTTCAACAAAGCCACCTTATTTAGGAGAAATAATCTCGTGGAGGAAAGGTTTAAGGCATGCAACAATCACAGAAGAAATAATTTTGTAAATCACATTGCAAAGAGATATGGGTCTAAAATTGGTGATTTTAGAACTGTCAACCTTAGGGATAAGGGCAATGAAAGTGTTATTCAAAGCTTTGAGCATCTGCTTATTATTGAAAGATTCCTTAACCACCTCAAGGACACTAGTTTGCAGGTTATTCCAAAAGGTTTGGAAGAATTCCATAGGAAAACCATTGGGACCAAGGGAATTTCTTGTACTCATACCTAAAATGGCTTTCTTAACCTCTGAAATGTCGATAGGTTGTTGAAGAATCAAGTTGTCTTCCGCAAGGATAAGAGAAGGAATAGCATTGAGAACAACTTGTTGGGATTCCACATCTTGAATAGGACTGGAGGTAAAGAGATTGGAAAAGTAGTCACGTGAGTGTTCATGCATCTCAGAAATAGTACAGAAGGATTGACCAAGGTCATCATGCAGAACAACTAGGTTGTTCTTCCATCTTCGATTTCAAGCAACTCTATGGAAGAAGGTGGTGTTTTTGTCCCCAGCCAAAAGCCAGGTAGTTCTAGCACGTTGCTTCTAATAAATTACCTCTTGAAGATGAATACTTTCAACAACTATGCAGATAAAATAATCGTCATCTTTTAGTTGAGCAGTGATAGTGCCATTTCTAAATTGATGATGGATATCATCCCAACAGGGAAGAAAAGGAGCACACTAATTCTGAAAATCAGATCTGTTAGCTCTCTTTCACTTTTTAAGTTGGTCCTTGACGAAGTGAAGTTGCTTATGAATTTTAAACATAGCAGTACCATGTGAAGGGAAACCATCCGACCACCATAAAGGAATGAAACTAGAAGTTCTTAAATTTGTAAGGTCTATGAAATGAGCCAGAAATAATGTCGCCTTCAAGAAGGAGAGGTGAGTGATCACAGATAGGACCATCAAGAACTTGGAGAGCCAAGCTCCATTTTATGAAGGCCCCTTCAGAGACAAGAAATTTGCCAAGCTTAACCTTTCTAGTATAAGGCTCAATTCTCTTGTTGGTCTAGGTGAACATAGACCCCGAATTAGAGATGTGAACAAGGTTTAGTTCATGAGTTTGAGCAATCATGAAACGATCTCCTAGATCTAGATAAGGGGTGCCACCTTCTTGGTCAAGAAGAGATAATTTAGCATTGAAGTCTCCTACAACAACCCAATCACAATCTACCCAAGAAAGACATGTTTGATGAACACAAGACCATTGGCATTTCAACCCTTCCAAGGACAGAGTACCATCAAATTTGGTGATTAAGATCTACTCAGTAGTTTCATTATTTCTAAACAGCGAGGTCAAGACATTTTTTTCAGCAACATGACCCATTGTAGACTAAGGAATAGACTTCCACATAGTAGCTACTCCCCCAAAAGCACCATAAGAGATAATAGCAATATGATTAGCACCTTTTCAGATTCTATTGATAGAATGGGCCATGGCATCTAGAGTCATCCTAATTTCTTGTAGGAGAAGAAAATTAGCCTTAGAGTTCTCCACAAGTCTTCGAACAACATATTGATGGGGATCTACTGTTAAGTCCCCTTATGCTCCAAGTTTTGATAATCATCAATTACCTTGAGATAAGAAGGAGTCAAGTGTTTTCACCGTTCCCTCATTAACCATCTTCTCACCTTAAGAAGCCATCAGATCCTTGTTGGACTTTCTACCAGCTCTAGGGGAGAAGTTGCTTTTGGGACATTTTTCTATTTGACTAACTCCCAAAAGAGGCTTTTCATGGTTCTTTTTAGGATTCCCCATGCCGACATCTTTTAAACTAGATTCATCAGGATTTTGCATGACGAAGACCAATGGTAGCTCAAGAGACAAAGAAGAGGGGCCACCTGAGAATATCTTAGGGGAGATTGAAACAGGAGTAGGAAGGGTATCATCGGGGAGAGAAACAGGCAGACTAGATTCTACCCCATTCATTCTTTTCTCTTCCTCAAGCTCAGATAGAGAGTTAAAAATTTCATATATGTTTGAAGACTTGAGGATAGGAGGTCTAGAGCCTTCTTTTTGCTTGGGTTTCTTTTTTTTCCTCCGTCTTACAAATCCATCATTTTTGGCCGCCGTGGGCATAGGAGCCTTTTTTGCAACCTGGTTAGTAGAGGGTTTCATCTTGTGATGAGAGTGAGTCTTCAAATCAGGGCTTTCTAGTTTAACATTCTACAAGGATGGGCAAAACCTAGCAAGGTGACCATGTTGGTGACATGCCCTGCATCTTAACAGAAGGGCCTCATAGTCTAGTTGCTAAATTTATGAGTTGTTGTTCATTGCTAGTTCTAGCTTAGTAGGAAGAGGTTAATTTAGATTCATTTCCACACAGATGCAAGCATACACAGAAGAGTTACCTTCTAGATGTTAGGTCCTGGAGACAACTGAGAGGGGGTTGAATCATAAGAAACTACAATATATTGACCAATGGAGTTGCCAATGAGAGCAAAAATTATTTCACACCAAAACTCCATAGGGAGGGCATACATTTGGATCCATGCTAGCATTGTAGTGGGTTCAACTCAAGGGTCAAAAATGACCTTCCAAGGTTGAATAAAAGGCCAATAGGGTCATGATGCCTTTTATCAGACTCAAAGGCCTTAACCTGATCTACAAGAGAGGAAAAACTAACAATAAAATAGCCATTGCCAATAAACCAAAGAGAGTACTCACCAAATGGCTCCCAGTTGTTTCGAATCCAAGAGTGGAGGAAGGGGATTCATGGGAGAATGCTAGAAAAATTGCAAATGAGGTCATGATTCATCTTGTAGGTAATGGAGTCTTCAAGCATGCTAGGATCAATCATGACTTTTGGTCTAGCCTTCACCTAAGGAAGACATTCATTAAATTTACTCTGCGGAATGTGAGGGTTAGAATTCAAGGAAAAAGTGCAGGACACCGAAAAGCCGGGAATATTATTAGTAGAGTGGATGGATTTAGAAAAGTGAGCAACAAAAGAGGCAGATGTGGAGATGGGAACAATGGGTGGAGACTCTAATGGACTCTCCATGACGGTGAGGGTACTCCAGTAGCAAGTCAAATGCCGCTTACAAACTGAGGCCGAGCCTAAAAATCGATCTTTGTAGGGGCTCATTTCTTTTAGCATTATCAATATTGTTTATTTTAAACAATAATATTAGTTTGAATATTCACTTTAATCACCATTTTAAAATATTATTAAGAGTGGTAGATTATGTATAATATACATCTAATGTGGGTATGCACACAATAAATAAATGGATGTGTTAATATCTCAAGGTCAAGCATTCATAAAAGTTATTATGCATTCATATCTATAACTTTCATTAATATCACATCCTACTTTATGTAAGTTGGGTTTGTTTGAATAAAATTTACAATGTCGAGTCATTGATTATGCTTAGTGTATATATGCATATAATTTATATTAAATCATTCAAAATTTGTACTAAAATGAAGGAGTCCAAATTAGATATTAGGTATAAATATCTTGTAATAAAAAGTTTAAAAAATCAAGTTTTTCTAGTTGATAAATTTTGGGTATGACACAAACACGTGATCACTCCTCAATACCTATGCTATCTTTGAAAATCCCTAGAATGTCACAATTCTCCTAACCATCATCACCTATGGCATCTTTAAACATCCCTAGAACATCACAATTATCCTATCCATCATCACATGTACTCCAACAATGTTGCACGTACACCTACACTGACATACAAACTCTAGCAACTAATTAGACAAGAATGTGATAATGAGTTGTTCTCCAAATGAATAAAACATAACATATGAAAATTATCCACTTTACTACAACTCCACACAACCAACTTTAGAGTAGGATAACAATCTTCTATTGTTAGGAATCTTAACAAAAGCTCTCTATAGGTGATTATCAACCAAACTTCCAACATTATTCCAGTTTATATATATTATAGGAGTATTTTTATATTGTCCTAATAAAGGATAATATAATGAACATAAGAAAGTCATCAACACATACTAAATAATGATGGTGCTTACAGAGATAAAGGATGGAAGAAAGTCAACTAGACACGATCTTCACAACCCTTAAAGAAAAAAGGATTCAAAGGGAATAAGAAAGACTCTAGAAAGGAGAAAAATGGATTCCATCTGATGCAGGAACATCCTCGATTAATGAGCAATCTTGCATCAAACATAAATATATTCTTTTCAGTTTGTTCTTGTTCTGTGTTGCAGTTTCTATGTTACTTCCATAATTCTTCGATAATTGTTCTTTTTTCATTGCAGATTAGATTCTTGGCTTCTATATGTGTTCTTACTCCTTGTTCTAGATTTTTAGTTCATTTGGACTCTTTTTCAGCGAGTTATTGCTTCTGGATTGGTTGTTTTTTGGTTCCTGGAGCAATTTTGAGCTTAACAACTAGTTGGAGATTTCTTCGCTTGCGGAGCGAATTCTTGACTTGTGGATCTAATTGGCAGCATGTACGATGTTCCTTGGCCCTTGGATGACCTTCCTTGGTGGTCCGCACTTCGTTATTGGCTTTGGTAGAGGTGGTCTTCACGTTTTGGGTCCGACCTATCTTACACGTTTCATTTTCCTGTCTTGCGAGAATGTGATCTTTTGTTGCCGACCCAGATGTATTCCAGATGCTATTTATATTGTTGTAATTGATCCTTAAGGGAAAGAGAAAATATGGTATGAGGATGAATTAATGTTATGTAAATTGTATACCTCTTGGAGGTCCAGATAAATTGTAATCTAGAATGTAAGAAATTTTGTTCTAGGCATGTAAGCTTGTATGTACACTGGATGTTGTTGGCTGATTTATGGTGAATCTATGATGTTGTGGATGCTTGCATTAACATTTTCTCTATGTTTTGTTGTTTCTTGCATTGTTTTACCCTTGTTGCACGACCCAAACTATTCTCTTTGAGGACCCTCCTATCATGACTGCATCAAGTGGTATTAGAGCGGGTTGCAAATTTTGAGGTGTTCCTTTGGGTGAATAGATCGTTGATTTGAGACAAGCTGCAAGTGCATTCAATAGATCACTGATGGAGAGGTAATTGAAACTTTGTAGTTAAATCACCGATCTGAGGTAGTTGCACTAGATCAAAGGAGGAGATGCTGCCAAGAAGGATGAACCCTCGAAGGGTAGATAAAATGATGGAGGATTTCAGAAATGAGATGAGGAATGAGATCCAAAATGCATTGGTTAGTTTGTGGAGAAATAAAAAATTGAAGGATGAGTATGAAGAGGCTGGAGAGAAATTGGAGGTCGAAGAGGCTAAAGGACCGAAAGATGAAAGAGAAGATAGATTTCTTAGAGTTATGACACAAGTAAGTAAAGTTCATAAAGTATAGGTTTCTAGCTTTTCAGTGTTGGCTTGATGATGATTGTAATGAATTCATCATATGTTGTCATTGATGAAACACATACACACACATATGTTTATATTATCTACCGGTATAACTTTAAGTTGTTTATACTACAACCGGTATGATAGAGGCTATACCAAGAGGTTTATCTCTAACCGGTACTTTGTGATAACCGATATGTGCATAGAAGACAACTAGTGGATACACTTTAATTAACATCAACATAAAGATCAAGTGGAGATTATATCAAGAGATTCAAGGATAACGGTTCATGTGTTTAACTCCAACCGGTATTCATTGATTGTGTGATGAGTTATCACAAATCGTGATGAGTTATCCCACGGACAATTTTTGGCAGTATTTTTGTGATGAGTTATGATCACTTGACCAGATACACTGCACCTAGGAAATTGTGATTATTTCTTTGGCCAACATGAAATCTAAATGTCTATATATTGACATCACAATGAATTATTTCATATGAGTAAAAGTGATATGTTGTGTGCAAAAGTAAAAAGAGTTAAGTTGTAGAGTATGCAGAAGAGAAGTGTTGAATATGTTTAGAAGGATCTGATCAAGCAAAGTATTGTGGTACTCAGAGAGATCAAACCAATCCTGTTGCTTTTTAACAATCACAACAAAATTCAAATCCCCTAACTGGGTAAGCTCTAACAAGCTTCAATGTTCAAATCCTTTAACAGGGTGATTCATTAGTTTGGATTCAAAAATCCTCCACCAAGGTTACTCCTAATAGGGTACTACCTTTCACAGGGTATAATATTCTAACCAATCTTTGGGATCTCTAACAAGATTCGCTCCTAGCAGAGCACTTTGTAGACCCTAATCGGTCAATTATCTATTACTGCGGATAGTTAACTTGTGAGTTCCATCTCATCGTGGTTTTTACCTATTTGGGTTTTCCACATATAAATATTTGTGTTATGGTGGATGTTCTACTTATTGTGGATGTTGTTATATCATTTTGGATTATATGCATTGTGTTTAAAAGTTTTCTTAAGTTCATCTACCGGTTAGTGCTTGAAGTAGTTTTATTTTTTGGTGTCATTGATTCACCCCCCTCTCAGTGTTTTTCAAGTCCATCAATTGGTATCAGAGCCTAACTTCTTTGAATCCTAATCGCTTAGAAGGGAGCCTTGAAACCACCATGGGGGACATGAGCTACTTTGAGATGGCTAGAGAGTTAGAAGCTAGTAGAAATGAGATTGAAACCCTTAGGGTCAAACTAAAAGCTTCACAAGTTAAAAGGAGAGAGCTAACTAAAGAACTGTTAGAGATATCTGATAATAGTTCTTCAGATGAGGCCAATATTGATGCTTTAGCTGAGGAAGTTGAAAAGTTAAACGGTGAAAAGATAAATCTGAGGAGAGAGCTAGAAGGTCTTACTATTCACATGAGTTAAGAACTAGAAGCCAGAAGAGCTATTGAAGATCTTATCAAGGAAAGAGATCATGATATTCCCAAGATCAAGTGTGAAAATGCTACCTTGCATGAGTATTTGAATGCTGAAAGAGAAGAGAAGGAGAACTTACAACTAGATCTTGAATTAACATCATCTCTGAGAGAGAACTTGTTAAAGCATAATGAAGATCTCACCAAACAACTTACCAAAGCTAATGAGAAATTGGAAAAGTTTAACAAGAGTTTTACCTTGCTTAAATAACAAATTCAATCACAAAGGATGAAAGGTGATACCTCAAGACTTGGTTTTCATATATCTGAGAAAGGTGAATCCTCTGGTACCAAGAGCAACACTCTTAAGAACAAATCTGCTCCTAAGATCAAGAAGCCTACTGGTAAGAAGGTCTTTAAACCTATTTTCTTTGTTTTCCATAAACCTGGTCACACTGCAAATGTTTGTAAAGACAAACCTAATAGAAATGCAAGCTACAATACTAATCCTAGGTATGTGTCCAATAAATTTGAAGGTCATTGCTTCACATGTAGAATGTATGGATATAGATCTATTGAGTGCAGATATGGAGCAAATAATCTTGTACCACATATGCATCCAAGACCGAATGGCAACTGGATGAGGAGTTTTGACAATCGGGTCAACATGAACTGGCAAAGACCCTATGACAACCGGTTTAGTCCATTTGAGATAGAAAAGGTAACAAATGTCATTTGCACCATTTGTAATAACTTTGGTCATGTGGCTATGAATTGCAGAAGAAGAACTAGGAGAGGCAATGCAGAACCTTGGAAATCATCTGGTATGGCCTTCTATCATTGTAACAAACCAAGGCACTTAGAAAAATTCCATAGATCCAAAAATATCAAACTGGTCAATTCTTCTAAGGATCAGAAAGGAAAGCGTAAAGTTAATGTTGAAGAAACCAGAGAGGAAATGAATCAGATATGGAAGAAAAAGAGTGATGACTCACCTGGAGAAGAAAATATTCCTTCACCCAGTGAAGAGAACCCTGCACCAATGAATTAAGCCTTTTAATATGGCTAAGAGGAGCTTAACGGTAAATCCACCTCTGGACCCCTTGAGATGAATGAGCGGTAAGAGAATTTTGAAGCATAAAACTTTGATAACTTTTTGTCAATATGTTATCAACCGATTTTCTCCTTGAGTGATGAAATTAGGGTTTGTAACCCTAACAGGTGAGCATTTAATGTAGTAGGTAAAAAGGATACAAGCGAGTTTTTACTTTGTTCTTTTTACCCTAACACATTCGAGAAAAGAAATTTGGAGCGCTTGCTGAGCTAAGAAAGATTGTTGGCTGATAATTATTGAAGTTGCATTGTGATTTGTAATCAAGCTGATTTGAAGGTTGCAAAAGATTGAACTGGTGTGCACTTGGGCATTCAACCGGTAAACAAGGCAACGTGCATAAAATAAGGTATTTTTTTGAAAATCCTTCTTTAAATCTTGTTCATCTAAAATGGCATCATCTTCGAAGTCTGTAGAAAGGTTAATGATTACATCTGAGCCAATGGAAGCTGTAGAGGCAGAACAAATTGTGTCGTATAATGCATTATCTCCAGTTCCTACTAGAGTTTTAGTAGAAGGAGATTTGTTGAGATACATTGATTATAAGATTGAGGATCTAGGATCACTGTATATTTACACTCAGCTAAAATCTCTCTGTGATGAGAATGGAAAGATTCAAACACAATATGCTAGGGTTTTCGAGAAAGGTTTTCACAATGCTGCTTATTTTCTAGAAGATTTTAAGGAAGAGCATATTAGAATGATTTTGAGTCGGGTTCATGGTGAGAACATGTACTTAGAGAGAACTCACACAATTAGCAAGGAAGCCATTCAAGTTGTAACTGGTTATTATTCAATCAGGGGAGTACTTGAGCTGAGATGAATTTCAAAAGAGGCGGTATACTCTCTAACCGGTTCAACATCTGACAAACGTGCTTTTTCAATTAACAATATCAGGGACCCAGTGGTGAAACTGGCAACTATGGTTATAGGCTACCGGTTATTTTACTCCAGTAGACTAAATAGTGTTCCATCTGCAGTAATTCATACAACTCATAGGATGATAGTTGAAAATGTAGATTATGATCTTTGTGAGGCTATTAGGAGACAATTATTTCTAAATCTGCAATCTATCAAGAAGGACAACAGTCTAAAGTTCTAGTATGGATAGCTATTGATCGGTTTATTCTTTTATTTTTTAAATTTACTACCGGGAATAGGTGATATTGAATGGTCAAAGGACCTACCGGTATCCGCACAAATCAAGAACAACATCAAGGCTACAAAAAATGCTTTTCCTGATGTTATGAATGTATTTCAATGAGTTTCAGAAGAAGATGAGCATGAGAATGAGATTGCCTAAAGATGTGGTAAGACATTTTGCAAAAGACGTTGTTTTCATAGTTGCAACTGATTTTTGTTTGATACAAGCAATTGAGCCAAGAAAAGAAGAAATGGAAGATATGAGTTATGAGGTGAACCATGACTTATTGGTTGGTTATGCTAATAAGCTATTAGCATCTCCTAAAGATAAAAAGAAGACAAAACTAGATATTGTGGTAATCCAGTATGCTCAAGCCAAAACCAATATTGCTCCCACCACAAGTGGGAAAGGAAAGAAAAAGAAAACTGATGAAGCACCTTCGGTGATGAAGAATACAAGGGTGACTCAGAGTATCCAAACAAAAAAGGAACTAACACCTAAAGTCTATACAAAGAAGGAGAATGTATCAAAGAAGAGAAATCAAAAACTTATTCTCCAAGAAGAATTTGAGGGTACTAATATTGAAGAAGAACCTAAGAAGATGAAATCTACTGGTAGAGTAGCAAAGTCAGTAAAGGAAGTGCCAAAGGAAATTGTGTCTATTGATATCTCAACTTTCAAGCCTGAAACCCATTTTGAAATAACAGCGAAGACATTAGGGAGGAACAAATTTGACAATGTCAAAGAACATTTTGATTCCTTCACTGAAGATGAGAAGAAGCAAATGATTGAACAAGTAATCACTCATTTGTGTCATTACAATAGATATCCACATGATCTTGAAAATGATATCTCGAATTCTTTGTACACTATTTTGTTAAATAAATGGGAGGAAGCTATAAGATTGGAAAAAGAAATTATTGATGAGATATTTGTACAATATTTTCTCAATTTGTCTAAGGATGAAATAAGTGCTTTAGTTGATCATTACAAAATTCAATTTTCTTTCAAAGCAAGGAGATTGAAGCTACTTAGTGGAAAGAGCACAATTATTGAGACTAAGACACATCAAATAGCTTGTGAAATCAAACAGATGGAAGAGCTCATCCATTCCTCTAAGAATGAGGAAGATATTGTCATTCGATGGGAAATGGATGAAGAAGAGATTATACAAGCTGTTGAGGTCTATCCTGTCAAGGATGACACCATTATTCATGTTGTTGATGATGTTCAGGATACAGTTGATCTATCTGGAGACAACATTACACCATATATGGAGCCTCCTGAAATCACTGATATACAGGTCAAATTAGTTGAGCAACCGAGAACTCAACTAAAAGTGGTCAATCCACCAGAACCTGAACAACTGAAGAAACCCCAATCTCCACCGGTTTTGCAAGAAACTCATTAGGAGTCTATGGAAATTGTTGTCACATAGACTTCTGAAAAGGAAACAGAGAAAAATCTAGAGAAAACGATCATTAAGGTTACATCCTCTAAACTGACAAAGACATTAGTCACTCCACAGACTAATGGGGATGATGATGATTCATTAGGCATTTCAGGGCCTATCAATGTTGACAACATGAGTGCATCTGAAATGATGAAGATTGCAAGTGTTATGCAATCTAGAGTGCATAAGAAGAGACTTAAAGAGAAAAGGGTTGAAGCTGAAACAATTCAGAATGCAGTAGATATTCTATCTAATCTACTACCAGAAACTTCTACAACACATCTAACATCCCCTAATCAAAAACTTGGTCAGTTGGTTGCTGACGTATCTAATCAAATCAAGTCACTTGAAGAAGCAAGACAAACCTATGCTGAGAAAAGTCACAAGAAGAAGTATGGGGACAAACTTGCAAAGGACATTGATATTGGCAAAATGGCTCTCACATAATAAATCTTTATTGGGAAAAGCTATTGAAACGAGAGGAAAATATCTTGCTTCTACCTCTAATGTTTCATTTTGTTATTCTGATATCGCAAAAAGTCAAATAGAAATAGAGCAAGAGCTAGAAAGGATATGCAATGCATATGTCCCACTTCAGGACTCTATATTTGGTTTTAGCAAATTTGTAGATGATTTGCATTCAAGTTGGATACTTATGATTATGAGAAAGCAAAGATACTCCGGTCTCTAAAGGAACTCAAGAGTCTACTCACATCACAAGTGGACATACTACAGAGAGCCTACTCAAATGCAAAAGCTATCGTAGCAACTCCAGAAACCTGTACATTGGATTCGATGGAAGAATTCCATACACAGCTTATGTCTACAAAAGAGTACACTGAGAATGTGCTAAAGACATGGACAAATGCCATATCACAGTTGAAGATGAACTTTAATGTTATTTTCACGAGACTAGCTTAAGCATGAACCTTGATTCAATTTTTAGAAAAAGTTTTTGTTGTATATGCTAAACACTTTGATACATACATACATACATACATACATACATACATACATACATACATACATACATACATATATATATATATATATATATATATATATATATATATATATATATATATATATATATATATATATATATATATATATATATATATATATATATATTACTTTTTCAATTTGGCATTGTTGTCAAAGGGGGAATAGAAATATGTGTGTTTTTTTGAAAATTTTGTATAATGTATGCATTAAGGGGGAGTATGTATATGTGTATGCACACTTACTATAAAATTTTCTAAGTATTTCCATCAATGCCAAATGGGGAGATTGTTGGCTTGATGATGATTGTAATGAATTCATCATATGTTGTCGTTGATGAAACACATACACACACATATGTTTATATTGCCTACTAGTATAACTTCAAGTTGTTTATACTACAACCATTATGCTAGAGGTTATCTTAAGAGTTTTATCTCTAACCGATACTTTGTGATAACCACTATATGCATAGAAGACAACCAATGGATACACTTTAATCAAAATCAACATAAAGATCAAGTGGAGATTATATCAGGATATTAAAGGATAATGGTTCATATATTTAACTCCAACCGGTATTGATTATTCCAACTGGTATTCATTTATTGTGTGATGAGTTATCACAAATCATGATGAGTTATCCCACCAACAATTTTTGGCGCTAATTTTGTTATGAGTTATGATCACTTGACTAGATACACTGCACCTAGGAAATTGTGTTATGATTTCTTTGGGCCGACATGAAATATAAATATCTATATATTGACATTACAATGAATTATTTCATATGAGTAAAAGTGATATGTTGTGTGAGAAAGTAAAAAGAGTTAAGTTGTAGAGTATGCAGAAGAGAAGTGTTGAATATGTTTAGAAGGATCTGATCAAACAAAGTATTGTGGTACTCAAATGAATCAAGCCAATCCTGTTGTTTTCTAACAATCACAATAGAATTCAAATCCCCTAACCGGGTAAGCTCTAACAAGCTTCAATGTTCAAATCCTCTAACAAGGTGATCCATTAGTTTGGATTCAGAAATTCTCCACCGAGGTTACTCCTAACAGGGTACTACCTTTCACAGGGTATAAGCTTCTAATCAAGCTTTGGGATCTCTAACAAGATTTGCTCCTAGTAGAGCACTTTATAGACCCTAACTAGTCAATTATCTGTTACTGCAGATAGTTAACTTGTGAGTTCCATCTCACCATGGTTTTTACCTATTTGGGTTTTCCACGTATAAATATTTGTGTTATGGTGGATGTTCTACTTATTGTGGATGTTGTTATATCATTTTGGATTACATGTATTGTGTTTAAAAGTTTTGTTAAGTTCATCTACCGGTTAGTGTTTGAAGTAGTTTTATTTTTGGTGTCACTGATTCACCCCCCCTCTTAGTGTTTTTGGGTCTCACCATGGCGTGTGGAGATCCACATGAAGTATTTTCCATCAAAAGATGTTCTGCGATCGATTGATTGTTATATCTTCACATTATGTTTGGTAACTAATTTGGAGAATGTATTAGCATGTGTGGACCATTGAATCAATCTTGGAAGGATGTATTGTAATATGTTTTGGTTCCCTCTTTCTCCTAGAGTGGACCGATTTGAGTAGTTTGGTCCAAGTGGCTTATTTTATGTAATACTGCTTATTCTATTTTGTCTGACCCTCAATTAGATTTTCAATGTTTTATCTCATATTTAAGGAGTGAAGATGGATGAGTTGTGATATGAAAAAGTGTGGATTGTGTGGGAATTGATAATAAGTGTATGCCAATGATATGCAAGTAGAGTTGAGTTTGTTAATGTGTGAAAGTCATATTGAGAAGAGCTTTGGAGGTGATATATTCAACAAGACTGTGAGTTGTGACTATAGAAGTTATGAGAGATTTTTTCCATGATATTGGTCACTTGATCCAATTGTTCAAGGATAATTTCATGTTTAGGAGAATCCTTCTCAGTTTCAATTTAGCTATTTCCTTCATTGTTGATTGACAGTGAGTTCTTTGGCAACAGTGTGTATCTTTCCCTAAAATAGTGAGACTCGGTTGTGAGTGTGTCTCAGCATTGCAAGTCTTCAAGTGTTGTTGTCTCATGGCAGTGAACCTAAAAATTTGTAATCATTCTTATTCATATTGTGAGTTAGATTCTCACCATGGTTTTTTCTTGTTTTGGTTTTCCACTTGAATCTAGTGTTCATGTGTTGATGGTTGATGCTAATGTGTTGATGATTAATTTGTTGTTGCTAAATTAGTTGATCCATTTATAATTAATCTATTTTGAACTCCCAGACTGATTCACCCTCCCTCTCAATCTTGCCATGTGTTCAACAACTGGTATCAGAGCATTGGTTCCATTTTGGAAAGCTTAACTGCTTGAGGTAGATCCGGAAATGGCACAAAAACTTCATGTTAAAAGATCGATGTTTGATGGATCAAACTTTTCTTATTGGAAGGAAATAAACGAATCTTACTTTGAGACATTGCAGAATGGCATATGGGAGATTATTCAAACTAGTTATAAACGACCTCATAATGGACCTTCAACTCTAAATGAACTTAAGGATTAGGAGACAAATGCAAAGGCTATAACCATACTTATTAAATATCTGAGTAATGAAGTATTTTATAAGGTTAAAGGATTGAAAGAACCTAAGTTTGAAAGAAGTTATGTTATGCATATGAAGGTGATTTGAAGACCCAACAAGCTAGACTAATTTGAAGCTTTCAGAATGGTTGATGATGAGAGTATTGAGAACTACATACATATAGTGAATGAGACCATAGAGGCTATATGAGATATTGGTGGAATTTTAATAGAAAATGATGTTATAAAAAAAGTCTTATTTACATTAACCAAACCAAAGAAGTGTGTGATTGAAGAATGTCATGATCTAAAAAATTATTCAATTGATCAACTTATCAAAATGTTGTTTGCCTATGAAATTGGAGAGATGAGTGACATAAAATTGTATTGGGGAGAAGCTACATTAAATGTTTCAAGGATATCAAGAGATGAACCAGAAATAAGTGAGAACTTGGATGAGATTGAGGTAAATTTGTAAGAAGACTGAAGAGAGGAACTGAAAAGTACAAAGGTAAGTTACCTTTAAAATACTTTAATTGTGGAAGAATTGATCATTATGCTTCTAAATGTATATATAAATAAGAGTACAAAAAAATCTGATGATAATGAAAAGAAAAGTAGATCTAGAAGACATGATTTTAAGAAAATGACAAATGATTGAGATAAGTGAAAAAGGAGCTTTTGTTCTATGAAGATAGATTCATTTGAAGATGAAGATGGTGAGGAATCAAATGAAGAATTTTTATTCTTGGTTATAGAAGAGAATCAGGATAGGTCTGGATGACTACAAGAGAAGATTTCACTAGATGCTAAGGTAGAACCAAGACCTTGGATCATGGACTCCAAATGTTCAAATCACATGACAGGAGATAAAGACAAGCTCATTAATCTTAAGAAGTATGATGGTGGATCAGTAAACTTTGCAGGAGAGGAAGCTAGACCTATTTGTGGAATAGGAAGTATCTTAATTGATGGTAAGAATAAAACTGATGATGTTTGTAGAGTCCTTAAATTGCACCCCCTACAATTTTGACCACATTTGGGGCCCTCACCTTAGCGGCCTCCTCCTCATGCTTAATAAAGAACTATTTATGCCTCCCCCATGCAATAAACTTCATGTTTTTATCTTGCACTATGTTGGGGCCTCTTGCTCCTGACCCAATTTGGGGTAGGACCAAAGCGCCATGCCCTGGTCCTCCCTAATTGGGACCTATTTTGGCCCCTAGGCCCTATCTCAAATTTGAGTGGGAATTGATTCCTCATGTCGACCTATGTTGGAAAATTAAATGTTTGATGACATGCAAGTATATAAGGAGGTATTCACCTCTCATTTGGATATACATCCATGGAGGTGGAATTGGATCTCAAGCATTCATCATAAAGCATTTTTTAAGGTTGCATATTATTCATCTATCCATTGGAGCAACATTACATCATTCATTTGCAAGCATGTGTGTGTGTTAGGGTTTTTCCATGTTCATGCCATTTCATACAACATATGTGATTACATTCAAGAAGCAAAGCATCATCATCATCATCATCTATTGCAGATCTAAAGGTATACCTTTCCATAATTTATTTCAAGCATTTGTAGTATTTCATTCAAGGTTGATTCCAAACTAGGGTTTGACTTAGGCAAACCCCTATTCCTGACCCCTTTCTCCTTCTTTCTATGCAGGAAATAGGTGGGCATCTTGGTCCAAACACACAGTCCCTGCTACTTTTGGCAAATTTTGCAAAGTAGCTTTGAATCATTTAATACTTATCAGATCCAGGTGCACAATGAAATCCCAAATCTATAGCTCACTGTTTCTGCTTATTTTGTATTCAATTTCAACACTTTACTTATTCAACTTACAAAAGAGTGTAAAAAACATTCCAAGAATAATCAATATAATTAGTATTCAGTCCTTGTATCATTTAGGATTGGATATAGTGGATTCATCCCCTCTTTTGAATGTAAATTCCTCCAAGAGAAAATTGACTTAGTGATTTCTCCTTTCCATGTGGTGAATTTACTAAGCCCAAATTTTTCACTTTACAATGTTTATTATGTAGAAGGTTTGAGGCCTAGTTTGTTGAGTGTTAGTCAGATGTGCAATAGAGGTTATGAAGTTGTGTTCACCAGTACCAAATGTATAATCTGAAAAGGAAAAACTAGAAAGTTGGTAGCAAAAGAGATTAGGACAAGTGAAAATGTTTATTACATAAAGGACATAAGTGGATACAAATGTTTTATGACTCAAAGAAATGAATGTTGGTTATGACATAAAAGGATGGGGCATTTTAACTTTGATAACATGATAAACATTCATAATACTAAAGCACTGAGAGATTTACCAAAGATTATCAAGCCTATTGAATATGTGTGCAAGGAATGTTAGTTAAAGAAGCAAACAAAGAGAAGTTTCAAGAATAAGGAGTATTCTACTTCATATCCCTTGGACATGATTCATATAGATCTATATGGTCCTACAAGGACAAGTGAACTTAACAGAGAAAGGTATTTCATGTTACTTATTGATGACTATTCTAGGATGACATGGGTTGCATTTCTGAGATAAAAATCTATAGCTTTTGAAAGATTTAAAGTTTTTAGGTCAATGGTAGAAAATCAAGTTGATGCTAAAATCAAGTGCTTAAGATTTGATAGAGGTAGATAATTTTCTTCGAATGAATTTAACAATATTTGTGAGAAATATGGTATTAGAAGACATTTTTTTGCTCCAAGAACTCCTAAGAAAAATGGTATGGTAGAAAGGAAGAATAGGACTATTATTGAAATGGCTAGAACTATGATGAAGGATGCTAAATTTTCTAATGTGTATTGGAAAGAAGTTGTACATATTGTTGTTTATATTCTTAACAACGTACAGATAACAGTAAATCATACTAAGACTCCTTATGAGCTATATAATGGAAGACATTCTATTGTGAAATATTTCAAAATCTTTGGGAGTAAGTGTTGTTGGCAACAATGCAACAAACTAGTGGGGGGGGGGGTGAATCAGTTTGCTCACAAACTTTACTTAAATAGAAATTCAGACTGATAATTAACGGTGAAAGCACAAATCAACACCACATCAATAACACACATAAACCAAGATTTTTGACATGGAAAACCCGATTAAGGGAAAAACCACAGTGGGAACCTACCCACAATGAGATGATACCCTATTAGGAGTATATGAAATATTACAATGGGGAATGTACATGCATTTAGGAACACTACCTAGAGCTCATTGCTCAAAACACATAACAAGAAAGGCTACAACCCTAAAGAAGACTCATTATCTTACAAGAACATTTGGATTACATCCGGAGGATCATGAACTAATAAAATATCATCTCCGCATGCCTAGTTACAGTTATGGTTAAGCACATATCACATACTCTTCTATTTAGCACTTCTTCACACTTCTTCTATGCTACCAAATGATTAATATATTATTCACACACATAGATACCTATCTCACATGATATTTACATATATTTATGCAAACCATCAACCTATATTTCAAGGTTAGCTCAACACACATCACAAATTACAAAGATATAACCATACACACTACAATATAACATGTGGACCAAAACAATATCAGCTAAGATATAGTATGGACCTAAACCAACACCTCCAATAATTATTCCATGAACATCTGCAACATGCTACAATCATTCGTTCGACCAAGAACATCGCATAACACGAACATACAATAGAAATAATCAATAATGCACACAACAATCAATGCAGACCATCAACATGGATAGAACATAATATATAAACATCCACAAGCATCATGAATTACCACAACAACCACCACAACATCACCACTTGCTAGAATCTCCATCATCATTATACCAATCCTCAAGAACACCAACTATACTGGTTGTCAAACTGAAAGATTGACTTGTGGACCTCCAAATCATGAACCATCTAAATTGAGGACGCATAGGAACATCGCAACCACTCTACCAAATCCACAAACCAAGATATTGCAACGTATAGCAATGCAAAGCAAAATCCAGAACACTAATCATCACTGAACAACTGAAAAACCAACCGCAATACCAAATCCCATAACTCAATAAAATCACCATGGAAACCTCTAAAACTTTAGCTAAATCAACTAGAGATACTTATCTCAAAACCCTTTAATCCGAAACAACTCATCTGCAACACACTGGCCAAACCAACTCATCTAATTTGACTGCAATAGTGGAATACACATGAATATGTTGACATCAATGACAACACATCATTCCAACAAACTTCTCAACAATATCCAACAAGTGCTATATCAAAAGAGATGAAAATGATCTTGGAAAGTTTGATACTAAAGTATATGAAGGAATATTCCTAGGATATGCTACGAACAACGAGGCCTACCAATGTTACAATAAGACACTGAATGAGATAGTGTAAAGTACAAATGTGAAAGAATGTGAGACATGGGATCAAATTTCTCTTGAACTCATTCAAGAGACAAAATTTATGATCATTCATGATGTTGTAGAAGAAAAGACAAATCTGAAAGATTACAATGAGGAAGAGAAAGATGAAACTGGAGAAGATAAAAAATAACCAACTTGCAAGAAATAAAGACTTTGAAACATGTGTAGAGGAATCATTCAAAAGATTAGATAATTGGAGATAAAAAGAAAGGAGTTCAGACAAAAAGAAGTGTTACATAGGTAAATGAACAAGAAAATTACTATTTTCTTTCACTTATTGAACCTAAATCATATGAAGAAGCAAGCAAAGAAGAAAGCTGGGTAAAAGCAATGGAAGAAGAATTGAATTAGATATAGAAGAATCTGATTTGGGAGCTGGTACCTAGACCAATAGAAAAAATGTGCTAGGAACTAAGTGGGTGTTCCAGAACAAATTGAATGAACAAGGACATGTTACAAGAAACAAGGAGAGATTGGTATATAAAGGATACTCTCAGGTAGAAGGTCTTAATTTTGAGGAAACTTTTACTCCAGTAGCTAGGATGGAAGCTATAAAAGTATTTCTTGCTTTTTTTGCCTACAAGAATTTCAAGGCATATTAAATGGATGTTAAGTCAACATTTTTGAATGGAAAACTGAAAAAAGTGTACATTGAGCAACCAAATGGATTTATATTGTTAGAGGATCCAAATGTGGTTTGTAGGTTAAAGAAGGCATTCTATGGACTCAAACAAGCACCTAAAGTGTGATATGCTATATTGGACAGATATTTGTTATAGAAACGCTTCAAGAAAGGTACCACTAACAATAATCTTTATTTAAAGGTTGAGAGCAATAATTTTTTGATTATTTTTATTTATGTTGATGATATTATCTTTGGAGGAAGCAATGATTTGTGTAAAGAATTTGCATAAGAGATGCAAAAGGAATTTGAGATGTCTATGTTTCGAGAGATGTCATTCTTTCTTGGTCTACAAGTTATTTAATTAGATGATGGAATCTTTATTTCTCAAGCTAAATATGTTAGAGAAATGTTAAAGAAGTTTGACATGGAGAATAGTAAACCTGTTACTTCCCCTTTAGTTGTTGGTTGCAAATTAGGCAAAGATGATACATCTCCAAATGTTGATGAGAATATATATAGATCTACGATTGGAGGATTGTTATATCTTGCTACCTCTAGACCAGATATTATGCAACTTGTATGTTTAGTTGAAAGATTTCAGGCTAGTCCAAAGTAAACTCATGACCAAGCAGTATAGAGGATTTTTTAGGTATCTGAAAAGAACTCGGGATTTCGGTCTATGGTATAAGAAAGATAGATTTTTCACGTTGAAAGAATATACAAATGTTGATTGGGCTAGAAGAATTGCTGATAGGAAAAGTACTAGTGGCGGCGCATTCTTTTTAGGAGATAGATTGGTTTCATGGATAAGAAAGAAGCAAGAATCAATGTCATTATCTACTGTTGAAGTTGAATACATTGCAACATCTTGCTATCCTTAAGTTATGTGGATAAAGAAGACTCTTAAGGATATTAGAGTGGTATATGATGAAGCTATTCCTATTATGTGTGATAATACAAGTGCTATAAGCATTTCAAAGAATCCAATTATAAGTTCAAGAACAAAGCATATCTAAACACGTTATTATTTCTTAAGAGAGAAAGGTTGCATAGAAAGAAGTCAGACTGGAATACATTTTTACAAAAGAATAGGTAGAAAATATTTTTACTCAGGAGTTGGTGAAGGACACTTTTGAGTATCTCAGGCAGAAACTTGAGGTTATTGTCCCTCCTTTTTCTAACTAGATGCATTGTAGTGGCACATCTTTCTAGGGAGAGATTCAAGGTTTGTTCTTTATCTCTCAGATTGATGTTATTGTTGCTCTTAGGGGGATAAATTGTGTGTGTTGGTTAGTATGCTATGCAAAAACCTTTGTCATTATTGTCAAAGGGGGAGAGAGTTGTATGGGGGAGAGAGAGTTGTTGTGAGATTGAAGAGAGAATTATTTACCATAATTGTTCAAGTTGTTCAAGTGTTGTGATCAAGTGTTGCCATGAATGACAAAGGGGGAGATTGTTTGAAGCATGAGCTTGTATAGTTGTCATTGATGTCAAACTTGGTTATTTGGATGGATGTTGGTTCAAATATTCTCTTGGCTATTATAGTTTTGTTTTGTGTTGTAGATTGAGCTTAATATTTTTGGTGTTGGTTGTGGCATTTTGTTTTGGATATTTATCTTTGTTCTCTAGTAGGAAGTGTATCTGTGAGAATGGTCTGGGAAGCTTTTCCAATACCCTTCGAATATGTTGCAAATTGTGTTGGATTTTAGTGGATGTGGTTTCATGGCATGTTTAGTATTCTCTGTATGTTTCTCAAATGGTTTCTTTGTTTTGCAAGAGAGCTTTGTTGATTTATATTTGGGATATTCAGTTATGTCGTGACTTGATATGTCTAATTAAGTTATCTTAATTGGATCATATTCTTTTGGTCTAGATATGATTTGGAATTTGTATTGAGATGTTGTTTTTGGGTCTCACCATGGCATGCAGAGATCTGCATTCAAAGTATTTTGCATCAAAAGATGTTTTGTGGTTGGCCAATTGCTATATTTACACATTGCATTTGGTAACAACTTTGGAGAATGTATTAGCATGTGTGTATTGTTGGATTAATCTTGAAAGGATGTATTGTAATATGTTTTAATTCCCTTTCTCTTAGAGTGGACCTATTTGAGTAGTTTTGGTTCGGGTGGATTATTTTGTGTAATATTGTTTATTCTATTTTGGTTGACCCTTAATTAGGTTTTCAATGTTGTATCTCATATTTAAGGAGTACAGATGGATGAGTTGTGATGTGAAAAAGTGTGGATTGTGTGTGAATTGATGAGAAGTGTAAGAGAATGATATACAAGTAGATTTGCATTTGTGAATGTGCAAAAGTTAGATTGAGAAGAGATTTGAAGGTGATATATTAAGCAAGACAATAAGTTGTGATAGTGGAAGTTATCAGAGATGTTTGCTATGATATTGGTTGCTTGATCCAATTATTCAAGGATAATTTCATGTTCAAGAGAATCCTTCTCAGTTTCAATTCAGCTATTTCCTTTGTTGTTGATTACCAGTGAATCCTTTGACAAGAGTGTGTATCTTGCCTTGAAGCAGTGAGCCTCGATTGTGTGAGTCCTTGTATCTTGTCCTAAGGTAGTGTGACTTATCCTTGCAAGTATTTTAGGTTTTGTTTCCCCTAGGCAATGAGCCTAAAACTTTATGATCATTCTTATTCATACTGTGAATTAGATTCTCACTGTGGTTTTTCCTTGTTTGTTTTTTCCACATAAATATGGTGCTCATGTGTTGATGGTTGATGCTCATCTATTTATGATTAATGTGTTGTTGCTAAATTAGTTGATGTCATTTATAATTAATTTGTTTTAAAGTTTCAGACTAATTCACCCCCCTCTCTCAGTCATGTTGTGTGCTCAACAAGCTTATGGAGCTAAAAGCTCAGTTACAAAAGCTTAGCAGTAAAGGATTGATTCAACCCAGTATATTACCTTGGGGAGCTCCAATGATATTTGTTAAGAAGAAATATGGAACTCTACACCTATGTATAGAGTACCAAATGTTGAATAAGGTCTTTATAAAAAAATAAGTACCCTTTACCCTAGATTGATGATCTATTTGATCAAATGCAGGGGGTTGCAATATTTTCCAAAATAGATTTGCAGTTTGGTTATCATCAACTCAGATTGAAAGAAGAAGATATTCATAAAATAACTTTTAGAACTCAATATAGGCACCTATGAGTTTACCATATGATTACCTTTTGGGTTCACTAATTCCCTAGCAACATCAATGAATCTAATGAATAGTTTGTTTAGGGATTGCGCGGATAAGTTTGTGCTAGTATTCCTAGATGACATTTTAATCTACTCTAGGAATGAGGAGGAACACTTCCAACATCTACACATAGTTATGCAATGACTTTGAGGACACAAGTTATATTGGAAATTATCCAAGTGCACTTTTTTCTAGAATGAAGTACAATACTTAGGGAACATCATCTCCTAAACATCTATTTTCATTTATTTATCCTCAATGAGATATGACACTCCTTTTTCCTCTCTATTCTCAACTTCTATCTTCTAACATCTTTTAAAAATTTTGGGATCATCATATGGAATTTTCATTATTACTTTGGCCTCTCTTTATATATTTGGCCCTAATAATTCTTTTATCTTGTACAATTATTTGTGTATTTTGTATTATATTGTGATAACTTATGCTACCTCCTTGTGAATAGCCATTTTTGTAACTCATCGAGGGTTTTTCATGTTATATCTATAGTGTTAGATATTATATTTTATTAAATATTATTTGGTTTTTCTTGATTAGGGAAGGTAATGAGTATGATCACAAGTACATGAAATGGTGTATTTTCTATTCCTATTGTCCTTTTTGTTCCCCTTTAAATGGGATCATAAAAATATACTTTAAACTTGAAGACCATTATTCCAATCTATTATGTATAGGATCTTACATAACCTATAGTTGTAAATAACTTGTGAAATTGTCAAATGCCTTCATAAGGTTTAAGTTATTTTCCAAGTAGAACCTGTTGACCTTTTTCTATCAACTTATCCTAAGGATAACTGATATGAGAAATCCAAAGCTCTTCATAAACTTCATGTTATGCACTTTTTGTTGGCCTAATGGTTTTTGCATAACCTTCATGTTATGCGCCCTTTTTTTGCAGAGGGCAACCCTTTTTTCCTCCAAGCTCCTTTGTTCTATTTTTGTGATGACCGGACTAGCCAGTCAACTCACTTAATGGCTACCAGCTGAAGGGTTCCATGTTGTTCGTGGGCCGGTTCCCCTTTATTTCCTCTTACCAGTCATTGGCAATTTCCTCTCAAGTTAAGGAACCCCGCTACCTCGCAATATTTTTTAAAGGGCCAGCAAATGATGTCACGTGATAGTGGGATAATGAATCTGGGCTATGATATTCTTACCACACAAGGAATAATAAATCACTTGAATGATCCTATGGGATAAACAGGGCTAAGGGCGGATGGCTTCCTCGCCATCTCGCAGGTAATTTCAAGGTGCCAAGGTGGCCTTGCAGGATAAGAGCAACAAGGAGGAAGTTGTTCCCCACTATCCCGTGTCGATTTTTGTGGATGCAGTGATCCCAACGAAGTAAGAAAATAAGGGTGTGAGTAGTGTTACCACTACCTCGTGAGGAAAAAGTGATAGTTCAAAGGCCTTGTGGGGTAAACAACAATAGAACAAAAGGCTTCCTTGCCATCCCATGGTGGTTTTCAAGAACACAATTTGTCCGTGCGTGGTAGAATCACATGGAGTAGGAAATGCTCCTGCTATCCCACAAGCTATAAGATGCTAGGGAGGTTGCATTGCAGGACAACACAAGTGGAGGAGGGTTTCCCCATCATCTCATGTAGGCAAATGACAAAGTGGCAAAGGCCTTTTTGGCATAACTTTCCAAATCGTTGAATGCATTTTTGGGTCTTACTGAAGTGCCTAGTCTTGGTGAAATGTGGATGTGGTTGGACTCGGGTGATGTGGCTTTTGCATGGTGTTTACTTGGGCTTTGGTGTTGTGGTTTTTTGTTCCTATTCAAGAACCGAGTAATCTGACCTAGTGGGTCCAACCCGATGCATGGTGCATCCTCAACTGTTGGATTTTCATAAGGTAGTCGATCAACGATGATATTTTAACTTCAGTTGGGCTCTTTGGGGCACTTGTGTAGAGAGATCTTGTGCTTCCATCTGTGCACATGATCTCTTGATTGATGATGGACTTTTGAACTTGCAGAGGCCATTGGAATTTAAATTATCACTGTATGGTGGTTGTCGACCCTATGGTCGAGGTAATTTTTGAACTCGATCGGTGTCCTAAATCCAATCATATTTCAATGCAGCTACCGGATTTCAACACCATTACTCCATATTGGACTATGTGGCTCGTTCTTAGATGCTATCCATGGTTATTAATTATGGATCAAAGACTTTTTCATCCAGGAGTGTACTTGACCATGCTTATGTGCAAGGGTTGCTTCATCAATAGGGTACATTTTTTTCCTTCCACATGTTAGACATATCAGAGGGGATTTTGCCCACCATTAGATCCTTCATGTCGATTTGATCTCCTCCCTCTTGTAGATTTTTTGTAGCCTAACCTTGGTTAGGGTTAGGGTTTCCAACTGTAGTTTATTTTGAGTTATGCCTCAGCTATAAAGGCAATTTTATAATCCTATTCTAGGATCCCTTTTTCATCTCTCTTATAGAATTTTCATGTTTTTTGTAACTGTAAATGTTGTCTTGCTTTGTTGTTGGCAACAAAAATGAAGGAAAACTGAGAGGAGGGGGGGTGAATCAGTTTTCACTGGATTAGAAAAATTAAGCACAATCTCAGATCTGGTCAACTATAGCAAAAATAAAGATAACAACAATATTAGCAACACACATAATACCAATATTTTTGATGTGGAAAATCCGATAAAGGAAAAAACCATAGTGGGAACCTACCCACAATAAAATGATACTCTTCAGTAGTATGTGTAAATATTATAATTGGCAATGCACATGCATTCAAGCACATTGCCTAGAGCTCACTACTAAAAATATGATGACCCAAAAGGATTCATCCCTCAGGGAAGGTTCACTACCTTGCAATAATACTTGGACTATAATTAGGATTACATGAACTGTAAAGATAGCATCTGCTAATACCTAATGACAGTTTTGATTAAGCATATTTGTCTACCCTGCAACAATCTCTACTCAATATATCACACCGAAAGATAAATTCACTTGTTCACACATACACCACTCTTTAATAATACAGACACACCATCGACACACAAATTACATGAAAATAACAACTATTTATACAAATCATCAACCTTGACTACAAGGTCAGCCAAACCCTCAACCTTCAATTACAAAATTACATTACACAATACATAGATTAACCATCAAACCAATACAATATCATGAACATAACATGGACCTAAATAAATTCCTCGAACATGCACCACCACTAGAGATCTCTCCATGATCAACCGCAACACACTACACCACCGAAAATATCGCATAACATGAAGAATATCACCAAACCAATAAAATCTTCAATAACACGCAAAATGCTCAATGTGGACCATCAAAACAAATAGGACATGATTAGGAAATACCAAGAAGCACGCTATAACCATCTAAAATAGTTGCACCAATACCACTTATTCAAATCTGGATCGATCAACATGCTAACACTCAAGAACACTCAACAACAAAAATTTGGCCTAGAAAGATAACTTGTAGAGCACTAAATCATGAACCATCTGAACTGAGGATACACATGAACATCCAAATCATTCTCCCAAACCTGCAACCAAATATATGATCATACAAGAGCACAATGGATCAAATACTAGACTCTGCCAACAACTGAATAGAAAAACTAGATCAAATGATAGGATCAAGTAAATTCCCGAATCACTGAAACAACTCTTTGTAACACTAAAACACACGAATATGTTGACATAAATGACAACAACATATCCTAGTAGCAACAATATCTAACATTTTCATCAATAACGTCATTTTTCTTGCCTCTTTCAGTTTAGATAATCTATGTAGTGGATTCTATCTCTTTGTTTGAATGCATCTCCTTTTATTTTCTTCAATTTGTCTGACTATTTTGACCCCTTTGTGGATGATCAACCGTGAATTAGCTCCAGTTCCTCTTATCATCCTACAAAATTGCAACCTTCATTTATTCTTAGAAAGACGATTCAGATAGAATCTTGTGCATACCCGAGGTGGTTTTATTGATGTCTTATGCAGTTATAGGTAGAGAAGATCAAAATTTCAATCTAGGTGCAAACCTTTTCCCTTCTTTCAAACATCCCTCTTTCTCCCTTTTCCCTACCAAACCAGTAGAATAGATATTTCAGTGTTGGATTAGTCCAACACTTGCATCAGATTGAAGAGGAAGTCGACCTTCTTCAAAAATTCAAAGAATCAACATCACTTCTATAAATCCCACACTTGGAGGTTGAATCAATGTTGCACAAAGTTGATGACCAGGATTGCTCATCAAGCAAGTGAACTTTTATGACAATAGAACCCTTATCCAAGCATTCTTGATCCAATATTCCAAAAAAATTTCCCATGAGTTTAAAACACTCAAAAAAAATTATCATAACCACAAATATATCTCCTACAAGTTTTAGATTTTATTATTAATCTTTCAAAACTTTGAACCTTTCATTTTTTTTTAAGAATACACTAGGTTTTTTTGTTACTACTTATCAAATTGCCATTAGTTTTTATATTCAAAGTCATACTATATATTCTAGTTAGTTAGCATTACCGAATCATGCAGTCGGTACACAAAGAGAAGTCGGTATGAACAGTCTAGTCGGTTACAGAAGAAAGCAGTCATAGAACGCAGTATTCATCGAGTTGTTTACCGAGTATCTTTTTATGGCTACCGAGCAGTAAAGTTAACACACCGAGTTGATATTCACCGAGTGAAACATGTTACCAGATACATTGAACCTGGACATGCACATGAAAACATGTTACAAGATCGAGGCACATCTAACCGTTATTACATTGGAAATTCCACTAGAAGATTGTGTATGATTGCAAGGTCAATCTAACCAATGAAATATTTTGTTTAGTTATTCATTTGAGGAATCTTGTTTGTAAGATCGAAGCAATGAATTAGATCACCGCTTTAAGAGATCTATTTATACAGCATGGGAAGAGAGTAAAAAAGTGTATGTATGAAGGAAGACTGTTACAGAGACATAGAGAGGTCACCGAGAAGGTTATTAGAGAACAGTCGAAGAACAGAGTAAACAAAAGGGTTTACCAAGTTACAATATGGGTTACCGAGGTATACTATAAGCAAGGTAATCTTATTCTGAGCACATAGAATCTGCTATAATATTTCAGATGTAAAGTTGTAGATATTTGTAATGATTTTATTGTAATATTATGAAGTTGAGAGAGAAACCTTTAACAGGGTAAAAGACTCTAACCAAGTCTATAAATTGTAAATCCTTTAACCAGGTGTAGCATTCAGATTAATGTTGTAAAATCCTTTAGCAAGGTAGATCTAACAGATCTTGTTACTCCTAATAGCGTAAGCTATCAGAAATAGCTAAATGTAGCTCTAACTGAGCAATCTTTATTATTGCAGTAGTGAAGTTGTGGGTGCCATCCCCACCGTAGTTTTTCTCTCTAACCAAGAGTTTCTGTGTGACCAAAATATATGTGTTGTGGAGTGAATCATGTATGATTATTATCTGTTTGTTTTAACTTTATTTTATGTTATCACACTATTCTATTTATGCATAATAGTAAGGTTATTATCAAAGAAAGGTTTTGGAGTACTGATTCACCCCTCCCCTCTCAGTACATTAGCTTTCCATATTGGGCCTAACAATTGGTATCAGAGATTGAATCTTGGAAAAGGGTTTAACTACCTGAAGAGAAAGATCTTATCAATGGAAGGCTATAAACAATCTCGGAGGATTGTATATCTACAAGAAGAGCTGGATCATGCAAATCAAGTGATTGCAGACATGCAAAGGCAAATGCAAAAATCTCTGAAAGTAAGAAGAAGATTATTTGATGACTTGCAGGATTCTCAAGAGTTAGTGGAACAAATCGAGACATCATCTAAGAATAGTATATCTGAAGATACTGAAGAAATGATTGGAATGTTGAAAGAAAAGAACAAAGCATTGGCTGATCAACTAAAAGCAATGAAAAGAGAACATGAACATTTCAGTACACAGATGACTGAAAATCTAGATGCATTAAGGATAGCTAAGGATAAAGCAAGAGATCTACAAAGAGAGAAACAACAACTTGAAGTCTTAGTATCTGATAAGAATGATGAAATCATAAGGCTAACTGGTATTCAACAAAATATGACAGATCAACTAGGTTATGCACATCATGAAGCAATTCTAAAGAATGATGAAAATCAAGCATTGAAACTTGAAGTATCAAGGTTGACTGGTGAACTTGAAACAAAGAAGAAATCCAAAGAAACATTGAAGAAGAGTTATGAAGCATCAAAGATGTTGGATGAGCAACTAAATACAAGAAGACCCAACAAAGATGCAGGACTCGGTTACAAAGGAAAAGAATCAACCAAGAAAGGAATTCATACTACCGAGAGAGGAGAATCATCAAAGCAAGCTGGAAATAGAAATAACATCAAAAGGAAGAAGCCTATTTGCTACTACTGTGGAAATCAAGGTCATACTGCCAACATATGCCAGATTAGAAAAGGTAAGCAACCGAATATCACTAAGTCCAATGGATATTGTTACAATTGCAATAAATATGGTCACACATCTAATCAATGTAGGACAAAGTCTATTAACAACTATCATAAGGCAAAATTCAAAGGGTTTTGTAGAAACTGCAATAGATATGGACATAATACTGAGAAGTGCTGGTCTAAGAAAAAGAACTACATGCGGTATCCACACCGAGCAAACACTAGAGGTTACCGAACTCACACAAATCCTTACCGACAATATGTAGCAGTACCATGGGATTACAATAAAAGGATATGGTGCGAATGTTGTGGAAGATATGGACATATTAGTGCCAACTATTTTATAAGGTTTGGAATGAACAACCGAAGATCATGGAGAAATCCTGGTATGGCATGTTTTCATTGTCACAAAGTTGGACATTTAGCTAGAGATTGCAGAGATCAACCTAGAAGAGACACTGAAGAGATAAAAGAAAAATTCAAGATGATTTGGAAAAAGAAGGAAATCATGTCAGATGAAGAAAGCACCTTACCTACCGAGTTAGGTGCACCTATTCCAAATTAGTCAGAAAAGGTATGAAGGGACTACATTCTCTAAAGGTTAAATCATAACAGTTCCTACTCTATTATGTACAAAATTCAAAATCTGCATAGTTAAGATGCAATTAGTTAGTTTGAAATTCTATCAAAAGTACTTTACAGGAAACCTATCAAGTCGTTGTATACAGGAAGCTTGTCAAGTCGGTTAATGAAGGAAATTTGGTTACTCGGTTAAAACAAAAAAGAGTAAATCGGTAAAAGGTGAACCGAGTGCATTTAATGTTTTGACGTAACTTGCACAAAGCCTGATAAGGTATTTTTGAGTACTTAAAGGTATTTTTGCGGTCATTTTCATTCACCAAGTTTTCAAGAGAACAGAGCAAAGTGAATCAAGGCGATCAAACTTCATTCAGAGCGAATTTCAAGTTATTTACATCAAATCTATTCACACTATCAAGCTGGTTTCCGATCTTGTCAAATTGCTATTATCTACCGAGTGTGAAGCATTAATCGTTTGTAAACCCTAAGGATAGTTTGCTAAATTTTACCTAAAACCTACAATGGCGCCCAAGATCCAAGATCCTGTAGTTGTCAAAAATGTGGAGAAGCCCTTGCTGAAGTATTCTTTGACTCCCAAAGTCACCTCTAAGCCGGATAACAAAATTGCATTTTCACTCATCCCGGATCGAGTCTTGTTAGTTGAAGATGTTAGATTCTTCACCAAATGTCGTGTTGAGGAACTCGGTCATGTTGAGATTAGTCACACATATGATGAACTTTGTACTGATGGCAAAATGGATAGCAAATTAAAGCATATCAAAATCAAGGGATTAACTGAAGCCCTAGCCTATCCCCGTGTGTTCAAACCCCAGTGGGTTAAGTTTGTCTTGAGCAGAGTACATGATGATTTTATGTGGCTAGAGGAGGAACCATTCAAAATCACTAAGGAAATCATTCATGTGATCACCAGGTATCCTATCTATGATCATGCACGAGCATAGAAAATGATATCATGGAAGGAGCTAATCAGTCTAATTGGAGTAGAATCTGATTACCGAGGACTGAAATTGAACAATGTCACTGATGCAGAACTCAAGTTTGCAATCAGAGTAATTGGTTACTGTTTCTTCCAATCTACAAGGGAAAACAGTGTACCATGTGTCGCAGTTGACTTGGCCTACAAAATAGTGAAGAAGGGAATGAAAGTAGATTTATGTGAAGTGCTACTGAAGAACTTGTTTCAGAACCTGAACACAATAAGGAAGCTGAAGAAGAATAACTCAGCAAATACACTGAAGTTTTGTTCACTTCTTGTATGCATGTTTTTCTACTTTGAGAAGTTCTTTCCCTCAGTCGGTAAAGTAGTTTGGGAGCTACATCGACCTATCACCCATCAAATCAATGATTTTATCAAGAAACTGGGAGATAACTTTAATGATATCATGGATGACTATTTCAACAAATTTCAAGAGAAGATGCACAACAGGTACAGGATTCCACCACAGCTGGTAGAAAAATATAAGGATGATATATGTTTTGAGGTAGACACCAATTATTGTTATATGAATGATGTTGAACCAAGGACTCAGTATTTGCCACCAATGGGTTATGAGATTGACTATGATATAATACAACAGCAAATTGATGCCTATCTATCGTTGCCAAGGCATGCTACCGAACTAAGATATGGAACATATGAAGAGGCGAAGGAAAAAGTAAAAATGAGCATTGTAGTACCTAAGGCTACAAGAAAAGCTACCAAAATGATAAAGGTTTTATTTGAGAAATTAGGAGAAGAATCCTCCTCTACACCTGTCAAAGGCACTCTTACCATTACCGAAGAGGAATCAGAAGCTCAAAAGGCAGCAATAACATTAAGTACCGAGTTGCCTAAGGGTAAAGTTTTGAAAAGAAAGAAACAGGACATTTCAAAGGCCCTATCGACTCCACCAACAAAGAGACCCAACACTAGAGCATCAGTTGCATCACCAAGTAAGAAATAAAAGAGTGTTACTGTACCCAAGGTAACTAAAACCTATAAGAAATCTACTCAGAGACTCATTCTGGCAAAAGAGTCTAGTGATACAGAATCTGATGATGCGAACAAATTTCAGATTGTAAAAAGCAAAAAGGTAAATATTCATAGTGTTGAAAATTTGTGTGCCAATCTTAAAGAATATGGTGGATTTGCAGGATTTAGATATGTTAAGTATGAGACTAGGAATAATGATGAGAAGCGACAAATTGAAGAAGTTGTCATCTGCACACTTCTAAAGTTTCGGCTAGCTCCATTAGAACTAGTAAAGTCACTTCCAAGTGAATTATACTTACATATTGATAATAGATGGAAATATGCAATGGACTTAGAGAGACAAATAAGAGAAAGAAGTCTAGTCCATCTATTCCCTGATATGTCTGTAGTAGAAATTAAGGAGCATTTGACAACATACAATTCTAAATTTCTTGTCAAACAAAGAGCCTTAAAATTGATGAATGGGCTATACATTGATGTGGAAAATGAGACAAAAGCCAAGTGGCAGGAAATCTTCAAACTAAAGGATGTCGGTGAACAATCTCAAGTTGAAATTGTTGATGTCACCGAGCAAGATCCTGATGTCACCAAGCAAGGTCCTGATGCTACCAAGCAAGACCCGACTGACACTATTCAAATTGATGAAGATGTTATGGATGAAGAAGCACCGGAGCAGGAAATGATTGAAGGCACTACCTATGCAAAACTTGTATCTAGTGAATCTATTTTAGAACAAGTTCAGTCTTATCCACCGGTGAAGCCACCTGTCTCAATCGAAGCTCCTAAGGACACAGATCAAGGCACCGAAGGTCACAAGTCTGAAGCAGTAGAAGATACAACCAAAGATCAGATGTCTCAAGCACCGTCAAGCACTATAAATGTTACAGCTGAGACCCCTAGCACCGAGACACCCAAGGACACTACAACGGCTACAGGAACGGACCAAAGTGTTGCATCTACCAAACAACCTATCGAGGGTCAGCAAGCCTCACAAGCACTTGTCTTAGTGCAACTGACCAAAGGAAAAGAGAAGAAGGTGAGAAAGCATAGCTTCAAAATTGATTTGACTAAACCGATAGTGTTGCCCAATGTGGATATCTCAAAATTAAAAGGGCAAGTACTTACCGATTTCGGTGAGCTATGCAAAGCAAAGGCCAAATAGGAAAAACAATTGGCTATTCAAAAGAAGAATAAAGTACTACAGAAGGTCAAGACACTACTAACAGAAATGCTACCTTCAACAACAGTGTCAATCGATGCAGCCATCCACATTCAACTGGATGAACTCCTTACTCAAATAGAAACATCTGGAGTTGATGCATCTGAGTACTTAAGCAAGCTAAAAGATAAAGAGCTTACAACAAAAATGATTGAAGAGGTACAAAAAGCTCTAGCTATAGGAAAAGTAAAGCTTGTCAAATTCATTGTTGAGTTGTCTCCTCAACTCAAGCATATTCTTTATTTATTTCAGAAACTTTGTACATTTTCCTTATTCATTAAAGATATCAAGAATAAAACTGATGCAATTGAGAAAGAGATCACCGATCTCTCAACTAAGTTGACCACCGAGCCTAATTCAGTTCAGAATTTTTATACCAAACTTCAACAGCTCATGGCTCAACAGTTAGAACTCATAAATGAAGAGCATAAGATCAGGATGGATATAATGACCCTTCAGACATTATTCCTTCCTCATCTCTCATCAGTACAGGAACAAATCAACAGAGCTACACGCCTATCAACTACACAAGAGGGAAGCACTCTTGATGGCTTAATATCACTATTAGCTGATATTCAAGCACAAAATTCATTAATGGAAAGTTAAAGGATTCACTCTCAGTCGCCCTCACCGATGCCCGGAACAAGTATAAATCTATTTTTGATCAGTTACTGCCCCCGGATGGAAATTAAGTTTTTGATGTTTGTCAAAAAGGGGGAGTAATATTATAATACTACATAGGGGGAGTAATACCAGACAAAGGGGGAGTAATACTATATTTGGAGAGTGACACAGTTTTTGGTAACATAGTTTTGAGTATTTTATACAAGGGGAGTATACCGAGCAGAATATACAGAGCAAGCAGAGCACACAAGAACAGAACAGAACCGAGCATGCAAAATCTGAGTTATGTACAAAATAATGATAAGGGGAGTATATCTGCATATACTATTTCATTGACTATTGTATATATTGTTAAGTGTAGTCATTTTGCAAAGTATATAGATTTTTGATTTATGACTTTGAAAGTAGTTTTTGTCAAACATCTCAACTAATGTCAAAAGGGGAGATTGTTACTACTTATCAAATTGCCATTAGTTTTTATATTCAAAGTCATATTATATATTCTAGTCGGTTAGCATTACCGAATCATGCTGTCGGTACACAAAAAGAAGTCGGTGTGAATAGTCTAGTCCGTTACAGAAGAAAGCAGTCACAAAACGCAGTATTCATCAAGTTGTTTACCGAGTATCTTTTTATGGCTACCGAGCAGTAAAGTTAACACACTGAGTTGATATTCGCTGAGTGAAACATGTTACCAGATACATTGAACCTGGACATGCACATGAAAACATGTTACAAGATCGAGGCACATCTAACCGTTATTACATTGGAAATTGCACTAGATGATTGTGTATGATTGCAAGGTCAATCTAACCAATGAAATATTTTATTTAGTTATTCATTCAAGGAATCTTGTTTGTAAGATCGAAGCAATGAATTAGATCACCGCTTTAAGAGATCTATTTATACAGCATGGGAAGAGAGTAAAAAAGTGTATGTATGAAGGAAGACTGTTACAGAGACACATAGAGGTCACCGAGAAGGTTATCAGAGAACAGTCAAAGAACAGAGTAAATAGAATGGTTTACCGAGTTACAATATGGGTTACCAAGGTATGCTATAAGCAAGGTAATCTTATTCTGAGCACATAGAATCTACTATAACATTTCAGATGTAAAGTTGCAGATATTTGTAATGATTTTATTGTAATATTGTGAAGTTGAAAGAGAAACCTTTAACAGGGTAAAAGACTCTAACCAAGTCTATAAATTGTAAATCCTCTAACCAAGTGCAACATTCAGATTAATGTTGTAAAATCCTTTAGCAAGGTAGATCTAATAGATCTTGTTACTCCTAACAGGGTAAGCTATCAGAAATAGCTAAATGTAGCTCTAACTGAGCAATCTTTATTATTGCAGTAGTGAAGTTGTGGGTGCCATCCCCACCGTAGTTTTTCTCTCTAACCAAGAGTTTTTGCGTGACCAAAATATATGTGCTATGGAGTGAATCATGTATGATTGTTATCTATTTGTTTTAACTTTATTTTATGTCACCGCACTATTTTGTTTATGCATAATAGTAAGGTTATTATTGAAGAAAGGTTTTGGAAAACTGATTCACCCCTCCCCTCTCAGTACATTAGCTTTCCATATTGGGCCTAACATTTTTCTCCTACAATTATATATTTTTTTATGTCTACAACATCTACATTTCCTAAATTTATATCTAATTAAATTAGTTCAATGTTTCTACTATTTTGAAAAATTGAATGAATACAACTATTCATATAATTCTAAGATTAAACTTGTGGGTTGCATAATTTTGATTTATTATCTCTAATTTGATTGTTTATGCATGTCAAAATTTAAATTTGCACTCATATCTATCTCATTTTCAATCGAATTACATAAATTTAGAGGTTGAATTCACAAAAACCCTAATATATAATTCTAAAATTAACTTGTGGGTTGCATAATTTTTCAAGTTTATTTTTAAATCTGATCTTTATGACATGTTATGCTATGATTCAGAGGCATTTATCATTCAAAATCACAATTCAAATTGCTTATTTAATTAGTTAATAAATCATTGTTACAACAAATTACATTGCTTAATCATAATTTTTAATTTTTGCATTTAAATTTCCCTTCTTTGTGCATGAGATTTGTTACCATTAGTCCTATATATAATATTCTCATGAGAAGAAGTAGAATTAAAGCTTTCCAAGGTTTAATTACTAAGGATATGGAGCCTAATTTCTTATTTCATAAGAATGTTGGTGCTTCCTCTACTCCAACAAATTGTATCATTTATCCCCATTCTCCTCATAATTCTCATGATGTGGATGAATCACTTAGTAGAGTTACCTTTGACCAAATGGATAAGATTGGCAATGAATTTGAAAATCTTCAACAATGGATAAGTCAACAATATCCAAAAAGTGAGGCAATCCCATTGATTGAAGGATTAAAAATAATGATGCAAAGTGATAAAATTGGTGTTGATTTGTTGTGTGACCTTGCTCATATTATTGACACTAATATCATGCCAATCAAACATTATGTTGAAGTCCTTGGTTACTATCAACCCATTAGTCAAGTCAACCATTCTATTCCTATTCCTAAATCCTTGCCTAGTGTGCCTACATTTACATCTTCTATCATGACTTCTTCCACACAAAATGTTAATCCTAAACATGTTAGTCATGGGGGAAATCCTATTAATCAAATTTTTTATATCCCTCCTTCCAAGAGTCTTCCATTTGTATCCCAATCATCTCCCATACCCACATATCATAATGTTCCACCTCCTTATTCTCAACCTCCACCCACATACAATAATATTACTGCTCCATCACAATCCAATATTTCCAAAACCAATCCTTCTACCAAAGTAACCATCAACAATTTAGCCCAAATTGTCACATCCTTACAACATCAATTGGAATCCATCACTCAATCCAAGTTCAATGTCCCTAAATTTGATTTAGCAAGCCCATTGTCTGATTAAATTGTCAATACTACCCCCCCTAAGCATATGGAAGTCCCTCAATTGGAGTTGTACAATGAAAAATGTGACGCCTTGACTCATGTGTAAATATTTCAAACTTTGTTTAGTGATTTTTCTCATGACCAAAGACTTTTGGCTAAATTGTTTACTAGAACCCTTAGGGATAAAGCTTTGCAATGTTATTGTTCTTTTTCTTCTTATTCTATCACTTATTTTCAACACTTGGCTAATGCTTTTATTCAACAATTTCATAGTAATGTTGGTCCTAATATTACTTCGACTTATTTGATTCGTTGTAAGCAAGGAATTAAAGAAAAAGTGATTGATTTTATTGGTAGATATAAACATTTGTATTCTCAAATTGTTTATCCTATGCTTGATCACAATTTTCAAATAATTTTATCACTAATTTACAAAAACACATTAGAGATAATCTTCTATTTTTTAGTGTACTTACTTTACTCAATTGTGTGTAGTGCTTCATAACTATCGGCTTAAAGTACTCAATAATATTTTGTGAAGTTTAAACCTAACAAATGATACATCAAGATAAATGACAACATCAATACGCAAGTGCTAGCAACAACATCAGGTGTGGACCCTTTATTCAAATACTTTAGAAAATAATTAACTCCTCTTTTTGAATCTTTGCATAGTATAATATCAAGGTTGATAAATACTAATGTGTTGAAACTTCTGTTAGAGTAAAGGTTTTAATTTAATCATGTTGATTAAATTACCTTTATTCCTCTCTTAAGATTTCACTTTAGTTTGCATTTGTGACATTTAATAATTATATTAATTATTAAATGTCTACCTATTAGGGTTTCTTTTAGGGTTGCAAAATATCCTTTTATAAGGATTCATCATTCTTGATTTATTTCTCTCTGATAATACATCTTTTCTCTTTGTCAGAGCCAAAACCCTTGTATTCGTTCTCTCTCTTTCTCTGTGACAGGTTTCTTGCATGCAGGTTTCTTTTGGGTTCTGTGGATTTGTATTTCTCAAATCCTACAAGAAACCCTAATAGGTAGACATTTAATAATTAATATAATTATTAAATGTCACAAATGCAAACTAAAGTGAAATCTTAAGAGAGGAATAAAGGTAATTTAATCAACATGATTAAATTAAAACCTTTACTCTAACACCCCCCCTTAAGATGAGCAAAAGTGCAGTTACAAACATGTGCAAGAAAGCAAAGGTAACTACAATGCAAGAAAGTAAACTTGGGTCCCGGCAACAAGGCCTGATCAGGTACCCAATTACAACCAAATCTCTGTAAAGTGGAGAAATAGAGAAAACCTCATGGGAAAAACTCTACTCCAAAAAGAGATGAAAGAAATAAATGCACTAATAACAGAAAGATAGGAGGTGGATAACATGATACCCCCCATAGACAACTCCTATCATATAAGTACATATACAATGGTCTCCATAGGAGAAAAAGAAAGAGGCTAGAAGCCCCCCCCACAATGAAGAAACTCCTATCACACATATGGATGCCTGAGGTAGAAGCCAGAAAGAGATCCTGAAGCGACATATAATATTCCTCCCCTTGGGAAGAAATGGATCCAAAGGACGAAGATGAAGAAACCCTGTGAAGAGAGAAGAATCAATCTGTCTCAAGATGTGTGCCATAATAGGATGCTGAAGAATCCCTCTGTCTGAACTAAAACAAAAGATGTCAAATCCAAACTGAACTGAAGACTCAAAAACTGCAACCTCTGAATGCACAGATGATGGTGGGCTAACAGCTGGAATATGGCTGTCAACAAAGAGGAGCTGAAAATCCTCAAAGTAATCCTCCAAGTCTGCAATATAGGACTCTACAAACAAAGACGAAATGCCTGCAAGATAAGAATCCCAAGTAGCCATGTCTGAAAGATGTATGATGTCCTGCTTAGCTGAATCAATAGGAGCCAAAGAAGAGGCAATATCAAACTGATCAGGAACAAAAGGAGATGATGTTGATGCATATATAATCTCAGTCTGAAGAGTAGGAACTGTGAGACAATCCTCTGATTCATCAGAATATGTAAGGGTGTCTAAATATTGAAGTTCCTTCAAAGTAGCATGATCAAAAGGTGTGTTATCTCTCCAACCAATGGGTACAAGACAATCTGAAGCAGGATCCTTTGGGAATGGAGAAAGACTGGGGTCTCCATAGATCTCCCAAAGACGTGTCCAAAGTGAGTGAGGACAATCAATGCCCGATATAGCCCACACAGTGTCAGAATCAACACTAGACAAAATAAGTCCTACTATGTGATTTCTAATGATATCCCAAGCTAGTGTTCTCTCTAAAGTTGCTGGTTCAGGGATGAGATCATACAAATAAGGCAAAATATTAAGCCACCTATAGTGTGTAAGTATGCCCGTTGCCCATGACTCATAATTACCCCGTTCTAGAAATACAACTGAAGGGTGAGTAGAAAAACCCATGATAACTCTTCAAATTAACAAATCTGAGACTAAATGACTTTAATACTGATAAAGCAGATCAAATAAAGCCATCCCATGCAAACAAATTATTTCCAAGTCTGAAACGTCCAAGTAAGTGACAGATGTGTGAAAACACAAAGTACTGAATAAAATGTACCTGGTGCAGATTCTGGAAAAATACATGATAGATCTGGAAAGAGCACAGAACCACCTTTCCGACGCCTATTCGCTTTCGAAAAACGGAGTCCGTATGCAAAAGATATGGCTCTTGGAGTGCAAAAAACTTGTTCTGACTTCGACTGGCAAAAAACACTACAAAACGGAAAAATCAGAAAAAAAGATCTGCATCTTTTAGATCGGGCTCGGAACCAGCTTTCCAACGCCTATTTTCATTCAAAAATCCGAGCTAAAATGCCCGAGTTATACCCGATTTAGTAAAACTGCTCCTAAAGGGCCCAAATAAGCTCTTATAGCCCTCAAGGGCTAAAAAAAAATAGGCCCCTGGTCCTCTGGGCGACCAGGAGCTGGCGCAGGGGGGGCTGGCGGCGCGGAGGCGGCGCAGGGGCGGCGCAGCATTGAGCGCAACTGAAGATAGCGCGGAGATGCCAAGGGTTTAGTGAAGATGTCTGCAACCTGCTCCTCTGTAGGAATATACTCCAAGATGAGAGAACCATCCTGAATCAACTGTCTGATGAAGTGCATGTGGATTTCAATATGCTTTGTCCGCTGATGCTCCACTCCGTTTTTCGAAAGCGAATAGGCGTCGGAAAGGTGGTTCTGTGCTCTTTCCAGATCTATCATGTATTTTTCCAGAATCTGCACCAGGTACATTTTATTCAGTACTTTGTGTTTTCACACATCTGTCACTTACTTGGACGTTTCAGACTTGGAAATAATTTGTTTGCATGGGATGGCTTTATTTGATCTGCTTTATCAGTATTAAAGTCATTTAGTCTCAGATTTGTTAATTTGAAGAGTTATCATGGGTTTTTCTACTCACCCTTCAGTTGTATTTCTAGAACGGGGTAATTATGAGTCATGGGCAACGAGCATACTTACACACTGTAGGTGGCTTAATATTTTGCCTTATTTGTATGATCTCATCCCTGAACCAGCAACTTTAGAGAGAACACTAGCTTGGGATATCATTAGAAATCACATAGTAGGACTTATTTTGTCTAGTGTTGATTCTGACACTGTGTGGGCTATATCGGGCATTGATTGTCCTCACTCACTTTGGACACGTCTTTGGGAGATCTATGGAGACCCCAGTCTTTCTCCATTCCCAAAGGATCCTGCTTCAGATTGTCTTGTACCCATTGGTTGGAGAGATAACACACCTTTTGATCATGCTACTTTGAAGGAACTTCAATATTTAGACACCCTTACATATTCCGATGAATCAGAGGATTGTCTCACAGTTCCTACTCTTCAGACTGAGATTATATATGCATCAACATCATCTCCTTTTGTTCCTGATCAGTTTGATATTGCCTCTTCTTTGGCTCCTATTGATTCAGCTAAGCAGGACATCATACATCTTTCAGACATGGCTACTTGGGATTCTTATCTTGCAGGCATTTCGTCTTTGTTTGTAGAGTCCTATATTGCAGACTTGGAGGATTACTTTGAGGATTTTCAGCTCCTCTTTGTTGACAGCCATATTCCAGCTGTTAGCCCACCATCATCTGTGCATTCAGAGGTTGCAGTTTTTGAGTCTTCAGTTCAGTTTGGATTTGACATCTTTTGTTTTAGTTCAGACAGAGGGATTCTTCAGCATCCTATTATGGCACACATCTTGAGACAGATTGATTCTTCTCTCTTCACAGGGTTTCTTCATCTTCGTCCTTTGGATCCATTTCTTCCCAAGGGGAGGAATATTATATGTCGCTTCAGGATCTCTTTCTGGCTTCTACCTCAGGCATCCATATGTGTGATAGGAGTTTCTTCATTGTGGGGGGGGCTTCTAGCCTCTTTCTTTTTCTCCTATGGAGACCATTGTATATGTACTTATATGATAGGAGTTGTCTATGGGGGGTATCATGTTATCCACCTCCTATCTTTCTGTTATTAGTGCATTTATTTCTTTCATCTCTTTTTGGAGTAGAGTTTTTCCCATGAGGTTTTCTCTATTTCTCCACTTTACAGAGATTTGGTTGTAATTGGGTACCTGATCAGGCCTTGTTGCCGGGACCCAAGTTTACTTTCTTGCATTGTAGTTACCTTTGCTTTCTTGCACATGTTTGTAACTGCACTTTTGCTCATCTTAAGGGGGGGTGTTAGAGTAAAGGTTTTAATTTAATCATGTTGATTAAATTACCTTTATTCCTCTCTTAAGATTTCACTTTAGTTTGCATTTGTGACATTTAATAATTATATTAATTATTAAATGTCTACCTATTAGGGTTTCTTTTAGGGTTGCAAAATATCCTTTTATAAGGATTCATCATTGTAATTTATCTCTGTCTTGGATGAATACATTTTTCAGCTTTCAGAGCACCCTTGCTTGTTTGTCTCCATCTCTTCTTTCTGTGACAGGTTATTTGCATGCAGGGGATCTTCGGGGTCTGTGAAGTTGGCTTTCTCAACTTCTACAACTTCCTCCCATTAGACCAATTGACTCTTCTAAGTCATCACCACCTTATCATGATCCCAAATCCTTTTGCCAATATCACCATCAACCTATCCATGATACTGATAAATGTTATAGTTTGAGGAGTAATATTCAAGACTTCCTTGATAATAATACTATAGTTGTACGATAAAGGAAACAAATTCATAGCTTCTCCTAATTAAAATATCCAATATTCACCAATCCTTTGTCTTCTCACTCTACTAATGTTGTTGAGTCGGAATCTCTTGCCTTTTCTCTTGATGAGTTTGGTGTAGAATCTAATAATATTGTGAATCTAGTTGACAAACCTACACCTCGTAAGGACCTATGTATTACCTTTGATTCTAGTCAGACTATTGTTGAACCTGATGGCCCATTGTATATCATTCTGAAGATCAAAGACAAACTCTCACAAGGAGTGCTAATGAATCATTATGTGCAAGTGATGCATGGACAGGTGAACAAAGTTGAAGGCGAGAACATGACTCAGGTAGAGTTGTTTTTAACTAATGACTTTGGTAGACTAGGGTAATCTCACACACCACAATAGGAAATTGTTGTGCAAATATGAATTTGTCAAGGCATCATTGATTGAATTGTGACCTCGTCGATGCTTATTTTAAATTTAAATAATTTGAGTAAAAATTAGTCGTTATATTGATTTCATATTTGAAAATGTTCAATAGTCAAAAATTAGGGTTAATTAATTAGCAAGTTAACATTTTTATTAAATCTGATTTGGAATGCGAACTTTATGTTGACATGATTTCAATGGTATGAAGTTGATTATTTTGTTTCTTGAGAAATAAGTATTATGGTCTCATCGATTAGATGATTGTATGGATTTCGCATGCATAAAAATTTGATGATTATTTATAAGTTAAATATTTTGGAAAAGAGTTAGTGATTTAACGATTTAACATTCCTTATATAGGATGATTTAATATCCCTTGTATAAGAGAATGTAATTTTATTAATAATTAATTTTGTTTACAATGATACAAATTTTATATGCATGGTAGTTAGATAACTATGATTCAATCGTACATACATATATAAATATAGAGGTGAATATGAATTATGCATGAATATATATATTATCTTGTTTTTATTTTACCTTTCTAAGAATAAATCGGACGTTATATATATATGTATATTCATACATATATATAGATATAAATAAATATATGTATATATATTTGAATTAAAATTTGACATCTCTCTCTCTGTCTCTGTCTCTGTCTCTCTCTCTCTCTATATATATATTTATATTTTTAAATTTATTAAACATCTTAAAAGTCTTAATTAGGTTTCTTTTTATTTAAATCGAATGCGATATATATATTTATTTAACATAATATTGCTTTATTTAATTTAACCTTGTAATGCAAAGGTGGCAGGTTTTAGACTTAGATTTAAGTTAGCGACTGTGTCGCATGTTAAGTAGGGAAGCCGATGAAGGTGGCTAACTAGGCACCATGCTTAACAGTAAACATAGACTTAGAGCCTTGGTAACGATGGTGATAATCATGCTGGTAGTAGAATCCAATGTTGCATGCTACCCGATGGTTTAATAGAGGAAGTCGGTAGATGTAATGTAACTGTTTCATCTACCATCAGCAGAGAATGGTTTGACATGGAGCAGAAGTGATAGTTGGCATGGTCGATCTCCCCACCAAGAAAGAGAGTAGTCCATGTAACTGCAGAACTCCTTGAACAACAAACACTCCTCACCCTTACTTATGGCTAACTTAAACTTCAAATTACTCCCTCCTCTCACGATGATTGTAGTCGACTGCTAGTTCCACAGAGATAGCTTTGGAATGTAGTCCATGATCTTTGGCTTATAACCAAGGGAGGAAAAGTTAGCAGGCACGTGGTGCCATAGAGTTAGAGATGCAAACATTGGAAGCTACAAATTCCATGATGCATGGTGAAAATAAGTCAACTCATCTACCCCAAACTACAGAATATCTAATGAAAACCGCCATCTCTCCAAGACGTGTAGATTGGAGATAAAGATAAACTGATAGCACAATGAAGACTTGATATAGTTAAGTTGAAGACCTATCGTAATGTAGGAGAAGACTTCAATTTAATAACCCTAACCGAGCCTCAAATTTAGGAGATATCGTAGGGGAATTTAGAATAAATAGAGACATAGGATAGATAGATAGACACATGGATAGAGGAAGAAAAGAGATAGAAAGTAGCAGAGCAGATAACAAGATTTTAAGATAGTATTGCAGAGAGAAAGAGAGAGAGAGTTGTTTTAGAACAAAGTTTAGAAGAAGGATAAGAGATCGGTGATAGATTTTTGAGCAATCAAGGAAGATGTAGATCCATTTAGAGGAGGCACGACAAAGATCTTTCAAACTAGTTTCAAGTGTAAAAAGGTTGGAATCTTATTTATTTTGGTTATAATTGCAATAAGGAAGTTAGAAAATAAAAACTTTATATATAGTATAATAATTCTTTGATGATTTTCCATATGTTATTTGTTTTATTGAATATGTGCTATTATTCTTTGAAAAGATGAAGAAGGAAATCATTAGGAGAAATATATGTTGAAAGATAGTTAATTTAATTGCTTAAAATAGTGATTATTGTCAAAGTGATTAGGTTAGATCTTCAATTAAAGAATGTATTCTCATACTTTATTCTTTTATATGAAAGAAAATCATACTTGTGTTACACCTTCTTTTACATTCTATCTATTCGAAAATTGTTGATGAAATTATATTGCTTTTCAAATTTTGAAAGATTGTATTCAATTAGGTGAAAGAGATGAAATAGTGTTTATTTTATGAAATTAATAGGGAAGATGTTATTTCAATTAGTCTAAAGATTGTATTCTTAAAATGTATTCTTGTTTGTGGGAACCAAGCTAGGGATAGGCTTGTGTAAAGAAAGTTACCTTTCGGGACGGGTGCCGAATATGAAATCTTAGAGAGAATAGTGTCTTTTCCAACTATTTATTTTTGCTATTCATAGCATTATACTCAACTGAGTAACAATTTGAATTATCCATAAAAATAGATGGAATTCTTTATTTTATGCTCTCTACCATATCCTTGATTGATAATGAATGCTTGTTTTTTAAATAATTAGAAAAATGAAAATGCTTGTATCATCTAGGCATGCACCAGATTCCCTCTAGTCTTTCGAATTCTTTGGTTAAAACAATGCATGCAGGGTCGAGTATTCTTGATTGACCAAGAATTCCGGGGAAGTGTAAGCTTCAAGGATGGATGGAAAAAGTGCCTGAATCTTGTTCTCGTCTTCATTCAAAGGACTAAAAGGAAGAGACTCAGAATGGAGATCAACAGATGTATCTCACCTTCTTTCTATTTGTATATTACTTAAGGCAATATGAAAGCCTAAGTAGGGAATAAGGATATATATATTGAGAAATTTGTATCTTTAATTTTACATGAACATTGTATTTAACTCTTGATATCTATGGTTGTTTTATCAACTTATTGATATTTCCTTATATTATGTATGAAATAGACTTCTTAATTGATCTATGATTTTATTATGTCTTATTTGGCAACCAAGAGATATCACTTGGGAATTGTTCTTGCAATCCTTTAGGAAGAGGTGGCTTCCTTAGTTATTCTTCGATAATAAGATGACTGAATTTCTGAACCTAACTCAAGGTGGCATGTTGGTAACTCAATACTGCGAGAAGTTTACCAACCTCCTTAAGTATGTTCTGCAATATCAAATGGATGAGCGATTCTACATCTGGAAGTTCATTTTGGGTTTGAGAACCCATATAGGAGTAGAAGTGGATATTCATAATCCACTAACTATGGAAGAGGTATTTGAGAAAGTGACCAAGCAAGAGAAGAAGTTGCAACCGTTGGGGAACTTCCATAAAAATGTGAATAACAGATCAAATTTTGGAAATAGGAACTTCCAAAGGAACAACAACGACAATAATTGACAGATAAGAAATCTAAAAAGGGGACCCAACACTCAGGAAAGAGGAAGAGTGAAATAGGATGGTAACAAGAGAGAAAACAATAGCACCAATGCCCGACAGAATTTGGACAGAGGAAGGTCAGGTGGCCATTTCAGACCTAGGGACAGGTGTTACAATTGTGGAGCGAGTCATTATGCCTCAAATTATCTGCAACGTACCCCTGCACAGAGAGGAGAAAATCAACAAGGAGCCCCTCAACATCAGATTCACGTTGCAGTCGACAATCATCAAGCTAATTTCCAAGTCTCACCTATTCAGATGATGGGTAAGCTTTTTGGACAATCAGTTTCTATTTTAATAGATACATGAGCTACTGAGTGCTTTATTGATCCTAAAGTAGTTTCTAGAATATCTGTTAGACCTGGTTATATTTCAAATGCATGGATGGTTCAATATGGAAATCGAGCAGAATGGAGGGTAGATACTTGTCTATTTTGCAGTGAATTAGAACTTTCCAGTTTCCAAACCGAGGTCAACCTTTATGTTGCACCATTAGGATCATATGATGTGATCTTAGTTATCAACTGGTTGACTGAGCATAAAGCCATAATGAATTGTGAAGATAAGGTCATCAGTTGCATTGATGATTTTGGGAATTCCGTTGAAATTTACGGGTCTCAAATTCTCTTGAATTGAGATACATTTTGGCAATGTAACTCAAGAAGGCCCAAAGAAAAGGATGTTCCATTATTGCTATCATGGTAAATGATTTGAATAATGTTGAGATTTGTTCTTGCCAAGAAATTTGTGCAAGAAATTTTTTAGTTACATAGTGTTCCAAAAACCATAATATCTGATAGGGATACCAGGATGACTTCCAGATTTTAGACAACATTGAATGTAGCATTGGGAACGCAACTAAATTTTAGCTCAACATATCATCCATAGACTATCGGCCAAACAAAAAGGGTTAATCAGGTTCTTTTGTGGATTTATTGCATGGATCAGCAGTACAAATGGGAGGAGTACTTGCCTTTAGTTGAATTTGCTTATAACAACTCCTTTCATGCATCATTAGGGATGGTGCCTTTTGAAGCACTCTATGGGAGAAAGTGTCGCACACCTATCAATTGGGATAAACTAGAGGATAGGATCATTATTGGTCCTGATTTACTTAAGGAAATGGAGGAGCAAATGGTGCTGATAAAGAGTAGGTTGAAGGAAGCAGTCGACCAACAGAAGAGTTATGTAGATCGAAATAGGACTTACAGACAATTTGTTGCAGGAGATAAAGTCTTTTTGAGAGTCAAACCTCATGAGAGCTCTATCTCATTTGGAAAATCATCAAAATTGGCACCAAGATATGTGGGACCCTTTGATGTACTGGAGGTTATCAATCTAGTTGCTTATAGATTAGCTTTACCCCCTACTCTAGCTCAAATCCACAATGTGTTTCATGTTTCTTTATTGAGACCTTATCATGATGATGCATCTCATATTCTTGATTGGCAATCTTTACAGGTACAAGATCCAGGGTTGGTGCTAGTCGAGCCCATCTGAATCCTAGATCAGCATAGTGTAAAGCTATGTAGCAGAGATTTCATTGAGTATAAGGTTCAGTGGAACCAATATTCTGAGGAGAGTGCTACATGGGAGGATGTTGAGATGATTGACCACCATTTTCCTCATTTGCTTTCTTAGGAAATAGTTGCTTATTATTTGGGATATCTTTGAAAAAATGATTTTAATTCTATGATGTAAACTTGGATAGCATGTATGCTATTGTTGTTATTTGAAATTTGATGTATGGTTGACATTTTTATGAGATATAATCATTATGTGATTATTGTTTAAATAGTAAGACATCGAGATGATGTCTATTCCAAGAGGGGAAGGATGTCACGAACCGTATTCATGATAATGTGTATTTAAGAGATGCAATGTAGGTTTTTTATTTATGCATTGAAATTGAAATAGATTTGAGCATTCATTTATGTGATAATTCAGTTGTAAGGAAATGATGTATGCATTTTATTCATGCAATTTATATGTAATTTGATAACTAGAATTATCTTAATTGGGGATCGTCGATGCTGATGAATCATTGAGTGGAAGTGATGCAGGGACAAGTGAACAAAGTTGAAGGCGATAACATGACTCAGGTAGAGTTGTTTTTAACTAATGACTTTGGTAGACTAGGGGAATCTCACACACCACAATAGGAAATTGTTGTGCAAATATGACTTTGTCAAGGCATCATTGATTGAATTGTGACCTCATCGATGCTTATTTTAAATTTAAATAATTTGAGTAAAAATTAGTCGTTATATTGATTTCATATTTGAAAATGTTCAATAGTAAAAAATTAGGGTTAATTAATTGATGAGTTAACATTTTTATTAAACCTGATTTGGAATGCAAACTTTATGTTGACATGATTTCAATGGTATGAAGTTGATTATTTTGTTCGTTGAGAAATAAGTATTATGGTCTCGTCGATTAGATGATTGTATGGATTTTGCATGCATAAAAATTCGATGATTATTTATAAGTTAAATATTTTGGAAAAGAGTTAGTGATTTAACGATTTAACGTTCCTTATATAGGATGATTTAATATCCCTTGTATAAGAGAATGTAATTTTATTAATAATTGTTTTCTTTACAATGATACAAATTTTATATGCATGGTAGTGAGATACCTACAATTCAATTGTACATACTGTAGACACCCAAAATTGTCATGTCTAATTAAATAAATATTTTATTTATTTAATTACTTTAGCCTAATTCATCTATTAACTAAATAAATCTTTATTTTTTTAATTAATTCATTTATCCTCTTCTAGCCTTATTTCTCATTTAAATAAATACATTTATTTATTTAAATTATCCTTTTCCTAAATTAAATAAATATCTTATTTATTTAATTGATCTCACTCCTATTAATTAAATAAATCTTTATTTATTTAATCAATTCATTAGCCCTTTCTACCCATGACACATGTCATTCATCTCTTAATTCATACACTACCTACCCCTTTCATTATTTTATTATTTCTTTTACCTACCCTCTAATCATAGCCGACCTCCTTTTACACCTCTCAATCTTATCCCTCCATTTCATATAGTGTCTTCTATATAAGGAGATGCTTCCTTCATTATCAAACCCTAATTGGCTAACCACTTGATCAATTTGACTACTTAGCATATTGTGATCCTACTTGCAACCACATTCCCTTCTTTGTTGAGCTCTTGTGCACATAAAATCTGAGAGCAAATATATCAAGCAAGATCAATGGAGATAGGAAGAATGGAGATCCAAACCCTATTGGACATGTGATGGTATAATCTTTGTGATTTCATTTGATTTGTATTGTCTTAGGTAATCTTCATATCTTATGGTGGATCTTTGTTGTTGTTAGGCTAGGGTTTTGTGGTTGAATTCATTTAGCCTTTCAATATCGTTATTATTGTTATCCATTTTCACCATATACACATACATATATAAATATAGAGGTGAATATGAATTATGCCTGAATATATATATTATCTTGTTTTTATTTTACCTTTCTAAGAATAAATCGAACGTTATATCTATATATATATATATATATATATATATATATATATATATATATATATAAATATATATATATATATATATATATATATATGTATGTATGTATATATATATATGTATATTCATACATATATATATATATATAGATATAAATAAATATATGTATATATATTTGAATTTAAAATTCGCCATCGCTCTCACTCAATATATATATATATATATATTGTTAGATATATTAAACATCTTAAAAGTCTTAATTAGGTTTCTTTTTATTTAAATTGAATGCGATATATATACTTATTTAACATAATATTGTTTTATTTAATTTAACCTTGTAATGAAAAGGTGACAGGTTATAGACTTAGATTTAAGTGAGTGACTGTGTCGCATGTAAAGTAGGGAAGCCAATGAAGGTGGTTGACTAGGCACCATGACTAAAAGTAAATGCAGACTTAGAGCATTGTCAATGATGGCGATAATCATGTTGGTAGTAGAATCCAACGTTGCATGCTACCCGATGGTTTAATAGAGGAAGTCGGTAGATGTAATGTAACTATTTCATCTACCATCAGTAGAGAATGGTTTGACGTGGAGCAGAAGTGATAGTTGGCATGATTGATCTCCCCACCAAGCAAGAGAGTAGTCCACATAACTGCAGAACTCCTCAAACAACAGACACTCCTCACCCTTAGCTTATGGTTAACTTAAACTGCAGATTACTCCCTCATCTCATGGTGATTGTAGTTGACTTCTAGTTCCACAGAGATAGATTTGGAATGTAGTTCACGATCTTTGGCTTATAACAATGAGAGGAAAAAGTTAGCAGGCACATGGTGCCATAGAGTTAGAGATGCAAATGTTAGAAGCTGCAAACTCCACAATGCATGGTGAAAATAAGTTGACTCATCTACCCCAAACTGCAGAAGATGTAATGAAAATTGTCATCTCTCAAAGACATGTAGACTGGAGATAAAGATAAACTGATAGCATAATGAAGACTTGATATAGTTAAGTTGAAGACCTATCGTAATGCAGGAGAAGACTTCAATTTAATAACCCTAACCGAGCCTCAAATTTAGGAGATATTATAGGGGAATTTAGAATAAATAGAGACATAGGATAGATAGATAGACACACGGAGAGAGGAAGAAAAGAGATAGAAAGTAGCAAAATAGATAGCAAGATTTTAAGATAGTATTGCAAAGAGAAAGAGAGAGAGAGAGACCTATTTTAGAACAGAGTTTAGAAGAAGGATAAGAGATCGATGATATATTTTCGAGCAATCAAGGAAGACGTAGATCCATTTAGAGGAGGCACGACAGAGATCTTTCAAACGAGTTTCAAGAGTAAAAAGGTTGGAATCTTATTTATTTTGGTTATAATTGCAATAAGGAAGTTAGAAAGTAAAAACTATATATAGTATAAGAATTCTTTTATGATTTTCCATATGTTATTTGTTTTATTGAATATGTGTTATTATTCTTTGAAAAGATGAAGAAGGAAATCATTAGGAGAAATATATGTTGAAAGATAGTTAATTTAATTGCTTAAAATAGTGATTATTGTCAAAGTGATTAGGTTAGATCTTCAATTAAAGAATGTGTTCTCATACTTTATTCCTTTATATGAAAGAAAATCATACTTGTGTTACACCTTCTTTTACCTTGTATCTATTCAAAAAATTGATGAAATTATATTGCTTTTGAATTTATATTGCTTTTCAAATTTTGAAAGATTGTATTCAATTAGGTGAAAGAGATGAAATAGTGTTTGTTTTACAAAAGTAATAGGGAAGATGTTATTTCAATTAGTCAAAATATTGTATTCTTAAAATGTATTCTTGTTTGTGGGAACCAAGCTAGGGATAGGCTTGTGTAAAGAAAGTTACCTTCCGTGACGGGTGTCGAATATGGAATCTTAGAGAGAATAGTTGTTTTTCCAACTATTTATTTTTGCTATGAATGGCATTATACTCAGTTGAGCAATGATTTGAATTATTTATAAAAATAGATGGAATTCTTTATTTTATGCTCTCTACCATAACCTTGAGTGATAATGAATGCTTGTTTCTTAAAAGAATTAGAAAAATGAAAATGCTTGTATCATCTAGGCACACACCAGATTCCCTCTAGTCTTTTGAATTATTTGGTTAAAACAATTCATGCAGGGTCTGGTATTCTTGATTGACCAAGAATTTCAGGGAAGCGTAAGCTTCAAGGATGGGCAGAAAAAGCACCTGAATCTTGTTCTCGTCTTCATTCAAAGGACTGAAAGGAAGCGACTAAGAATGGAGATCGATGGATGTATCTCACCTTCTTTCTATTTGTATATTACTTAAGGCAATATGAAATCCTAAGTAGGGAATAAGGATATATATATTGAGAAATTTGTATATTTCATTTTACATGAAAATTGTATTTAACTCTTGATATCTATGGTTGTTTTATCAACTTATTGATATTTCCTTATATTATGTATGAAATAGACTTCTTAATTGATCTATGAGTTTATTTTTGAATAAAGAGTAGATTATGTCTTATTTGGTAACCAAGAGATATCACTTGGGAATTGTTCTTGCAATCCTTTAGGAAGAGGTGGCTTCCTCAGTTATTCTTTGATAAGAAGATGACTGAATTTCAGAACCTAACTAAAGGTGGTATGTCGGTAACTCAATACTAGGAGAAGTTTACGAACCTCCTTAAGTATGTTCCGCAATATCAGATGGATGAGCGATTCTGCATCTGAAAGTTCATTTTGGGTTTGAGAACCCATATAGGAGTAGAAGTGTATATCCATAATCCACTGACTATGGAAGAGGTATTTGAGAAAGCAACCAAGCAAGAGAAGAAGTTGCAACCGTTGGGGAACTTCCGTAAAAATGTGAATAACAGATCGAATTTTGGAAATAGGAATTTCCAAAGGAACAATAACGGTAACAATCGATAGATAACAAATCTAAAAAGGGGACCCAACACTCAGGAAAGAGGAAGAGTGAATTAGGATGGTAACAAGAGAGCAAATAATAGCACCAATGCTCAACATAATTTGGATAGAGGAAGGTCAGGTGGCCATTCCGGACCTAGGGACGGGTGTTACAATTGTGGAGGGAGTCATTATGCCTCGAATTGTCCACAACGTACCCCTGCACAAAGAGGAGCAAATCAGCAAGGAGCCCCTCAACATTAGATTCACGTTGCAGTCAACAACCATCAAGTTGATTTCCAACCCTCACCTATTCAGATGACAGGTAAGATTTTTGGACAATCAGTTTCTATTTTAATAGATACAGGAGCTACTGAATGCTTTATTGATCCTAAAGTAGTTTCTAGAATACCTGTTAGACCTAGTTATATTTCAAATGCATGGATGGTTCAATATGGAAATCGAGCAGAATAGAGGGTAGATACTTGTCTATTTTGCAGTGAATTAGAACTTTACAGTTTCCAAACCCAGGCTAACCTTTGTGTTGCACCATTAGGATCATATGATGTGATCTTAGGTATCAACTAGTTGACTAAGCATAAAGCCATAGTGAACTGTGAAGATAAGGTCATCAGTTGAATTGATGATTTTGGGAATTTCGTTGAAATTTATGGGTCTCAAAAGCCTCTTGAATTGAGATACATTTCGGCAATGCAACTCAAGAAGGCCCAAAGAAAAGGATGTTCCATTATTATTGTCATGGTAAATAATTTGATTAATGTTGAGAAAAGTCATAAGGATTATCCTGTCCTTGCAAAGTTCCTAGATGTCTTTCCAAAAGATCTTACCAAGTTACCACCAAAGAGAGAGTTTGATTTTTCAATAGAACTCTTACCTGGAATGGAGCCACAATCTAAGGCTCCATACAGAATGACAACAATAGAACTGTATGAGCTTAAGGCTCAATTGCAAGAGTTTCTTAGGCAAGGTTTTATTAGACCAAGTGTATCCCCCTGGGGTGCACCGGTGATCTTTGTAAAGAAGAAAGATGGTACTTTAAGGTTATGCATTGATTATAGGATGTTGAACAAAGTAACTATCAAAAATAGATATCCTCTACCAAGGATAGATGAATTATCTGATCAAATGAAAGGTGCATCGGTATTCTCCAAGATTGATCTTTGATCGGGATATCACCAGTTAAGGATTAAGGATGAGGATATTCCTAAGAATGCATTCCAAACACGGTTGATTTTAATGATTTTGATAATATGTATGAGCTTGTTTATGTTAATCATGATCTATCTTCACATTTTTCAAAAGCATTAACCCTAGCTACTAGTGACAAACAAAGTGACTCATCATTAGAGCATGGTCCTTGTTTGGAACTTATGGTAGCTTCATATATAGTGCTTGAAGTATCTCCTCTTGCATTTTGTCAACTTTCCCAAAATAATGTTCAATAAGACTGGGAAGTGGATGACTTGCTTGATTAGCTTCATTTGTGTTGTAGATCCTCTCTTGTTTGTTTTATTGTTTATAACGTGTTTCCCCTGTGATGTATTTTTGTGTTATGTTAGGTGATAGACTTATAAAGCAATGAGAGGGAGGGGGGTGGAATCAGTGACAACAAAAACAATACTACTTTAAACACTGACCGGTTGAGATACTTAACAGGTTTACTAAACACTATGCATGCAATCCAAAATGATATTAAAGCATCCACAATAAATAAAGAATCCACCATAACACGTGTTTATACATGGAAAACCCAAATGGGAAAAACCACAGTGAGATGCGACTCACAAGTTAACTATCTGCGGTAATAGGTAACTGACCGGTTAATGTCTACAAAAGTGCTCTGCTAGGAGTGAATCTTGTTATAGATCCCAAAGCTCCATGAGGAGCTATACCCTATTAAAGGTAGTAGCCTATTAGGAGTAACCTCGGTAGAGGATTTATGAATAAAAAATAATGGATCACCTTCTTAAAGGATTTGTACAATGAAGCTCATTAGACCTTACCTGGTTAGGGGATTTTATTGTTGTAGTGACTAGAAAACAACAAGTGGTGTCATCTAGAAGTAGCACAACTTGCTTGAATAGATCCTCTTATGTGCACTCAAAATTGCATCACCAACATATTTTGCAATGCCTTCAACAACTTAACACTTCTATCTTCGCATACATCATATCTCCAAAATACTTTATCATAATGTCATTATATAGACATTATATTTTCATGTCGGCTTAGAAATCATATCACAATTTCCTAGGTGCAATGTATCTAGACAATCCAGCATAAATCATCACAAATGATCGCCAAATTTTTTTGGTTAAGGGTAACTTATCATGACTGGTGATAACTCATCACACAATCAATGAATACTGGTTGGAATGTTGATATTGGTTGGAGTTAACCACTTTCAATATATAAACTGATTGTCCTCCATTTGCTTCTTTGATGGTTTCCTACTGAATCTCCAACTTGGTCTCAAGTCATTCCTGCATATACCGGTTGTCAACATGTACCGATTGACACTCTCTAAACCATCATAAACTAAACATCCAATACCGGTTGCAATACAAGTAGCTTTAAGAAGTAATACCCGTTTGTCTTAACTAAGATGGCTAAGACAATGTGAACATATGCGTGTGTATACATGTTCCATCAATGACAACAAATGAAGTCATTCATTACAATCATCATCAAGCCAACAATCTCCCCCTTTGGCATTGATGGCAACACTTATAAAATTTTATAGCTTTACAACTAAGTGTGCTTAAAAAAATTGTACAAACATATTTCTACTCCCCCTTAACCATACATACAAATTTTTTACAACACATACATATTTCTACCCCGCCTTTGACAACAATGCCAAATTGAAAAGTAAAATACATATATTATATCAAAAGTTGCATCAAAAACTACAAATGCAAAAATATAAGTTTTTTCAAGGAGCGTTCACTGCAATTTGCAAGATAATATCACTGAAAGTAATCTTCATCTAAGTAAAATCATTATCCCATGTTTCCAATAATGATTCAGTGATCTCAATGGTTGTCATAACCTGTGCAGCAAATTCTTCCATTGCATCCACTATGCTCATCTCTGGAGTTGCCAAAACTGCTTCTGCATCCTTGTATACCCATTGTAAGATGTCCACTTTAGGTCTTAATTGGTTCTTTAGTTCTTTCAAGGATTGGAGTCTCTTAGCTTGTTCATAATCATAGACATCTAACTAGTTTTGCAAATCATCAACTGATTTGCCAAGAGATAAGATTGGATCCTATAAAGGTATGTAGGCATTACATATCTTTTCCAGTTCTAGTTATGTCTCTTGTCGCCTCTTAACTAAATCAGTATAGAAAAATGAAACTTTAGAGGTGTAGGCTAGAGTTTTGCCCCCTGTCTCAATATCTTTTCTCAAAAGATCTTTGTTCAGGGATAAAGCAATCTTCCTTGTATTAATATATTTCATTATATGCTCACCTCTCTTCTTCCTGTAGTTTTTCTTAGCCATAGTTTGAGTTGCTTCCTCAAGGGACTTGAGTTGGTCAGAAGCATCAACAACCAACTAGCCAAGCTTGCCAATAGGAGTTGACAAGTTCCCTATAGCAGTCTCTGGTAGAAGACTAGATAAAATCTCCACAACAGTTTAGATAGTTTCTGCTTCCTTCCTCTGTTCCTTGAGTCTCTTCTTCTGAGCCCTGGATTGCATAACAGTTGCAATCTCCATTAGTTCTGATGCACTGATATTCTCTAAATCTATAGGCCCTTTGATGCCTAATGAGTCATCATCGTCATCATTATGCTGCTTGACTAATGCCTTTTCTTGTTCAATAGATTTCTTCTCCTCAGTTTTCTCTTTCTCTTGTTCCTTTGCTTGTTCAAATGATTTCTCTCCAACTCTTTCTACATGATTCTCTTGACTATCCTGTGAAACCGGTAGTTGTTGTATTTTTATTTGTTGTTCTTTTACCGGTGGGGGTGAAATATCCACACTTGGCTGAGTTGTCAGTATTTCCACTATTTTAACCTGTGAAACAATAATAACCAGTGGTTGCTTATCTGGTTCAATAATATTCCCAGATAGATCAATAGTATCATGTATTTCATCAACAAAGATCATCGGTTGGGAAGTAGTGTCATCCTTTTTCTTGACAGGATAGACAATATCATCTTGCACTATTTCTTCCTCATCCATCTTCGGTCATACTTCAGGCTCTATTTGATCATCATTGTAAGGCTTTGTATGCTTATGCATCCATTGAAAATTTTGAGCTATCTAATGTGTTTCAACTTCAATAGATTGAGCTTTCCCATTTAATAAATTCAGTCTTCTTGCCTTAGAAATGAACCGTCCTTTGTAATTATCAAGTAATGCAACTAATTCATCTCTAGATAATTTAGGAAAATATTGAATAGAAACATTATCAATAATTTCTTGATCTTGGTCAATAGATTTTTGCCACGTATTTTCTAGAATGAAGTACAAAGAATCAGAAATATCATCTTTAAGGTCTTGAGGTAATCGATTGTATTGACATAAGTAGTTGATTACCTATTGAATATTTTGTTCCTTCTGGTCTTCAACAAATGAATCAAAATATTTTTTCACATTATCAAATCTATTCCTCCCTAATGTTTTCATTGTCTTCTCAAAATCAGTCATAGGCTTGTGAGATAAAACATTAATAGGAACACTTGCCTTTGACACTTTTTCTACTGGTTTAGCTACTTTACTAGTTGTTTTCATTTTCTTGGGTTCCTCCTCAGTGTTAGTATCATCAGATTCTGCTTGAAGAATCAGGTGCCTGCCTCTCTTCTTGGTTGCAGTCTACTTCGTAGCATTCACTTTGGGTACCTATTCCTTTTTTACTTGGACACTTCGTGTCACTCTTATATTAGTAGGTACTGAAAGTGTTGAGGGTTCTTTCTCAACCTTCTTCTTCTTTCCTTTAACACTATTGGGTTGAGCACTACTATTTTGAGCTTTTGCAGTTTGCTCTGTAAAAGTATCCAGTCTTTTCTTCTTCTTGTCCACTGGAGATGCCAACAATTTATTAGCATAATCTATCAATAAGTCATAATTGACTTCATAGCTCATGTCTTCCATTTCATCCACCCTTGGTGCAATAGCTTCCATGAGATAGAAATCAGTGGTGACTATGAAAATGATGTCCTTAGCAATGTTTTTCACCACATCTTTAGGTAGCCTCACCCTCATACTCATTTTCTTGTGAAATTAATTAAAGTACATGTTCATTGCAACATTAAAGTACATGTTCATTGCAACAAACAAAGTGTTCTTAACAGCCTTAAAGTTGTTCTTGATCTAGGCAGTTACCGGTAGGTCTTTAGACCATTCAATATCACCAATTCCTGGTAGGAAATTCTGAAAGTAAAAGAATAAACCAATCAATAACTGACCAAATTTGAACTTCTGACTATTGTCCTTTTTAATTTACTATAGATTCAACATCAATTGACTCCTTATGGCCTCACACAGGTCATAATCTATGTTCTCAACAATCATTCTATAGGTTGCATGCACTGCTGCAAATGATACATTGTTCATTCTACTGGAATAGAATATCCTGTAGCCTATAACTATGGTATCCAATTTAATTGTTGTGTCCTTAATGTTATTAATTGAAAATGTACGCCCATTAGAGGTAGACCGAGTTAATGTCATTACAGTCTCTTTAGAAATTTGCCTCAGCTTGGGAACTTCACCTGTTGACCAAAAACCAGTCACACCATGAATAGCTTCCTTAGTTATAGTATGTGATCTTTCCAGATACATATTCTCACCATGAACTCAACTAAGAATGATTCTAACATGTTCCTCTTCAAAATCCTCAAGAAAATAAGCTGCATTATGAAAACCCTTCTCATAAATCCTAATATACTTGGGTTGGATCTTTTTGCTCTTATCACACAGGGATTTCAATTGAGAGTATATTGACAATGATCCTAAATCTTTGATTTTGCAGTCAATATAACTAGACAAATCACCTTTTACGATAACACCGTCAGGAACTTGAGACAAAGCATTGTATGACACAATTTGTTTAGATTCCATAACCTCCATAGGTTTAGATGTGATCATAAGTCTCTCTACTTGCTTAGATGACGAAGTCATTCAAATAAACTCGATTAGAAAAGGGATTTACAAAGAAATACCTTAATTCTCACACGTTGCCTTGGTTACCGATTGATTACTCAAATGCACACTAGTTCCACCTTCACTAATCTTTGAATCAACTTCAATCATGCAATTCACAACATAAATTAGTCCACAACCAGCCACAAAATCTCTTTTCACTCTGCAAGTGCTCAAGAATTCTCTTTCGAATGCATTTAGGGTAAAAATAACATAGTAAAAATTGCTTTTATCCTTTTTACCTACTGCATTAGTTGCTCAACCGCTGGCGTTACAAACCCTAATACACCACTTAATGATACATCCAATATTAGCAGGTGTAAAACTGGTTGACAGTCTTTCAAAAAACCAATAAACAAAGATATCAAGATCACTCACAGAATGACTAAAAAATGCAAGCTTTCTTACCGCTCATCTTTCAAGGGGTTTGGAAGTAGATTTACCGCTATGCTCCCCTTAGCCCTGTTGAAAGGCTCAATTCATGAGTGCAAAATTCTCCACACTAGGTGAAGGATTAGGTTCTTTTATAGGTATATCATCACTCTTCTTTTTCCAGATTTAGTTCATCTCTTCTCTAGTTTCCTCAACATTTACCTTCTGCTCACCTTTCTGATCTACAAAATGATTAACCGATTTGTTTTTTTTGGTTCTACAAAACTTTGCCATGTATCCCAGTTAATGACAATGATAGCAAGCCATTCCAGATGATATCCAAGGTCCTACATTGCCTCTTCCAACTCTCCTTCTGCAATTCATAGCCACATGACAATAATTGTTTCAAATGGTGCAAATGACATTTGTTACATTTTCCATCTCAAATGGACTAAACCGGTTGACATAGGGTTTCTGCCAGTTCATGTTACCTCGGTTGTCATAGGTTCTCCTCTAGTTACCATTAGGTCTTGGATTCATGTGAGGTACTGGATTATTTTCTCCATATCTGCATTCAACTAATTTATGTCCATACATGTTGCATGTAAAACAATGACCTTCAAATCTCTTAGATACATACCTAGTATTTGCATTGTAGCTTGTATTATCATTGGGTTTGTTTCTACACACATTTGCAGTATGTCCAGGTTTATGACAGACAAAGCAAACAGGATTAAAAACTTTCTTACCGGTAGGCTTGTTAGCCTTAGGACCTGCTTTGTCCTTGTGAATGTTGCTCTTTGTTCCAAAAGACCCTCCTTTCTCAGATGTGTTGAAGCCTAGTCTAGATGTATCTCCTTTCATCCTCTGAGATTGGATCTGCACATCCAGCATAGAAAAAATCTTATTGAACTTTTCCAGCTTTCCATTAGCCTCAGTGAGTTCTCTGGTAAGGTCTTCATTGTGTTTTGTAAAAGTCTCTCTTAGGGATGATACCATTTCAAGATCTAGCTACAAAGCCTCTTTTTCTTCTTTTTGTACATGCTAATGCTCATGCAAACTTACATTCTCTTGTTTGATCTTAGCAATCTCATGATCTCTTTCTTTGACAAGATCTTCAACTTCCCTCCTAGCTTCCATCTCTTGACTCATGCATATAGTTAGGGCTTCTAACTCTCTTCTCAGATTTATCTTTTGACCGTTCAGTTTTTCAACTTCTTCAGCTAATGCATCAATGTTAGCTTCATCTGAAGAACTATTATCAGACATTTCCAATAGTTGTTTAGTCAGCTCTCTCCTTTTGACTTGTGAAGCTTTGAATATGACCCTTAGGGTTTCAAGCTCTTCCTTGGCAACTTCAAACACTCTAGCCATCTCAAAGTAGCTCATATCCCCCATGGTGGCTTTAGGGTTTCCTTCCAAGTGCTTAAGCCTTAATGAAGTTTGGCTTTGATACCAATTGATAGACTTATAAAGCACTGAGAGGGGGTGAATCAGTGAGAACAAAAACAATACTACTTTAAACACTGATCGGTTGAGATACTTAACAAGTTTACTAAACACTATGCATGCAATCCAAAATGATATTAAAGCATCCACAATAAGTAAAGAATCCACCATAACACAAGTGTTTATACGTGGAAAACCCAAATGGGAAAAACCATGGTGAGATGCAGCTCACAAGTTAACTATCTACAGTAATAGGTAACTGACTGGTTAAGGTCTACAAAAGTGTTGTGCTAGGAGCGAATCTTGTTAAAGATCCCAAAGCTCTGTTAGGAGCTATACCTTGTTAAACGTAGTACCTTGTTAGTGGTAACCTTGATAAAGGATTTTTGAATCCAAACTAATGGATCACCTTGTTAAAGGAATTGTACAATGAAGCTTGTTAGAGCTTACCCCAATAGGGGATTTGACTGTTGTAGTGATTAGAAAACAAGAGGTGATGTGATCTAGAAGTATCACAACCTGCTTGAATAGATCCTCTTCTGTGCACTCAAAACTGCATCACCAACATATTCTGTAATGCCTTCAACAACTTAACATTTCTATCTTTGCAAATATAATATCTCCAAAATACTTCATCATAATGTCATTATATAGATATTAGATTTCATGTCGGCTTAGAAATCATATCACAATTTCCTAGGTGCGGTGTATCTGGAAAATCAAACATAACTCATCACAAATGATCGCCAAAATTTTTCGGTTAAGGGTAACTCATCATGACTGGTGATAACTCATCACACAATCAATGAATACTAGTTGGAACACCGATACCGGTTAGAGTTAACCACTTTCAATACATAAACTGATTGTCCTCCATTTGCTTCTTTGATGGTTTCCTGCCGAATCTCCAACTTGGTGTCAAGTCATTCCTGCATATACTGGTTATCAACATGTATCGGTTGACACTCACTAAACCATCATAAACTAAACATCCAATACAGGTTGCAATACAAGTAACTTTTAGAAGTAATACTGGTTTTTCTTAACTAAGATGACTAAGACAATGTGAACATATGTGTATATATACATTTGCCATCAATGATAATACATGAAGTCATTCATTACAATCATCATCAAGCCAACAATAGAGAATGGTGCTTGTTTGGAACTTATGGTAGCTCCATATACCATGCTTGAAGTAGCTCCTCTTGCATTTTGTCCACTTTCCCAAAATAATGTTCCGCAAGTTTGGGAAGTGGATGATTTGCTTGACTAGCTTCATTTGTGTTGTAGATCTTCTCTTGTTTGTTTTCTTGTTTATAATGTGTTTCCCCTGTGATTTATTTTTGTGTTATGTTAGGTTCTCTTTAGATGATACTTGTCACTTTGTTGGTGCAAGGTAATAAAGAGACTAAATCTGTTGTGACATTCTTCTATTTGTATCTCAATTCTTCTATATGTTGTCCCTTGTGTTGTCTAGTTAGGGACAATGCGTAGTGTTGAGATCTCTTTTGGTCTCTTCCATGTTGACTCAAAAGACACATGTTCCTTCCTTCCATTGTGCTAGTATTTCCACTAACTTTGGGGGATGAGGTCAATTTCATACAAATATCTTTCATATACATTATCTATCATAAGAGCATACTAACCCCAGAGTTAGTGGATCCCTTATGTGCTTATATGTCTTGTGATCACTATCCTTTGATTTGTCCATTCTTGGGGGCATCTCATTTTTATAATGGTCATGTCTATTGGATGCATGCTACCTTAAAGAAATTGCTCCTGATAAGGCATATATTTGATCGATTTAACCTGGGGGCATACACTCCACTCAATGTTACACTTAATGCACACACCATGACATGTTTCAATACTCAAGTTACTTTGCAAACTGAGCCTTTTTTATGAAAAGGACCCAAGGGTGGTTAAAGTGTCACAATTCAACAAACAAAATTAGGTAGCAATATATCAAGGCACATCTCTTACTTCCACTCACTTTCCCATTCACTAGGCATCTCAACCCTTAACTTGGTTTGCACCAAATTTGAAACAACTTCACGAAATGATTTTGGAACCTAGGTGTAGGCTTTTAGAATGCTTAGAGGCATTAAGATCATTCCCCATATGTAGTGTTGTGACCCCAAGACACTCCCTTATATGGTTTGCCTTATATTGGCTCGTACACCCTACTAGCCCTACTCAGAGGGTTTTTTGGCAATAACCTGGAAACCATATAACATAGACAAAAAAAAAGACCTTTTCAAATACCCACTAAGAAGTATGATGACATATATGAAAATAACTTGGGGTTGTTTCAAACTATTTGGGCCTAGTTTGGGACTGTCATAGTTTTAGGCTTCCAATTACGACCCTTTTACAAAGCAAGTGTCTTAAAAGCAACTCACATATACACAAATACACTTCCAATGGTAGGGGAATTTTAAAAATGAAATTATACCATAGATTTTAGCACCACCTTGCATTATTTTGATAGCATACTCCAAACTCTTCACCATACCAATGCTTCCTCAGCCTAACACATGGAGATGTTAAGCCTTCATGGCCTCAAACTCACCTCAAAACTTTGTCTCTAAAAAAATGGAAGAAAACCCATCTAGAGGACTCCTAACTCTGTCATTCCAACAATCTTGGTGATTTGGGTATAGTGGAATGGCAATATTCCTACATTTCTTTGGTAAAACCCTTGAAACTAGGGTTTCATAACAATTTTTGGAAAAATACTCACAAAATACTTAATAATAAATGAAATCTCACAAATTTGGTATCAATGGAAAGGTAATTCATATAAATTAAATATATAATTGGATTAAGTCATCATTCAGTTGTACAAGAAAGTATTGATCGCTTTTGTAGCACTGTCACAGAAAATTACAGAGAATAAGCTTCAAGTTTATTTATTTTCTCCTTCCAACCATACATCCAACATCAACAACTTTCATCAAACCAAAAATAGGCTATTTAAAAATCATTCAAACTTTTTCCAATGGTCCCCAACTAATTTTTGAATGGGTGACCATTGGAACACAAATGTTGCATAAGAAAGTTGCAAAAGTTGTCAACTTTTGTAACTTCACAATTTTCCTTGTTCTACTAACTAAACTGACCCAAAAATTGATGGCAATCCTTAATACATGTCAAAATATACCATATGAGACTAATTACATCATCTACACTCACTTTGGACACATTTTGAGTAGTATGACTACCTTTGACCCAACCAGGACCTTATGGGTCTATATGACTTAAATGGCATCAATGCCTTACAATTTGGTTTGGAGTGATTACAAATTGTCCTTAGGACCTTATTAGATCATAAAAGATGCAAAAAAAAATAACCAAACACAAAAAAACAAAGCAAAATACTTGAAGAGGCACCAAACTAACAAGGTGCTCCTACACCATACACCTGGGGGGAGAGAGATCTCAAGTCCCATCTAAGATGAGGTCTTGAACAGTAGTGTCATTCTTCTTTATATCTTCTTCAGTCATCCAAGCAACATCCTCATGTGGAATTCCCTGCCATTTCACCAAGTATTCATTGTAGACCTTGTTTCTAGTTCTTTTCACCTCCCTTGTGTCTAAGATGCATTCAAGTCTAACCAATTCAAGTGGTGGTAAGTCTTTCACCCATTCCTCATCATGAATGTATCAATTATGAATTGCACCTGAAACCATAAATTTTTTAAAAGGATACATATCAAAAACATTAAAATTGGGTGAGATAGCTACATAGGGGGGAAGCTCTATCTCATTGGCATTATCCCCACATTTGTGTAGCATTCAAAAAGGACCAATTTTCTTCATGAGGAGTTTGGTGTACTTCCCCTTGCGAAATATTTCCTTCTTCAAGTGGGAAAGAACTAGATCTCGAACTCTGAAATGTAGTTCCCTTCTCTTCTTATCAGCTTGGGTTTTGTATTTGTCCACACTTTGTTGTAGGGTCTCTCTCGCTTGATGATGGATTTACTTTATGGCTTCAACAAAGGCTTCCCCTTCAACACTTACCTTCTCTACCCCTATCAAATCTCTTAGTTCAAACACCCCTCTTGGTTTCATCCCATACATAACTTCAGAAGGACTTTTCCCTATACTTTGGTTGATTGAATCATTGTAGGCATACTCTACTTGAGGAAGAACTAGGTCCCATTTCTGCCCATGCTACTTTGTCAAACACCTTAAGAGGTTTCCCAGTGACCTATTAAAAACTTTAGTCTATCGATCTGGTTGTGTATGATAGGAAGTACTAAAAGTCAAATTTGTACCAAGATTTTTCCATTGTGTCCTCCAAAAGTGGCCTATGAATTTAGGCTCTCTATCTGAAATAATAGTGAGTGGAAGACCATATAACCTTACCACCTCTTTGAAGAAAAGACCTGCAATGTGAGAGGCATCATTTGTGCATTTACAAGGTATAAAGTGATCCATCTTACTAAACCTATCCACCACCACAAACACAATGTCATATCCTCTTTGTGTCCTTGGAAGACCATGTTCCAAGGTGTGTGCCCTTGGTCTCCTTATGTTGTGCAGTGCAAGCGATGGGTTTAAGAGATGGCTTAATCGCCTCCCATGGATTCTATATGTCACACGGTTGTATCAGACATTAACAGGTTGATCTTTTGGTGCAACGACAACTGTGTTTCCAACAACTGGTGTTAGAGCTTGGTCACGAGTTCAAACCTCCTACTTGTGTTGGGGGGGATTGTTGCAAGGTGTGTGCCCTTGGTCTCCTTGTGTTGTGTAGTGAAAGCGATGGGTTTGCAACATGGCTTAACTGCCTCCTATGGATTATATGTGTCACACAGTTGTATCGAGCATTAACAAGTAGGTCTTTTAGTACAACGACGACCATGTTTCCAACATCTAGTTCATTGAGGATGAGGATACTTCAACCAGAAAGGAAGATGTTACCCCCAAGGATAATGTGGAAGATAGGTAGGGGGAAAATAAGATGGCCATGGCTACTGGCATGAAGGAGGAGGCAAGGGAGTCTAGGCTAGGAGCATAAGGAGATCTAACTGGATTATTGGTCATTTGACCCCTAACCTTAGTATTGGAGAGACCTCCAATGAGTCTATTGAAATTGAAGAAAAACAAAATGGATATGAAGAAATGGAAGAATAGGAAGAGAATGATGATAAGAAAATTAAGGGTCCCAATCTATTTTAGGCGATGAATGTTCCCCTCACATATTAAGAGGATTTTGATATTGTCCCCATTAGAGAATTTTCTTACAAAGTCTATACCAAATGTGAACAGACTATTGCAAATTTGGCTACCCTTAAGAACAAAGTGGAAGATCTTGAAGGAAAGTTGAAGGTCTTGTCCAAGTCTATCTCAAAAGTAAAGCAAGGGTCTAAAGAACACAAATTGACACTGAGAGGGGGGTGAATCAGTGTATTTAAAAATTTAACTATGTGTGCAAATGCTGAAACTACAAATTAATTAAGAGAACACACACAAAAATCAAACCACAACACCAGATTTGTGAAGAAAAACCCAATGTGGGAAAAACCTTGATGAGAATAGTTGTCGAAGTGTACTGCTCCAATCCAGCCTCACAATGAATAACAAATTACAATGTTTAGGGCACTGACCTAAGGAGCACCAAGCCCTAAACTTTAGGGCACCAACCCAAGGAGCACCAACCCCTGATTTTATGAGCACTTAATCAAAGGAGCACCTACCCTTGCTCTAAGAACCCACTCAGAGATTTACAATGATTATCAAAGTTTACAATGTAATGATAAAACCTTGTTAAACATTAGTTTTGTAACACTTACAAGTTCTCATATCTTGAGAATGAATTTCTCTACCTGCTGAAGTTATTCGTTTATTTCTTCTTTTTCCTTTATCTGGTTGTCTTCTTCTCTCTGCTACAAATTCACCTTGCAGAATACTTTGTTCTTGCTCTCTCTACTTATATAGATTTTCACTATTTTCTCTCGGCAGCAACAACACACTTTCTACTCTACTCCATTATAGTCGACTAGTTGACATATCTTTATTTCTACCTCTATCTCTGTCTCGACAACCCTACTTCTGTCAAATCAAATTTACTGCCCTGCACAACTAGCTCTACATAGAAGAATGTTTTTCCCTCCACATCTACAATTTAAAATTAATGCATTTGTCTCTCTAGGATTCAATTTATAATAGATTGGATTTTATTTATTGGATCAACCATCTACATTAAATGGCTCTTCTCTGATTTTCTAAAAGTTCTTTGTACTGGGTTTCTATATTTTGCAAACTCAATGTCTAACAGATTTGATTCTACCTTTGTCAATCACCTTGAGCTCTTCAACCATCTACAACTGATTTGCCATTAATGTCTTTTTTGTCCTTTGTAGACCTACCCTGAAAATATCAACAATTCCTATACTTAAATCTATATATCAGATATTCTCATTAACAAGCCAGGGAACCACATGTCTCCATTTTCATCATCTAGATTACTCGGTCAAAGTTAGTCAGCTTCCATGTAAAACTCTATGACTATCAACAAGCACAAATGTCATCAAAAGTCTTCTTAATCGACATCCAAGTCACCTGGTCAACCACCACATGAACTATCGGGTTGCATCGAACTACATACTATGAGTAAATTTCATGTTATGTGCATCGCAGATATGTCTGCGAAATGGCGGGAGTCACTAACTTATTTCTCCTCGTTAGCCCGCATCATCATTCTCAAACCCATTTTGCCTATGTGGGCTAGCAGGATGCACCATCTTTCTGCCATTTACTTACCTTGCAAGATCATCATTTTGTCTCTTTCAATGGTGCAGGATAGCGGGATCCTGAACAACTTTGATTTTGTTTCCCCAAAAGGCACTTTGGAATTCCTTCTTACTCACTACGGATAGTGGGAGACTCCTTCTTCTTTCTCTTTCTTACCTTGCACGACCATTTCTCTCCAAACCCCATTGTTGCAAGATGGCGGGGAGTCTTTTTCCACTTTTATTTATCTTACTCCACACGTATGTTGGCACTTTCTTCCTCCATCTATGCATGTTGTGGAAAGGCAGGAGGCCAAAAGGTTTTTTCCTCTTGCCCACAGGATGCATTTTGGTCCACCAATTGTTGTTGCAGAACAATAGGCAGTCAAATGTCTTTACCTGCAAGGCCACTGGATTCCACTTGCTTCAGCTAAATATGTCGTGGAATAGCGGGCATTCACATATCTTTTCTCGTGCGCTCGCAAGGTCACCCTTTCATCACGAGTTCCAACTGTGAAATGGTGGGGACCCTCAAACCTCTTATCTTGTGCACTCGCAAACAAATTTATTCCTTGATTGTTCACACCGCAGAATTGTGGGGGCCACATAGCGCATAACCTTCATGTTATGCACACCTTCTTGGCATTGATAATCTTTGTGTTATGTGATCCTTTTGCAACCTGCAACTACTTTACCTAGTTGACCTAGTTGACATCAATGACAACATTTGCCAACAGGGTCAACAACCACTACGTGTGTCTTGCAAGAAATGAAACTTAAATGCCATGGTAAAAATAAAGGATCTAACATCAGTACCAACTCTAGGGGGACTTTAAAAGTTCCTTATAGAATATTGGGGATGAATTTTTACTTAATTTCTCTGTTGTTTTCTATTTTGTTTATGTTCTTGTTAAAATCTCTAAACTTTTATTAGGTTTTAGTTTGTTATTAATGACCTATTTTATTTTTCTTGTGTGGCATTTTGTTTAAAAGAGTTCAACACCCTAGTTTGTTGCTTATATAATAAAAAATAATTTATTTTTTTATATTGTTTTTGTAAAAATATTATCTGATATAGAATACATGTCACTTTTAAGAAATGTTGTTAACTATAAAAAATAATTTATTAAAGCTTACGTTATAAATTTCACAAATCATATTTTAAATTTAAAAAATAATATACATAAACAATCTAAAAAATTACTAGTTTACATCATCCTCAATTTTTTAATGGTTTAGTTTCTATGGGTGATAGAAAGTGAAAATGTGATGAAGAATGTCAATTTCAATGTTCCACTTTGGTTGAAAGTGGGACACTATTGTGGACTAACCCCATTCCCAATTTGCCTAATAAGTTTATAGCCCCTTTAGGGTTGGATGTGACTAAGAATTAGCTTATAGGTTTAGCCTCCTTGGGGCTAAATATGTTTAGGGATTGGTCCCTATGACCATAAGGAAGTAAAGGTTGCAAAATCAATTTCCACACTAATCTTGAGATGTGGGTAATGCAAAATAATTTAGATCTTCAAAAAAATTAAAAAACTAAATATAAATACCATTCATACCACAACATAGTGATTTATGTTTGGAAAACCCTTTTGTGAGAAAAACTACACTCCAAAAGCAATGTAGGGTCCACCCCTGACTTGACTTGTTTGACTAGAGTTGACCTTTAATTCATGCGTGATAGACACTATTGGGCATAGGCTATTTCAGATGATTTATAGGATGTTGATACTATCATTAATGATCGTGTGATTTATTAGACAATATATGCTTATTATGTGATTGACTATCGAAAGATTATATTGATCATGTGATTTGATGAGCATAATTGTTGATGGATTTTACATGTCTTACTATAATTGTGAATTATACTAATCATGCACTTGATGATGTTTTTATGTACTAACCATATTTAATGATTATCTATGATGAGTTGATCTTATGGTGTGTTTGATTGTTGTATGACTATCTTCGGGATAGAGACAATTCCACATCACTCATTGCAAGCGGGATGTGTTGTTGCAATTAACTAACACTTGTCAGTTATAATATATATATGCATATTTCATATCGTTGCTTTGTGGATGCAGGATTTGCAGGTACCAGACATCGACTCCACCTAGCTCTACAGCTCTAATTGTGTCTTTAAATCCCAATGGTATGTGGTTCGAAGTTGGCACAATTTCCCCTCACATACTCTAAGTCTAAGTTGTTCACTGTGAGTCATCAATGTCTTGGCGCAAGTTGTCATGATAGTTAGTAAGCTGAGTTTCTTCTGTGTTGTGAGTATGCTATTATTGGCTGATTATTCCTTTTATGTTGAGATTGACTATTTGATTATTGATGCGAGATTAAATAATTAATGATGTTTATTTTAATTGTTTTGCTTAATAGCGATTTGATTATTTGGTTATCTAATCTTTAATTTAATTTATTGGATTATTGCCTTTTTGGTTATTTGATTATTTGATATTTAAATGTTTATTTATTTTAATGATGATTTAATATTTATTTAATTTTTATTGTTTAGCTTATGATGTGTTTTATATTTATTTGTAATTTGACTTTTATTGGTATTTATTTATTTATTTAATCACCTATGGTTTAATATTTATTTGGCTTTTAATGTTTATTTGATTCATTAATTCATTTATGAGCCTTTGGTTTATTTTATTTAATTTCCCCATTTGATTTATTTAATTGTGGCTCATGTTTTATTTATTAGTTTGACTTTTATATTAAGTGGGTTGTATAAATAATAAAATGATAAAACATACCCACCAAATTGTAAAAAACATGATTTATATTTACCTTACCTACCCTCTTCTCTTATTGGTTGAATTTAAAAAGGGAGGTAAAATTATATTATAGATTGGAATATTTTGATTGGCTGAGATTGAGGCTAGGGTTTTTAGCTAATGTTTATCTTTTCCCATGAAGTTTTCAGGGGGTTGGTTCCTCTCTGGAAAATTTTCTCTAGCAAGTTTTCTTCTTGGTTTTGGTTTTCTTCTCTCTTGGATTTTGGCTGGAGCTTGGGTTGGATTTGGTTTGGCTGGTGGAATCTCTTTTTCAGCTTCTTCCCAAACACGGGTTGTAGGTTGAAGATGTATTCTACCTTTTTATATTTTATTTTACAGTTTTCCTGTATGCTCTATGTCTGCAGATTGAATGTGTGAGCTTGGAGAAATGAATCTAAAATTTGTATAGTGAGGAAGGAAATATATGAAGGCATAAATTTGTTGTAAGGTTTTATTCTATGGTTTGTGGGAAATATTTGTATTTCTGGGTTTGCTGAAAGCCTTCTGTGTCTTTTTGAGTCTGTGTCGTGCATGGAGTTTTGAATTAATATTGATCTTCAAGTGTTTATTATTTATTTAATGTTGAAGTGAATTTTATTTATTGGGTAATATTATTTTACCCATTAAGTAATTTAAAAGGGGGTAATTTGTATTCTTTTATTTAAAAGTCATTTTCACCCCAAGTCAATGGTTTAATTTATTTTACCTACCCTTGGATTTGATTGGCTGGAAGTTTAGGGTAGGTAGAAAATACATTTTATTTTCTTGAACTTTGGGAAGGTAGGTATGGAATATAATATTTTTGAAATATTTTGATTGGAGCATGGTTCTGCTTGGTTTTGTTTTGTTTTGTTTTGTTTTGTTTTGTTTTGTTTTGATAAATAAGCCTTCTTGTGCATTCACGGGGGTTGGCATCTTCGGTGAATGAATTTCTGAGATTAATTTGGAGATTTCTGGTGGTTGGATTTAAATTGGTTTAAAGGTTTGGACTGGTGTTTTTTTGGATTTTCAGAAATCAGATTTGGAAGGGATTATTTTATTCTTCTTGTTTTTGAGAAATCAAGTTAGAATGTGAGAAATGGTTTCCTGTGGTTTTTCCTTGTAATTTTTACTGTAGTTTTTCCTGTAGTTTTTTCTGTAATTTTTCATGTAGTTTTTCTTGTAGTTTTTCTTGTAGGTTAATTTGCTATTTGTTTGCTTATGTGGTACTTTCCGGATTAATTTTTGTACCAGAGGCTTTATTTGAGGGCTGTTATATTTTCTAGATTTGGATTTTATCAGTTTTGATGTATTTGGATGGTCTCATGTATATTTTCTCCTCTGCACCATTGTGGATATTATAGACTCTCTTCCATGTGAATAGGCCATGGATGATTGAGGTGAATATATATGCTATTTTGGACTAGCAAGTGAGTAGGCCTTGTTGTGATGTTATCTTCTATTTGATGACTTGATATGCCTTTTTTTATTGCTAGCCAAGAGGCTCATTTTGTTATATTGATGTTATTGTAGCCTTGCATATGTTGTGAGAGTATGTGTGGAAGTTATTGGCTGCATTGAGTATTATTTTAATGTATTTATGTTGGTAGAGCCTCTTGTGATGTGTTGTTGGGCCATGTTAGGAGGAGTAGGCTTCCTTGTGATGATGGGGTCACGAGAGATAGGCTTGCATGAGGTTCCTTGCAAGGATGCATGAAGTCTAGACCACCCGGGCACATTGGAGTTTTCCATGATTTGTAAACAAGTGATAACATTGATAATGAATTTATTGGGATGAGAAAATTATAACTCATTTAAATAAGATAATGAATAGTTTTGAGCCTCATGACTTATGTCCTAGGGAGGATGTTTTAGGATAAGCATGAGATGACCGTGAAGACGGTAAGCTAATCTCCCTTGGCCTCTCATAGGTTGAGATGGCTCCACATGTCCATCAGGCTAGTGCCTTGTGTTATTATGTTATTATATTATGAGGATGGCATGTGATGACACTCCACTCCTACATGTGTTCCCCCTTTATGATTTATGATTATGCTTATTGGATGCATTTATGTCCTGATGAGTTTTACGCCTCTGGGAGTTTATTCTTGTGGCTCTGTGTGAGTTCTTGCTTAAGAGTCCTTGTTGGTTAGTCTCTTTGGTTTTGAGTGTCAGCCTAGATATAGAGTGTGTGTTGGGACCTTGTGTCATCTCCTAGCACGGGGGGTGGTTCCTTTGGTTCCACATGGTTGGGTGGTTGGTGCTTTTAAACCATTGGGATGTTCCGGTCTTTGGATTCTTCTTGTGTGGATGAGGATGCTTCTTTAGATAGTTCATGGATAATAATTGCAGCAAGAATGTAAATGATGGTGTGATTTATGTAATGAAATTCTTATGTAATGGTTATAAAAGAAATCATGCTTATGAGAAATGATTATGTTGTTCTAGTTATAGTGATAGCTTTTGGTTATAGTATGTGATTATAATGATGAACCTTGAGTTGTATTGTAACATATTTATATTAAATGAAATGGATGCATGAGATGTGGATAAGTATTTTTGTTTAGAACGAAATGATGTATTTTGTATTCTTGATGAGCCATGTTAAAAGTAAATCGAGTAAATGTTATGATAATGGTATTAGATTTGAAATGATGTCTTTAACTAATGATTTAAGTAGAAGAAATGTTATGTCTTGATAGGATGTGTGAGTTTGAGTAATGTTGGAAGATATCTTAGGACATGTTTATGAGTTGTGATTGAAGAATTTGAAATTATAGTATCATACTTTGTAGTTAGTGATCTAATGGTAGGATTGAAAATCTTATAATGTTTTGGATGCAGTTGAATGTTCCTTATGAAAATATTGTATGGATGTCCTTAGTGAATGAATTGCTAATCTTATAAATAGAAATTACTAGTAAGTGTAAGGGTAGATGGTAAAATGAATGCTTGTCTTTAGGAAAGGATTATAATGTATCATGTGTTATGGTTTAAGGTTATATCTCCATTTGGTGGATGCTATTAGTGGTTATGGAATTAAGATATTGTATCATAGTTTGTGTTGAGATGAATTCATGTAGTTACCTGATTTGTAATGAGATGATTGTTGGTTAATTGATATAGTGCAAGAGATTTTATGATTATTAAACAAGCTATGGGCTAAATTTTTAAGGAGACTTTGTGAGTATTGCATTAAGTACTTTTGGAATCATGATGAAGTAATAAGTATGCTAGGAGTATAGAATTATAAATGACTATGTAGAAGTTAATTGTAAACAGAAATCATGCTAATGCAATGTAAGGGATTAATCTTGGTATGTGTATGGTGATGTTTATAGTTAGAGGTTGGTTAATGATAATAGGAACATTTGGACTCGGTATATAAAATGAATCTAAGTGAAAAAGGAAATAGTGGTGCATTGAAAGATAGAATCTCATATTAAATGAAAGATTAAGAAGGTTGCATATCATGAGTGTTAGGTATTGCTATGTTGCACCTATGTGTGTATAATGATTAAGATTATGAGGTATTGAACTGGAAGAAAGTAAATGCTTATTTCTTATGTAGGTAGATTAAGTAATGTTGTTGAGATACCCTAGGGAGTTGGTAGCAATGATTTATTGTATTCCACTTGTGTAATTGTTTGAATAGCTTGAGTGAATTATTCTATGTTCATAACACTTAAATGTTGTTGTGTGCTCATTGCATTGCTTAAGTGATGTTATGTGCTGTATTGTTTTAAAAAAAAAATTAAATTAGCATGTTTTTAGCTATATTTCTCTGGGGTATTTTGGTGGACATTACATTTGGTATCAGAACCCATGTTGCAACACTGGGATCTCAGGTTAAGGATATTGTTATTAGTCTTGTGAATGTGCCTTGATGTTCCTTGAATTAAGTTACTCTTTGAGATTTGTGTTAGAAGAAGTGTTATTGGAATTTTTGGAATCTTAGATATCTATGCCTTGTGTTTCTCTCTAAATCCTTTTAGGAATCATAACTTTAAGTAAAGGGTGTATTTATTCCATATGCATGTCTTCTGAGTAAGAGAAGTGTCTATATGTTCTTACTTGCTCTATAAATTTCTAGTGCTTACTGGAATGATTAGGGTTGCTTTCCTTATACATAATTAATTATGTTGCAGTCAGAGAAAAGAATGTGTGTATCCTCTTAACTAATGTGATAATCATAAAATTAGTTTGTTATGTTGATCTTTCTATGAATATAAGGATGAAGTGTTTGTATTATACATTTAGGAAGAATTTCGTATAGATCATGATATGAAAATCAAAGGAATTGTATGTGGTGCTTAATAGAAGTAGTTGGAATGCCTTTTTCCTTATTTAATCTCTTATGTGAAATGTAAGGAGGTTAGTTGGTAATGTAATGATTTCCCCATAGAACTATTGGTTGTTTTGGTATATGTGTTATTTTGTATGTAATAGAAGATTGTTTGAGGAAATCATAGCTATCAAAGGATTTGGGATTTCTAGTTGCACGTGTATTGGTAGGAGATTTTAAGGAATTTCAAATTGCATATCTTTAAAATTGGTAGTTATATTTGGCATGACTAGGAAACTCAAACTGAGTTTGCATAAATTTGTGTGTATTGATTTGTGTGGCAATATCCCTTCCTTCCTCTTCTCTCTTTGGGGTAAAGGATTCAAATACTTTGGGTTATTGATATTAAGTAGAAGGATTGGATAATGATTTATGAATATGACTCGTAAACGTTAAAAGGGAAGGTTAGATGAAGTTAATTTGCATTGGAAACTGAAATTTAGGTATTGCATTCATGATCCTTGTTCTTTAAGGGAAGAATTGATTAAATATAATATTCCATTATTTAATTAGGAAATGTATCATGAAACTAAAAGGAGATAAATATGTGTGTTGAAGCAAGGATTGGTGCATTGCATATGTAGAAATCGAAATGATATCATTGTGTCTTTATTTGGTTTGGCAAGATAAAAGTTTTAGCTTTGTGTAGGAATTGTGTGGCATTGAATAAATATTTCTCTTAACTAGATTGATAAATTAAGAAAGGTTACTATATCATTGCCTTATTTGAATTTTAAGAAGTGCTTCCTTAGAGAATTCTAATGAGATAAAATAATAATTAGTTATATGAAATTGTGTTGGGATTCTAAATGCCAATTTTTCTTGAAATGTTGAAAATACATAGTCTATGAATGATAGTAATCAAGTAATAATAGGAAGTGATTTTAAATAGAATGATGTGTGTGTTCTTGTAATTTAAGTGGTATTAGATGAAAAGAAAACTAAGTTCTGGAAGTGGGACTAAGATATTCTTAACTTAGATAACTAGAAGTATGTCAGAAGATTATTATTGATAAGAGTAGAAATTGATATTAAACTTTGGATTTTGTAATGAGACCTATTTTGCTTGTTTAAATATATGATTGACTAAATTGCTTAAAGACCTTATGAAGGAATTTCTAATCTTCTATAGGTAATTAGTTGTGCATTAATGGAAATAATGTGTGTTGTAGTTCACTATCAAGTGAGTAATTGAATCTCTAACCTTTGTTCTGTTATAACTTAGCGAGTATGATCATGGTAGAGATAAGATATCTTGATCATTAGTCATGATATGAGTATATTCCTTGTGCATGTGTGAGTGTGTAGTTTCTTTATCTCTTCCTACCCATGTCAACTTTCATAAAGTATAATTGCCTATATTTTTGAAAATTTGAATTGCTTTAAAATATAATGAAAGTAATACAAACATATGGATAAAATAGAAGTCTTAAATATGGCGTGCACTCTCTAACACATTCAAGGCATTTCACCCTTGGATGTTGTGTAGAAATTACTCCCTTTAGTGTGACTAATGTTGGTCACCTCGTGATGTGAGTTGGATGAATCATTTATTTTGCCTTGAGTTAATTTTTTATTTATGTGATGTGTTGTAAGGATTAATGTGTATTTTTTAGATTTATTTACTTTTGGATGACCACTGATTTCTTCTTTCTTTTATTTTTCCCTTGTGGTGGCACTTGTCACTTAAATTTCTTGATTGATTTCGCCAGCAACTTTTCTTCTCTTTTAATTTAATGAATTGATTTGAGGATATTTCCTTTGACCTCCTCTTTTGTTGTCTATGGTGGTCATTTTAAGTGTCGATGTATTGTGGGCCCAAATCTTGAGCCAGCGTTGTCTCTATCATGTTCATTCTGGACCGCTGATAGTGTGTGTGAGGGAGGACATCGCGAAAAAGTGTACTAGACTAAGAAAAACAATTAGATAATGTTGTTATTAGCTGAGTAAACGAAAAGTGTTAATAAGATAAAATTTATTGGTAACTTTCTAAAGTTTATGGTAGATAGAAGTGCCTTGGAATTGTGAAGTTGAAATTTACGGAATAGTTAAATAAAAAGCAGTTGTTGATTTCTTGCCTTCAAAATCTTTGTGTACACATAATGGATTAAGAATGCCCTTTGAATGATTTGATTGGATAAGGATTGCAGCTAATGTTTGTATAAAGTATAGCGCAAAGTAAGCATGGTGGAAATTAGGACATTTGAATGTCATGAAATTTGTTCTTTTAAATAAATAGGTTATTTATGCTTGGTTATTGTGTGAGGTCTTGAGTACATTTAATTTGAGGAAGCTTAGTTCTGAGAAAAATTCACTCATTTAGACTTATGACATTATTTGTTCAATAATATAACAGGTGCATATGTGTAAGATATTGTGTAAATGTATATATATCTCTCTCTATTTGCATGCAGCTAGATGTTGAGGGAGTATTATTATGAATACTGGTCCGAAATGTAGTGATTTCTTCTTATTGATGCTTGAATTAGTGATTGAAAGTATAGTTTTGTATTGCAAGTGTGGTTAAAACGAAGTTCCCTTGTAAGTATTTTAACAATTTAGTGTACATATCATAATTAATAACAGTTGGTGCTTCATTTACCTCTTGTGTAACATGTTTATTTTGAATAATTGGAACATAAGGAGGAAATTTAGTTGTCAATATCTTTCTTGGAGTTAGAAAATATTATAATATGTTTTTGTTAAAAGGAAGTTTTTGATTTATGTGTGCTAGTTTTCACCCTCACTCTGACGACTTCCAGGAGTAAGTAGAGTCTAAGGGGGGGAGGATGTAGGGTCCACCCCTGACTTGACTTGTTTGACTAGAGTTGACCTTAAATTCATGCGTGATAGACACTATTGGGCATAGGCTATTTCAGATGATTTATAGGATGTTGATACTATCATTAATGATCATATGATTTATTAGACACTATATGCTTATTATGTGATTGACTATCGAAAGATTATATTGATCATGTGATTTGATGAGCATAATTGTTGATGGATTTTACATGCCTTACTATAATTGTGAATTATACTAATCATGCACTTGATGATGTTTTTATGTACTAACCATATTTAATGATTATCTATGATGAGTTGATCTTATGGTGTGTTTGATTGTTGTATGACTATCTTTAGGATAGAGACAATTCCACATCACTCATTGCGAGCGGGATGTGTCGTTGTAATTAACTAACACTTGTCAGTTATAATATATATATGCATATTTCATATCGTTGATTTGTGGATGCAGGATTTGCAAGTACCAGACATTGACTCCACCTGGCTTCACAGGTCTGATTGTGTCTTTAAATCCCAATGGTATGTGGTTCGAAGTTGGCACGATTTCCCCTCACATACTCTAAGTCTAAGTTGTTCACTGTGAGTCGTCAGTGTCTTGGCGCAAGTTGTCATGATAGTTAGTAAGCTGAGTTTCTTCTGTGTTGTGAGTATGCTATTATTGGCTGATTATTCCTTTTATGTTGAGATTGACTATTTGATTATTGATGCGAGATTAAATAATTAATGATGTTTATTTTAATTGTTTTGCTTAATAGCGATTTGATTATTTGGTTATCTAATGTTTAATTTAATTTATTGGATTATTGCCTTTTTGGTTATTTGATTATTTGATATTTAAATGTTTATTTATTTTAATGATGATTTAATATTTATTTAATTTTTATTGTTTAGCTTATGATGTGTTTTATATTTATTTGTAATTTAACTTTTATTGGTATTTATTTATTTATTTAATCAACTATGGTTTAATATTTATTTGGCTTTTAATGTTTATCTAGTTCATTAATTCATTTATGAGCCTTTGGTTTATTTAATTTAATTTCCCCATTTGATTTATTTAATTGTGGCTCATGTTTTATTTATTAGTTTGACTTTTATATTAAGTGGGTTGTATAAATAATAAAATGATAAAACATACCCACCAAATTGTAAAAAGCATGATTTATATTTACCTTACCTACCCTCTTCTCTTATTGGTTGAATTTAAAAAGGGAGGTAAAATTATATTATATGGTGGGGTTGGTAAAATATATTATAGATTGAAATATTTTGATTGGTTGAGATTGAGGCTAGGGTTTTTAGTTAATGTTTATCTTTTCCCGTGAAGTTTTCGGGGGGTTGGTTCCTCTCTGGAAAATTTTCTCCAGCAAGTTTTCTTCTTGGTTTTGGTTTTCTTCTCTCTTGGATTTTGGCTGGAACTTGGGTTGGATTTGGTTTGGCTGGTGGAATCTCTTCTTCAGCTTCTTCCATAACACGGGTTGCAGGTTGGAGATGTATTCTACCTTTTTATATTTTATTTTACAGTTTTCTTGTATGCTCAGTGTCTGCAGATTGAATGTGTGAGCTTGGGGAAATGAATCTAAAATTTGTATAGTGAGGAAGGAAATATATGAAGGCATAAATTTGTTGTAAGGTTTTATTCTATAGTTTATGGGAAATATTTGTATTTCTGGGTTTGCTAAAAGCCTTTTGTGTTTTTTTGAGTCTGTGTCGTGCATGGAGTTTTGAATTAATATTGATCTTCAAGTGTTTATTATTTATTTAATGTTGAAGTGAATTTTATTTATTGGGTAATATTATTTTACCCTTTAAGTAATTTAAAAGGGGGTAATTTGTATTCTTTTATTTAAAAGTCATTTTCACCCCAAGTCAATGGTTTAATTTATTTTACCTACCCTTGGATTTGATTGGCTGGAAGTTTATGGTAGGTAGAAAATATATTTTATTTTCTTGAACTTTGGGAAGGTAGGTGTGGAATATAATATTTTTGAAATATTTTAATTGGAGCATGGTTTTGCTTGGTTTTGTTTTGTTTTGTTTTATTTTGATAAATAGGCATTCTTGTGCATTCATGGCGGTTGGCATCTTTGGTGAATGAATTTCTGAGATTAATTTGGATTTTTCTAGTGGTTGGATTTAAATTGGTTTAAAGGCTTGGACTGGTGTTTTTTTGGATTTTCAGAAATCAGATTTGGAAGGGATTATTTTATTCTTCTTGTTTTTGAGAAATCAAGTTAGAATGTGAGAAATGGTTTCCTGTAGTTTTTTCTGTAATTTTTCTTGTAGTTTTTCTTGTATGTTAATTTGCTATTTGTTTGCTTGTGTGGTACTTTCCGGATTAATTTTTGTACCAAAGGCTTTATTTGAGGGCTGTTATATTTTCCAGATTTGACTTTTATCAGTTTCGATGTATTTGGATGGTCTCATGTATATTTTCTCTTCTACACCATTGTGGACATTATAGACTCTATTCCATGTGAATAGGCCATGGATGATTGAGGTGAATATATATGCTATTTTGGACCAGCAAGTGAGTAGACCTTGTTGTGATGTTATCTTCTATTTGATGGTAGCATTTGATGGCTTGATATGCCTTTGGTTATTGCTAGCCAAGAGGCTCATTTTGTTATATTGATGTTGTTGTAGCCTTGCATATGTTGTGAGAGTATGTGTGGAAGTTTATTGGCTGCATTAAGTATTATTTTAATGTATTTATGTTGGTAGAGCCTCTTGTGATGTGTTGTTGGGCCATGTTAGGAGGAGTGGGTTTCCTTGTGATGACTGGGGTCATGAGAGATAGGCTTGCATGAGGTTCCTTGCAAGGATGCATGAAGTCTAGACCACCAGGGCACATTGGAGTTTTCCATGATTTGTAAATAAGTGATAACATTGATAATGAATTTATTGGGACGGGAAAATTATAATTCATTTAAATAAGATAATGAATAGTTTTGAGCCTCATGACTTATGTCCTAGGGAGATTTTATGATTATTAAACGAGCTATGGGTTAAGTTTTTAAGGAGACTTCGTGAGTATTTCATTATGTACTTTTGGAATCATGATGAAGTAATAAGTATGCTAGGAGTATAGAATTATAAATGACTATGTAGAAGTTAATTGTAAATGGAAATCATGTTAATGCAATGTAAGGGATTAATCTTGGTATGTGTATGGTGATGTTTATAGTTAGAGGTTGGTTAATGATAATAGGAACATTTGGACTTGGTATATAAAATGAATCTAAGTGAAAAAGGAAATAGTGGTGCATTGAAAGATAGAATCTCATATTAAATGAAAGATTAAGAAGGTTGCATATCATGAGTGTTAGGTATTGCTATGTTGCACCTATGTGTGTATAATGATTAAGATTATGAGGTATTGAACTAGAAGAAAGTAAATGCTTATTTCTTATGTAGGTAGATTAAGTAATGTTGTTGAGATACCCTAGGGAGTTGGTTGTAATGATTTATTGTATTCCACTTGCGTAATTGTTTGAATAGCTTGAGTGAATTATTCTATGTTCATAACACTTAAATGTTGTTGTATGCTCACTGCATTGCTTAAGTGATGTTATGTGTTGTATTGTTTTTTAAAAAAAAATTAATTAGCATGTTTTTAGCTATATTTCTCTGGGGTATTTTAGCGGGCATTACAAGCAACCCAATATTTTATTCAAAAATCAAGAAGACTACAATATACTTAAAGAGAAAGCCTTTCATAAGATATCACCAACCAAAGATCCAAAGACAATTCAATAGCTATTAGACTCCCACAATACATCATAATACTCAACTACAATATAATGCCTTCACACACTAGGGTTTCCTTCTAAGGCAACCAAATCCAACATAATATCTACCATCATATCTACTTTCAACAATCTAGATTTACAATAATAAAATATACATAAAATATGGCTTTCAAAGGCCCTTCCCTCAAACCCTTTTTCAGATGCATGGCCTGGACCTCCCATTAGGGGAATATACCCCTCGTTCCCTGTAGGGTGTACCCCCTGCACCCTCCTCATAATCAATCATCAACAATAACTTTATGTAATTGCAAGGTTGAGACACCATTTCCTAACAATGGCCATTTGTCTATCGAAGTGTAGATGGTGTAACTTAGTAAAATTCATCATTGTATAACTAGAAATAATAATGAAATCATGAATCCTTATTCTAGCTATGAATTCTAACAAATATCAATAGAATAATACAAGCAAGACAATAAGGATGTATAATATTAATCTAAACTCCCTATTCCATGATTGCATATAGCTTCCATTGTCCTTGTCCTCTTTGAGTAATGTTGGCTCTTAGATATCGCACTGCTAACCTGCAAAATGGCACAAAGATTCAAAGTTTGCGAGTGTTGAAAATGGAGAATTGATGCTGAATGTAGAGATTTTTGGGTAAGATTGAATGAGAGGTGGAACTCAAGTGAGCTCACATACTGATTGATAGTTGAACTGCTGATTTGGAGGTGGAACAGATGATTGAGAGGTGGAACTCAATTGATTGAATAGATAAATGAGTTAATTGATTGAGAAAAAAGTTGATTGAAAGATGAAAAAGAATGATTGGAGGAGAATTAAAGAAATGATTTAATTAATCAATTAATTGAATCGATTAATTAAATAGATTGAATTGTTAACTAGAGATGACTGATTGAAAGATTTTCAAAAAAGCACAAATTGGAAGACAAATAAATGATTAGAGAGAATTGAGAAAATTATTTAATTAATCAATTAATTGAATTGATTAATTTAACATGTGTTGTAGGATATTTTATTCAAAATTCAATTTATTGATTTGTATGCTTTTGAACTTGATTTAGATTTTTTATTTAATCTTTGCATGATATTGATTTAAATATATTTTAAATTCAATTTGATTTTTGAATTCCTGCAAACTTGATTTAGATTTTCAATTTGATTTTTGCAATCATGAAATTGAAATGCACATGTATTTGAAATTAGATGAAATTAGAATTTGGGGATTTGGAATTGAATTTGAATTAGAGGAATAAATAAATTTAAACAAAATTAAAATTTGGGGATTTGGAATTTGAAGAATAAATTAGTTAAATAAATAATTTTAAAAAATTATTTAATTATTTAGAAATTGAATTTAATTAAATAATAAAGATTACTTAATTAAAGGATTTAAATCACAATTAATTAAATAATAAATATTTAATTGATATTGGAAAAGGGTTAAATGATTAAATGATGATAGAAATAGAAAATTGAATAATTAATAAGATGATGATGAAATATGAATTTAGAAAAATAAGATTAATTAATTTAGTTAAATAATTAAAGAGTTATTTAATCAATTGGATGAATAATTAGTACATGATCAATGAGACATTTTTAGGTGTCTACATGTGCCCCTCTTTGAGACAATGTCTAAACAATGTTGTTTCAAAGAAAACGAAAAAAAATCATATCCCAATATGCCTTGGTGACGCTTAGGGTGTAAATATGCCCCCTCAGAAAAGTGGTAGAAAAAAATATGAAATTGAGACCAATTTAACGATACCATGCTAGTGAGAAACCAAGTCAAGTTTCACGCGATTTAGAGTCCGTTTGACTGTCCTACAAATGTGTTGAAGTTGAGGTGGACCACGACGGTCGGAGTGAGAAAAACCCTAATTTTAGCTATAAATAGAAAATTTACCCCTTCATTTTCTCATTAGCTTTCTTTTGAGTTTATTGAGTTATGTGTGGGTTTTGAGCTTTCTTGGGTCCTTTTGAGCACTATGGTTGCTTCCAGAGCATGATTTCACCTGTCGAAGCCAGTTAGACCATATTAGAGACCAGCCAGGACCAGAGGCATGGTACGTATTTGAAAATTCTGCCCTTTTTTACTGATTTTGTCAGAGTAATTTTTTTTTATTGATGCGCATTCATATGTCGTTTTGTTCGCATTCATGTTAAATAGTTCGCATTCATTGTAAATACTTCGTAATCATTTATCTGACTTGCATAAGCCTTTATTGATGCACAATCGTACTCTTAAATTTCCTTTCATGTTTAATGATGCGCATTCATCTTAAATGCTATGCATTCATTTTAAATGATGTGCATTAATGTTAATTGAGTTACATTCGTCCTAAATGATCCACATTTGTTGTAAATGTTAACTTTTTAACATGTATGAATTGGATTTTGTCATGTGACTTGTGTTATTTGACTTTTTTGTTGTTTTCGTTTGCAGGAGAATCTCAGTGTACTTATTTGTAGACAGATGAGGCATGATGGTCTTGATCTCCAAGATCAATTAGTTCAAGAAGATGTTGCATTGATTAGACATCTTCGGTTATACCATGTTTTACATTTTCCCAAGGTAATGGCCAACTGGGCCATGATCACTGCTTTGGTTGAGTGATGGCATTCTATGATATGCTTGTTACATCTATCGATTGATGAGGCGTCTATCACTTTAGAGGATGTATGGCAGATTCTACATATTTTGATTTATGGTGCAAGAGTAGCATATGGCCGTAGATTATGTATCACAAGATTGTGTGATCTATTCGAGTGCACTAAGTAGAATTTATATATGACTTGCCAGTATGAGAGAGCATGGGAGCACCTTGATTATAATTATCTCATTGTGTTTTATGCAGTATAGTAGCAGGTCTTCTTCTCCTTGACAGGAGATATCATGGGTTTCCAGTTGGATGGGGTCGAGTCATTCATGATATGATTGTCCATAGATGTGTGTTCGCATGGGGTCCTTGTCTTCTCGTCATGTTGTAATATAAGATGCATGGTATCATTTATTTGACTTATAGATCTATCAAATGCAGTGTTACATTGCTCCAGGTCTGGGATTGGGAGCATATTACCATTTTTGGACCATTTGTTCATGTTTCTCTTTAGGAAGAGGAGCCTTATGCATATAGGTACACTCCAGGTATCAGACATGGGGGTTTAGGGAACATCCTATACTAGTGCCACCGGATAGATATCATATAGTACTTTATTTGGAGACCATACTTAGATTGCCCAGGTTGGGCCAATGATGCACAACATTTTCCTTTCTATAGATAACAAAGATATCTCATTGGTTGATTCGTTGACACACAACGGATCATAGATTTTCATCTTCTACGACAAGTGCTCAAACAGTTTGGGGAGGTATAGGGTGTACTTGATGTTACAACCTATTTTGTTTGTGTAGCTTGGGAGGTGTCTAATTGGGGGGCTTGTATATAGCCTCATTTTTCTTTCACTGAGTTTGATTCACTTCACATAGTACAGTGGGGTTGGGATGCGGGAGTAGCAAATCCAAGGACTACAACATAGTATGGCACATGGTGGGCCAGATAGAGGCCTATTCTGTTGACTAGTTTGATTATTCCCATCTCACCATAGAAGATTCGACATTGGATATGACAGTGAGGGGGGGGGGGGGGGGATGGAGACTGAGGAGGAGATAGTGGAGGAGGAGATGGAAGGAGGGGAGTAGTTGCGGCCATTGCTAAAACAAGGGGAGAGGAGGAGGTTGAGGTTGACATTGGTGGAGACACTGAGTCGAGCAGTGATGATGATGATGATTCATCTTTAGAATCATCTAGCAGTGGGGATGAGGGTGATGAGAGCTCCCATGATAGTGAGATTCTAGATTTGGAGGATGTACCTACTATGCAGGTAGATGGGGAGGGTGGACAGGAGTAGGGTGATGATGATGATCCAGAGGTCCTTAGAGCTCAAATCTGGAGTTTGGAGGATTCCCTAGCCACTGAGCGATAGAGATGTAAGAGTGTTCAAGATTTATTTCAGAGGGAATACACAACAGTGGTGACTGAGAGGGACCAAGAGATTGCTAAGAGGGACCATCTTTGTTGGGAGTAGGATGATGTCATTAGGAGAGCACAGTTAGCACATGATGCCTACCACCAGTTTATAGTGTTAGGTACTGGGTCACGCGAGGATCAACTTATTGTTTTAGCTCAGGAGTGTTTATACTAGCATCGAGAGTATGAGAAGGTTGTCCTTGAGCGAGAGCAATGTCAGAGCTATAGTGATTATATATTGGGAGGAGATCCAGTTGATTGACATCACGCAGGACTAGCAATGGAGGAGCGATTGGTCCACCTTGGACACCATTGGGTCATCTTGGGGCAGGATCCACCTACTGATAGAGGTAGTGTCGATTGAGACACTTATTATGTTACTTGAGACTTTGGGCCTTTCATATGATTGTACTATGACATATTGCCATTTGAGTTATTATATGATATGTAGTTTTGGCAGAGACCTATATGCTTTTGTTCTATTTATGTGATTTGTGATTCTTATATGCTTTATATGATGATTTCTATGTGGTTCATGATGTATGCTTCTTTATCATTTATGATGATGCTTCTATATTCTTATATTTTCATTCTAAAATCAACGCAATGGACGTACTTAAAGAAACAGTTATAATGATTCATCTATATGATAATGTAAGCTATATGAATCTAAATAATAATGAATATAAATGATATGAGTGCAATTATATGAAAATGACTAAATGAACATAACTAAATGTATGCAACTAAATGAGTTAAAGATTATAACTAAATGAGTTAATGAATGTGACTAAATGAGTTAAAGATTATCGTTCACATTAAAACCCCTCAGTCTACGGTTTATCGTTGGGTTCCCTTGTTTGGTTTACCTCTTTAGTTTGCCAACAACGCAGGGCACGTAGGACAATTGTTAGCATGACTTTACTCCCTCGGTCCATATTTGGCGTCCAGTTTTTGTAGTAGCACGATAGTGAAAAATGGAAAGGCGTGTTGACTAGTTTCCTTTTCGGGGCCCACCTTTTAGCGCAGTAAGCAAGCAGTTACCCGCATTTCTGTAGTTTTTCTAGCAGCCTATCCACGGTTAGTGAAATATTTTCAATTTGTGGTAGTATGAAGACTGTTGCAGGTGAGAAGTGGAGTTCCAGGGGCCATTTTTCTGGGTGTGATCTTCAGGGCGACACGACATGTTTTTTTCTGTTTCGGGAGGTTACGCCTTTTTGGCATGTTTTGGGAGCTGTTTTCCAGAGCCAGGTGCTCTATTTATGCTGATTTTTTCCCTATTGCTAGGGGTTCAGAACTTTTCAAAGAACAATTAAGTTTACTAAGTAGAGAATTTAGCCTTTAAAACTATTATTGTTTGTCTAAAGAGGGTTATTCAAATTGTACCTGCGGTCTTTATGATACTTCTTTCAGTTTGCTTTGATTGTCTTTTTTGTGCTGTTTTGTTAGAATTCCAACAACTTTAGGAATATATCTATCTAATATTTTGTCGATTAAACTATGTTTCACACTTGTTATCTGGTAAATGCATGATGAGTATTTCCTTATGTCGCAAAGAAATTTAATTGTATCTTGGTTATGTTCTTGATCCAAACTTGTAGATTGTTGAATGGGCTTATGAAAGCCAGATGTTTTGGATTTTGTATGTTCATGTCTTTTAAAATCTCTGGCGTATCGCCTCAATAGCCTAGATTTATTGTTCTTAATGTTTCTTTCTTTCCCCTTTTCCCCCCAAACCCATAAGGAAGAGTCGACTTCTCAATCCCGAAGGTTATTCAGTGGAACCCGCATAACAGGTCCCTCATCACTGAATTTCCCATAAGGTTGTTCGTTTCCAAGGTAAAATTTAGAGTCAACAGTTCTTTTTCTGGCATGCCCAGTGGGACAAATTAATTCAAAATATATTTCTGAGCTAGTTTATGAGTCATAGGCTTGTCACCAGGAGTCAAACAACTTTAAACCCTCACCTTCTTTTTCCTCCATTGGTGACCATCCATTCAGCCATAGTTTCATCCTCTCAGGGCTTTCCCACAATCATACACGATACGATAGCACAAGTTCCACCCAAAAATTTTGTGACTTGGGATAATGGTAGCCCCCTCATTCCCCCAGTTCCACCCATGGTTTGGGGAGCCTTTCCTACAGCCGCTCTTAAGGTCGTTCCCAAATTCACAAGAGAATATCATAAAACCCCTAGGGAGAATTTGCAAGATGTAGCTATTGTTTGCACTGTCCATGGTATCACCAAGCAAAACGTAGCTCTAAGATTGCTCGTAGCATGTTTCAAAGGAAAAGCTTTGGACTGGTTCAGATCCTTAGGCCTCAGCACTATAGGAGATTGGGATCAACTGGGAGATCGTTTCTTTCAGAGATTCTCGGATAAAGCTGACAGATCGTCCTTAATGCACTAACTCATTACAATCAAGAGAGCTTCGATCAAAGCATTAACCGATTTTAATCTGAGGTTTCAACAAACCTGGCAGAGGATATCGTTGTCTTCTCATCCTTCGGCGAATATCGCTTTTGTATTCTATCTAAAAGCTTTCAATTCTGACATATCAATGATGATTCAATCTTTAGGAGGTAATACTCTTCCGCAAGCATTTGATATAGTAGTCCAAGCTGAAAATAACCTGATCGACACTGGAAAGCTATCCTCTTTCCCTATAATGCCAATATTCCCTAAAATATCTATCCAAGTTGTGGAAGAGGCTGCTCCTAGTACATCTGCTCTGCAATCTATGTACTCGTTCCCTTTTCCCCAAACCACTTCTTTGGCTATTGAAGTTAGTGATATGAAAAATCTCCTGAGATCCTTCTCCAATGAAATTGTCAACCTAAAAAGAGCCCAGGTCTCGCTCACCAAGCCCCCTTTTCAGCAAAATTTCCAAGGGAACCGACCTCCGTACCAACATATGAGTCATCATGCTAAGAAACCCCTTCCGTCGAATGGCCAAATAGTCCCAGTCCCTAATCTGTTGCAGGCTGTCTACCCAACCGCTGGTAGAGAACTGTTAGTAGGTCGAAATAACTTGGCAGATGACACCAACTCTTGGTATTTCTCGTGCAACAATGCTCATACTCTGAGGAATTGTCCAAAAGGGAATTTGTAGCAGAAGGTTGCAAAACAAAGAAAATCAAGCATGACATCGGATGAATCTACATATACATCTCCAGGTATGGACAATGCAGCTTTTCTCGCTCAGATGTAAGGGATGTCATTACAACAAGAAGCGGAGATCGCCCCTAACCATGCACCTTTTTCATGGATGGAGGACGAGGACATTGTACTAACCAATGGTGTAATCACCCCAAAGGATGGAGCCCTTCTTGTGCACTCAGATTACAATCTTCACTCTAAAGGTGTTGGACCAGGGAAGACTCCGGCAATATGAGATCAGTGCCATGGATAGGCCTTCAGAATCACCGGTCATCAATTCTGCCTATTCAAGGAAAGATTTCATCCCTTATAAGCTGAAAGATCCAAAGGTTCTCACACCTTAGGTGTTGGATGTAGTCAAATAGTTGAATAAAGCCTCGACTCATGTCTCTCTGTGTGATCTCCTGAGTATCCCATAGCAAAAGAGCAGACTAAGAGAGGCATTGTCTTGTGACCAAAAGGACGCAAGTGCAGTAGCTCCACAATCCCTTCAGACTGACAGAATGGGTCCCCGACCAGCAGCAGGTAAAGCACGCTCTTTGACCATATTTACAAATGAAAGCTCGCCCTCTACTACCCAAGGAGAAGGTAAGCCTAAGCCAAATCCTTTATATCTTACCCTTATAGTTGGAGATAAAATTTTGCATAACTCCATGATAGATTTCAGGGCTAGCACTACTGTCATGCCTAAGAAAATTGCCGAGGTATTAAACATCAGGTATGATTCTTTGAATAAAGGAGTCATGCAGCTCGATGGGAATAGGGTTCAGATGATAGGTCTCATCAAAAGCCTCCACCTAACATTATTTGCATGTCCAAGTGTGATAGTATCCCAAGAAGTAGTAGTCATCGATATCCCCCTGTCTTTGGACTCTTTCTTTCTTGAGATTTTACTGCTAAAATAGGAGGCTATATGTCCCTAGATTGGTCCCATCTTATCCTTTATACCCAACATGGTGCCAAGATGAAAATCCTTTCAGAACTCCTTCGCGCTCAGCACGTAGCTGAGCAAGCCTTGATTAATTTTGAGCCTACCCATACCTCTATATCCAATGATGAACGAAAGGTGGTAGAGCTTTTAGAAGACGAAGAAGTAATGGGAGAGATTCCGCCCGAGCAAGAAGCTTTCCTGAATGAGTTTGTAGATTCAAACCCCTTCTCTAATTACCACGCCACTAGCCTGGGTACCTATTGCATTTTTGAAGAAAATCAGATCATCCCAAAGCTCACCAAGGATCCATTCTCTAAAGAATAGTTATCTTCGGCACTATGGACCCTACACTTCAATGGTGCTAAATGTAAGGTGGGCTCCGAAGTTGGAGTTTGTCTCACTCCCCCTTTGGGTGACCAAATCCTAAAGCCTTTCTGGTTTTAGTTTGCATGCTCAAATAATGAAGCAGAGTATGAAGGACTAATTCAAAGTTTGAACAGGGCAGAAAAGATGGGAATTAAGAAATTGAAAGTCCTTGGTGATTCTGAGCTAGTGGTTCATCAAGTTCATGGGATATCCAGTGCTAAGCATGTCCACATGAGGTCTTACCGTGCCAGAGTGTGGGATCTAATAGAAAGTTTCGATGCTTTCAATATCATAAGCATTCCTTGGAAACTAAATACTATAGTAGATCAAATGGCCACCATAGGAGCACATTTTGATCCTGCTATGGACTTCCTAACCAGCCCCCAAGAAGTTAGCATGGTGGTCCACCTAGTTATTCCTGATAATGATACATATTGGCAAGTGTTCGAAAGTGATGAATAGATTGCTTTGTTCATCCAAAGCTTGGGAGAATTTGCTGACCAGCTGCAACCTAAGATAAAAGAAGCGTACGGGAATCAGGTCGTTCAGTTAAAGTCCAATAAGCTCCCTAATGGTTTGATCACCTTAGAGAACCTATTTGACCATGAGGATGCTAAAAAAGGATGAACGAAAGCGCACAACAAATAAAGAAGATTATGTCAAGATGTCAGTCGACAGTGGAAGAATTCTCAAGGTAGGAAAAGGTGTTTCCTCCGAAGACAGAAAGAAGTTGGGCCGATATTGTGATGAATATGAAGGTGTCATGGCTTGGTCTTATGAGGATTTAAGAGGTTACAATCCTAACATCATCCAGCATACCATCGAGCTCACAAATGAGGATAAGCCGGTCCGACAGAAGCAAAGTCCAGTTAACCCAAAAATTGAATCCCTTATGGCTCAAGAGTTGAAAAATCTTATCAAATCAAGGATTATTTACCCCATAAAGCACAGTACATGCGTGTCAAATTTGGTCCCTGTTAGGAAGAAAAATGGAGATATTTGGCTCTGTGTGGACTTCTGAGATCTGAATCGAGCGTTGCTCAAAGACCACTATCCCCTGCCATCCATGGAACAATTACTGAGCACAATGGCCTAATCAGAAACGTTCTCAATGCCTGACAGTTTCTCAAGATATAACCAGGTAAGTGTGAAAGCGGAGGACCAACACAAGATGACCTTCACTACTAAGTGTGGAACGTTTGCATACCAAAAGATTGCTTTCGGATTGTCAAATGCTGGAGCAACCTTTCAAAGGGCCATGGATTTAGCCTTCAAAGAGTTAATTAATAAGATCATCTTAATATACTTAGATGACCTGACTGTGTTTTCCAAACACTGGGAGGATCATTTTGATCATCTCGAGTTAGTCCTCCAAAAATGTCTTGAATTTGGGATCTCGTTAAACCCAAAAAAATGTATCTTTGGGGTTCCTCAAGGAAAATTACTTGGGCATATAGTTTCAAAAGAGGGTGTCTCCATTGATCCAGACTAAGTCAAAGCTATTAAAGACCTTCCCCTTCCAGTCAACAAAAAGGGAGTCCAATCTTTTCTAGGAAATGTCAATTTTGTTAGTCGTTTTATCTCTAACTTTGCCGGAATAATAAGACCCATCACTCTCATGCTAAAAAAGATATACATTTCAAATGGACTGCTAAAGCCAAAAAATATTTTGATGAAATAAAAATGCTATCTGTTTCGCTCCCGTATTGTCTAACCCAGACATGTCTAAGGATTTCATAATGTACGTTTATTCTGGTCAGCATAGCATCGCCATGTTTCTAACCCAAAAAGATGCCCAAGAAGGAGGAGAGCATCCCATAGCTTTCCATTCAAAAAATCTTAAGGATTATGAGGCCCGATGCAACTTTGTCGAAAAGCAGGCCTTAGCCGCTGTAAAAGGACTAAAGAAATTCAGGCATTTCATTGCCTATAATAAAATCACGGTGTACGTAACCCATCCTGCAGTAAGGGAATACATCATGGAGGGCGACATCACAAAAAGGAGGGCAAATTGGATAACTAAGATTCTAGAATATGATGTTGATATCAAGCCAACAAAGCTTGTTCACGGGAGAGGCCTGTGTGAATATATAGTGCAGGACTGTGAAACCTGTGATGATGAAGCGGTCATAGAGGAAACGGTTATGTTTGTGTTGGATGTTCCTAGTGACAGTTGGATTGACAAAAGGAAGAATTTTATGAAGACTGGGATTTTTCCCGAAAATCTTCCCCCGGCTAAGAAGAGGTTCTACAGACTCCAAAATAGCGGTTTCCACTTAATGGATGGAACTCTTTTAAAAATAAATTTTGATGGAGTTCTGCTCTGCTGTGTGAACCAGAGCCAAGCTGATAAAATCCTACATGAGTTTCACTACGGCTCCTCAAGAGGCCACTTCTCTACACCCACAACCGCTATCAAGATTACCCAAGTTGGATATTTTTGGCTGTCCATGTTCAAAGATACACATAATTTAGTAAGGGGATGCAAAGAGTGCCAATATTACATAGGAAGAAGTAAGAAAGCCGCAATGCCACTCAGGCCCGTGTAAGTAGAAGAGTCTTTCGCTCAATGGGGCCTTGATTTTATTGGAATGATCAACCCCCCAAGTTTAGCTGGACATAAGTGGATCCTGACTGCTACTGATTATTTCACCATATGGTCTGAAGTCATTCCTTTACAGAATTCATCAGAAAGCGAGGTGTTGGCTTTCCTAGAGGATCTGACGTGCCGATATGGTCCCCCAAAAACCATTATATTAGATAATGTGCACGCATTCATAGACTCGTGAATTACCCAATTCACCCTCAGTAGAGGTATTTATCTCAAAACCTCTTCTAACTACTATCCTCAAGGGAATGGACTTATTGAATCCACTAACAAAAACCTGATCAGACTTATCAAAAGGATAGGTTTTGAATACAAGAGGGAGTGGCACCACCACCTAAGAAGCACACTATGGCTAGACTGCATAACACCCAAACAGATTCTAAAAATCTCCTGGTACAAATTGGTATATGGGAAAGATGCACTTTTCCCCATGTCACTAGAGATCCCAGTGTTGCAATTGCTAAAATCAATGGAAGTTGCTGAAAATGGCCCCATGGCCGTAAGGTTGGGAGAGATTATGGAGCTAGAAGAAGCGAGAGAGGTAGCTTTCATGACTCTCCAAGACAGACAAGAAGTTGTCAAAAGATGGTTTGACAGTAAGAAGAGTTCTAATCTGATTTTTGCCTTCGGAGACCTCGTATTAAAATATAACGAGAGGATGGCGAAACCTAATCAACACGTCAAGTTCGACTGCCTATTGGAGGGACCTTTCTGCATTATAGGTTGCAAAGGTTTCAATGCTTTCAAGTTAAAAGACATGAATGGGGACCCCCTCCCCATCCCAGTTAACAGTTTCCACCTCAAACCTTGTCATTAAGGGTTTCCTTCCCTTTTTAAGGTATATAATGTATATCATGTTCATAATGTATATAGTGCATATTTATCTTATTTATTTCCAGTTAGAATCAAGCAAGCAGATGGAGAAAAAAGAGAAGACAGATAAAGGAGAAAAACAAAAATCGATTATATTAAGAGATTCTTATATTTTCGTTACAAAATGAGTAGGCTCTTGGCCCCTCCTTTTTCTACAATATTTTTGGTTCAAGTCCAAGTTGACAGTTCATTACCTCTTAAGTGGCTCTCTTCAGTCTCTCCCTCGTCAGTGTCAGAGTTTTCTTCTTCCCCCAGCCACTTCGAGTCAGAGGTGCTCTCGAGCTCCCTGGGCATGAAAATGACAACTAGGTTTGGTTGTTGATCTGGCATTAAAATTCTCAAGAAGATATAGTCTCTGAATCCAGTATACCAGTCTGTGCCTTCTAGAACTGGGATTATCAAATGGACACGCAGAAGAAATTTCACGAAAAGTTCAATGCGATACCGATGAGAGGACAACGTCATGGTTTTTCAGCCCACCGATGAGTGGATGTCAGACCACCTCCTCATTGAGTGTGATGAACCGCTCCAAGTTAGATGCCATAGGGAGCCCTCAAAAGGGTACATAGTATGCAACTACATTCTCCAGTCCACCCAAGTAATCCTCAGAAAAGAGAGCCTGAGTCAGCTGTGTTGCTATCACCCCAGACTGACTGCAATCCAGCAGAGAGGCTATGAATCATGAGCAGATGTCTGTATTCACTCGATATCAGTCTAGGTTACCAACAAAATCCTCTCCAAGTATCCATTTAATGGCAACTATTATTAAAGGGTTCTTCTTGTGCGTCATCCCCTACAACCTCCGGTCAGAAATGTTTCCCAAGAAAGCGACCTATGCTTTCTTGCTGACGAGCCTAATAGGAGTATCCATTTCTACATATTTTCCACTGTTAAAGATTACAATATGGTACAAGAATGTCTGAAAAGACATACTTATAGTAGAATTTCGGCAGAAGGATGTCCAATGCTCAGAGCTCATGCCTTCCCAAATTCCAATGTTTCTGTCATATCTCCATTAATTCGCGTCATACAAATGAGATTGTCTTTAGGATGTCGAGGTCTTGTCAGTTACCTCGAGGAGAGAAGTGGATATGAGCAAAGAGCCATGCGTACATTCAGGTACGTCATGCTTTAAATATTAGGTTCCGCCAGACTGTTTCAGCCCGCACGATCATTATTTCTAGCTGATCCCCTTGATCAAAGAAAAGATTTGCCTGAGGAACTTCCCCCGAGTAATGTCGAATTAGCCAAAGGTATTCTAGGAAAGCCAGAATGATGGCACCCTTCATCCGCAGGGGTTTATTGCAGCAACAATTTGAGCTCGCGCGTGTGTAAGCAGGTCCTTGCCATTAAGCACTTCACTTTTGCAAAAATCCAGGCGCGTTATGCATTTAAGGCTTGAAGCTTTTCCCTCCTATCGGTCTGTTTTGTTTTTGAAAAGTGAGAGAAAAAGAAGGCGAGAAAGGTTTTATCTCCCACCTTTAGTTTTTCCAGGAAAAAGAAGGGAATCTTTCTGCCCATAATGGATTCTGAGGCCGCATCCGCAAGTGTTGTTCTCAAAGGTTTCTGGGTTAATGTTTTCGAAGAACTATGTTATTCTGCGTATTCTATCCCTCCAAAGAAGGAGTATCCAAAAATGAAGGCCAAGGCTAAAATGATAGCCTGGAATGCGTCTATCGTTCTGGATTCTTTGGAAAATATTTTTGAACCCAAGATCCATAAGTAGCCCAAGAACCTCAGAGAGGCTGCTTGCTTGAGGATGTTGCATCACAGAACTAACCCTCAATCTGTGGCGTTGAGTTTCTGGAATAGTGGTGCTCCCCAATCCTTAGTTCTCGCAGTCTCTTACTGCCCTAAGCTCGTAGCAGTTTGTACGAAGGTTTTTGATCCCACCTCATGCTCTGTTAGCGGCTCCCTCCTGAGATTGGTCATATCTTCAGAAGCCATTAGGGAGATGATGTGCTTCCCAATTTTCAAAGGAATAGAGGTTTTCTCAGAAAGCTCGATGGAGGAGTTTTGGAGCACCAGGAGAGACGCTTTGACTTTTTATCAAAGTACCCTCAATCGAAGTCTATCGGCTAGACTTCTGAAGTTCCCTTTGTCCTACAATGACCTAAAACAAGATGACCTCAAAGTTATCTCTTCTACCCTAGCATGGTTGTGTGGTCATGACAGCGACCGGGATATCACAGCTTCCATGATGGGTTTTCTCTTCAAATGTAGGAAGCAAAGAGAGCCTTTTCACTTTGACTTCTCTGTAACTATTGCTAGAGCCATCATTAAGCAATTATCTGAGTTCCAGCAGTTGCGGCACTTTACATTCTCTTTGGTATTGGTACACCTACTTTTGCACCAAAATGAATCTTTCTTCGTACAGTTCATGCGCTTGGCCACTTACGACTAGTCTGGAAATGTAATGTCGATGTCCTGCTAGACACCCCTATTGTTGGCCTCCTATGATTCCTATCAATTTTCACATCTGTTCATGGCTCCCGTACTCAAGGACTTTGGAGTGATCCCCAATGAGCCATTAGCTCGTTTCTCTCAAATTCAGATGAACTAGATGCAAAATGAGCGCCCTCCTTGCGATTGGTTTGTGGGCCCTGATTTTTCTTTCATCCGCGTGCATGGGTTCTTCGAAGAACCTTTCTGGTTGCCCATTTATGTAACTGATCAAACCCTAGCCCTTGAAATGGCAAGGTAGTTGGTGAGAATCAAAGGAGCCATCGAGCTGGAAAGCATGATACCTCTATCACCGAGGATAACAAGGCCATTGGCCCAATCACCCTAGTAAGAAGGAAAATAGCAGAAGAAATCTTGACATCCAAGATGGTGCAGCTTGGTTTTGTAGTGATTGATGACTCTTGGAGTTATGATCCCATTGGTTTCTTAAGAAAAAGAAAGAATGTTGTTAGGCACGAGCCTCTAAACTTATGGGCAAAGCGCATGAACCCCCGAGTTGACGACCCGAACCTGTATGTGGGCCCTAACAATTTTCCTATTTTAAAATTCCCCCATGGCTAAAGTGTTATTCTCCCTTGCAAAGGTTTAACCTCACGAAACCTATCCCTTAGGCTTTGTTGGAAAACATGAAGACTTTAGTTTGGTCTAGAAAGAAAAGGGAAGATTTTTGGGTTTATTGGCAGGAGGTAAATCAACCTAGAGCCAGCATCGAGAATGCACCCCTTGATGAGCGTTTTGAGCAGGAATGGTGTAGGGTAAATAAATATGATGATGAGACAGGTGACAGTTCCTCACGCAAGGACTCATCTCCTGAGGTTGCCACGCGGCAGGAGGTTGAGGTTATAAATATCAAAACGCAAGATCTGGAACCACAAATTCTCCTTCTTTTGGATAGCACAGCTCGCAGGCCTTGTTCGCAGGCTAGTAAGAGGCGGTCTGAGAAGTAGTCATTCAAGAGCCCTCCAAAAAAGAAACCATATCCTAGCATGTCAAGAGGAAACCCACCCTCTCAATTTTTAGCAACACCTTCAGATCTTTAGCAGCCGCCACCTTCCACTGTTCAGGTACATCCCTTTTTTCCCTCATCTCTGGCTCTGGATATTCTTTCGGCTGTCCCCATGGCCGCAATGCAGACCTCAGTCCCTACCGCTCTCACTCTAGCCTTGACGAGTACGTCGGTTGATCCCCAAGATGTGCTCCCACAGGCTTTTGTCCCTTTCCCAGCCATGACTTTCATATCCGTAGCATTTCCATCGCCAGCATCAGAAGCAACCCCCGTGTCGCGTAGGCTAGGTTTTGGAGAGTCCTCTCCTCAGGTTATGGGCACAACATCCTCAAGCCCTTTCCTGTTAGGGGCTTCCCCTTTTTCTTGTTATTTTCCCCATTGGCTCTGGCCCACCCCATCCAAACTACTTTCGTTGGGCCCATTTCATAATTCCCCTTTGTAGTCCCTCCTGGTGCAGCTTTTGCAGGTCAAGCTATCGATAATCCAGATGATTTCCAGCAGCAGGTCACTTATGATAGAACCGCTAGCCTAGGTAAGATGAGCAAGTGGAAGGAAAAAGAAGGCGCTCATCCAGCCCACCCTCATTTACAAACGCACTTCAGTGAGCAAAAGGATTGCCTATATTTTGCAAATCTTGTTCCCAAGGTTGACGAACAGAAATCTCAAATGAGACCAGATGATTATGCACTACAAGCCATTGACGTTAGTCTTTAAAGTGCCATGGCATCTGATAAGGTTGGAATGATGGAAGAGACTTCAAAAGTAGTATCCACAGATTTTATCAAGAAAAGCCATCGTTTGGAAAAGCTCCAAGCAGAGAATGTTAGTCTTTGAGATTCCCTTACTCAACAAAGGAAGGAAGACAAAGCACGGGGCTCAGAAATCAATCATCTTCAAATTCTGCTAGCTCAGGCTAATTCAGAGAAAGGGAAGTTGTAGTTGGCCTTTAACAATGTGAGATCTCAACTAAAAGGCCAAGAAGCGACAAGGAACGTGGCTCTAAAGGAATTGCAAGAGAGGGATACAGAAATACAATAATTAAAGGCTGCCTCTAGGGATGTTACTCAGGTCCAGATGCAGTTGCGCGAAGAAATCCTTCTCAAAGAGGATTATGCTTGTCAACTGAGTGAGGCCCAAGTATCACTATCTGAGGAGAAGATGAATTTCGAAGCAGAGCTAAAAGTGAGAGAGGCTAGTCTTGGACAATCTGGTGAGTGCAATTCAGAGTTGGAGACTCTTTTGCGACATGAGCAAGATCATACATCGTAGCTGCAACAAGATGTTCAGAGTGGGGAGGCAAAGATCCTTACTTTGGAGAATCAAGTGGCCTTTGAACAAAGCAAGTGCAACCGGCTCCAGTAGGAAATGGTTGTGAAGGATTATGAAATTTTGCGATTGTTGAACATTCCACCTCCATAGCAGATTTCTCCAGATTTTTCTACCTTGTTGACAGAGTTGTATGTTTCTCATTGGGAAAAGGTAAAGCAGTACTGCCCCTCCCTATAGCCTGTGTTAAGATTCCTTAGTGACGTACAATCCCTCTACACCGAGGCCAATGCCCTCATCAATAGTTCCATACTTGTCATCGGTCCTAAGTTCCCAGTAGCACAAAGTCTTATTCAATTGTTGTATTCCACTCAGGATGAGGAACTAAGGGAGAAAGGGATTGTTGACCGTCGACAATTGATTAAAAAAATGAATGTTTTCATAAATCGACACAGGATAATCATGCAGGCTTCAATGGCCCTGGCGCCTTTGCAATTTTCAGTTCTAGACATCAAGCAGTGTTTAGAGAGGTTCGTTTCACTGGGCCTGCCCTCTCCTTTTCCTATGAATGATACTGTGCTAGGGGTTGAGAAAATATTAAGCCAGGTTGAGTTTTTGCAACAAGATAGAGCTTTCCTGCAGTGCTTGGGGAATCCTATTTCGGTGATTGAGGTGGAGTATCTTTTACACCCTCTAGCCTAGCTCTCTGCTCTCCTGAAACAGGTCCAAGATGAGCCTGTCCCCTTACCTTTTGCTGAAGTAATTTTCCTAGATCAATATTTCCAAGATTTGGAGGCACAAGCTACGCTCTCTAAGGATGAATGGTTGCCTTTGCAACAGGCCTTCGATTTGCTCTGTCCCGTTTTGGCATGAAATCTGATCTGCGAGCCAGTAATTTTGGGCTCTCCTATTCCGCATGAAGAATTTCCCCTATTAGTCACCAAGAAATGTTCACATTAAAACCCCTTGGTCTAAGGTTTGCCTTTGGGTTCCCCTATTTGGTTTGCCTCTTTAGTTTGCCAACAGCGCAGGGCGCGCAGGACAATTGTCGACATGACGTTAGTCCCTCAGTCCATATTTGGCATCCAGTTTTTGGAGTAGCATGATAGTGATAAATGGAAAGGCGTGCTGACTGGTTTCCTTTTCAGGGCCCACCTTTTAGCGCAGTAAGCAAGCGGTTACCCGCATTTCTATAGTTTTTCTAGCAGCTTGTCTGCGGTTAGTGAAATCTTTTCGGTTCGTGGCAGTATGAAGACCGTTGCAGGGGAGAAGTGGAGTTCCAGGGGCCGTTTTGCTGGGTGTGATCTTCAAGGCGACACAATATGTTTTTTGTGTCCAGGGAGGTTATGCCTTTTTGGCATGTTTTGGGAGCTATTTTCTAGAGTCGGGTGCTTTATTTATGCCCGTTTTTTCCCTGTTGCTAGGGGTTCAAAACTTTTGAAAGAACAATTAAGTTTACTAAGTAGAGATTTTAGCCTTTAAAACTATTATTGTTTGTCTGAAGAGGGTTATTCAAATTGTGCTTGTGGCCTTTATGATACTTCTTTCAGTATGCTTTGATGGTCTTTTCTATGTTGTTCTATTAGAATTCCAATAACTTTGGGAATATATCTATCTAAGATTTTGTCAATTAAACTATGTTTCGCACTTGTTATCTGGTAAATGCATGATGATTATCTTCTTATGTCGCAAAGAAATTTAATTATATCTTGGTTATGTTCCTGATCTAGACTTGTAGATTGTTGAATGGGCTTATGAAAGTCAAATGTTTTTGGACTTTGTATGCTCATGCCTTTTAAAAGCTCTGCTATATTGCCTCAATAGCCTAGATTTATTGTTCTTAATGTTTCTTTCTTCCCCCTTTTCCCCCCAAACCCATAAGGAAGAGTCAGCTTCTCAATCTCGGAGGTTATTTAGTAGAACCTACGTAACAGGTCCCCCTTCACTAAATTTCCCATAAGGTTGTTCGTTTCCAAGGTAAAATATAGAGTCAACAATTATAACTAAATGATTTTAAAGAATGTGACTAAATTAGTTAAAGGTTGTAACTAAATGAGTTTAAAGAATGTGAGTAAATGAGTTAAAGATTGTAACTAAATGAGTTTAAAAAACATGACTAAATGAGTTAACAAATGCAACTAAATGAATATTTTTGTTGAAATTATGCTATAATATATTTTTTTATCCCTCGACCCAGTTAACTTATAAGAAATGTTAGTTGTATGAGAGAAAATTGATGAAAGATTATGAAATGATACAATGAAAGAAAATGATTCAAAAGAGAGAAATATGATGAAAGATGATGAAATGAAAGAATCAACAAAACTAGTTTTAAGCAAATGAGGTGAAATGAGAATGATTGATGCACGAACTTGTGCTTTATTCATAGTGCAATATATTCATCACTAAGCTTTATTATGTAACAATGGAGCTTTGCACACCAGGGTATAAGGGACCAAGATGTAAAGATATCTCATTGCAAAAACAGACACGTAGAAAATGAGTGAACCCTTCGTTCTGGGAATAATGCCAAGGGGTTGAGGTATGTGGGGTAGTCACAAGCATAGCTATCCTTCATGAGATACTCATTGAATGAATGTACCAATCACAAACACCCACTGGAAATATTGACCCAAAAATTCATTGGTCCACACCACAAATAGAAAACAAAGAAAAGGATCATGCCCATCATGGCTCCTCTAGTCACTTGTGGACATCCTTGAGCAACATAGAAACATGACCTATCGCCAAATGATAAAAGATAAAGACTAACTAGAAAAAAATTCAGCAGCCATATTGATCTGTGCCTTTGCTTTGATTGTTTGATGTGATGGTTGATAATGTCTGATCTCAGAAAATGTGGACCCCGTTTAAGACTGACCTACCAAATGTCGAGTGTATCTTCTTCTATTTAAGACAAGATAATGATCACTTCATATAGATATTTGATATGATTGATTAGATAGCTTGATCAATTTGATTGCAGATGTTGATTAGATAGTTGTATCCTTTGTTAACTTCATGCGAAGCATTTTTTGGGTATTTGCTAGGGTGTTTGATTCTTGCAAATTTTTTTATTCTTTTTCAATTTCTAGTTCTTTTCCATGAGCTTTTTCGATGTTTTTTGTGCTTTTTTCAGGATCGTATTTGAATGTTTTTGTATTGATTTCTTCAGGATTATATTTGAATGTTTTTTATTTTTGTGTTTTCTCAATGTTTTTTGGATTTTCTATTTTCTCAATGTTTTTGGATTTTGTGTTTTCTCAATCTTTTTGGATTTTTGTGTTTTCTCAATGTTTTTGGATTTTTCCAGGATCATATTCGAACGTTTTTGGTAGATTTTTCAGGACTTTTTATGCTTTTTAGGGTTTTTAAGGACTTTTTTATGCTTTTGGGGGATTTTTCAGAACTTTTTATGCTTTTTAGGGTTTTTTTCAGAACTTTTTAGGGTTTTTAGGGTTTTTTTCACAACTTTTTATGCTTTTTAGTGGTTTTTCAAGACTTTTTTTGCTTTTTAGTTTCACATGTAAAATTCAACTTATTCAAATATCAATTAGAAATCAAAGGGAAATCATGAATCCCTATCTAATCAAAGAATTCTAACAAACTAACAATGAAATAACACAATCAAGCAAATAGGAATTAAAATAATTCAAGTCAAACTCCCTATTCCAAGATTGCATATAGCTTTCATTGCTCTTCTCTTCTCTGTGGTATGATGGCTCTCAGATATTGCGCTGGTAACCTACAAGTGACACAAAGATTCGAAGTTCGTGATTGTTGAAAATGGAGATTGAATGCTCAATTTATAGATTTTGGATGAGATTGATTGAAAGGTGGAACAAATTGATCAAGAGGTGGAACTCGGGTGAGCTCACATGAAAATTGATAGTTGAGTTATTGACTTGGAGTTGAAACAAAATAGATTGAACAGATTAATTGAGTCAACTGATTGAGAAAAAGCTAACTGAGGGAAGAAAAAAGAATGATTGGAGGAAATAAAGAAATGACAAAGAAAGCTTAATTTAGAAAAAGCTAACTGGAAGATGGAAATAGAAATTGAAGAGAAAAATGATTTAATTAATTAATTGATTGAATTAATTAATTTAGCATGTGCTTGCACTTTGACTTAGATTTTCAATTTAATCTTTGCAGGCGATTTAATTCAAATAATTGAATTTAATTCAATTTAGTATTTGAATATATTTAGAACTTGACTTTGATTTTCAATTTGGTTTTTGAAATCATGCACATGTAATTGAATTAGAAGAAATTAGAAGAAATAATTAAATGAAATTAGAATTTGGGGATTTGGAAATGGAAGAATTAATTAGTTAATTAAATAATTTAAAGAAACTATTTAATTATGTAGAAATGGAACTTAATTAAATAATAAAGATTATTTAATTTAAAGGATAAATTCACAATTAATTAAATATTAAATATTTAATTAATATTTAGAAAAGGGTTGAATGATTAGATGATTAGAGATAGAAATTGAGAATTAATCTATTTAAATAATAAAAATTATTTAAATTGGGGAATTAATCACAATTAATTAAATAATAAATATTTAATTAATATTAGAAAATAATTAAAATGATTAAATGATGACAGAAATAAGAAATAGAATAATTAGTAAGATTATGAGGAAAAGTGGAATAGAAGAATATGATTAATTAACTTAATTAAATAATTAAATAATTATTTAATCAATTAGAGGAATAATTAGTACATGATCAATGAGACATTTTTAGGTGTCTACATTTGCCCCTCTTTGAGACAATGTCGGAACGACTTTGTTTCAAAGAAAATGAAAAATTCTGCCCCAGTATGCCTTGGTATTGTTGTATAATGTAAATATGCCCCCTCGGAAAAGGTGGTTGGAAATTTCAAAAATTGAGACCATGTTTTCAATAATAGTGTAATGAGCAAGCATGTGAAATTTCGTGCGATTTTGAGATTGTTTGAGTAGGCTACAAGGTGTTTGAAGCTAGCGGGGACCACAGGCGTCGAGGTGTCAAAAAACCCTAATTTTGAGCTATAAATAAAGATGTTTAGGTTTTCATTTGTACTCTGGTAATTCCTTGGTTTTCTCTGCAATTTGTGTTCTTTTTTCTGAGTATTTGATCATCATGGCTGGTTATAGAGCTCGATTGCATCTGTCTGATCGAGCAAGTTCATATCAGAGACCTCCTGGGACTGACGACATGGTATTTTTCCAAAATTTTCTTTATTTTTTGCCTGTTTTTTGCTATTTTTCAAAAAAATTCCAGTGATCAATTTTTGCATTGTATTATGCAATCGCTTGTCGATTTTTACGCATACACGCTAAGTGTTACACAAATGCTCTAAATGCTACACATTCACCTTAAGTGTTATGCATTAGCATTAAACATCACGCATGCACTCATTTCTTTACGCATTAGCTTTAAATGTCACGCAAGAGTCATAATTGTACTGCATTTGTCATAACTATCACGCATTCATTGTATGTGTAATTTTTGTCATGCGTGTTAAAATTTTTTTTTTTTTTTCGGGATCCGATATCTAATATTTTTAATATTTCTTCACTACAGGAGAACATTGGAGTGTTATACTACTGACAGAGTAGACCTAGTGGACTTGATCTTCGTGCTGATTTACTTGATGAGGAGATTGAGCATATCCGACAACTTGGTCTATATCATACTTTACACTTGCCTGAGGTTATAGCCAACAGGGCCATGATTACAGCTTTGATAGAGTCAAGGCACTTTGAGACTTGTTCATTTCATCTTCCAACTAGTGAGGCATCCATCACATTAGAGGATGTATGGCATATACTGTGTATTCCTATTCATGGTGAGAGAGTTGTATATGACCATGATTATGGCATTGCTCGACTATGTGCACTTTTCAAGTGTGAGATTCAGGACTTATAGATCAATGGTCGTTATGACATCCGTTGGGCCCGATTAGACTATGACGATATGACTATTGTATTATACGGTGTTGTCAGTGGTTTACTGATACCTAACAGATGAGGTCATGGGTTTCCAATTGGATGGGGTAGAGTGCTCCATGATATGATTGTTCATCATTGACTGTATGCTTGGGGTCCTTGTCTTCTAGCCATGTTATACTATCAGATGCATGGTATTGTGTATTTTAGATACCATTCTATTAGTTGTGGTGTGACACTTCTCCAGACATGGGCATGGGAGCATATTTCTATTTTGAGGTCTATTATTCATGTTGATTTGCATCCTGGTGAGTTGTATGCTTATAGGTACACAACAAGTATCAGACACAGGGGCTCGGGTAACACCTTGTACTGGAGACATCAGTTTGACATATTGTAGCATTTTATTTGGATATCATACTTAGATTGCCCTGGTTGGGAGGATGATGTAGTGCACTTACCTTTCTACCGATAGCAGAGATATCTGATCGGTAGGACCTTTGAGACCCAGTGGATTATTGAGATGTATCTTCCAGGGTGTGTTCTGAGATAGTTTGGAGAGGTACAGGTGACACCTATGGTTACTGCTTACTTTTCTCATGTATCTCGTGAGGTTTCTAATTGGGGTTTGTGTATACAACCTCATGTTAATTCTGCTAATTTTGATGCTCTACAACCATTACTCTGGGGTTGGGGTAGAGGTGCAGTGGATCCAGGGATGACGAGGGAGTATGATGCGTGGTTTACTAGGCATAGGCCGGTGCCATTGACTGATCATGTTGTTCTGATTACAACATAGTAGATTCGACATCCTAGACAGCGGTTGAGGATAGATGCAGGGGAGAGAGTTGGAGGAGGAGGAGAGGGTGGAGCTAAGAGAGGAGGTGGTGGAGATGAGGGATGAGATGAGGGAGATGAGGATGTAGACATTGGTGGAAACACCGAGTCTATTGGCAGTGAGGATAGCAATGATTCTTCTGAGTCATCAAGCAGTGAGAGTGGAGATGATGATGAGGATATGCCAGAGCTGGAGGATATGCCTACTGTAGAGGGTGGGAGAGGATAGGTTGGTGAGGAGGATGAGCTACAGACTCTTAGAGTGCGGATCCAGAGTTTGGAGGATGAGGTCGCTTGATGAGATATCGATCGGGAGACCTAACATGTAGATTATGGTGCCCTTGATGCTGAGAGAGATCATCTCCAGAGGGAGAGAGATGAGGCAGTGCAGAGATGTCAGATCACCATGGATGCCTTTGATCAGCTTTTTAGAGAAGGTACAGATGTGTACGACCAAGCAGATAGGTATTTCACTGCTACGCATGAGGCTATTTATTATAGACAGGCATATGAGAGAGCCATCCCTGAGGGTCAGAGCGAGCCTAGTTTCAATGCATTTATGGGGAGGAGATCGAGTAGATCTAATTCACAATAGACTAGCAATGGTGGCGTTATGGGACCACCTCGACATCCTAGGGCAGGATCCACTTGTTAACAAAGGCAATGTTGGTTGAGACATTTTGTGATCATGTTATCTGAGCCTTTGGGCTTATTTATTGTATTCACACACATTATCATTTTTGAGTCGTATATATATGATATGCGGGTTTTGGCAGTGATCTATTTGTGTTTTATTTTCTATGTATGCTTATATGATGTTGTGAGTTTTATGATGCATATCTACTTGATTCTATATGATTCTAAAATGCAATGGTAGTACATGTATGTATTAATGATGCTAGTGAATGCAATGAACTCTATTATGAATGTTATGAAATCTATAATGAATGCAATAGAATCTATTATGAATGCAATGGAATCTATAATGAATGTTTTTGTATGATAATTGTTGAACCAATTTTAACTCAGATACACCGTGAAGAAATGTTAGTTAGATGATAGAAAAAAATTGATGATAGAAAGAATGTTAGAAAGAATGTGATTTAGAAAGAAGATGAGAAATCAATAAACTATCAATAAGCAAATGAGATTAGAATGAAATTGAAAGAATCACGAACCTGTGTCACATATTTTATTGCATCAATATATATTCATCACTGAGCCTTATTATTGAATAATGAAGCTTAGCACATCAGGGTATAAGGAACCCATATGCAAAGATATCTCATTGTAGAAACAAACACGTAGCAGACAAGGAGTGAACCCTCTATTCTGGGAATTACGCTAGGGGTCGAGGTATGTGTGGCATTCAATAGCTGGAAGCTCCTATCACAGACACCCACTAGAGCAATTTCACTAGAATTTCATCAGTTCACACCACAAACAACAAACAAAGAAAAAGATAATGCCCACCATAGCTCCTCTAGTCACTTGTGGACATCCTTGAGTAGCATAGGAACACTATCTGTTGCCAAATGATAAAAGATAAAGACTGGCCCAGACAAAATTTAGCAGCTATACTGACCTCGTGCCTTCGTTCTTAGTTACTTGATGTGATGGTTGATAATGTCTGATCTTAGAAAGTTGCAGACCTCGTTTAAGACTGACCTGTCTGATTTCCAATGTATCCTCTTCTATTTAAGACAAGATAATGATTACTCTGATATGGATATGATACGATTGATAAGATAGTTTGATCAGTTGATTGCAGATGTTTAACTGGATAGTTGTATCCTTTGTTAATTTTGTGCGAAGTGTTTGTTGGATATCTGCTAGGGTATTTGTTTCTCACAAGACATTTTATTGCAAGTTTTTGATTGATTGATTTTCGATTTTAGTTCTTTTCCAAGAGCTTTTTCGATGTTTTTGGATTATGTAGATCGATATTTGAATGTTTTTGATTGATTTTTTCAAGACATTTTCCAGATGTTTTTGGTTGATTTTTTCGGGACGTTATATGGATGTTTTTGGGATTTTATGGTTTTTAATGTTTTTGAATTTTGAGTTTTTCATTGTTTTTGAATATTTTCGAAGGACGTTACATGATTTTTTAGGATTTTTTCAGAACTTTATATGATTTTTTGGATTTTTTCAGGACTTTATACGATTTTTTGGATTTTTTCAATTATACCCCCAGTGTGCAGACCTGTATGACATGATGGTCTGCAGAATGCATGTGGAGACAAATTAATTTTTGGTATGACCTATTTTAATGCAATATGCATGATGAAGATGCATTTCCTATTCGAACAAGGTTGACTATGTTTGTTTGGCATTTCGTAATACACCCATTGAAATGGAGGTGCAAAACATTTCATAGATAAGCGGCCAATCGATCCCTAAGGTCCCTTGGAACATACAAATTAACACACTTATTGACTAGGATTTACAAATGGAGACGCGGAAATTTTCCCCACTGGTTCTTGAAACTTTGATCTTCGTTTGCCCATGTGTGTGCAAATGAGTTAATTCATGCTCTTGTGTTCACTAAAGATCCTTAGCATCCTATATGACTAGCTACATGGATTATTCTAACTTCAAGAGCATCTCGAATAGAGCCTCGCTGCCAGCAAGCCTTGAGAGCTCCGACGAGGTTATAAACTGTAATGTCTCAAATATATCTCCATTACTAGTAGGCGTTCATAGCCCTGATGGAGTTACTTGCATGTTCCCATAGTCAAGCTTTTTATCGCACTTTGTATACATGATATTTCAATTATATATCATTGCTCTTTTGCCTTGAGATGAATATTTGGCATAGCTCTTTTTCATTTTATTTTCTTGCCTTGACTTGTAAGTAATGAAACCTACTTGGGTGTGACAATTACAGTGGCACTGAAGTAGAATTTTAGATTTTTCACTAGTCATATGATCAACTAGGTGTCTCGAGTAAATTAGAGATTTATTGTGTTTGAGATATAGTAAATGATAGATTTTAGGTTAACAAGTCTCAAATAGTGAAATCACTGCCCAACCATAAGTAAAGCATCATCACATGGTAATGTTGAAAATGAATGACCTTAGGATCTCAAAGACTTCATGTCTAAATATCTAAGAAAGGAGATGACCCTTGTTTATCTTGAATGCAAACAAATGATAAATGTGGACAATTGCCTTGTTTTACTGATGCTGCTATATGAAAATGCAGAATCTTTGAGAATGTGATGCATTTGAAAACTATATGTAATGCAGTGTTTTGAATAATATGATGTGCAATGCGGAAAATAAAACCTAAACTACACAACCCTTAGGTATAATATCGTTTAAGATGCATGTTGTTCATAGGGTCAGAGAGTGGATCTCCCTCCATGGTAGCCAAATTATATGCTCCATTGCCTATAACCCTTGTTATGATGAAAGGACCTAGCCAGTTAGGTTTGAATTTCCCTGGCTTTTCTCATTTTGCTAGGTTCCTTTGATTCTCTTTAAGGACTAGATCTCCCACTTGAAAAGTTCGTGAGTGGACTCTTTTATTATAACTCTATCTCAGTCCGTTTTGATATCCTTGTAAATGATTGAACGTTGTTTGTCTTTTTTCATCAAGGGTTTATAGTTCTTGTAACCTTGCTACCCTATAGTCCTCCTCTGATATGATGTTCTGTAAGGAAACTCTTAGAGATGGTATTTCTATTTCAATGGGGAGTATTGCTTATGTACCATAGACCAAGGAATATGGTGTTGCTCTTGTAGGCATGCGTACTCCTATTCTATAAGCCCAAAGAGCGGGATTTAACTGGAGATGCTAGTCTCGTCCTGTGTCAGTGACAATTTTCTTAAGAATTTTTAATATTGTTTTATTTGTAGCCTTTGCTTGCCCATTTCTTTGTAGATAATATGGTGTGGCAAATCTCTATTGTATATGAAACTTGTCACACAATTCCTTCACTTCCTAGTTTTTAAATGGAAGTCCATTATCTATCATGAAGCACATTGGAACCCCATATCTGCATATAATGTAGTTGAGCATGAATTTTGATATCTATTTTCTAGTGGTGTATGTAAGAGGAATTGCCTCAACCCATTTGGTAAAGTACCCAATGGCTGTCAAGATGAACTTGTGCTCATTGGAAGAAGTAGGGTTGATTTTACCCACTAGATATAATCCCCATTGTGAAAATGGCCATTGTGATGTAATGGGTTGAAGATCTTGTGCTGGTGCATGAATGAGGTCTCCATGCATTTGGCATTGTTTACACTTCTGTATATGCTTGTAAGAGTCCTTTTCCATAGTTGGCCAGTAATAATCTGTTCTCAAGAATTTCTTTAACAATGGTGGACCACTTTGGTGAGCCCCATAGATTCCATCATGTACTTCCTTTAAAGCAAGGTGTGCTTCATTCTCATCCAGACAGTAGAGAAGAGTTCCATCGAAACCCTTTCTATACAAAGTATCAGCTATAATGGTGTACCTAGATGCCTGACGAATAAAGGTCTTCTTTTGATTTCTGGATAGATCTAGCGACATGTATTGAGTGTGTAAATATGTATATATTTCATTGTACCAAGGTGATTCTGGACCCACAATTGTACATACATGTTCTATTGAAGAAGTCTCATAAGCCGATAGCATCAACTGTTCTATGATAAACTCAGACTAAGTTTCATTAGTAGGCATATTAGTTAGAGATCCTATGGTAGCCATTGCGTCTGTTGCCTTGTTTTGTATCCTTGGGATCTGTTCAAAGGTAATTTTGTTGAAGTGCTCTTTGTAATCTTCCACTAGCTTCTTATAAGGTATGAGTTTGTCATCCTTCATGTTGTAATCATCATTGACCTGGTTTACAATCAATTGTGAATCACCATAGACCTATAATTCTTGTATTCTCCATTGTATAGTCATACGAAGTCATATGAGAAGAGCTTCATATTCAGCTATATTGTTTGTGCATGGAAAATTTATCCTAAATGATTTAGGTATAGCATCCCCTTGAGGAGTAATGAAGAGAATCCATGTTCCCAATCCATGACTTGTATATGACCCATCAAAGTATAATTTCCACATTAGGGATGTTGTCAATGTAAACACTGATTTGTCTAGAAAGTCTATGAGTAATGGATGACTGCCTTGTAAAGGAGCCTCTGCTAACTGATCTGCTATAATTTGTCCTTTAATGACCTTTCTATCTATGTAATCTATGTCAAACTCACTCAAGATCATGACCCACTTAGTCAATTGCCCGATCAATGTTGCTCTGCTCAATAGGTACTTGAGTGGATTAAAGCATGCAATGAGTTGTACCTTATGAGATAGCATGTAATGTCTAAGCTTTGGGATGAAAATATTACTGCTAAGCATGCTTTCTCTATAGGGGTATAATTAAGCTTATATCCAATTAGTGTCCTACTTATATAATAAATGGCTCTTTCTTTTCCTTTGTCATCATGATGTGCCAACAGAGCTCCTAGAGCTGAATTTGTTGCCGATATGTATAACAATAGAGGTTTTCCTAGAGTGGGTGATACTAACACTGGTGTGTTTACAAGATAATATTTCAAAGCTTGGAAAGATTCCTGGCACTGTTCTGTCCATTTAAAAGTAACTTCTTTCCTGAGTAAATGCTGGAATGGGTGACACTTATCTACCAATTGTGCTATGAATCTCCTTATGGATTGTAGTCTCCCTTGTAACCCTCTGAGTTGTTTAAGTGTTGACGGAGGTGGCATATCAATGATTGCCTTGACCTTGGCAGGGTCTACTTCAATTCCTTTGTTTGATACTATGAACCCTAACAATTTACCTTCTTTTACACTGAACACACACTTTTTTGGGTTTAATCTGACATTATACTGCTCTAATTGATCAAATATCTATGCAAGGACCATGAGGTGACCTTCTCTTGTTTGTGATTTAGCCAATATTTCATCCAAGTAATCTTCTATTATGTTGTGGATCATGTCATGAAACAATGTTTTCATAGCTCTTTGGTATGTTGCTCCGGTGTTTTTGAGACCAAATGGCATCACATTCCAGCAATATGTTCCCCATGGGCATGTAAAGGTCATTTTATGTTGATCTTCTTGTGCAATTTTAATCTGGTTGTATCATAAGAAACTATCCATTAAGGATAGTATTTATTTTCCAGCTATTAGGTCAACTATCATATCAATATTGGGTAGTGGGAAGTCATCCTTAGGACAAGCTTTATTTAGATCTTGTAAATCTATACAGATTCTTATTCCTCTTGTGGGCTTAGTCACATGTACCAGGTTGGATATCCATTCTGAGTAATCAATAGGTCTTATGAAACCTACATCCCACAACTTTTCCAGTTCTATTTTAACCAGTAATGCAATTCTTGGATGCATTTTTCTCAATTTTTGCTTGTAAGGTTTAACTCTTGGTATTAGAGTAAATGATGTAACACTAACTCAGAGTCTAAGCCTGGCATTTCTACATAGGACCAAGCAAAGTTGATAGGTCGTTGCTTGAAAAAATGAATGAATCTATCTTTTTCTTCTTTGCTTAGTGATTTTGCCAAATGAATGTTATGTACAACCTCCCCTTCTGTTATGTTCACTTCTTCTATTTCTTCTATAAGCAATGCTGAACTTTCTCTTTCCATAGGAAGATTACCCAAGTCACTCTTGTCATTATGAGTAGTTTTATCCTTATCTTCTGTTGCAGAAGCACTTTCTTCTCCAAAGTATGTTGTTCTATCCAGGTCTACAACAAACACTACTTTGTGATCTCCTTGTGGAAATCCATCTATAACTCCGAGAAATACTGAAATTGCATCGTCATTCTCAAACCAATCCAGTGTTGGTTTTCCTTCTTGCCCCCAATCAATCAAGTGTGAATGTACTAGGGGTAAATCATTACTCTCTTCTTTAGTAGACTCTAATAACATGAAGACTTTATTGTTTGAATGACTTTGTGTATTTTCATCCTCTATAAGCTTTATTTGATACCTTAACATTACACTTTCTGGTGGGCTAGAATCATGGAGTGATAAGAACTCGTAGTCATGAGAGTCTGTCTCATTTTCAATATATGTTTCATCATGTGAGCTATCATCACTTATTTCTTCTTGTTCCTACCTCTAATTCTGGTGTAGATTGACTGGTCTTCTATGTACATTAGTTACCCTTCTTAAGCTTGGTATAAGCCTTTGCAATATTTCTTCATTTGATTTGTTTGGTTGAGCCTGACTCGTTTCTCATGGTAGAAGTAGTGACAATAACCATGGATGAGATTCAGGTGGTGGTGATAAACCTACATCTTTTGCTACATTAGCCTGGACTATTGTGTCAATAACTGCATCATTTTGTAACTCAGTGCTAGGTTCTTGTAGGAGTTGTCTCATGTCTTCTCCATCTGATTCTGCACTAGGTGATGTGGGTACCTGATTACTTGTTTGAGATGAAGATGGAAGCACTTGCATGGATAAATCCCTTTGTGGTATGTAGTCTGATGGTTTGCTTGGTTTATTTAATATATCAAGGGTATGTTGTCTTTCTTCTATGATATGTTGTACATGCTTCTATCCCAATCCTTTATTCCCCGGATTATCATTAGGAACAATAGGCTCTAGCCTTCCTTGTTTCTGTAACCCTAGGCTTGTGGTACCATCATATCCATGTCTCTGAATAATTTTGAATCCATTTCCATACTGATTTGTGGGTATTCTAGGTATTTTCATATGATCTTCTTCTCTATATATCCAGTGGTTAACATCTTCATTCAAGGATTCTTCTTGCAAGTCACCCCATCTAATAAAAGAGCATGAGTCTGTGTATCTAACAATTTATTTTCCTTTGACTTGATTTTGCATTATATTGTGAGGTTTCCCAAAGGACATAGGAGAAAGAGACAATTGTTTCCCACTTAAAGTATTTGCAATTGAATACTCTCCACAACCCATATCTTTTATTTGTAAGGAGGATGTTGTAGGCATATCCTTTTTTGTTTCTGTGATTTTTAATGTCTCCAGTTGTGTAGTGAGAGGTGATGCCTGATTGATAGGTACCTGATTACCCACACTTTATTTCAAGTAATTGCAATGTTGGAAGAGATTTGGATCACCCCTTATGGTGATTTCAATACCATTGTATGGGAATTGGACACACTGATGGAATGTGGATGGTACTGCTTGCATGGTGTGGATCCACAGGCAACCCAATAACATGTTATATCCCAGTTCTCTGTCCAAGACTTGAAAAGTGGCCTCTATTGTTATAGGTCCCACTTGTACTGGTAATGTTACAATTCCTTTTGATGAATGTTCTTCATCATCGTATGCCTTGATATCTATCCTCTTGGAAGAATCAATGTGATGTTCAGAATATCCTAGTGCTTTGACCAGCTTTAAAGTACAAATGTTGAGACCAGCTCCCCTGTCTATGAGTACTCTTCTAATTCTTCTCTTATGGATGTAAGCTTCTAGATGAAGTGGGTCGTTATGAAGTAGTCTATCACTAGGACTATCCCATTCTATGAATGTGCCTTGTGTCAAATGCCCTACCATAGTCTAGAAGGAATTTTCATCTATATCTATGTCCACTACTGAATCTTGAAGTGCTTTATCTAGTATAGCTCTGTGAGTGGGTGAAATACGCAATAGTTCAAATAATGATATATGTGCTAAAGTTTTCTTAAGTTGTTCAACAACATTGTAAGTCCCTACTGCTAGTGAATGATTTGGTGGTATCCCCTGTAAAGTTACCTTTGATTTGCGAGTAACCATTGCACAGTCTCTGTCTCTGGGAGTAATCATGATAGTAGTGACTGTATCATTTGACTTGCAAGATTTGTTGGTATCATAAGTTGTTTTATCAAGATTTATGTTAAATCCCTCTTCATAGTCTTTATGTGTATATTTGACATCCATGATGTGTTCTATGAGTTCATCTTCAAACCAACCTGAGTGAGATGGTTGATCATGCCCCCAGTCTCTGAGACAAAGATTTCTATCATCATCATACTTTGGTGCCTCTGATATCATGGAAATTTGGTTATCATCTATGTGAGTGTCTTGATATTTCTCATCTTGATTAAGTGTTTCTTGTGAATCGTTGCTTTCTATATCTCTTGAGCTAATGGCATGAATAGTGTAATTGTATGAGACTTTTGTGTAGTTGGTTGTATTGTCTTGGGTACCTGATGTGGTAGCTTTCCCTTTGTCATGTTTAACAAAAGGGTCCTTAAAAATTGTATGGTTTATGTTTGTTGAGGTTTTATCGGTATCGATTGTGATGTCCCCTTGGTCTATCATATCTTGGACCAAGTTTTTCAATTTGTAGCAACTTGTTGTTTTATGACCTTTAGTCTGATGATAATCACAGAAATCATTATCATTCCACCATGTGGGTTTGAAAGGACCTGGTTCATACACTCTTACTTCAGGTAAAGAGATCATGTTTGTTTGTATTAACTTTTTGAGTGCTGACTCAATAGGTTCTCCTAGAGGTGTGTAATTTCTCCTTGGAGCATTTACTCTGGGGTATCGTGTCTTCATGTTTTCTGTAGCATTTATGTTTGTGGAGGTCATGTTATTCCCTATATGTGGATTAGATGACTGACCCATTCCCAAAGATAAAACGGGTTGAGTTTTGTTTACTGTTATGGCGTCTACAATACCATCATTGGTCACATTTTTGTTTTTCGACCAAAACTTAGATTTGTCATTGTTGTTGGTGTTGCCATACTTAATAAGACCTTGTTCTACTAGTCCCTTCTCACATTTGAGATCTTTTTCCATGATTTGTTTGAATGTGGTTAAACATTGCATTTGTATTGGATATTTAATCTTGCGAATCAAGTTTTCTGTGAACATATCCACTTGCTCTGTTTCTGGGATAACTTTCTTGCACCTCCTATAGAGAGCCCTCCATCATTGTATGAAGGATGCAAATTTTTCATTCTCATATTGTTTAGCGGCACACAAGTCCATCAAAGTAACTGGGGTATCAATTTTATGTGAGAAGTTTGCAATAAATTGTTCAGCTAATTCTCCCCATGATGTGATGGTTGGTGGTAAATGTGAAAACCACTCTAAAGCCGGACCTCCTAGACTTTTTGGAAATAGTCTCATTAAATAAGTATCTTCTAAGGCAACCTCTATACATGTCGTAAACAATTCTCTGATATGATCTCTAGGATCACCCTTCCCTCAATATCTATCAAATTTGGGCATTTCAAAATGTTGTGGGAAAGGCGACATGTATAGTGTGTGATCAAATGGATAAGGACATAAGTCTTGCATTATGTAGCTCTTTTTATCATTACCAATCTGCATGGTTGTCATTTGTTGTTGAAATTTTTGCATTTTTGGTGTCAGAATATCTATTTGAGGCATAGGTAAACCTTATGTTTGTGTATGTCCCACAAAAGGATTTGTGGTTACATAACTAGGAGGTTGTTGGAAGGTACCAAGATTATAACTTTGTGTGTTGTGGTTACATAACTAGGAGGTTGTTGGAAGGTACCAAGATTATAACTTTGTGTGTTGTGCATTCCACTAGGTACTGTGAAATAGGTGATATGTGAACCCATGTTTGGTTGAGTTGTACTTGTTGTATTGGTAGGACCTAGATTTGTATTTTGGTGAATATATATTGATCCCATAGAATAGGAAACTGGAGGTTGGGTTGCACTTGTTGCTTGTGTTTGAATAGGCGATGAGACACTTGATATTACCAGTATTCTTTGTGATGGTACACTAGCATTGATTGCCGAGGATGACACACTTGTTTGAAAGTTTGCATTTGTGTTGACATTTGTTTGGATAGGTATGTTTTGAGGAAAACTGGAGGTCATTGCTTGTATTTGTGTCCTAGGTGGTGTTTGACTATTATCTTGATCTAAAGTTTTTCCTGGTGGTAAAATCTTTGTGACATCAAAATCTTCAAGTAGTTTCCCCATTTTGTATCAACAATGAGAGATATTTGTCCCTATCACTATGTATAAGTGCATCTAGGATCATAAGGACGTGCGGATCTTGTTGAACCGACTCAATTTCTTCTTTTTTTAGATGTTTTTGTAATTCGTTTAGGGTAGACATTGTCTGAGTACCTGAGTGTTGACCTATTGACATGTCCATATTCCAAGTGGGGTTTACAGACTGTGTGTTGTTTGGGTCCATTATGCCTTTCGTTTTTTGTGACCTTGTGATGGGAATCTAAGACTACTATATGAGGGTGGTTCTATGCAAGACGATGACTAACTCTAGACTGTAGACATAAATATGAGGTATGCATGACTAGACTAGACTCTCTATTGAGGAATTTCATGTGAGACCTGTTGAGTTTTTCTAGATTTCTCTAATGCAAGTTTTTCCATATGTTGCCTAAGTTGTTCTGTCTCAATCTCTCTATCAATTCTATGGTAAATCTTAGACTCAATATTAATCTCATGTATGACTCCTATATATTGAGGTGTGCTTCTTCTTAAGTCCCAAGCTAAGTTAGCTAGACCATCAATGATTTCTCATTGACCATCGTTTGGTACTAGATTAGGTTGCTCGAAAGGGAGAAAAGCATCACCTAGGAGACCCATGATGACACATGTTATGAATCCTTAACTAATTATGGACTTAGACGTATATGAGGTCTAGATGAAGATGTATATGATAATGTGGACTCAAAAGTAGGACTATGCAACAACTATGGATGATAATGAAGATGTGAATGAGGACTACATGAAGACTTTAGGATGATAATGAGGACATAAGTGGGACTTTACAAAAGACTTAGGATGATAATGAGGATGTAAGTGGTTCTTTGCAAAAGACTTAGGACGATAATAAGGATGTAAGTTGGACTATGCAAAAGACTTCCTAGGGTCACAAGTATGTAAGGACTTTTTTGGTTTCAAAATGGACTTTGTTTTCTGTAACTTCGTGTATATGACAAGTTGTTGTGTATTTTTCCAAATCTGAGAACAATTGCTTGGAGGTATGTATAGCTGACTGACTCAAGTTTCATACTATCTCATAAAATTTGGAGATACGTAGGATAGGGCCTGAAATAGCCCAAAGGACTGACTCAATACTAGTCTAGCACATCGATACATCAAAAATCATGGAATAAAATATTAGGCTGGAAAGTGGACACCATTCAGTGAGGCCCTTACGAAATACTGAGACAAAACGAACAGATAGAGAGTCTGGCAGCATTGGCTCCACTCCACAGCACACACTTCTCGGGCATGCCAGTCTCTCTTACCCCGAAGATCCGAAGATCTTATAGCCGAGGGATTTATGTATCATAGTGTAAGGTACATGAAGGGTATCTATGGGGTACGATCCACACTCCTGGAACCACTTAATGTAGGATTTTTGGCAACTCAATTGGTTCATAGTATTAGGTTTCGAGGGATCTCAATCCAATGATAGATTCTCAAAGCAAGCCACTTAAGACTTTAATTGAGCTTATCGATGCAGGGAAGGCCCCCACATATGTTGAACTCACTCAGCACTCTAGCCACCTTACCAGTATATTTATATAGTGGCTCAAAAAACCCGCTCGAGAGTACGCTGGGAGAGATGATAACCCCAATGCATCCCAATTCGAAGTACCTTTGTGGGGTGATGAAATCCCCAGTCAAAGATACCCCTCACTACATAGAATAAAAAAAACTGGATTTCATTGTCACCTCCTTCCTTTCTCCCAAGACCCCGAAGGCGGGTGGAAGGTCAGTTATTGCAACAGTAGGTCCACCCCAAACACGATAAAAATTCTTTATCTTAAGAAAAAGAAAAATGATTTAATCTAATGTAGCTTGATTCATGTTTGTTTTATAGCCCAAATTTAGGTGTTGAATATGCATGTGCATGTCCATTTTAAACACCAAATCGAAATATGAAAGCATACATGTCAATTTTAACCATTTGTTGATTTTAAGCACCAAAAGACAACGTGTGAGATACATGCATGTCAATTTTAGCCCATGTTTATTTTAAGCACCAAACAACGAAGTGTGAGATTATCCATGCATGTCCATTTTAACTGTTGTTGATTTTAAGCACCAAAAGACAATGTGTGAGATACTTGCATGTCAATTTTAGCCCATGTTTATTTTAAGGACCAAACAACAAAGTGTAAGATTATCCATGAATGTCCATTTTAACTATTGTTTATTTTAAGCACCAAAAGATGAAGTGTTAGGTGATGCATGCAAAAATACTAATCTAATCCTTTCTATAAATCTGCCATGGGTTGTAAACAAGAGATTAGTAGTAAAATCAAACTAACAGAAAACAAAACTCAAAACTTGACAGAAGCGAATGCGTAACTGTACCTATGCGATTGTGTGATACTTACAGATTGGATGTGTGATTCTGACAGAGCAAGTAATTATGATATACTCAATGCGTGATGATAATTGATCGATTGTGTAGCACTAACAAGTCGATTGCGTGACAGACAGGCAGACAAAAAATAAAAAATAAAAAATAAAAGAAAACTAAACCCGATCAGAAATCTGCAAAACCAATTGTGAAGCCCTATCCAAATCTCATATCATCCATTCAATATTGATTAGATCATATTTAACTTGATAAGAAAGAACTAAGCTATTATATCTATCAAAGGCCAGTTGCTCTTTCGAATCTTGTATCAATTTTACTGCCTAGAGAACCTTTTGATAGTGTTTGGCTTCTCTTATTTGTTGTTTCATCCTTCTTGCACCTGAAATCCTAAACTGTACTTTTCTTGCCATAAATTGTTATAATAAAATCATGAAATAGAAGCAATTTGATCCCAGATTAACCCAATTTTAGACAGAATTACACAGATCAAATAATAGATAGAATAAAAAATTAAACAACAATTTTTCCTACGAATGTGTAATCCAGAAAGGGCGATTGTGTGATCTGGACAAAGTGATTGTGTAACCCTCTTAGAGTGAATGCATGTCCCTGAGGGTCGAATGTGTAGCGCTGTCTATGCGATTGCGTGACAATGTAAGCGCGATTGCGTGATGGAAAATCTTGTCTTGAAATTCATGCAACTTGTAAAAAAAATGAAAAATTCATACGATCTGCAAAAAAAATTACATAGAAAATAAAGAAAGTTAATTAGTTGTTGATTCACGTCGAGTTCACCAAAATGTCGTATGTAAAATTCATTTTATTCAAATATCAATTAGAAATCAAAGGGAAAACACGAATCCCTATCTAATCAAAGAATTATAACAAACTAACAATGAAATAACACAATCAAGCAAATAGAAATTAAAATAATCAAATCAAACTCCCTATTCCAAGATTGCATATAGCTTCCATTGCTCTTCTCTTCTATGTGGTATGATGGCTCTCAAATATTGTGCTGGTAACCTGCAAGTGACACAAAGATTCAAAGTTCATGATTGTTGAAAATGGAGATTGAATGCTCAATTTATAGATTGTTGGATGAGATTGATTGAAAGGTGGAACAGATTGATCAAGAGGTGGAACTCAAGTGAGCTCACATGAAAATTGATAGTTGAACTTCTGACTTGGAGGTGAAACAAAATAGATTGAATAGATTAATTGAGTCAACTGGTTGAGAAAAAGCTAACTGAGGGAAGAAAAAAGAATGATTGGAGGAAATAAAGAAGATGACAAAAAAAGCTTAATTTAGAAAAAGCTAACTGAAAGATGGAAATAGAGATTGAAGAGAAAAATGATTTAATTAATTAATTGATTGAATGAATTAATTTAGCATGCGCTTGCACTTCGACTTAGATTTTCAATTTAATCTTTGCATGAGATTTAATTCAAATAATTGAATTTAATTCAATTTAGTATTTGAATATATTTAGAACTTGACTTTGATTTTCAATTTGGTTTTGGAAATCATGCACATGTAATTGAATTAGAAGAAATTAGAAGAAATAATTAAATGAAATTAGAATTTGGGGATTTGGAAATGGAAGAATTAATTATTTAATTAAATAATATAAAGAAACTATTTAATTATGTAAACATGGAACTTAATTAAATAATAAAGATTATTTAATTTAAAGGATAAAATCATAATTAATTAAATATTTAATATTTAATTAATATTTAGAAAAGGGTTGAATGATTAGATGATTAGAGATAGAAATTGAGAATTAATTTATTTAAATAATAAAGATTATTTAAATTGGGGAATTAATCAGAATTAATTAAATAATTAATATTAGAAAATAATTAAAATGATTAAATGATGACAGGAGTAAGAAATAGAATAATTAATAAGATGATGAGGAAATATGGAATTAGAAGAATATGATTAATTAACTTAATTAAATAATTAAAGAATTATTTAATCAATTAGAGGAATAATTAGTACACGATCAATGAGACATTTTTAGGTGTCTACATTTAGTATTTTTTTCAGCTATGCCCCTAGTATGCAAACCTGTCATGATATGATGATCTACAAATACACATGGAGACAATGAAATTTTTGATATGAAACTATGAATGCAATAGGATGTGCAGGATTAAAATTCATTTCCTATTTGGACAAGGATGATTGTCTACGTTTATCACTATGTTATACACTGATTGTTTTAAAGGTATAAAACATTTTAGAGATAGGCATTCGTTTGATTATCAAGGACCCTTGGACCACGCACCTTAACACACTGAGTGACTAGATTTGTAAATGGAGACACATAAAACTTCCCCACTGATTCCTGAAGATTTTGGTCTTCTTTTGCCTGTGTGTGTACAATTGAATTTGTTCCAGCTTGTATGATCATTGGAGACCCTTAGCATGCTATGTGACTAGCTATGTAGTTTATTCCGACTTCAAAAGCATCCTAGATAGAGCCTCACTGCCAGTCAGATGTCTATAACTCCGATGAGGTTATACAATACAATCTCACAAATATTGCTTCGTTGCTAGTAGGCATCCATAGTGGTGATGGAGTTACTCACATGTTCCCATAGCTAATCTTTTATTGCACTTTTGATGCATGATATTTCAGTATATATCTTTTTTATTTTTCTTTTGATATATATGTAAACATAGCTATATTTTCTCTCTTATTCTCTTGCATTGGATTGTAAGTAATGAAACCTACATGGGTGTAACAATTACAACAACACTGAAACAAAATTTTAGATTTTTCACTAGCCACATGATCGACTAGGTATCTATAATGTTTTAGAGAAACTGTTTAATGTATGAGATATAACAATTGATAGTCTTGGGAGACAAGGGACAAGAGTGAAACTTCTACCCAACCATAGACAAAGCCTAACCACTAGGTGATGTTGAAGATGATTAACCTTAGGTTTTGAAAGCTTATTGCTTGAGTATCTAAGAAATGAGATAATCATTGCTTCATTCATGTGCAGACAAGTGTTAACTGAGACAATTACCTTGTTTTATTGATGTGGCTATATACAATGAGAGTTTTAAATGCGTTTTGAAAAAGAGACTATACGCGATGCAGTGTTTTTAAGAAAATGACTATGCAAATGCAGAAAGTAAAACCTAAACTAACCCATCCCTTAGACGTAGTATCATTTAAGGTGCATGTTGTTCATAGGATAAAAGAGTGGATCTCCCTCCATGGTAGCCAAATTATATGCTCTGTTTCCAATGACCCTTGTTGTAATAAAAGGACCTAGCAAGTTAGGTTCAAACTTTCCTATCTTTTCACGTTCTGCTAGGTTCCTTTGATTCTCCTTGAGGACTAGATCTCCCACTTCAAAATTCTTTGGCCTTACTCTTTTATTGTAGCTCCTTGTCATTCTATTTTGATAACCTTGTAAGTGATTTAATGCATTTGTTGCTTTTCATTGAGCATTTCAAGCTCTTATAGCCTTGGAACTCGATAGTCTTCCTCTGATATAATGTGTTTCAAGGAAACTCTTAAAGAAGGTAGTTCTATTTCAATGAGAAGAATTGCTTCTGAACCATAGACCAATGAATAAGGTGTTGCTCCTGTAGTTGTGTGCACACCTATTCTATAATCCCAAAGAGTGGGATTTAATTGGAGATGTCAGTCTCGTCTTGTTTTAGTGACAACTTTCTTTAGGATCTTCAATATTGTTTTGTTAGTTGCCTTTGCTTGTCCATTACTTTGTTGATAGTATGGAGTTGCAAATTTTTGTTGTATCTAGAATTGGTCACATGGTTCATGAATTTAATGATTCTTAAATGGACATCCATTATCAGTCACTATACACATTGGTACCCCGTACCGACAAATGATGTAGTTAAGTATGAATTTAGTTGTCTACTTACCAATGTTGTATATTAGAGGAATTGCCTCGACCCACTTGGTGAAATATTCAGTAGCCATTAATATGAATTTATATCCATTGGAAGAAGTAGTATGAACTTTACCAATGAGATTTATCCCCCATTGAGAGAATGGTCATGGTGATGTGATAGGTTAGAGATCATGCGCAGGTGCATGAATCAGGTCCCCATGTACTTGACATTGTCTACATTTATGTATATATCTTTAGGCATCCTTTTCCATAGTAGGCCAATAATATCTAGTTCTTGGTAGCTTCTTTACAAGTGTAGGACCACTTGAGTGTGCTCCACAAATTCCATCATGTACCTCTTAAAAGGCAATTTGCACTTTTTCATAATTAAGATATCAAAGAAGTGTTTCATCAAGGCTCTTTCTATACAATGTGTCAGCAATAATAGCATGTCTGGATGCTTGACGAATAAGAGTTTTCTTTTGATTTCTTGATAAATCAAGAGACATATACTTATCATGTAAGTATGTGCATATCTCATTATACCATGGGGATTCAGGACCTACAATTATGCACACATATTCAAATTACAGAGTCTCATATGTTGGTACCATCAATTGTTCTACTAAGAATTCATACTAATTTTTTTTGTTAGGCATGTTTAAAAGAGACCCCACTGTAGCCACGATATCAACTGCCTTGTTTTGCATTCATGGAATCTATTCAAAAGTGATGTTGTTGAAATTTTGTTTGAGATCTTTAACCATCTACTTATAAGGCATCAGTTTATTATCTTTTGTGTTATAGTCATCATTGACTTGGTTGATAATCCACTGTGAATCACCATAAAGTTGTAGCTATATTATCTTTCACTGTATAGTAGTATGAAGCCCTATGATGAGAGCCTCATATTCAGCTATATTGTTTGTACATGGAAAGTTAATTCTGAATTACTTCGAAATTGAATCACCTTGAGGGGTGATGAATAAAATTCAAGCTCCTGGTTTGTGATTTGTGTAAGAACCATCAAAATACAATTTCCAAGTGGTTGATGCTGCCAATGTGAACATAGATTCATCTAGAAAATCTACTAATAGAGGGTGATTGTCTTGCAAGGGAGCCTAATCTGCTATAATTTGCCCTTTTATTGCTTTTTTGTCAATATATTCTATGTCAAATTCACTTAAAATCATGACCCACTTGGCTAATCTTCCAGTTAACTTTATTCTTCTTAAAAGATACCTGAGGGGATCAAAGCAGGCAATGAGCTGAACTTTATGACTCAACACATAGTGTCTAAGTTTTTGGGATGCGAAGATTACTACTAGAAAAGCTCGTTCTATGGGAGTGTAATTAAGCTCATACCCAATAAGTGTTCTACTGATATAGTATACTGCTCTTTCCTTTCCTTGGTGGTCATGCTACACTAAATGGGCTCCCAAGGATAAGTTTGTTGCTAATATATACAGTAATAAGGCTTACCTAGAATAGGTGGAACTAACACTGGACTAGTCAAGAGATAATCCTTTAAAGCTTGGAATGCTTCTTAGCACTGATCTATCCATTTAAAGGTAACTCCTTTCTTGAGTAAGTGCTGAAATGGGTAACATTTATCTGTTAGTTGTGCTATGAACCTTCTTATGGACTGCAATATTCCTTATAATACTCTCAACTACTTGAGTAGTGATGGTGGTTGCATATCAAGGATTGCTTTGACCTTTGTTGGATCTACCTCAATTCCTCTGTTAGAAACAATAAAACCTAGAAGTTTTTCGGTCATGACACTGAACACACACTTCTTTGGGTTTAATCTGACATTGTATTGTTCTAATTGATCAAATATCTTAGCAAGGACTTCTAGGTGACCTTCTCTTGTTTTTGATTTGGCCAGTAGATCATCAACATAATCCTCCATGATATTGTGTATCATGCCATGGAATAATGTTGTCACGACTCTTTAATATGTTGCTCTAGCATTCTTAAGACCAAAAGGCATGATGTTCCAGCAATATGTTCCCCATGGACAAGTGAATGTCATCTTGTGTTGGTCCTCTGGTGCAATCCTGATTTGGTTATATCCTAAGAAAACATCCATAAGTGAGAGAATTTCATTCCCAATAGTTAATTCAACGATCATATATATATTGGGTAATGAGAAATCATCCTTAGGACAATATTTATTCAAATCTCTAAAATTCATGCAGATTCTTATGCCCCCAACGGGTTTAGTTACTGGTACTAAGTTGGATATCCACTCTACATAGTCAAAGGGTCTTATAAAGCCCACATCTAGTAGTTTTTGTAGTTCTACCTTTACCAACAAGGCGATCTATGATGCATCTTTTTGAATTTTTGTTTGTATGGTTTGATTCCTAGTAACAATGGCAAGTGATGTAGCACCAATTCTAGGTCCAACCCTGGCATATCAGCATATGACTAAGCAAAATTGATTGGTATTTGCTTGAAGAATTGTAGAAATTTGTCTTTATCTTAAGGATTTAATGATTCAACCAAGTGTATCTTATGTATGACATCAGCCTCTCCTATATTGACTTCTTCTATCTTTTCAACAAGTAACACCGAACATGGCTCTATGTTGGCTTTCCTTTCTGTCCTTTGGGGGTGGACTATCTTCTGTTGAGTTAGAGACCTGGTTGATCGACTTTTTTATCTATTCTAGAAAGTCCTCCTTCAGAGGTGGAGGAGCTTTTTCTTTGCTGGTCCATGACTGTAATGTGTGGGTTTTTGGGCTGCTCTCTTCCTAGCATGTCTGAGGTGGCCCTTTCTCCTATTGAGGCGGAGATTTGGTAGTTGGGAGTTTCTGGTTGCTATGAGAGAGTCTCTGAGGCTGATGTTCTACTTTCTTTCTATTCTTATTGAGGTGGGGAGATGGTAGGTGAAGGTCTTTTGGGTGAGGATGTTGCTCAAGTTGCTGGTTGAGGCCACCTGCCATTACTTTATTGTGGATCTTCATGGTCAAGGCTGGGTTTTTTTAATCCTATTGTCTAGTCTTATGGGGGTTTTGAGGGAGCCTTCAAAAACCCTCCTAGTGTATGTCATGAAGGTTAGGGGAGCCTTTCAAAACCCCCATGTGTGCTTTCAGGTTCTTCTCTTCTTCATGTGTTTTGGTTGTGGGAGTGTTGTTCATTCCACAAGCATGCTAGATGCTAGCAATTTTAAAGGGCCCAGTCTGGCCAGTGATGGTTTTTGGTTAAGGGTTAGTTGTGTTGTTGGTAAGATGGTGACTTTGTTACAGGTTATGGGAGTCTGGGAAAACCCTTGTTTGCTAGTTATGGGAGCCAGTTTAAAACCCTTGATGAAGGTTAGGGGAGCCTTTCAAAACCCCATTATTATGTAGGTTAAGGGAGCCTTGTAAAACCCTTGTTTATGTGTTAGGGACATTTTGTGTCCAATTTGTGGCTTGGTTGTTGGTTCGTTGATGTTCTTTTCTTTTAGAAACATTGTTATGTGGATTCCATATCTTGGTAAAATCTGAGGGTTTCGGGTCCCTTCAAAACCTATGGGGTTTCGAGAAAACCTGTTTACAGGGTTTCTGGTCCCCTCAAAACTTGTTTACCCTTAATAAAAAACAAGTAACACTGTACTTTATTGGTTAATGGGAACATCATCTAGGTTGTTTTTATCAGTGTTATCATTCTCATCAGGATCTTGTGAAGTAGAGGAACTTGCCTCTCCAAAGTATGTTGTTCTGTCCAAATCTATTGCAAATCCAACTTTATGATCATCATAGGGAAATCCATCTCTGACCCCCAAGAGTTTTGCTTTAGCTTTTTCATTTTCGAACCAATCCAAATGTGGTGGTTCTTCTTGCCCCCAGTTAATTAAGTGTGGATGGATACGACATAAATATTTGTTTCCTTATGTATGAGTTGTTCCTGATATCGTGCATGATCGGCTGTCATAAATATACTTTATTGACATGGGATCTAGTTATTTATCTTCATATGTGATACCATCATCCACATGTGGTTTATATTCATAAGCTCTAAATGCTAAATATGTGCTACAACTATGAGTAGAAAGGAATTCATAATCATGAGAGTCGGTTATTCTATCAATGTATGTCTCAATGTTTGATCCTTCTTCATTTAGTTCATCACCTTCCTCAATGGGAGATAGAGAAGTTTCAATAGTATTAATAAATAGTTGAACTTTCTCATGACTTGTAGACCCTCTTTCTGTAGTAGAGAATACCCTCAGTCCTGGTATAAGACACTCTAGTCTTTCTTCATCTGAGTCATTTCCCAAAGCTAGATTTGTTTCTCTTGGTAGGTTTATTGTTGATGTTGGTACAATTCAGGTACTAGACTTATTTTCAAGTGCTAATCTAATTTCTATCACCATATTTGTCTGTGAAGATGCTATAGGTTCAATATTGCTAGATTGTTCTACACTGGTTTCTTGAAGGAGTTTGAGATCTTCACCACTTGACTTGTCAATAGGGTATGTTTCACTTGTATGGGATGAAGAAGCAAATACCTTTATTGAAGAATTGTTTTGAGATATTGACTTCAGGTCTTGTGTAGGTCTATTTAATATATCTAGTGTTTGTTGTTTAGCCTTTGTTATCTTTGTTGTATGTTTGTACCCCAAACCCTAATTCTTTGGGTTTTCTTGAGGTAAGACAAGTTCTATTCTCTCTTGCTTTTGTACTCCCAATCCTGTGGTCCCATCGTAACCATGTTTCCATAGCATCTTGAAACCATTCCCATATTGATCCAAGGGTAGCCTGATTACTCTCATGTCAACCTCCTCTTTGTATAACCATTGAGTAACATCTTCATCTAAGGATTCCCCCTATAAGTCTCCCCATATAATGAATGAGAATGAATATGAATACTTGACTATATCTTTTCCTTTATCTTGTCTAGTCAAAGTTGATTGATGCCTCCCAAAAGATTTAGGAGAAAGAGATAATTGTCTAATTATTGATGTATCCGCAATGGAATACTCCCCACATCCAACTTCTTTAATTTGTAAAGAAGGTGTCATAGGTATTCGAGGTGCAGAATTGTGTGTATCAGTGATTACTGATGACTTGAATCATGATATGAGTGGAGATGCTTGATTAATAGGTACTTGGTTATCCATACTATATTTTAAATGATTGCAATATTGGAATGGGTCTGGATCACCCTGTATGATGATTTTGATGTAATTGTATGCAAATTTGAAACCTTAGTGGAATATTGATGGTACGGCCTACATGGCATGAATCCATGGGTGACCTAGCAACATGTTGTAGCCTAGTTCTCTATCTAAGACTTGAAAGGTAACATCAATTATAGTATGTCCCACTTGTACTGGTAATGTAACCACACCTTTTGAAGAGTTTTCTTCATCGTCATATGCCTTGATGTTTATTCTCTTTATGGGATCAATGTGGAGCTCAGAATAGCTCAATACTTTGACCAATTTGAGTGTACATATATTGATACCAACTCCCCCATCTATAAGTACCCTTCTGAATTTCTTCTTATGTATGTAAGCTTCTAAATATAGTGGATCATTGTGAAAAGGCATGTCAATAGGAACATCTCACTCTTTAAAAGCAATACAGGAAGAAGTAGCCAAATTTCCTACCATGGATTGGAAGGTATTTTTGTCTATATCCATGGCAACCACTGAGTCTTGAAGAGATTTATCTAGGATAGCTCTATGATTTGATGATATGTGCAATAACTCAAAAAGGGATATTTGTGCAGGGGTTTTCTTCAATTGTTCAATCGCATTATAGTTTTATGTTGTTGAGGAGGATTAGATGGTACACCTTGTAAGGTCACTTTTGATCAGCGTGTGATTAGTGCACAATCTTTGTTTCTTGGATTTACTATGATGGTAGTGACTATGTTATCTCCTGCAATAACAGTATTGATTGTATAGTAGTATGAGACCTTTCTATAGTTGGTAGTGTTGTATTGTGTTCCTGAAGTTGATGCCTTACCCTTGTCATGCTTAACAAATGGGTCTTTAAAGATGGTGTGATTTGTGTTTGTTGAGCCCTTGTTTGTGTCCACTATGATATCACCTTAGTCTATCAAATCTTGAATTAGGTTTGAAAGTACATGGTTCATACACCCTAATTTCTAGCAAAGCAATCATGTTTGTTTGTATCACCTTCGTCAATGTTGATTCAATAGGTTCTCCAAGTGGCATGTATTTCCTTCTTGCGGTATTCATTCTTGGAAATCTCATATTAATTTGTTGACACCATGTTCTTCTCATGAAACTGATTTTTGTTTTGAAAGGATAATTCACAGATGATTGAACAAGTCCTTGTAAAGATATAGTTGATTTTGCCCTGTTTACTATACGAGGATCGACAACACTGTTGTTGGTCACATTCTTGTTTCTTGACCAAAACTTAGGTTTATCATTGTTTGTGTTGTTAGTCGAACCACCAGTTTTTAGAATACCTTTCTCTATAAGCCATATCTCATATTTTATGGCTTTTTCCGTGATTTGTTTTGGGTATTGGGTATTTAATTTGTGGTATTAAGTTTTTTGTGAACATGTCAACTTGTTTGAATTCCATAATATGACTTTGACATCTATAGTAAAGAGATCTCCACCATTGTAGAAAGGTTATGAAAGTTTCATTTTTGTTTTGTTTTGTAGTGCATAGATCCATCAAAGTAACTAGGGTATCAATGTTATGCAAGAAATTTTCTATGAACTCTTTAGCTAGTTCACCCCATGATGTGATCTTTGGTGTAAAGTGCGAGAATCATTCCAAAGCGAAATCTCTGAGACTCTCAGGAAACAATCTCATCAAATAGGTATCCTCATATGCAACTTCTATAAAAGTAGTGAAAAACGCTATCATATGATCCCTAGGATCACCTTTCCCTCGATATCTGTCAAACTTAGGTGTTTCAAAGTGAGGAGGAAAAGAAAGCATGTATAACATATGATCAAAGGGATAAGGATGTAAGTCTTGCATTTTGTAATTCTTCTTGGGTTTGTATAGTTGTCATCTGTTGTTGAAGATTATGTACTTGTTTAGTGAGAATTTATGTTTGAGTTAAAGTTGTGTTTTGTGCGTACGTATTTCCCACAAATCAATTAGTGGTAGTACAGATAGGAGGTTGTTGAAATGTACCATCATTGTAACTTTGTGTGCCCTGGCTTCCGCTAGGTGGTGTAAAGTAAACAAATAATGAACCAGTATTTGGTTGAGTCATACCCAATGTATTAGCGGAACCCGGATATATGTTTTGATGACTATATGTGGAGCCCATCGAATGGGAAACTAGGGGTTGTGTTGCACTTATCAGATGCAAAACATGTGAAGCTTGTGTTTGAGCTAGCATAGAAGCACTTGATATTATTGGTGTAGTTCGAGAGGTTACGCTAGCATGCATTTATGTGTTGGCATTTATAGTTGATGATGACATGCTAGTTTGGGAACTTGTGTTTGAAATCAAAGTTGCTTGAGTTGACGATGTTGGTGCACTTTGGGAAGTACTCATAGCCATATCTTGTGTTTGTGTTACATTAGGCATTTGACCAACATTTTGACTTAAGGTGACACCCAATGGTAAGATTATTGTAACATCAAAATCTTGAGGTAACTTGGCACCATTTTGTAATAACAAAGAAATATACCTATCCCTGTCGTTATTTATAAGAGAATTTAGAATCATGAGGAGCTATGGATCTTGTTGAGCAGCCTCAATCTCTTTTTGTGTCAATTTTTGTTGTACCTCTTGTATTGTTGGCATGCGGTTAAAGTTCAATTGTATGTTGGGTTGGGTGTTTGATATGTCCATATTCCAAGTAGGGTTGATCAGTGGGTCGTTGTTAGGATCCATCTTACCTTTTTCTTTCTATGACCTTTTGATGGGCATTTAAGACTGCTATATGAGGATATTAAAACTTCTGGATGACTAAGACAAACAGGATACAAATGCAAGACTCAAGAATTAAGGACTATAATGCATGCAAACTAAACCTGACTCTCTATTGGGGATTAGGATGTGGAAGTTGATGAGGACTTTGTTGTGGTGTTTTTTGAAGATGTTGTTGTAATGTAAGTCTCTCAAGCCTTTCTTGAATGAGTCCTTGTACAATTCTCTATCAATTCTATGGGCCCTTTTATACTCTTGGTCTATTTCAAACTCAACTCCTATGTATTGAGGTGCACTTGTCTTTAATTACCAAGCCAAGTTATCTAAGCCATCAAGGATTTCTCATTGATCATCATTCGACACTAGATTAGGTTGTTCAAAGCGAAACAAACCATCACCTGGTAGACCCATTATGACTCTTACTATGAACTTCTTAAGATGATTATACAAATGGTGGCGGACTGTGACATACATATATGGAGACTAGAGAAGGAATCAAATGGAGATTATGATGATGCAAAATGAGGACTTATGCAAAGATTATGAGGATGCAATTGGGATGTAAATGAGGACTCTATAAGGACAATGCAAGACTATGCAAGGAATTATGTGAAGATTATGATGACATATATGGGAACAATATAAGGACGTAGGTGAACACTATATAAGGACTGATGCAAGACTATATGAGGACTATAATGCAAGGACTGATGTAAAATTTATGGACTCTAGGAAAACCTATGACCACAAGTATGTAAGATGTTTCTACTATGAAAGTTTTGGACCTTGTTGAACTGTTGATGTTTCAAGATGGAATTTGTCTAGATAATTTTGTGTGTGACAAGTTTTTCTGATTGTTTGAAAACAAGTATAGTTGAATGAATTTTTATCCAACACACTGAGAATTCAGAGTTATGCGAGGAAGGTCCTAAAATAGCCCAAGAATCAAGACTAGCTCAATATTGTTTAAACACAATGATACACGTAAAAACATCGCAGACACTTCTTAGGCTGAATATTGGAAACCATTCAATGAGGCCCTTACAAAATACTGAAATTAAACAGACATATAAAGAATCTGGAAACATTGGCTCCACTCCATGGCACACTCTTCTTGGGCATGCTAGTTTCTCTTACCCTGAAGATTTGAAGATCTTATCACCAAGGTATTTTTGTCTCATAATGCAAGGTACATGAAGGGTATCTATAGGGTACGATCCGCTCCCTAAATCATCAAATGTGGGATTTGAGCTACTGATTTTGGTTCGTAGTGGGAGAACTTTTGGGGTTTATCAGGTGGATATACATGCGGTGGTTATCTCATTTAAGATATATCCCAACCTGTAGAACACAAGTTTTTATTCATCTGGCAAACAAGCACCAAAGGATTTTGACTTTCATCAAGACCACAAAGGTATTTGCATGTTGATACTATGGGAAACCATCAGTATATTACAATAGCGCCAGTTGATTTATGGTTTTCACCAAAATCACAAATATTTATATAGCAGACCAAAAGAAAGTACTACTTGGGTCATTCCCTTCTAGAACTAGCGGGGTTCCAAAAGTTAGGCCCTAATTTCTAAAAACTAAAATTTTGAGTGTCGTTAACACTGTTCTCTTACACCCAGGTCCACGAAAGCCAAGGGAGAGGATAGTCTATGTTAACAGTAGGACCACTCTACACAGAGAGCAAGCGCTCAAAATTTTTCCTTAAGACATAACAATGTGTGATTTACTCTATTGATGAGCCAGATTCATGTCAATTTTAAAGCCCAAAATGAGGTGTGAGATATGCATGCGCATGTCAATTTTAAACACCAAAATTGAAGTGTGAAGTCATGCATGTCAATTTTAATTGGATCTCATGTAAATTTTAAGCACTAAGATGAAGTGTGAAACCATGCATGCCAATTTTAATCCAAATCTAAAAATGAATTAACTCTAAATGATCCTGCAATCAAATGTATTAGTAGTTTCCAAAAAAACTTGGGATTTATCAAGCCTTCTCTATCCTTTCCACCACATGTTGTAAAGAAGAAATCAATAACCAGAACACCCAATAAAAATAGAAAAACTAAAAACAGAAATACTCCTATTTTAACAGATGAATGCGACATCCTATCTAGACGATTATGCAATGATAACAAAATGAATGCGAATTTCTTCCTAAGCGAATGCGAATTTTTATCTAAACAAATGTGATTTAACTTAAAGATGAATGCGAAGGCAAAGATAGAAGACTTTAAAAAAAAAAGAAAAAGAAATACAGACCCTTTAAAAACAAAAAGAAACCCTACTAAACAGAAGATTAATGCTTGAGCAAATCCCTCACCAACCATTATGTGTTGATCAGAATGAATTTCATGGTGTAGGATAGAAAAAGGATGTTATATCTATCAATGACAACTTGATCTTTTGATTCTTGGATTTTATTTTCTGCTCTTAGGATTCTTTGATAACTCCTCTATTGTCTTCTATATTTTGCCTTTCTCCTAGAACCTGAAATTATAAATGTTACCTTCCCTGCCATAAGATCTCATTTGTTTTAAGAAGCATATAAAAATAATTTTTCAGAACTTGACCAATTAATGACGGGGCTAAAAAGGAGGTAGATTTATGATCCTAAATGATTAAACTAAATAAATGGAAACTAAATCTAGATGAATGTGCATTATGTTAATAATGGATGTGAAATAGTACCTAAACGATTGCGAATTTATGTCAACACAGATGCAAATTTTTGTCAACACGAATGCAATTTTTTATCAATACGAATGTGGTGTGTAGTATGAACGAATGTGAAATAGTTAAGCACGTCTATGAAATCCATACAAAAATTTTGCAACCTACAAAAATCCATACAAACTTGCTAAAATTTGTACAAATTTGTTAAACATGAAAACCCAAAATAGAAGATAATTAGTTGTCGATCCATGTCGGGTTCACCAAATATAACTTGATAAAATTCATCATTGTATAACTAGAAATAATAAGGAAATCACGAATCCCTATTCTAGCTATGAATTCTAACAAATATTAATAGAATAATATAAACAAGACAATAAGGATTTATAATATTAATCAAAACTCTCTATTCCATGATCGCATATAGCTTCCATTGTCCTTCTCCTCTTTGAGTAATGTTGGCTCTTAGATATCGCACTACTAACCTGCAAAATGGCACAAAGATTCGAAGTTCATGATTGTTGAAAATGGAGAATTGATTGCACGAATTTATAGATTTTGGGGTGAGATTGAATTAGAGGTGGAACTTAAGTGATCTCACATGCTGATTGATAATTGAATTGCTTATTTGGAGGTGGAACAGATGATTGAGAGGTGGAACTCAATTGATTGAATAGATAAATGAGTTAACTGATTGAGAAAAAAGATGATTGAAAGATGAAAAAGAATGTTTGGAGGAGAATTAAAGAAATGATTTAATTAATCAAGTAATTGAATTGATCAATTAAATAGATTGAATTGTTGACTAGAAATGATTGATTGAAAACGTTTCAGAAAAAAAGCAAATTGGAAGATAGAAATAAATGATTGGAGAGAATTGAGAAAATTATTTAATTAATCAATTAATTGAATTGATTGATTTAACATGTGTTGTGGGATATTTTATTCAATATTCAATTTATTGATGTATACGCCTAAAAATGGTCTGAAGATAATTAATTGAATAAGCAATTATTTAATTAATCCTCCTCCCCAATTTAATTGAATTTATCAACAATTTGATTAAGTACTCCATTTTCATCTACTTATTAATAAATCTAAGGATTTATTTAATAGGTTCATTTCAATAATCCTCTTTGATTAATTAAGTCAAATTAATTAATTCTTCTCCATCAAAATCATTTCTTCTAATCTCTAATTAATTAAAACAAATCAATTATGAGTTGTTGAAATTAATTAGCCTTTTTCTTATTAATTGAATTTCTAAATTCAAATTCTCCTAACTTTTAACCACCTAACCTAACCATTCCTAAACCTAACCCATTCTACCTACCCCCATGTTCCCTTTCATCCAACCTCTTCTAGAAGCTTTGTGACACTTGCCACTAAGTGTTCCCTTTCATCTAACCTCTTCTAGAAGCCTTTTGACACTTGTCACCATAGAGATGATAGATGTTCCCTATAATCCCACCCCTTTGCCAACCTCCTCCAATTTAACCATTGATATCTTCATATCAATCTTGACAATTGATTCCTGCCACCTCACCCCTAGCCTTGGAAATACTATAAATAAACCCCATTTTGGAGCACAAAGGGTCCCAATTTCATCTCATTTTGTCCCTAATTTGATCCCATCTCATTTTCATCTTATGCATTGTTACTATAGGCATCTAGCTTCTAGTTTATCATTTCAAGCAATTTTATCATGTTCAATTTTAGCTTAATTGCATCTAAATCTAGCTTATTTTCTAGAATAATCATGAAATCATATAGCTTAATCATGCTATCATTGCTAGATCATGCATCTTCATCATTCATATCCTCCATCTAAGTGTAGTCAAGTCACTGGAATTTGCATAACAAGATCTAAGAGCAAAATCCATACTCGTATTTACTAGGAGGCGATAGATCGCTTAGTGATGGTTTTATATTTCTTTGATTTAAATTCATTAACCATGCTTGTAATGATCTATTGAGTGTTTTGTGTTTGCAGGTACAGGTACACTTCACAGACCATGACAATTGATTTGCATGCTTTTGAACTTGATTTAGATTTTCAATTTAATCTTTGCATGATATTGATTTAAATATATTTTAAATTCAATTTGATTTTTGAATTCTTGCAAACTTGATTTAGATTTTCAATTTGATTTTTGCAATCATGAAATTGAAACGTACATGTATTTGAAATTAGATGAAATTAGAATTTCAGTATTTAGAATTGAATTTGAATTAGAGGAATAAATTAAATTAGACAAAATTAGAATTTGGGATTTGGAATTTGAAGAATAAACTAGCAATTGTGCCTTGGTGTGTGATGGGTACGCCGAAGAGTTGTGGCTTATCAAGTAGGAAAAAAAATGTTTTTTTCATTTTCTACATACATCTGTGTTATACATGAGGTTATAGGAGTATTGAAAGATATGGAGAAATAATGAGATTGTGATAGAGGGAAATGAAAGAAGAAATATGGAGAGATGGAGAAAGAGAGTCAAAGAGATATCGATGTATATGTCTAGAGAGAGAGAGAGAGAGATGGTTAGATGAAGTGGTGTATATATATATATATATATATATATATATACATACATAGAGAGAGAGAGAGAGAGAGAGAGAGAGAGAGAGAAGTGCAGATTCAAATATAGAAGGGGAGATAGAGAAAGGGAAAGGGAAAGAGGGAGATATATAAATATATGGGAAGAGAAAGGGAGAAAGTGTTAGATAAGAGAATTGGGAGGTAGTTAGTGGGGAGAGACAAGGAGAGATAAAGAGAGGTTGTGAAAGGGATACACATAGGTAGATGAGGGGGAGAGGGAGAGAGATAGGTAGAGGAGGAAGTGAGAGAAGAGGGTGGGGGGAGAGAGAGGGGGGAGATAGGGAAAGAGATACAGAGATAGGGAGAGAGATGAACAGATAGGGAGATAGACATATATATATATATGGATAAAAAAATTGAGAGAGGAGTGAGAGGGAGATAGATAGATAGAGAAATAGAGATAAAGATATGTACAGTAGGAGATATTGAGGGAGAGGGAGAGAATGAGTGATATAGAGAAAAGGAGATATAGAGAGATGAAGAGGAATAGGGAGATAGATAGAGAGATAGGTAGATAGAGATATGGATAGAAAGAGAGATAGGTAGATAGAGATATGGATAGAAAGAGAGAGAGAAAGGAGCAAGAGGGAGATAATACAAAAAATAGAGATAGAGATATAGGGAAGGAGAAATAGAGTGAATAAGAGAGAGGTAGAGATAATGAGAGAGAGAATAAAGGTGACAAAGACAATTAAATGCAGAGAGAGGAGAGGTATAAAGAGATATGCAAAAAGAGTTAGAGAGAGAGAGATTTATAAATTGATAGAGGGAGGGAGAGAAATAGAGAGAGAAGAGAGATGTTAAAAGAGGGTGTGATAGGAAGAGAGGGAGAGATTTAACTTGGAAAAGGTAGAGGGGTGAGAGAGAGAGAGAGGTGGAGAGGGAGAAATAGGAAAGAGATAATGAGAGAAGGGGAGATGGAGAGATAAAAGGATAAAGATATAGGAAGTGATATGTAGAGAGGTAAAGAAGGAGAGATGAAGATATAGGAAGTGATATGTAGAGAGGTATAGAAGGAGAGATGTAGTGAATAAGAGAGAGATGATGAGATATATAGAGAGAGGGAGATAGAGGGAGATAGAGAGATGGAAAGATAGAGTGGGCAAGAGTGAGAGATAAAGGAGGTGACAGAGACAAGTAATAGAGAGAGGTGAGACAGAGATAGAAACAAGGAGTGTGTGTGAATGTGAAAGAGAGATATATAGATAAAGACACCTGGAAGAAGAAATCTGGATTGGGTGTGTGTGTGTCTATGTGTGAGATAGAGATATATAGAGATGGAGGGGGATAGAGATATAAATAGATAGAGAGGGAAGGGGAGAGTGGGAAAGAAATAGAGAGGAAAGAGGACAAGTAAAGAGATATAGAAAGAGGGAGAGAAAGAGAGATATAGTATGAAATAAAGAAGTGGGGGAGAGAGATGCAGGAAGAGATAAGGGCATGGTATAGAAGTTAATATAGAGAAACATATTATTTGATCAATCTTAATAATTGTTTAACTTGTAACAACATTTTCATTTAGTGGTATCTCACTATTGCTTTTAAATGTACATTTTAAGATTCTGAAATCATTATAATGTGTATTTACGAAGGTTTGGCCCTCTATACTACAAATACTCCCGTATAATGCCTAATGCTAATCTGCAAAACTAATACTAATTCCAAATTTTATTGAAATCATCTTATTAATAACTACATATAGCAAACAACTTTGTTACACAAGCCAATTTAGAATGCTTAAAATGTAAGATGAAGAGTGAAGTTGATCACCTCTAGAATCATTTGGGGGATGGCATAAGCTTGAGCATTCTTGAATTTGTCAGTTCTCCCACCGCTGCAATGTACCTCTGACCCAACAACAAAACAAATTGACAGAACAACCATATTCACCATTCTCCTCATCACGGCAGAGAAGGCCATAAACTGAATCTTGTCATGATCATTGATCCCAAGGAGGAAATATAACGATAGTTTAAAAATTCTAATTTTAATAATCTAATATTGCATTGTTGTCTTCAATCAACTTTATAGACATAATGATGTTCTTTTCTTGGTTGATCGCTTTCCACAGGCTTGCACAATATTGAGGCATTTTAAGCAAAAATAAGTATTGTGTACTCTAAAGAAGCGCCTAAGAATCCTATATATTATCCTGATGACTGCAGTCATGTGAGAACACAATGAGGAAAGAAAATTTACACTCTTTCTTCATAGCAGTCGTACATGAGAGAGGCCTTTTCATTTTATGCGATCTATTACAGTATTTGGAAAATCCCCATATTCAAAACAAAACAAAATTGTTGTTAAATGGTGTTTTTGCTAAGCCTTTGCATGAAGGTAAAGTCGTGGCTGCATTTATTTTGGATCAAAATCTTGTTCAATCATCCCTGTATTCAATTCTGCATAAGAAATCAGATGATTTGAATCGCAGCCTTATAAAGTAGAGGAAGAGAAGCTACTGAAGCTGTTTGAATTTAGATTTGGTCTACTCTCACCAATATACTCTCAAACTGCAAACTCGGGGTGCATATAAAATGTTAATGTGCTTTGATCAACTCGAACCTATGTGTTGATGCGCCCATCAGATTCTATAAGCTATTGTACATAGCTAGAGAGTGAAAAAATCTATAGCAACTGGAATAATAATGTGAAGGTACAGTGTGGTGATCTTAGAGGCTGGAGGAGTCGGTTTGGGGTTTTCAGGGCGAGAAGGATCTTTTTCTTCCCAACCAAAAATAAGCGACGAAAATGAAAGATCGAGATCATTCGCATCGTCTTGCGCACCTCTACGGATTTGTACGTCGTTGATCCCTCAATGGAGGTCATTTTCTCTCAATAGGAACGCCTTTGTCCTAATTAGTTAATTAAATAATTTTTAAAAATTATTTAATTATTTAGAAATTGAATTTAATCATTTTCTCTCAATAGGAACGCCTTTGGCCTAATTAGTTAATTAAATAATTTTTAAAAATTATTTAACTATTTAGAAATTGAATTTAATTAAATAATAAATATTATTTAATTAAAGGATTTAAATCACAATTAATTAAATAATAAATATTTAGTTAATATTGGAAAATGGTTAAATGATTAAATGATGATAGAAATAGAAATTGAATAATTAATAAGATGACGATGAAATATGAATTTGGAAAAATAAGATTAATTAATTTAATCAAAGAATTAAACAATTATTTAATCAATTAGACGAATAATTAATACATGATTAATGAGACATTTTTAGGTGTCTACAACTAGTATGAAAGATAATGTTAGCTATGCAAAATTATAACATTTTTGCATAAATATTTTAAATAATAAATTAATTTAAAAATTTAATATTCTCATAACATATTGATTCTCTATAGCAATGGTGATGATACCATCTAACAATATAGGTTAATTGTCGTACAAATCCATACAATTATATGAAATTTTGACCTTAATATTGTAAATCCCACAAAAATACTTTTTAATGCTAAATTGATTGTGCCTTATGTGGATTTTTAGGATTTGGCCCTTCTAAGTCACTTGCAAGGTCCTTTTTACACTAGGATGCACCATATGAAATCTTTGTTGAACATTATGTGTTCATTGATGTGAAAGGAGTTAGTGAGAATTAAATGTAGTTGTACTTGATTTCAAGTGTCTGGTAACTAGAACAATTTTAATTACTTTTGACATGACATGAATGACATTCGAGTTTTGAATGGATAGTGACAAGTTATGTTGATAGCTCTCTTGCAGAATGCTAGTAATAACATCATACATCTATTCCCATTGTTGAAAGTGATCCATAAGTGTTTGTGGTATGTTCTAACGTCTGTTAGTTAAACATTGTGTATACATTAACATCCTATTTTGTACTGGCATTCTACCACAGTGATGTTTTATGGCTTATGGTTTGGAAGTAAAGATGAGCTAAGTATGTTTTGTCAGATTCTAGAGTTGTACAAGCTAAGCTTCAACCTACAAGAATATAGAAGTAACATAATGATCTCTATGATAGTTCATAGTCTATAATGATGTTCCAAATTGATGTGCCAAAGGATGATAATGTAGGCTAGTTGTATGAAGTATGTGGATGTTCATTGGGGCCAGCTGAGTATATGTTGAATATCACAACATGTCCCTACTCCTAGTATAATGTGTGGGATTTAGGACCTAGCTTACTACACATTTGATTGATGAGTTTGCATGTGGTTGACTTGTAATATGTTGGAATGGTAACCACAAATTGAATGCATATATATATTGATCATAATATTCATTTCAAGGTGTGCAAGTTGTGCAAAGAGTGTGATGGTTGGTGTGTGAGTATGTGGGTGATGATGTTGGATGAATAGCATGATAAGAGTGACAAAACTTGTGCAAATTGTCTATTCAATCATTGTGTGTTGTTTCATTTGAAGATCTTATGCAAACTGTGAGAATGTTCTCAAGTTGATCAGATCAAGATGAAGCTAAGTATTCAGTCTTGAAGGTTCTCATTACATATCTCTTATATCCTATTTGAGATTGTGTCTCACATGTCGAGTTGGTTCTCAGATCTTGGATTAGAGGATTGGTGTCTCATGTATGTTAGTGCCTACAAATGTAATTGGAGATTGGTGTCTTTAGTAGGTTAGTGCCTACTTCATGTTGTAAGTTCTTTATTATATTTTGTGAGACTAGATTTGGGTGGCATATTCAAGTAGCTATTCTCAGCGTGGTTTTCCCCTTCTAGATTTCCATGTAAATTTGGTATTCATTTGTGTGGATGTGTGTTCATGTTCATCATTTGATGAGTTGCTTTATTATTAAGGAAAGAGTGGTAAATGCTACCAATGATGATTTGGGTTTGTGGTTGGTTGTGATGCTTGAAGATGTTATTAATGAGGATTAATGTTGAACTAATTTGGAATTAACAAATACTATTTCATCCCCCCCCCAGTATATGTGTGTTCTTAACAATCTCTTGTCCAAAACTCACCAAAAAGAGAATAAAATTATGGATCTGGAGCTTTGATACCTTGTAATAGTTATTGATCAACCCCATATTAGCCCAATGATCACTTGTAACTAAAATGACCTTCCACATAAGAGAGAGAAAATGAAAAATATATGAATAAAATAATTCATTAGATGTAAAAATGGAAGATGACACAATATACAATGATAAAACACTTTCTATAAAGATGATGATAAAACCTTAGGACATATTGGGTTAGTGCAGGATCATGGGGCGCCAAAAAGTGGCGATATAAAAAAAAAATAGTCTTCTCCACTCGCCTAAAAATGCAAAAAACCATGTTGACTTTTTGCTTGGCCTGGGTGTCAGTACATCTTGGCATGGTAAACATCTAAGCAAATTGGATATCGGATAAAATCGGATATCCGATTTTTATAGGTAATTTTAAATTAAAAAATAAATTATATAATATATTATATATTACATATTATATAATATATAATATATTATTATATTATATTATATATTATATAATACATAATATATAATATAATATTAGATTATAAAATATTATATTATATTATATATTATATAATATATCATATATAATATATTATTATATAATACCTATTATATAATATAATAATATATTATATAATATATTGTTATATTATATAATATAATGTTATTGTAAAATAATTTAAGTATAAAAATCGGATATCCAATTTTCTGAGACAATATAAGTGAACTGTGACAGCCCGTGAGTTATTTTTAACCCACGGGCTGCGCGATTTTTTAGAATTCGATATCTGGTTGGACCGGATATCCAGTTGTTTGACCCAAATTTGCTAAAAAATACATTAAAAGGTAGGATTTTTATTGTTTTCAATCATTTTCATTCAAATTTTTGTATTTTTTTTAATGTTTATTTGTTTTTTCATGAAAACTAGGTTTTTTTAAATCAACTGCAAAATTGTTCAAATTTGTTAACTAAATTCAATTATTTATATTCAATTAGGTTAAAAATGGGGGTTAACAGTGAAAACATTAATCAACCACAACCGCAACAACCAAACCCTCATGCACAAAACCTTCCTTTGCCAAACCCCCCCTCAATTTAGGATTTAATTGCACAAAATTTGAACCAATTGAGGGGAATTACAAATGTCTATCGTAGGATCCCTCGCCTGAACCCAATGTTTGATCCCCTCATATTGATCATAAAGAGTATAGAAACCATCACTAAGGAGCACAATGTCACTCTTTTGTGGTGAGATTCTATGAGGGAACAATATGCGGATGGCTTATCCTATAAGGAGATCAAGGATCTCGAGATATCCAAAGCCGCTATCGCTGAATTGTTTGTGAATCCCCGCACTGGTCAACCCGTGGACCCCAAAAAAACAAAATTTTCTATTAAATGGTTCACAAATGATGGTATTGTGAAAAATTTTTGGTATCGTTGGTGGATGGTTTTCGAAAAACCACCCAACAACAATCTCGGTGTCCCCTTCTACTTCATCAAAAAATTGTATGCTGAGTTTATTTTAGGAAAACATGTGAACTACTTTGACATCCAACTTTTCTAGGGTGTGGGTTTAGGTATATGCCCCAAAATAGACCTGGGGCAATTAGAGTAGTCCATGGCCCATATGTCCCCCCTCCTCCTGTTGATCCCCCACCTCTGGCGCAACATTCAGATGTCATTTGTGAGGCGGCATCATAGACCATATCAGCTATTCACTCTTTGAGTAGCCTTTTGGTTTCTCAGGCTGGGTCAGCAACTCAGCCTACTTTTGATGGTAGCAGTTCATCTGGTGGCGCTGACACATCCTCCTAGGCTCCACACATTTGCATGCCCCATAGTTGTGTCATGTGTGGGCATGTATGCTTGGGTCCAGTTGGACAGCCTGTTGATCCTCATGTGCACAGTATAGATTATGAGGTACATGAGATGCACGATTCACCGGATGTTATGACACGGACTAGAGGATACCCTGGAGAGTCCTTGCATGCTAGAGGCGAGGACACACCTTCATCATACATTGATGATGTAGTGGTAAGATTTGTATTTTCACAGTTCATTATATATTTTAAATGAATATTTATAATCTAGATAATATTAAGTACTAATTTTTATTTACATGGTTTATTTAACAGTTGATGACCGAGGAGGAGTTGACATAGATCCAGGAGGGCACCTTAACGGCAATTTCATTTGGCCTTGATAGCTTTACCATACATATATTATTGCACCTAGCCATTTGTATTTTATCATACATACATGCTCATCATTTATATTGGTATTAATTAGATTATGTAGTAACTTGCATGCATATCTTATTTTACTCTTGTAGGGCACAAGCAACACAAGTGTGGGGCTGTGTGATTTAGGATCTAGTAGTGTAGTTGGAGACAAGGGAAAGGTAATTGAATGAATATTTTAAATAACTTATAATGATTATACACATCTATACATAGATTGATAGTTTCATATACTTATTGTGTATATGTACAGAGAATTCTTGGCTTCACAGTGTAATTAATATTGGAAAAGGGTTAAATGATTAAATGATGATAGAAATAGAAATTGAATAATTAATAAGATGATGGTGAAATATGAATTTAGAAAAATAAGATTAATTAATTTAATCAAAGAATTAAACAATTATTTAATCAATTAGACGAATAATTAGTACATGATCAATGAGACATTTTTAGGTGTCTACAACTGGTATGAAAGATAATGTTAGCTATGCAAAATTATAACCTTTTTGCATAAATATTTCAAATAATAAATTAATTTAAAAATTTAATATTCTCATAATATATTGATTCTCTATAGCAATGGTGACGATACTAGCTAACAATATTGGTTGATCAAGTTATACAAATCCACACAGTTATATGAAATTTTGACCTTAATATTGTAAATCCTGGAAAAATAATAATTTAATGTTAAATTGATCATGCCTTATGTGGATTTTGAGGATTTGGCCCTTCTAAGTCACTTGCAAGGTCCTTTTTACACTAGGATGCACCATATGAGATTTGTGTTGAACATTGTGTGTTCATTGTTGTGAAAGGAGTCAGTAAGAATTAAATGTAGTTGTATTTGATTTCAAGTGTCTAGTAACTAGAACAATTTTAATTACTTTTAACATGACATGAATGACATTCGAGTTTTGAATGGATAGTGACAAGTTATGTTGATATATCTCTTGCAGAATGCTAGTAATATCATCATACATCTATTCCCATTGTTGAAGGTGATCCAAAAGTGTTTGTGGTATGTTCTAACATCTGTTAGTTAAACATTGTGTATACATTGACAGCCTATTTCGTACTGGCATTATACCATAGTGATGTTTTATGGCTTACGGTTTGGAAGTAAAGATGAGCTAAGTATGTTGTGTCAGATTCTAGAGTTGTACAAGCTAAGCTTCAACCTACAAGAATATAGAAGTAACATAGTGATCTCTATGATACTTCATAGTCTATAATGATGTTCCAAATTGATGTGCCAAAGGATGATAATGTAGGCTAGTTGTATGAAGTGTGTGGATGTTCATTGGGGCCATTTGAGTATATGTTTAATAGCACAATATGTCCCTACTCCTAGTATAATGTGTGGGCTTTAGGACCTAGCATACTACACATTTGATTGATGAGTTTGCATGTGGTTGACTTGTAATATGTTGGAATGGTAACCACAAATTGAATGCATATATATTGATCATAATATTCATTTCAAGGTGTGCAAGTTGTGCAAAGAGTGTGATTGTTGGTGTGTGAGTATGTGGGTGATGATGTTGGATGAATAGCATGATAAGAGTGAAAAAACTTGTGCAAACTGTCTATTCAATCATTGTATGTTGTTTCATTTGAAGATCTTATGCAAACTGTGATAATGTTCTGAAGTTGATCAAATCAAGAAGAAGTTGAGTATTCAGTCTTGAAGGTTCTCATTACATATCTCTTATATTCTATTTGAGATTTGTGTCTCACATGCCGAGTTGGTGCTCAGACCTTGGATTAGGGAATTGGTGTCTCATGTATGTTGGTGCCTACAAATGTAATTGGAGATTGGTGTCTTTAGTAGGTTAGTGCCTACTTCATGTTGTAAGTTATTTATTATATTTTGTGAGGTTGGATTTGGGTAACATATTCAAGTAGTTATTATCACCGTGGTTTTCCCCTTCTTACATCTTATTTATGCAAACCCTCGACCATAAACAATCAGGTCGACTACCAGACAATAAACCAATTACATCATAACAAACCATGTCGGCCTTAGACCAAAACAAATAATATCCAACACATAAGACATCCCAAAAATACAACAATAATTCATATCCACGCGTTACATTTGTTAGGCACAATATGGAAAGCTAATGTACTGAGAGGGGAGGGGTGAATCAGTACTCCAAAATCTTTCTTCAATAATAACTTTACTGTTATGCATAAACCGAACAGTGCAGTAACATAATATAAAGCTAAAACAAATAGATAACAAGCATACATGATTCACTCCATAACACATATATTTTGGTTACGCAGAAACTCTTGGTTAGAGAGAAAAACTGTGGTGGGGATGGCACCCACAACTTCACTACTGCAATAATAAAGAGTGCTCGGTTAGAGCTACATGTTTAGCTATTTCTGATAGCTTACCCTGTTAGGAGTAACAAGATCTGTTAGATCTACCTTGCTAAAGGATTTTACAACACTTAATCTAAATGTTGCACCCGGTTAGAGGCTTTACAATTTATAGACTTGATTAGAGTCTTTTACCCTGTTAAAGGTTTCTCTTACAACTTCAAAATATTACAATAAAATCATTACAAATATCTGCAACTTTACATCTAGAATGTTATAGCAGATTCTATGTGCTCAGAATAGATTACCTTGCTTATAGCATACCTCGGTAACCCATATAGTAACTCGGTAAACCCTTCTGTTTACTCTGTTCTTCGACTGTTCTCTGAATACCTTCTCGGTGACCTTTTTGTCTCTGTAACAGTCTTCTTACACTCATGCACACACCTTTTTAATTCTTAACTCATGCTGTATAAATAGATCTCTTATGTCGGTGATCCAATTATTGCTTCAATCTTACAAATATGATTTATCAAATGAATAACCATGCAAGATATTTCATTGGTTAGATGACCTCAAAATCATACACAATCTTTAAGTGCAATTTCCAATGTGATAACGGTTAGATGTTCCTCGATCTTGTAACACATTTTCATATGTATGTCCAGGTTCAATATATCTGGTAACATGTTTCACTCAGTGTATATCAACTCGGTGTGTCATCTTTATTGCTCGGTAGACATGAAATGATACTCGGTAGACAGCTCGGTGTATACTACGTTTTGAGACTACTTTCTTCTGTAACCGACTAGACTGTGCATACCGACTGAATATTTCGGTAGTAGTAACCGACTAGAGTATATAGTATAACTTTGACATGAAACTAATGGCAACTTGATAAGTAGTAACAATCTCCCCTTTTGACATTAGTTGAGATGTTTGACAAAAACTACTTTCAAAGTTATAACTCAAAATCTATATACTTGCAAAATTTGACTATACTGACAGTATGTACAATAGTCAATAAAATAATATATCCAGATGTACTCCCCTTATCGATATACTGTACAAAACTCTGATTTTGCATGCTCGGTGATTAATGTTCTGTGTGCTACTCTTGATCTTTGCTTACTGTCTTGTTCACTGCTCAGTTCACTTCTCTTGGATACTCTACTTGCTCTATGCGGTATGCTCCCCTGTATATTATACTCCTTTTGTTTGATACTTTGAATACTATATCACTCCCCCAATACCGTATTACTCCCCCTTTTTGACAAACATCAAAACTTAATTACCATTCGAGGGTGGTAACTGATCAAAAATGGATTTGTACTTGGTCCATGCTTCGGTGAGAGCAACAGAGAGTGCATTCTTTACACTATCCATTAAAGAATTTTGTGCTTGAATATCATCCAATAATGATATTAAGCCATCTAGAGTGCTTCCCTCTTGTGTAGTAGATAAGGAGGTGGCTCGGTTGATCTGTTCTTGGACGGATGAAAGATAAGGAAGAAATAATGTTTGTAGTGTCATTATATCCATCCTGATCTTGTGTTCTTCATTTCTTAAGTCCAATTGTTGAGCCATGAGCTGTTGTAGCTTGGTATAAAAATTCTGAACTGAATTTGGCTCTGTGGTCAACTTATTTGAGAGATCAGTGATCTCTTTCTCAATTGCCTCTGTTTTATGTTTAATGTCTTTAATGAATAAAGAAAATGTGCAGAGTTTCTTAAGTAAATAAAGAATGTGCTTGAGTTGAGGAGTCAACTCAGCAATAAATTTGACAAGTTTAACTTTGCCAATAGCTATAGCTTTTTGTACCTCTTCTATCATTTTTGCAGTGAGCTCTTTGTCTTTTAGTTTTCTCAAATACTCTGATGCATCTACTCCAGATGTCTCTATTTTTATTAAGAGTTCATCCAGTTGAATGTGGATGGTTGCATCAGTGGATACTGTAGCTTCAGGTAGCATATTATTTAAGAGTGCTTTCACCTTCTGAAGTACTTTATTTTTCTTTTGAATGGCCATTTGCTTCTCTTGTTCAGCCTTTGCTTTGCATAGTTCACCGAAATCAATGAGTGCTTGCCCCTTTAATTTTGATATGTCTACATTGGGCAACACTATTGGTTTTGACAAATCAACTTTAAAACTATGCTTTTTCATCTTCTTTTCTTTACCTTTCACCGATGGAACTAAGACAATGGCTTGTGAGGCTTGATGACCCTTGGTAGGTTGCTCGATAGAGGCAACACTTTGATCGGTTTCTTTAGCCTTTGTAGTGTCCTTCGGTGTCTCGATACTCGATGTCTCAGTTGCAATATTCTCAGTGCTAGAAGGTGCTTGAGATATCTATTCTTCAGTAGTACCTTCTCCTGTTGTAGACTTGTGACCTTCGGTGCCTTGCTCCATGTCATGAGGGGTTTCGGTTGAGACAGGTTACTTGACTGGTGGATAAGACTAAACTTGTTCCAAGACTGATTCACTAGATACAAGTTTTGCATATGTAGTGCCTTCTATCATTTCTTGTTTTGGTGCCTCTGTATCAATGACATCTTCATCTATTTGAATGGTGTCAGCAGGGTCTTTCTTGGTAACATCAGGATCTTGCTCGGTGACATCAACAATTTCAATTGTAGCTTGCTCACCTAGATCCTTGATTTTAAAGATTTCCTGCCACTTTGCTTTTGTCTCATTTTCAACTTCAATGTATAGCCCATTCATCAGTTTTAAGGCTCTCTGTTTGACAAGAAACTTTGAGTTGTAGGTTGTCAGATGTTCTTTTATTTCAGCTACTGACATGTCAGGAAATAGATGAATCAAACTTCTCTCTCTGATCTGTTTCTCCGAGTCCATTGCATACTTCCACCTATTATCAATATGCAAGTAAAGTTCATTTGGAAGTGACTTTGCTAGTTCTAATGGAGCTAACCAGAATTTTAGAAGTGTGCAGATGACAACTTCTTCAATTTGTCTGTTCTCATCATTATTTATGGTTTCATACTTTACATATCTAGATGAACCAAATCCTCCATATTCTTTCAGATTAGCACAAAAGTTTTCAACACTGTGTACATTTACCTTCTTGCTTTTGACAATCTGAAATTTGTTTGCATCCTCTGATTCGGTATCACTAAACTCTTTTGCCAAAATGAGTCTCCAAGTAGATTTCTTGTAGGTCTTTGTTACCTTGGGAGCAGTAACACTTTTTGTTTTCTTACTCAGTGAGGCTGCAGATGCTCTTGTGTTAAGTCACTTTTGAGGTGGAGTTGGTGAGGCCTTTGATGTGTCGTGTTTCTTTCTTTTCAACACTATTCCCTTAGGCAATTCAGTGCTTAGTGTTATTGTTGCCTCTTGGGCTTAAGATTCCTCTTCGCTAATGGCAATGGTGTCTTTGACAGGTGTAGAGGAAGAGTCTTCTCCAAATTTCTCTGACAATGCCTTTATCATTTTTGTTGCCTTTCTTGTAGCTTTGGGTACTACAATGCTCATCTTTACCTTTTCCTTTACTTCCTCATAGGTTCCATACCTTAGCTCAGTAGCATGCCTCGGTAATGTGAGAAATGCATCAATTTGCTGTTGTGTGATGTTAAGATCAATCTCGTAACCCATAGGTGACAAAGATTGAGTTCTCGGTTCCACAACATTCACATAATAGTAATCAGTGTCAACTTCAAAACATATGTCATTTTTGTATTTCTCCACTAGCTAGGGTGGAATCTGGTACCTGTTATGCATTTTCTCTTGAAATTTACTGAAGTAGTCATCCATGATATCATTGAAATTATCACCTAACTTCTTGATGAATTCATTAATCTGCTGGGTGATTGGTCGGTGTAGTTCCCAAACAACTTTACTGACTGATGGAAAGAATTTTTCAAAATAGAAAAACATGCATACAAGTAATGATCCAAACTTTAATGTATTAGCCGAATTGTTTTTCTTCGGCTTCCTGATGGTGTTCAGATTCTCAAATAGGTTCTTTGGCAACACCTCACATAGATCAATTTTCATTCCCTTTTTCACAATTTTGTATGCCAAGTCTACTGCTGCATAGGGTACATTGTTTTCCCTTGCTGATTGGAAGAAATAGTAACCTATAACTCTAATGGCAAATTTTAGTTCTTCATCAGTGACATTATTCAGTTTCAATCCTCTACAATCTGATTACACTCCGGTTAAACTGATCAATTCCTTCTGTGATATCATCTTTTGGGCTCGGGCATGATCATAAATGGGGTAACCGGTAATCAAATGAATGATCTCCTTGGTAATCTTAAATGGTTGTTCTTCTAGCCACATGAAATCATCATGAACTCTGCTCAGAACAAACTTAACCCACTGGGGTTTGAACACACAGGGATAGGTTAGGGCTTCAGTTAATCCCTTGATCTTGATGTGTTCATACTTGCTATTCAATTTACCATCTGTGCATAGCTCATCATAGGTGTCTTTAATTTCAATTTTATGAGGGCATTGTATTACGATTTTGCATTGTCATGTATTCTAAGAGCCTAATAGTTGTTGATTTGCCTTTGGATTTTCATTGGTAATACTCCTGAGAGGATCTTGCTCTGAAAGTATGTTGTAATTTGTTGTTGAATTTTAAATAATATACTGGGTGAGTTTAGGATTGTGGGGTTTTTCTCCTTAAAGGATTTTCCCCATGTAAGTCACTGTGTTGTGCTATGCATGCCATTTATATTTATTTTTGCTAAGTTTTTTATAACTTTTGTAAAGATCTATAAAAGTTTTGCATTACCCTCATCTCAACATTAGTGTAGGATGTTGTCTCACTACTTTAACTTCCTTATAGGAACCCACAAACTAGGGAAACCCCAAGTAATGAGAGGGAACATCTCGTCTCCTAAAACCCAAATCCCTTACAATCCTTAATTGATCCCAAGGAGATATGTTGAATAAAAATACTTTAGATTCAACTTCATTAATTAGTTGGCCAAATGTTGTAGATCCCTTTGATAGTTTTCACTTTCTTGAGACTTTCTTCACCAGAAAGGATGATGTCATAATTAATTGTAATTGTGTGAAGGCTTAATATATGTTGTCAATTCCATTCCAAAATCACCTTGTCTTATCTACAAAAATAGATCTACCTAGAGATTTTGCCATGATGATTAAAAAGGTATGTGGGTAATGGGTTCCCTTAATTGATACCTCAAGAGTGGTTGAATAAATATTTAGGTTAATCATTGCCTAAGATTAATTAATGTGAGGACACACAGTAAAAAATTAGCTCGCATCATTGTTGATTGATACCAAATGATACATCCCACTTATGCCTTAATATTTTGATGTTGTTTTATGCATTGATATTTGATGCTTAATATTGTGGAATAGTGTTTCACAATACACATCTTAATGATTTAGCTTTACTCATTATGATATATGAGTTGATTACTTCTTTTTGTCAATAAATGCAATGACAGAGTTATGTCAAGATTTGGAACTAACTACATGATTCTGACCTAGTTTATGCAGGGAGATCATCATCCTCCAAGAAGGGAGGGAAAGTATCATCAGGTTAGGAGGTAACAAAAAAAGGACTTGATGCCATCTGGAAATCCTAATCCATAAATTTAAAATTTGTTGAGCTAAGTAGGGTATGGTCCATCAGTTCAGTACCTTATTAGATAAACCCTAGGTTAATCTAAGTGGTTAGGGTTGTCTTATCCTTGTTGTGGATTATATTATTCTTTTAAAACAATTGAAAAAATAATTAAGGCTTTTTATTACATTAATGGACCCGCCACTATTAAGTGATCTATTTTCATTGAATGAGTTCATATTATAACGAAATCTCTCTCTTGAATAAGTTTCTTTTGTAGGAATGAAATATGGTAACCATCGAAGAATAGTCGATGAAGAATTTGATTCCACTTTTGAAATATTGATAGTGTTTATAATCACCGCCTCTCACAAGGATGGAATGGGAATATAGAAACCTAAAATGAAATACATGGTAATGAACTATAATTACCTCAAAATAATTTGGGAGGCTTGCAATTATTTTTATTAATCAAGAATAGAGGAATATTTGAAATTGATAAGCTATAATGAGAGTGTATTCTTAAAAAAAATGGGATTTCATTCTAAGGAATTACGAATTAGAGTTTTGTTTCTACACAATATTCGTAAGCTTTTGGCTTCAGTAGTCTTTACCCTGCACAAGCCTTGCCATAACAGAAATCTACTTAAAAGGAAGCTGGTTGTATCTCTTCAGGAAGAGGAGCCTTTGAAACTCGTTCAAACCTGTAACATATATTGGTCATGTACTCATTTGCTTGAGCTTGTGAAAGTAATTGGAAAAAGATAGCATAATTATTAAGAGAACACTAAAATATGTTTCTTTTCTTTAAGAATTTAGCTAAAAGTGAAAGAATGATTTTAAACAAAATAATAAGTATATATATTCTTTTCTTTCTTTTTCAATAAAAGTGGATTATTCTACTAAACTTTTTTATTAATATTTTTTATTTTTTACACAGGATTCAAAGAGCATACCGGAGGAAAGAACCCTGGGAAGAAAACCTCTGATCACAGCTCATAAAATAAACCTATAGTATCTAACAAATCAGATTATACACCCCGCCCAAAACCACATACAAAATAAGGTCACAACACATATAATATTAGTTTTACATAGAGCCCATATGGCAATTTGCAACAACAAAAAAACCCATCGGATAGCTTTCAAATGTAGACTCCACAGCTACTATCAATGGAAGAAGACAGAATTTTCCAAAGCCCTGTGCCAAATCCCATGAGCCAAAAATCTTCTTGCCAAAAAAAAAAGTATCAAAAAACCTTTGGAAAAACACTATTGTATCAAATACCATGAGCTCGAACTCTCCTCCAAACAACAAACGTGAATACTTGAAATGAAAGGGGAAAGCGGGAATAATTATCATCATAAAATTTTACATCAACATTACTCAAGAAAATCACATAACTATTTCTGCAAACCTTCCCATACCCTAAAAGGAATTTCCTCAAAACCCACCTCTCACTGATTAGCATTGCTATCAATAGCTAAATTTGCCAAATAATCCGCACTCTTATTAACTTCTCTCTAACAATGGAATATCAAGAAAAATTCAAACAATTCTAAATTTTGTAAAATGAAATCAAGTATATACTGCAAATTCAAACAATTCGAATTTTTTTTCATAACACATTGAATAATCACCATAGAATCACCTTCAATTATTAAGTCCTTAATCCCCAAAGAGATTGCCATATCCAATCCAAAAGACAAAGCATGAAATTCCGCATAATTGTTAGTTTTAAAACCAATAGCATGACACTTAGCTCAAATAAAATTTGCATTGTGATCATAAATTACCATGCCTACCCCAGCCGGCCCAAGGTTACAACGAGAGGCCCCATCAAAATTCAGTTTAAAGTGCCCCTGTGGGAGAGGTTTCCATCTAGCAGAGCATCTCTTACCTATTGCATCATTCTTTTTTAAAATTGAACAATGAGAGGGTAAAACCGACAACATCTTCCAAACTCTAGTAACTCTACTATCTCGGTGTGAAAAAGAAGTAAGATTTTCCAAATTCTTATAAATAAACGACAAAGCAACCTCAAAGATTGAAGACTCAATTTTTAATAAAACCTCAGACACAGGAGAACTTTTTTTTAAAAATATCCTGTTGTTTTGCTCTATCCGAACATTCCAAATCATAATAGATGGAGATATGATCCAAAGGCATGCATAAAACGATGAGGCAAACATAAAGGGCCAAGATCTAAAATGGGAAATGAGATCCTTACCAATAACAAAGGATATATTTAACTTCTCAAACAACCACTGCCAACATTCATAAGCATAATCACAATGTAGGAACAAGTGTGAAGAAGATTCCAAATTTTTGTTACAAAGGACACAAGGGAAAACAACAGTAATACCAAGCCTGTCCAGTCTCATACCTGTAAGGGCTCTATCCTGAACTACCAACCAAGCAAAGGCTCCAGCTTTAGGAAGACAAGCCGAATGCCAAAACAACTTATAAGGCCATGATGATAAATCTTTAGCAATTATAAGAGAGTTGTAACCATCTTTAACAGTATACTTACCAGAAATATTCTTTGTCAAATAAGTTCATCCTTAGAATTGGAAAGAAATACAATTCTATCCCCCAAAATCTTCTCAAAATCTAATTTCATACTTTGATCAACATCTAAGAAATCAATCGACTTCCATCTAGCTAGCTTAAGGGGTCCACTAGTCACAATTTAAAAATAATCTGCTACAAAAACACCCCAAAGGGAGGAAAGAATAGTGATCAAAGGAGACCGGTCCCTAATATTCACCAGAGGTGTGTGTCCATTCCATACTTCATCCCAAAATCTGACCTTTCTACCATTATGAACAATCCATGAGAGATTAGGCATAATAACTAATCTACATTTACAAAGGAAATTCCAAATAGCAGAACCTGGAGGCAAATTTGAGACTTTAAAAATGTACTCTCTCGATCCATTATTTAAATATTTGGCAAACATAATCTGTGCCCATAAGAGCTAGGCTTGTCATATAATTTCCAAACCAACTTAGCGCCTAAGGCTAAATTCTAATTCTCTAGACTCCAAATTCATGTTCCCCCAAGTTCCTTAGGCAAACATACCTTATCCCATGCAACTAAAGGGAGTTTCTTCTTGCCATCTTTATTATTGTTCCAAAGAAAATCTCTGAGAGTATCCTGTAAACTAACAATAGCTTCTTTTTGAGACTTCAAAACAGAAATGAGATATATGGGAACAAAATTTAAAATAGACTTGATGAGAACAATTTTACCCGCCAAAGTTAACCATTTATGATTCCATGAGAGAATTCTTTTAGAAATGACCGAAATAATCTTATCTTGTTTAACAAAGAAAGGAATCCCAAGGTAAGTACATGGAAGATTTCCAATCTCAAATCCCCAAAAGGATTGCAACCTATGTTGAACCAGTTGTGATGTATTTCTTTGATTTATCACCATTCACTTTCTAACCAGAAAATGATGCATAATTTTGTATTATTCCTTTAATCACTTTTGCCTCAACTAATGAAGCATGTCCAAATAACAGAGTATCATTTGTAAAGAGACAATGAGAAATACTTTGGGGAATATTTTGAATCCTTAAACCTTTCCAAAGCCCCCCACTTTAGCAGCCCTAATAGCCCAACTAAAGCTTTTAGCTAGGAGAATAAACAAAAAGGGAGAAAGGGGATCTCCCTGTCTCAAACCCCTCGAGGAAGTGGAAAAACCACAAGGAGAACCATTAATTAAAACCAATAATCTTGCAGAAGAAATACATGCACAAATCCATTTGACCCAGGTCTTGGAAAAACCTAACTTCTCAAGAATAACACATAAAGCCCCCCACTCTACTCTACCATAAGCCTTCATCATGTCTAGTTTAAGTATCATGGTCAAGATTTTTTGGGTGGAAATAGAATGCAGCACCTCATGTGCTATAATTGCACCCTCTATCGTCTCCCTTCCAGGAACAAAACCACCTTGCTCCAATGAAATGATCCTAGGTAGAATTTTTGCCAACCTAAGGGAAATTGCCTTCGTAAATATCTTATACAAAGTGTTACATAAAGAAATGGGGCAGAAGCCAACAAAAGTCTTAGTATCCTCTTTTTTAGGAATAATTGCAATCATTGTAGTAATAAGTTCTTTTAAAAGAGACCTATTTCTCCTAGCTTCCTTGAGAGCCAATAAAACATCATTCTCACAAAATCCCAACATTTCTGAAAAAATAAAGGAGTAAAACCATCTAGTCCTGGAGCTTTATCCGGATTCATGGAAAAGACAACACTCTTAACTTCTTCTAAGGAAAATGGAGACATCAACATCTTATTGTCTTCCAAAGATACTAAAGGAGGAATATTAGATATAATATCACTGCCGAGATTTTCATTTTCCAAAGATAATAATGACTTAAAAAACCTAACTGCCTTTGAAGCGATGTCCTCCGACTCTGTCAATAAATTCCCATTCTGACACTGAATACAAGACATCCTATTCTTACATCTTTTAATCTTAGTTGAAGAATGAAAAAAATTTGTGTTCGTGTCACCATCTAAAAGCCATAACTCTTTAGATTTATGTCTCCAATAGATTTCCTCTCTAGCTAACACCTCCTCAAGCTGTAATTTTAGGGACTTCAATTCATCAAAAACTTGTGGCACCATACCACGTTGAAGCACATGAGTATTAAGACACTCAATCATATCTTGAATCATTTGTTTCTCCTAAAACATATTCTTAAAATGCAAGATATTCCATTCCCTAATATTCAATTTCAAATAACTTAACTTCTTAACAATATAAAACATAAGGGACCCAGAACAAAAAGAAACAGAATTCCACCATTTCATAAGTAGAGGCAAAAAGGAATAATCCCTAGACCACATGGGCTGAAATTTAAATGGAGACTTAAAAGAAGCCCTATCCTCAATAACTAAAAGGGAAATTGGAAAATGATCAGAACCCGAGACCGGTAGAATAGAGGAAAAGAATTCAAAATTTGAATCAATCCAATTCTTAGGTAACAAAAACCGATCTAATCTCTCAGGAATCTGAGAAAAATCCCTTCTCATGTTTGTCCATGTGAAAACCCCATTCTGAAACTTACAATAAAAAAGGCTCATATCAAAAATGAAATCCCCAAAGTCATCCAGAATCCTTTTATTAGGGAAAACACCTCCTCTTTTCTCATCTAAATCAGTGATAGCATTAAAATCACCCCCAAAGATAATAAAGGAACCATGTCTTAAGGGAGAAGAAATACTCTTTAATTCACCCCATAACTTACTCTTCCCTTGAATTCCTGACGGAGCATAAATGTTAAAAAGCTAGAATTTAACCTTCGAAATCTTGCTTATAACTAAAGTCAACATCCAATTTGTAGCAGATGCCACTAACTGTACCTCAATATTATAATTATTCCAAAGTAGTGCCAAACCTCCTGAAGCACCAGAAGCAGGAGAAGAAAGAAAATTCCACCTTCTCCAAGACGAAAAAACCAAATCAGTAGACTCCTTTCACAACTTTATTTCTTTCAACATAAAAATATCACACTTAATTAAATACATCTGGGACTTAATTAAGTGTCTCTTGTTAGCAGCATTTAAGCCCCTAACATTCGAAGAAATAATTCTCATTGTCCTCAAGGGGAGGCAAAAGCTCCCCTCTTCCCATTAATCGGAGAATTTTTACTTTCCCCAAAGCAACCTTGAAAATTATGTTTCATAGCCCCTGATCTTGTCACAAGAGGACTAGTCATAGATCTTTAACTCCTCTTTCTTTTTACACTTACAGGATTTAGGCATTTCTTAGTCCTACCAAGAGAGACCAAATGCCTCCCTTGCCCACCAACAAGAGAAAGGGACAAAGTCTTTTGAACTCTAGCATCAATTTCCATTTGAGTCTTAAGATTATTTGGAGGCCTACCTCTCACAAGAGAAACCACTGATGGTGAAAAAACCATAGTTGTTTGGACAATTGGTAAACTCTTGCATGACTTTGGAGAAGCCAAGATAATTGGATTATCTTCAAAACCCAACTCTGTTGTAGCCAAAACCGCAAAAGGATTAGCAGATGCTGAAATTGGAAGGGTCGAGTTTATACCCCCCAAATCATTCTCAATTGAACAAACAACTCTATCAGTAATACCCTCATCCATCTGATGTGCATGATTGTTAAAAATATCATTTACTTGCTGAACTAGATTCTCATCTGGCATAATAACAAGGACAACCTCTGACAGATTACTATTCCCTAAGAAAGATTCATTAGCCATATTAATTTCAACATTCAAAGGGGAATTATTAGACACCAAATTCTTAATTTCCTGAACTAAAGAAGCATCATTAGGAAAACCTATGGCAAGTACCTGTTTAATAATTTCCATATCAACCACTGCATTTTTATCTAAATTCACATTCTTTGAAGAGTCCAAAACCTCCTTATGAGTGCTTGAAAAAAAATTGCCATCCTTACCCTTTATGTGATTATTTGGCATCTTAGGGAAATCTATTATCAATGGATGATCTCCATTTATCGAGTGGTTACCATACATTGCTATACCCCGTTATTAGAAAAGGTCTTTAGTAAAGATGAAAGTAGACTGAACCCGAAGTGTGATCATTTGGTTTCCCAGAACTATGACACAATGGATTATTTTGAAGATTAATGTGACCTGTTTCTACCAATTTATGCAAAGACACATTTCCACATCCTTCAACCGAAGGTCCCACTAAGAAACTATCTTTATTAAGGGATTTAGGGACAGAGCCAACAACCTGCTGATTTTTCTTAAAATCCATAAGTAATAGAGCATCCAAAAGTAAAGGAGACTTAAGAAGATCTGTATCTAATTTCTCAATTAATTGGTGCCAAATACCATCATGAGACTTGATATTACAAGTACGAGGGAAAACATTGAGGGTTAATAAGAACACAAATTTTTACCAGAACCTCCCCCTCCACAAAGTCCATTTTAGATGTTAAAAAAGTTCCAATAGTATTTCCAATTTGCTTAAGAACATCCAAATCAATAAATTCAAAAGGAATTTTAGGTAAACCAAACCAGAAAGCAATAAGTTTTGAACTAGGCCCAGCAAGAACAAAAAAAGGTTTCCAAGCTACAATTGAAATTAAATGTTTTCCAAACCAATGATGTGAAGTTTTTAATACCTCATCTCCGAAAGAAGGAGAATCAAAGACAATAATAAAAGAATTCGCAGACAATAATTGAAAATAATGCATATCACCCCATCTTTTCTGCAATTTGTGATAAAGCTTTAACAAACTAATCTGATCACCCTAAATTTCCCCAGAAATAGCATTCGTTTGCAAACAATTCGCTTTCTTATCGACATAGGAACCCAGAAGATCGATACAAGGGATAGGAGCCCAACCTATGATGAATAAACCCCTGACAAAATAGGATCAGGAGGTATCTTACTTACCTTTTCCAGACTAGCTTCCTTGAGGTTCACATTTACCTTATTTCCCACCTGCTGTGAAGAAACAAAAACCCTAGCCATAGTCTCCTTATTTGCCAAGCCAACAACCCTAGAAAACATTTGTTGATTGCCCAGATCCAAAGACCGTTTCTCTAAAAATCCCTTCAATTGATTCTCATAATTCCCTTGATTTGCACCATTATTAAAACGCCCTTGAGTGAATCTCCTTTCATTATTATTCTGCCTCCATGCCACACTGCGTCTATTCTGAAAGAAGCCTTGAAAGTATTTTGAAACTGGCCGAAAAACCTTGTTATTTCCGCTTCGGTTTACATGTATCACCATGTCCTTCTGTCTGTCATTCGTGTAGACCCACTATAGAACATGAGGCAGGTCTTCCCAGCCCACATCCACCGATGAACCTAAATGCCTTCTATCGGTCATTTCCAATCGTGATAGTATTGGCACCCGAAGAGTTTACCTTCAAAATCAACTGTGGGTTACTCCCTAAATCGACAGCTTAAAAACCTAGATCTCATGTGATCCAGTAGTGATTTTGGTAGTTTCCTCCAAACGATGACAGTCAAACTTAGTGATCTCCTAACGATAATCTCCCTTTTAACAATAGCTACCAATTACAATTATCTTTAGATATTCCAACGATCTATGGCTTCAACAGTAAGTGACTTTCTTTAACTGGTGGTGATCTCAACCTTTTGTCTGTGATCTTCTTTGTTTCCAACAATCTTGATGCTTTGACTGCGATCTATAAAACTCCCTTTGTCATCAATAATTAAAAACCTGTAATGCCCATACCCTAGTCGGACTTTTAAAACCCGTTTAACCTTGATTTACTTCCTATGTGGCATTCTTGAATGGTAGATTTACCGATATGCAATGTGTAGTTTAGATAATATAAATAAATTGTGCATGCTTATTATTGTGCTTTTGCATCGATTTTCGTGTAAATGTAATTGTTTCCTAACCCTTGCGATAAATATTGAGCTAACGTCTTCATTGAATATGTATATGTATATGCATGCTTGTATGAATTCATGGGTGCAGGGGATTGCAGGTACAACACCGCTTAGGGCAAGGTTTATCTCCTTTGGAATTTGCAAGGTTGAGTATGCTCCTTCATCTTTTGAATTCGGATTTAGTGGTCATATAACTCTCGTCTTGCCTTAGCCATGGTTAGGTGAGCATCGTGTGTGGATTCGTGGGGGTTGCATTTTCATTGGGATGCGTGTCGAGAGATTTGGAGGACTACCTCGATTTGCATGCCTTGCGCGAGGTAAGTGAGGTTTGTTATCCTAATATTAAATTTAAAATTATGATTAAACGTACACATTAGAGATATAGAAATTTAAATGGGTAGTTTCTTTTATACGATTAATCAGTAATTAAGAGATTTGCTTTAAATTATTAATGTAGCTAGCTTAAGGTATTTAACTGGGGTTAGTGTGCTCATTTACGCATTTGTAACATTTATGCATTTGTAGTTGAGAAATTTGAATAAACAAGACCCTTGCATTAGATTAGTCATTTATTTAAAAATGTCGCTTTATTATGTTATAGCGAGTTAAATTGATAGCTAATTTTAAAATAACGAATTTATTGAGTTATACGTTTTAGAAAGGAAAAAACTTTAAAGTCATTGGAGAGATAGAATTAAATTACTCATTTTCGCATTCTGGAAGAAAAAGGGGTAAATTATTATTATCTAAACGAGATTATTTCTTTTTACTTGTAAAGTCGATATAGTATAAAAGTTTGGCTTTTAGAAAATTAAAATTTAATCAAATGCCTTACAATTATCTTTAGATATTCCAACGATCTATGGCTTCAACAGTAAGTGACTTTCTTTAACTGGTGGTGATCTCAACCTTTTGTCTGTGATCTTCTTTGTTTCCAACAATCTTGATGCTTTGACTGCGATCTATAAAACTCCCTTTGTCATCAATAATTAAAAACCTGTAATGCCCATACCCTAGTCGGACTTTTAAAACCCGTTTAACCTTGATTTACTTCCTATGTGGCATTCTTGAATGGTAGATTTACCGATATGCAATGTGTAGTTTAGATAATATAAATAAATTGTGCATGCTTATTATTGTGCTTTTGCATCGATTTTCGTGTAAATGTAATTGTTTCCTAACCCTTGCGATAAATATTGAGCTAACGTCTTCATTGAATATGTATATGTATATGCATGCTTGTATGAATTCATGGGTGCAGGGGATTGCAGGTACAACACCGCTTAGGGCAAGGTTTATCTCCTTTGGAATTTGCAAGGTTGAGTATGCTCCTTCATCTTTTGAATTCGGATTTAGTGGTCATATAACTCTCGTCTTGCCTTAGCCATGGTTAGGTGAGCATCGTGTGTGGATTCGTGGGGGTTGCGTTTTCATTGGGATGCGTGTCGAGAGATTTGGAGGACTACCTCGATTTGCATGCCTTGCGCGAGGTAAGTGAGGTTTGTTATCCTAATATTAAATTTAAAATTATGATTAAACGTACACATTAGAGATATAGAAATTTAAATGGGTAGTTTCTTTTATACGATTAATCAGTAATTAAGAGATTTGCTTTAAATTATTAATGTAGCTAGCTTAAGGTATTTAACTGGGGTTAGTGTGCTCATTTACGCATTTGTAACATTTATGCATTTGTAGTTGAGAAATTTGAATAAACAAGACCCTTGCATTAGATTAGTCATTTATTTAAAAATGTCGCTTTATTATGTTATAGCGAGTTAAATTGATAGCTAATTTTAAAATAACGAATTTATTGAGTTATACGTTTTAGAAAGGAAAAAACTTTAAAGTCATTGGAGAGATAGAATTAAATTACTCATTTTCGCATTCTGGAAGAAAAAGGGGTAAATTATTATTATCTAAACGAGATTATTTCTTTTTACTTGTAAAGTCGATATAGTATAAAAGTTTGGCTTTTAGAAAATTAAAATTTAATCAAATGCCTTACCCGGCCAATAGGTTCGAAATAAGAAGTAGGCTTGAAACTTGTAGTGAGAAATTAAAATTTAAAAGAACGCAATAGGAAATGGAAGCTTTTTAATTTTAAGGAAAAAAAATGAATAAGAGGGTTCCATTTTTCATCTATTTTATTTTCAAAATAAATGCCTAATTTCGAAATTTAAAATTAGGGCAAAATTAGGGCTTTTGCTTTTTAACCTAGTTTTGGAGACTTTTGGGGGGTTCTGGGCTTGGGAGTTTTTTTGGGGGAAAAAATGGGAGAGATTGGGGAAAACTCTTCATCAAGATTCATGCCTGGAATTGGAACCTTGAAAAAAAATTCTGCTTTTGTTCGAGCTGCTGACAGAAGTTGGCAATGGACAACAGAACTGGTTTTGGTGTTGTGCTTACAATGGTGCGTGTATTTACTGCTCTACTGAATACTGATGCGGGAAAGACTCATACGGATTTCGTGATGACAACGATCTCCAATAACAAGATTGTCATCTTCTCCAAATCGTATTGCCCGTAAGTCTCCTCTCTTTCTCTTCGATTCGAATCTGCTAATTCCTGCATTCTTTTTTTTTTTTTAAACCCATTTCAGCTATTCGATCGAACCTAGCAATAGTTTCTGGTACAAAGAGTTGCATGAATAATTTTTTGGTATATTTACATTATATAAGATGGTTTCTGAGCTATACTGTAATGAGATGATTAGGTCCATATTTGTAGTTAATTTAGATATATACAGAGCTGAATATCGCTATGTTCCTGCATTTCGTTCTCTTTAATAGTCATCTGCATCGATCCAAAATTCTGAAGGTTCAATGGCCACGTTTTGTTGTCCAATAAAAGTGTAGTTAGGAATGGGCATTGGAAATACGTGGGGACAACACTACAGAAGGCCCTTGATTTTTTTTTGTGATTAGGGTGTGAAGTTCATCTGGAGTTAGATAAGTGATTAGAGTTGGTAGCTAAATCCTGTCAAGGTACATTAGCAATTTAGCAGCACTACATATGCCTTTTGGTGAACCGTGTTCCATTCTTTAATGTAGCTCAAAACTGAACTGAATCTGTTGCGTGGCCAATGGGTACATCAATGTCGTGATTTGAAGAGCAGAAATCCCATGGATTGGTAAATGGGTCCAAAATTACTGGCATTGAATATTAAATGAAATGAGAGGGAACAAACTGTTTGTCTAGCATGTCCTCCGTGCATTTTGACAATAGTCATTCTCATCAACAATAAGCGAATCTAACAACTGTTGGATTTCCAGCTACTGCTTACTCGGTAGTCGTGCCTGTATGTAGAAAGAGGTTTCCTTTCTGAGATGGTTATGCCCCCTGATCTATAGAATATAAAACTTGGAAGTGACTAGAAATTCATAAACGGTGGTGTTGAAGACGGGACTAATAACATAGTTGGGGTTTTATGTTAGAAATATAATGTTGTTTTTTTTAAAAAACAAAAAAAAGGATGCTTAGCAATTTCGAGTTATTATAGGCAATATTTCATTTTGAAATTTGAATGGAGGTGTGCATGATAATTAGTTATGATTTTTTTATCTTAAATGTCAAAAAAAAAGGAGACAAATAGATACGTTAAAATATGAGTTAACATAGTAGCATCTACTAGGTATATACATATACTTGACGATTTATATGAACTTTACTTCCTAAGAATATTATGGAAATTGATTTTTATTATTTCACGAACGTTGCGATGTACATTTAAGCTTAAGTTAGCTCGGGAACTGTTGTCCTATTTCTTTATTTACTCTTAATTTATTTTTGTTCCTTTATAGTGATAAGGTATTCCTTGTGAAGTAAAAAAAAAAGGGGCTAGATTATCTCTGTAAAACCATCTTATCGTTAGTGGGCATCTAAGGGTTATCTAATTTGGTTAGACGTTTACGTCAGCTTGGGAAAGTGTTAAATATTACTCGTCAACGCTTGAGCATGACTTATTAATTTGGGAAATTTTGTTGGGTCCCTGTCATCTGATTTCTTTGTTCTGTCCAACGTCGGTCTAGTCTCCATTTAGGGTACTACCTGTTAAGAAATCCTTGTCCGATTTACTTGATGTATTTAGTAGGATCCACTACCAAAGGGATCATTGCGTAATTAACGTCCGAGGTGTCTGTTGCTTATTGTTTGTATTCGCCCAGTGGCAAGATGTAAAAGACTTATCAATTATGTAATTCCTAAAGATATAATACCAAAGGGGTCTTGCAGTTGAGCAGACCCGGAGATGTAGCCCATCCGGGGTGAACTCCGAGATCATACCTGTGTTATGCGATGTTTTTAGCGTACTTTGTTTTTATGTTTAAATTATCTTGAATGGTTGTATTCCTGCAAGTGGATGGTGGAAATTTAATGAATTCAAATTTAAGGGCATAGCCTTATTCATATGGATAGATGTAGTTATTTAAGTTATAAAACGATGTGAATTATGAATATGGAAAGGTAATTTAAGTATTGAAATTTAGGTTGTGGAAAAAGTAATTTGATGATGTAAATTTAAAATGTAATAGTGGAAAGAATCTTGCTAGAATACTTTATTCGATTAACTTGATATTAAGTATATAAATGGAACGAATGTAAAAAGGAAGCAAAGTTAAAATTTATGTCATAATTCCTAGATTTAAAGCTAAAGAATGAACATCATATAATTATCTATCTGTTTACCTTAGTAAATGAATCACGCCATGTCAATTTTGTTTCATTACATTGAATGAATTTGATAAGTTATTTCACGTTTAAATCTTATCAATAATCCTCATCAGATTAATTTGATAATTCGTGAGGACTCAACTAGGCACCCATGTTGTATATTGGATGGATATACTTAATAATCCATGTTGTAATTATAACCGATAATCCTCACCAGATTACATTTATAATTGGGTGAACTCAATTGGGTATCCATATTTTTAATCCCTTATAAAAGGAATCCCTCATGATTGCTAAAATTAATCTAAAATGGGAGAGTAATTTGATTGGTGGGTTATACATTAAACCTAGTAAAAGAATCTTCCTCACACTATCTTTCAATTAACAAAAAGAAGATATCCAATAAGATAATTGTATTTTAATTCTAAGAGAAGAACGTCATTATGATCTTACTTCTCTAACCTTGAAATGATGAACGTCATCTAGTTAACGATACTTTGAAAGGGAAGATGCTCTCGTGTGTTCTCATGCATATCCACCTCATTGAAATTAGTCCATTTAATTGCATTATTAAAACTTCAGACGAATTCCATGACTACGCACATTTTATCTTTCATTTAAGGACTGCATCTCAATAGTTGGTTATGTATGAAACCAAATGAAGGGACTTCACTAAATTAATTATGGTTAATCCTTAAGAAATAAATTTCTCTCATTAACCATGCATTTAATATTAAAAAAAAAGGAGATAACAAATGTGGGTGAATACTTTAAAATCAAATGATGGAATCCTCGTTTTACTAATAGTAGTTTAATCCTAAACGAATGAATCTCATTAAGCACGTTTATAGCATTAAAGGATGATGTCAAGTGTGGATGGTTATTTTTTTTAAAACGCTAATGAATGAACTTTGTTATATTTAAAACGCTTGAACCTATTTGGAGACCTCCCAATGAAATTTCGAATCAAAGTGCTTGAGTAACTAACCTCTCGATGGCCCCCTCACTAACCAAAGCAATTGAATTCTTCCTAAAATTATAAGATGTCAAACCATTGAACACATATATAATTAAGATCTATGCTTGATCTCGTAATTAAGATATCCAGATTAATGGGTCTAAAGACGCAAGTTGAGTTAGGTAAGATTATGTAATCACGTTAGGAAACTCCTTAGGATTGTTTGAGCCTTCCGCTGTGATAACTAAGTTGACAGATAACTACAATGTATCTTAATGTTGTGTCTAATTATAAACGGAGACAACTTCAAACTATCTTAACGTTGTAATGTTTCATTAACGCACTTAATTATATTTAAAAAAAAAAAATTTTACACTCTATTTGAGTGTTTTAAACTTAAACCCTTCGGGATTTCCTGGCGGGGCATTACAAAACCCTTCTTTTGGTTCTGTGCTGACTACAAAATACCTTTTGACCTGAAACCTCAAAGGATTCCCCTCACTAATTAGTTGTAGACTAATCACCGGATAGGCAAGGCTATTTGTAAACATTGTGGAGGCCCTGCATGGCTAATTTGAACAATACTGCCCCTAGTATGTAGTTATTTGCGTTGGCTAGCCTTGGTATATATGCTTGGTGAATAGTATATATATTCTTTTTGGTATATATATTAATTTTGTTTTTTTGGGGAAACATTATTATATCTTTTGAAAATTTTATAAGAGCTCGTATGTTTGTGATATCACCACTCTCCTATGAACCATATCATGGTATTATGAAGAGAATATTCAACCTTTTTACAATAAGAAAAATTAAGGCTTAGTTGAAGCCATGAAATAGAGACCATAGGATTATACTGAAATTATAACTTAAAGACCCATAGTGTTCATTGGGAACTAAAGGTCAAGTTAGTAAACAATGTAGCCAAGGAGAGATTTATTCTTATGCAAACTGAACAACAAATACCAACTGCTAATGGAAAAGTATTGGCAACTTTTCTTGAGTAAATAATAATGAGGCTATGTGAAATATGAATTACTTCAACTGCTGCAAATTAAGACTAATAATCTGAAAAGGAATTTAGCACATAAAAATGAGGAATAGTGATTTTTTCTTAACCATTAACAAGGAATCACTCTTGTACTCATGAGAGAGCATTTTTCTTTCTTAAGGGCACAAGTATAAATCTTGTATTAAATAATCTAAGGAATTTTCAATTACACCATAAATGTTAAGCCACCGTGAGTTTGTTGATCAGTATGTGTAACTTGGGTCTAAACATGAATGTCGGCTAGTGAGCCTCTTAGAGTTAGTATGCAAATATAATAGGGACTGTCATGATGACTTAGAAAACTTCAAGGATTAAATCCAACCAACTAGGGTGATGAGCAATGACTTCATGCATTGGCATGATTGCAAATACATTAAAAATCTTTGGACAAGGTGATGCTAATAATTGTAAGTGTCAATTAATTCATTAATCTAGATATACAACCTGATCATAGGTCATACTAGATAGTAGTATCCTATGGTGTGTGACCAACTAGGGGTTGTGTAGGGTTAATCAAAAATCTCAAATGACATTAGTCCAACCTCTTTTACTTCCTGCAAAGGGTCGGGCCTTTCCAGTTGGAAATGGCATGGGAGACTAGCAAGTCTGTGGTTGGGCGGAAAAGCACCTTGATGATGCATTCCCTCTCCCAAACAATGTAAAGATTATTTAAAGTTCAGAGTGGGTATCAAGAAAATTGTAATCACTAAACCTCTCTTTCATTCTTATGTTGTACCTTGTTATATTTATGAAATTATGCTTATGCAAATGTTTACTTATTTTCTTTCAATTTCAAACAAAAAGTTATCTAGATTCTTGTGTTATAAATTTTAGTTCAATGTCTCATTTTCTTGCAAACATTTAGTTAATAGATGATGCTTGTTACATATTGTATCAAAGTACTGGGTTTGATATTGAACCTAGGGCTCGCCACCACAAAATTTTAGGCTAGTAAAATTGAAACAAAGCATTTTTTATCCAATCTACTCCCAGCTCTAGAAAGTAACAAAATTGAAGCATGATTATTCATGTTTCTCTCCACCTTCTGACAATGAAATCTTGTTGATGCAATAAAAGATTAAAAAGAGAGAGACAAACTTGGACAACTTCAAGAAGAGAAGCAATGAGAGCAGCTATATTGGCTATCAAAGCACCTAAAACTAAAAACAACCCAACAAACCCTGTTGTAATTAAAAACAAGTCCGTTCACTCAAAGGAAACTTGTGTAGCCACTCTAGGCTTCTGATTAGTTCCATTTTCTAGAATTTGAAGGGCATGAAGAGCCCATAATTGAATTTGATATTAGCTCTTAGATATAGCCTATAATATGTAAATAATATAAAAGCAATTATGGAGTGAACAATAATAATAAAATATCAATTTTGTTGTGTGTAATTCTTGTTTCAAATACTTTCATTTAAATAATGAAAGGTAGATAGAATATTGAGACTTAATATATGAATACATAGGTCATTAAAGAACATTAAGATTTCCCATAACCAAGATGATAGAGGAGAATCATGACCCTCAGAGACTCCAATTGCCAAGATAGATAGGCTCATTCTCATGGTGCAAGACACCCAAAACGTATTTCGAGTTTTGTAGTAGAGGGGGGGAGGTCACACTAAAAATCAAAACAAGGAACATAAGTCTCAATCTAGAGATAGATAATCTAAATAAGAACATACTCATCAGAGTAAGTTTAGTGGTACTCAATCTCATACCCAATACAAGAAGGATAAACAAGTAGTGGGTGCAATCTCTGACAATAAGAAAAAGGTTAAACCCCCTCAATATGACGGATTAGAGGTTGGATATGTCGTTGAGGCATGTTAACTGATATGCAAAATTATTTTGAAATCTGAGATTACATTGAGAATATGAAAGCAGTTTGGGGGGCCTTCTAGCTAACCAGAGAAGTTGTCGGTCGATGAGAGAATAAGAAAGTCAAGCTAGGTTTAAAGTCAACCAATGTGACATCGAATAAATTTATTGAAATATTTAGACATAGATGGTTGCCCCAACTATTCTTTGAACAAAATTTGATAAAATTTTAGGATTTGAGACAAAGGGAACTCTCCATGAATGCCTACTAGGAAAAGTTTACCCGCTTACTTAAGTACATGCCCCAATTCCAAGTAGATGAAAAATATAGGATCTAGAAGTTTTACATGGGTCTTATTAATTTCATAGGGGGGATCGGTAGATGTCTTGGCCCCTTCAAACATGGATGAAGCCTATGAGAAGGCTATCTGACGAGAACAAAAGCTCTGAAAGGATGATTCTATAAGAGACAAGAATAGGAAGAAGGGGAATTGGTCTCAACCTTCCCAAACTTTAAAGAGAAAGGGGGACAAGTATGGTTCGGGTAACAGAAATGGTAAAGGATTCAAAGGAAGTTGATAGGACAACTGAAGGGATCAGAAGGGTTTTGATAAATCCAAAAGGGACTGTGAAGGGAATAACAAAGGGATAGAAAAGAGAGGACCTCCAAGGGGATTTTATACTTTCGGAGGCGAGCATTACACCAAATAGTGCCCAATGAAAACATAGGGAGGACAACAATAGAGGAATCCTTTTCCACCACAATAGAAAACTTTCCAACGGAGGATTCATGCAATAGTGGATAACCGATAGGAAGATTATCAATTCACCCCAGTGGAAACTCCACATGTACGCTTTATGAAAACCACACAATAGTACTGATAGATACCTGAGCTATTGAAAATTTCATTTCTCCTAGACTGCTTAGTAAATTTTCTAAAAGAGTTGGCTTCATGGATAATTCTTGGTTTGTTGAGTATGCCAACCAGTCGAGAGTGTTGGCAACAACAATGAAGGAAAACTAAGAGGGGGGGTGAATCAGTTTTCACCGGATTAAACAATTTAAGAACAACTCTCAAATCTGATTAGCAACAATAAGAGAAAAAAATGAACACAATAACAACAACACACATAACACCAATATTTTGATGTGTAAAACCTGGTTAAGAGAAAAAACATGATGGGAACATACCCACAATAAGATGATACTCTGCATTAGTTTGTGTAGATATTACAATGGGGAATGCACATGCATTTAGGCACACTGCCTAGAGCTCACTTCTCAAAATATAATGACCAATAAGGCTACAACCCTCAAGGAAGGTTCACTACCTTACAATAAGATTCAGACAATAATCCATTTTAGATGAAATGAAAGAATAGCATCTCCAAATGTCGGATGACAGTTTCAGTTAAACACATTTGTCTGCCCTGCAACACTCTCTACTCAATACTTCACACCAAAAGATGAATTTTATTATTCATGCATACACCACTCTCTGATAATGTAAACACAACCACCATGCCCAAATTACATGAATATGACACCTATTTATACAAATCATCAACCTTGACTAGAAGGTCAGCTCAATCGTCAAGACTTAATTACAAAATTACATCACACGATACATAAATCAACCACCAAACTAGTACAATATCATAGATGACATAACACAGACCTAAATCAAATCCTCAAACATGCAACACCACCATAAATATCACCAAGATCAACCACAACATGCTACACCACTAAAAATACTGCATAACATGAAGAACGTCACTGAGCACATAAGATCTTCAATAACATGCACAATGATCAATGCAATCCACCAAAACAAATATGAAATGATTAGGAAACACCAACAAGAACGTTAGAACCATCCGCAATAGCTACACCAACACCACTTAATCAAATCTTCATCGATCAACATGCTAACACTCAAGAACACTCAACAGTAGCAACTAGGACTAGAAAGATAACTTGCAGAGCACCAAATTATGAACCATCTGAATTGAAGATACACATGAACATCCAAAACATTCTCCCAAATCCGCAACTCAAGATATGATCATACCAGAGCACATTGGATCAAATACCAGAACACTGCAACACTGAACACTAAAAAATCGATCTCCATATCGGAATCCATAACCCGATCAAATCACAACATATCATCATGAAACCAACACATAATCAAGTATCTCTAGTTGATTCAACATATCAAATAGATAAACCAACCATATCAACTCTCTAGAATCACAAGAGCACCAAAACACATGAATATGTTGACATCAATGACAACAACATATCCTAGCAGCAACAATATCCAACAATCTCCCCCTTTCGCATTGATAAAAACATGTGGATGTGAAAAAAAATCAATGCAAAGAAATAAATCAACACTGGCAATCTCCCCCTAAGATCATGCACACAAAGCTCCCAAGATAAGGCATTTTTTCACATGCTTCTCTTCCCCTTTGACAACAATGCCAAAGGCAAAATATAAATAATTATTCTCTCCCCCTATACCAAAAAATCTCTCCCACAAACTCAAATTACAAAACACCATTCTGAATACTCCGGCTAAGTAGCAACACCAACTCATCAATCTGGATAAGAAGATAAGACTATGAAGTTCACCAGATTGATGCATCTCAATGCATATAGTTCTCATCAAGAGGGGTAGAAACCCCTAACTTGTCTCTCAAATACACAAATGTGTCTGCAAGCAAAGGCTTAGTAAAGATATATGTAATTTGATCCTTTGTAGATACATACTCCAATTTGACTTCTTCATCAATGACTTTCTCCCTCAAGAAATGATACTTGATTGATATATGCTTTGTTTTAGAATGTAGTACTGGATTCTTGGAAATATTAATAGCACTTGAATTATCACAATATATAACAGTAGGCTCATCATAAACAACTCTAATGTCCTTCAACATCTTCTTCATCCAAACTACATGAGTATAGTTGCTAGTAGCAGCAATGTATTCAGTTTCTGCAGTAGACATAGATATAGCATCTTGCTTCTTACTGGACCATGAAACCAACTTTCTTCCCAAAAATAATGCTCCACCAGTAGTGCTCTTCTGGTCATTAACATCGCCTACCCAATTAGCATCAGTATAAGAACATAACATGAAATCAACATTCTTCGAATATCATAAACCATAGTCAATTGTCCCCTTCAAGTATCTAAAAATCCTCTTCACAGTAGTAACATGACTTTCTTTAAGATCAAATTGAAATCTTGCACAAAGACAAACAACATGCATAATATCTGGTCTAGTCTAAGTCACGTATAGAAGTCCACCAACCATCAATTTGTACAAGGTATGATTATCTTTCTGAGATTCATCATGCTTAGACAACTTGCATCCAGTCACCATAGGAGTTCCAACAGGTTTGGAGTTATCTAGCCCAAACTTCTTCAACAATTCCTTCACATAATTAGACTGAGAAATGAAAATGCCTTTATCAGTCTATGTAATCCGCAATCCTAAGAAGAATTTCATCTGACCTATAATAGACATCTCAAACTCTTTTTGCATATCATCAACAAACTTCATACTCAAATCATCATCTCCTCCAAATATAATGTCTTCAACAATCAAAATGTTATCATTATCAACCTTAAAGTATAAATTACTATCAACGGTACCTTTACAAAATCCCAACTTCATCAAATACCTATCCACTCTATCATACCAAGCTCTAGGGGCTTGTTTAAGTCCATACAATGCTTTCTTCAATTTGCATTGCAAGTCTCCTTCATCTGATAATGAAAACCAATCCGGTTGCACAATGTAAACTTCTTCCAAATCACCATTCAAAAACACTGACTTAACATCCATCTGATATACCTTGAAATTCTTATTAGCGGCATAGGCAAGAAGTAATCTAACAACTTTAATTCTAGCTACTGGAGAAAAAGTCTCCTCATAATCAATTCCTTTCATCTAAGAACACCCTTTACATACCAATCTTGCTTTGTTTCTAACCACTTCACCGTCTTCATTCATCTTATTTCTGAACACCCATATAGTGCCAATCACATTCTTGTCTTTAGGTCTTGGAACAAGTTCCCATGTGTTATTCTTCTCAATCTGATTCAGCTCTTCTTCCATAGATTTTATCCAATTCTCATCTTTACATGCTTCTGCAACATCTTTAGGTTCAATCTTGGAAATCAAATATATCTCTTCAGTAGCAATCCTTCTCCTAGTCATCACAACTTTATTTTTATCACCAATAATCTAATTTTTTGGATGATTTTATTTCATATGCCTCAGAGTCTTCTGATTATTCTGATTCTCCGGTTCTTGAACTCCTTCACCTACAACAGCAATATCCGGATTAACTATCTCTATTTGATCATTTTGCTTTAGGATCTCAGTCTACAAAGACTTTGAAATAACATCTTTATCATCAAACTCATATCTGCATGCTATGATATGCTTTCCATGACATTCACCAACCTTCACATTTACACTTTCCACTATCTTCTTCAACCTCTTATTATAACATTGGTAGGCCTTGCTCTTAGTAGAATAACCCAAGAATATTCCTTCATCGCAACTTGCATCAAACTTTCCTATATCCTCATCTCTTTTGATATAGCATTTGCTTCCAAATTTTTTTATAATATCTAACTATAGGAACATGACCAAACCATAACTCTTATGGAGTCTTATCAGAATCACCTTTTATATGCACCCAGTTTAATGTGTAAACAACAATGCTAACAACTTCTCTCCAAAAGGTCTGCGTAACATTCCCTTCAATCAACATAGTCCTAGCAGCATCCAAAATAGTTTTGTTCTTCCTTTCAACAACCCCATTCTATTGAGGGGTTCTATGAGAAGATAATTGTCTTCTAATTCTATTCCTCTAACAAAATGAATCAAACTCACTGGATGTGAATTCTCCTCCTGTATCAAATCTCAGACACTTCAGCTTCAATCATGTCTCTATCTCCACCTTAGCCTTGAATATGTTGAATTTCTCAGGTGCTTCTGATTTCTCCCTTAGAAAGGTAACCCACATCATTCATCATCAATCAACAACATGAAATATCTATCACCCTACATGCTTCTCACTCTTGTAGGACCACACAAGTTAGTATGCACAAGATCCAATAAATTGTTAGATGTATACAACTTACTTTTGAATGAAATTCTTATTTGTTTTCCCATTTGACATTCTTTACATACTGGATTAGAAGGCTTCACAATTTTAGGTAAATCTCTAATAGCTTGAGTAGAACTTATCCTTATCTTGCAATCAAAATTAACATGACACATCCTTCTATGCCACAACCAGCTTTCATCTATTTGAGTAATCAAACAACTTTTCTCACCAACATTCAAGTGAAAGATATTACCTTTAGTCTTAGTTCCTAATCCAATCTCTATACCAAAGGCATTCAGAATCTTGAATTTACCATTCTTGAATTGCAAATCATATCCCTTATCAACCATATGTCCAACACTCAAAATATTATGCTTCAAACCTTCAACATATGATCATCAGTTTATGCTTACCATCAAAAGAAATAGAACCTCTACCACGAATCACACAAGATTTATCATCTCCAAATCTTACTATACCACCATCATACCTCTCCATATTCACAAATTTTCTTTTATCACCTGTCATATTATGTGAAAAACCATTGTCAATTACCCATTCACCTTTCTCTTCAATCTTTACAACCAAATATTTCTCCTCAACAATGGAGCTTGTAGAATTCATTGGTGCTAGATCATCTTCCTTGATAGAAATAGATACAAATTCATCTTCTAACTTTCCATTCTTGGACTCCTCATCTGTCACACCTTCATTAGCAACATAACAACATCTATCTATTATATACATACTTCTAGTTAGGCTTATAGGGCTTATCATAATTATCATGCTTCTCTTATCTATCATGCTTATTAGATCTATCATACTTATCATACCTTGACATTCTTTTAGGACACCTAGAAGCAAAATGTCCTATCTTATTATAAGAGAAACATTTCAAAGGTAATTTCCCATCATACTTACTATCTCCCTTAGGCAATCTCCAAATAATAAGTGCTTCAAGCTCATCCAACTCTCTTTATAGTTCTTCCATCTCTCTCATTTCTCTTTCATATCTGGAAACCCTACATGAACTCTCTCCCAGATCATACTTCTACTTCCTGGATACAATGACTTTAAATATAGTCTTAGATTTACCATGTGATTCTCTAAATTCACTCAACTCAAATTCAACAAGCTTACCAACCAACATGTCTCTTATCACAGTAGTCACAGTCCAAATCTCATCAATTGTAGCAACTTTAGATTTGCAAGCAGAAGGAAGAATCTCAACACCTTAGCAACAATCTCATCTTCTTCAAAGGTTCCACATGAACATCTGGTGCTCATGACAAGTTCATTCACTTTATCCATAAAGGATGTTATGTTCTCATATTCTCCCATCTTCAACATCTCATACTTTCCTTTCAAACTTTGCAACTTAGCAACTTTAACATGTTTATCTCCTTCCTACAAAGTCTCCAACTTTTTCCAGATCTAATGTGCAGTCTGCAAGCCCATCACATTAGTCATCTCTGAATTGGTTAGGGAACTCAAAAATTCTTCCTTAGCTCTTATGTTATGTTCAGCATCCTTGATCTCAGTTGCAGTAATCAGACCATTATGAGGAACAGTAGAGGTATTCTTTGTAATATTTTAATAATCATCTCCAAGACACTTCAAATGACACTCCACCTTATCCTTCCATACAATATAATTACTTCCATCAAATCTCATACTCTTTCTTGAAAACATAGATTTCCATCCCGGATCTCCTCAAGCGATCAAGCTTCTTCTGGAGGATCTAGCTCCGATTCCAGTTGTTGGCAACACAATATTAGAAACACACATAAGACTAAGATTTTGACATGGAAAACCTAGTTAAGGGAAAAACCACAGTGGGAACCTACCCATAATAAGATGATAATTTGCAATAGTATGTGTAAATATTACAATGGGGAATGCACATGCATTTAGGCACACTTCCTAGAGCTCACTTCTCAAAATATAATGAATCGGAAGGCTATAATCCTCAGGGAAGGTGCATTACCTTACAATAAGATTTGGACAACAATTTGATTTAGATGAATTGAAAGAATAGCATCTCCAAATGCCTGATGACAGTTCCGATTAAACACATTTGTCTTCCTTGAAACACTCTTTGCTCAATACTTCACACCAAAAGATGAATTTGCTTATTCGCACATACACCACTCTCTGATAATACATACACAACCACCATGCCCAAATTACATGAATATGACACCTACTTATACAAATCATCAACCTTGACTACAAGGTCGGCTCAATCCTCAAGACCTAATTACAAAATTACATCACACGATACATAAATTAACCACCAAACTAGTAAAATATCATAGACGATATAGCACAGACCCAAATCAAATCCTCGAACATGCAACACCACCAAAAATCTCGCCAAGATCAACCACAATACACTACACCACCGAAAATAGCACATAACATGAAGAACATCACCAAACCCATAAGATCTTCAATAACGCACACAATGATCAATGTGGACCACCAAACCAAATAGGACACGATTACAAAACACCAACAAGCACGTTAGAACCATCCACAATAGCTACACCAACACCACTTAATCAAATCTTCATTGATCAACACACTAACACTCAAGAACACTCAACAACAACAACTGAAACTAGAAACATAACTTGCAGAGCACCAAATTATGAACCATATGAATTGAAGATACACATGAACATTCCAAAAATTATCCCAAATCCACAACTCAAGATATGATCATACCGGAGCACATCGGATCAAATACTAGAACACTGCAACACTGAACGTTGAAAAACCAATCTCCATACCGAAATCCATAACTTGATCAAATCACCACATATCATCATGAAACCAACAAATAATCAAGTATCCCTAGTTGATTCAACATATCATATAGATAAACCAACCAGATCAACTTTCTGCAATCACCAGAGCACCAAAACACATGAATATGTTGGCATCAATGACAACAACATATCCTAGCAGCAACAATATCCAATGGAGAGCTTAGGTAGAATAGTGCCTATTTGGGGCAAGGGTTGAACTTCCTGGATTCACCATAAAATTTGACCTTTATGTAGCACCTTTAGGTACATATGACATCATTTTAGGTATGAATTGGCTGGGTCAACACAAACCTAGGGTAAATTGTTATGACAAGATAGTTGAGTGCTTAGGTGGCATTGGAAATAAAGTACTCCTACAAGGTACCCGTCAAGAGGTAAAACTATGGCATCTCTTTGCTATCCAATTAAAGCGAATTGAAACGAAGGGTTGCCAAGTGCTCACAGTTAAAATGGAGGAAATTAATGAATCCAATGATGTCAGAGACTAGGATGACATAATTATGTATGAAACCAATTATCATCATGGAGAAGGATCTAGTGGGAGAGAGAAATCATAGGAGTCATTTGAGGAAAGATATCCTTATCTTTGAAACTACCAAGATGTGTTTCTGAGGAACTACCTGGGTTGCCACCCAAAATAATATTTGATTTCTCCATGGGGGTACCAGTGATTTTTGTCAAAAAGAAGAATGGGACCCTTCGTCTCTACATCAACTACAAAATGTTGAACAAATTAACCATATAAAATAAGTACCCCTTGTCACACATCGATGATTTGTTTGATCAAATGTGTGGTGTTGTAGTATTGTCCAAAATCGATCTACACTCAAGGTACCACCAATTAAGACTTAGGGATGAGGATATCCACAAAACAACTTTTTGGATTCATTATGGGCATTACAAGTTCATTGTTTTACCTTTTGGGCTCACCAATGCCCCAACTACATTCATGAACCTGATGAATAATGTATTTCATGGCTACCTCAACAAGTTTGTATTGATATTATTAGAAGATATCCTGATATATTTTAAGAATGACGAAGAGAATCTTCAACATTTGCACATTTTTCTTCAATACCTGCACGAAAACAAGTTGTATGGAAAGTTATTGATATGAACCTTCTTTCAAAAAGAGGTGCAATATTTAGGGCACACCATCTTATCCAAGGAAACAGCAGTAGATCTAGCAAAAAAAAAGGGCTAATTCTAAGTGGCCAACCCCTATAAACGTGCACAAAGTAAGAAGCTTTATGGGTCTAACAAGATACTACAAAAAGTTCATAATGAACTTCTCACACATAGCTTACCCAATCAATTCACTTCAAAGAAATGGGAAGAGATTCGAGTGGACTGAAAAGAGTTAGAAGGCATTTGAACTCCTAAAAGAAAAGTTGACCATGACACCAATTTAAAAAGTACCAAATCCTGAGGGCCATTTTATGGTGGTAACTGATGCATTAGGGAAAGGAATGGGCAAAGTCCTAATGCAGAATGGATAAGTTATAGCCTATTAATCCAAAAACTCAAAAACTATGAACAAAATTATGCACCGCATGATTTGGAGCTCATTGCAATAGTGTATGCTTTAAAATTGTAACATCACTATTTGTTAGGAAAACCATTTGCCCTTTGATCCGATCACCAGGGATTGGAATACATTTTCACCCAACCCAATCTCAATGCACAACAAAGATGATAATTGGAATCAATCTTTGACTATGACTTTGATATTAACTATATCAAAGGGAAGGAAAATTGGGTGGCAAACGCCTTGAGCTATCGATGGCACATTAATGTCATAACAACAGTATATACAGATTTCAAGAGTTGTGTGCTTCAATAGTTAAAGGGTGATAAATACCACCAACGGGTAAAAGAAACCCTACAACTTAACCCTTAAGATCCAAGATATGAGGGTTTCTGAATAGAAACTGATGGGATACTAAGGTATCAAGGCAATATATATGAGCCTAAATCCTTCAAATTAAGGAGCTTAGTATGGAAAGAGGTATACTCAACATCATATTTTAGACATCCAAGAGTTACCTAACTCCTAGTTAATACAAAACTTTTGTATTTGTAGGAAGGAATGAAAAAAGAAGCCGCAAGGTTTGTGGCTAGTTGCTTTGAATGCAAAAGAGTTAAAGCAAAACATCAACACCTTGTAGGTTTGTTATACCCCAATGTAGTACTCAATTGGAAATGGTAGATAATCAATCTGGACTTCATCCAAGGGTTGCCTATGTCCAAAAATAAGCATACATTTTCCATTTTGGTTGTGGTTGATAGATTAACCAAGGTAGCCCACTTCATACTAGGAAACCTAACAAATGGGACACCTACTACTACCTACAACTTTGTACATGAAATATTTAGATTGCATGGAATACCTAAAAAGACTATATCAAATAGGGATGCCAAAATGACATCTAGGTTCTAGCAAAATTTGTTTTCAACCTTAGGTACTAGGTTAAATATCAGCTCCACTTATCATCCAGAGACATGTCCAGACAAAAAGGGTTAATGAGGTGCTAGAGGATATTCTAAGAATGTATTGCATGGATTAGTAGTACAAGTGGGAATATTATCTTCCCTTGGTCGATTTTGATTATAACAACTCCTATCAATCATCTATTAAGATGACACCATTTGATGAACTATATGGAAGGAGGTGTAGAACTCCTATCAACTGGGATAAGATAAACGATATGATAACCCTCGGTCCAAAAATGCTCTCAAAAATGGAAGAGCAAGTGAAGCTGATCAAAACAAGGCTAGCAAAAGCTAACGATCAACAAAAAAGATATGTAGATGTAGAGCGAACTCCCAGACCATTTGAAGTAGGAGAGAAAGTGCTTCTATGGGTCAAACCCAATAAAAGTGCTATTAAATTTGAAAAGTCATCCAAACTTGCACCTCAATATGTAAGACCATTTGAGGTCTTGGAAATCATTAACTCAATCGCTTATAGAATTGCTTTACCACCAGCTCTCACCTAGTTGGATTAAGTGTTCCATGTTTCCTATCTTAAAAAGTACATAGCTAACTTTTCACACATGATCAATTGGAATTCCTTGCAAGTACATGACCCAAGGGTGGTCATGATCGATCCAGTTAGGGTGCTCAAAATACATAACCATCGCTTATGTAATAGAAAAGTCACTCAGTGCAAGGTCTAGTGGGATCAGTACTCTGAGGATAATGCCACCTGGGAAGACTACAATGAAATCCACCAAAGATTCCCACATTTGTTTAATGTTTATAATAGTTGAACTTATTTTTCATTTATTATGCTTAGATAAACAATATTGAACTTCATTTTTTCTTTTATGATACCTAAAATCATCAGGGATGATGATTCACAAGGGGAAGGATATGTTGCATCCCACTTGTGCCTTAATATTTTGATGTTGTTTTATGCATTGGCATTTGATGCTTAATATTATGTAATGGTATTTTTCAATGCACATATTAATGCTTTAGCTTTAATCATTATGATATATGCGTTGATTACTTCTTTTTCTCAATAAAAGTAATAACAAAGTTATGTTAGGATTTCAAACTAACTACATGATTCTGACCTAGTATGTGCAGGGAGATCATTGTCCTCTGAGAAGGGAGGGTAAGTGTCATCAGGTCAGGAGGTAACAAAAGAAGGAATTGATCTCATCTGGAAACCCTAATCTGTAAGTTTAAAATTTGTTAAGCTGAGTAGGGTTTGATCCATCAATTCAGTACCTTGTTAGGTAAACCCTAAGTCAATCTAGGTGGTTAAGGTTATCTTATCCTTGCCATGGATTATATTATTATTTTAAAACAATTGAATAAATGTTTAAGCATTTTTATTTAAGCGTAATATGTTTCACTCAAGAATTTAATATCTTTATGAAGTTGTGAGAATTTTATTATTAAAATATCATTTCGGATATATGTGTGCATGTACCTAGCTAATAGGAAACACACCTATATGTACCTATATAGAGATATATATATTATATACATGTATATATTATATATATATATATATATACAAAAAAGGCTCTTTTTAATCTTTTCTTACATTAATTAAGCTGATAGGCTTTAGTGGGGGCTTTTGCCCACCAAAGTGTAAGACATTCCAGCGACCGTTGATTTCTGGTGACTGAAGACTTTTCCTGGTGACTAACAGGTGTTCCCAGTGATGGCACGTGGATAATTTATTTTTTTCTTAGATTGTGACATGTGTCTATTGCATGAATCTCGGAGAAGTGGAAAATGGTAACTGATAGGGAATGGAAACCGGTTAACCCCAATCTATCATTTTCTTATGTTTTGTTTTCCGGCCCTCATTTTCCCGTGAATTATTTTTTCTCTACAAGTTTTTGGTTGATTAGGGTTTACGAACGGTAAGTGATGGGAAATGAAAACTGATTAACCATAATCTATCATTTTCTTCTATTTTATTTTTCGGTCCTCATTTTCCCATGAATTATTTTTGCTCTGCAAGTTTTTGGTTTATTTGCTTTGCAAGTTTTCGGTTGATTAGGGTTTACAAATGGTAAGTGATGGGAAATGAAAACTTGTTAACCCTAATATGTCATTTTCTTATGTTTTGTTTTTCGGTTCTCATTTTCCCATGAATTATTTTTGGTCTGTAAGTTTTCAGTTGATTACGGTTTAAATGAAAATAGGTTAACCCTAATCTGTCATTCTCTTCTGTTTTGTTTTTTAGTCCTCATTTTCCCGTGAATTGTTTTTGCTCTGCAAGTTTTTGGTTTATTAGGGTTTACTTTGCCAGGTTTCTTGGCTTCGTTAAGGTTTCGTTCTTCGACTATGAGTGCATTTGGTGAATGCATTAGACCGGTTGCAGGTGAGATTTTTTAACTGGTTAACCCTAATCTATAATTTTCTTCTCTTTTGTTTTCCGGTTCTCATTTTGATAAGGGTTTACTTTGTCGGGTTTCTTGGCTTGATTAAGGTTCCGTTCTTTGGCTGCGAGTGCATTTGGTGAATACATTAGAATAGTTGCAGGTGAGGTTTTTTTATTGGTTAATCCTAATCTATAATTTTCTTCTCTTTTGTTTATCGGTCCTAATTTTCCTATGAATTGTTTTTGCTCTACAAGTTTCCGGTTGATTAGGGTTTACTTTGTGCGGTATATTTGCTTCATGAAGGTTTTGTTCTTCGGTTGCGGGTGCTTTTGGTGAGTGCATTAGAGCAGTTGCAGGTGAGGATTTTTAACTGGTTAACCCTAATTTGTAATTTTTCTTTACGTTTGTTTTTCGGTTCTCATTTTAGTATGAATTGTTTTTGCTCTGCAACTTTTCGGTTGATTAGGGTTTAGTTTTCCCTTCGCTCTGTGCTTTTACAGTTTGTAATTTTTAAAATCTAATGGGTCACTTCAATTTTTATTTGTTTTCCTTTCTTTATTAGGGTTTCATGCTAGTTGAGGTGCGATATTTTTACCCTCATTAACAAGGCTTATGAAAGTCACTGCAAAACGAAGAGGAAGTGACAAGAGGCATTCCCAGGTGAGCACATGTCCCTGATCTGTGGCTTTTAATCCATATGTTTTGTAAGTTAACTGTAAAGTCTATTGTTGCAATGGATGTGGGAGTATTTACAAAATTAAGAATCAAGAAAACACAACCAACAGATAAGTGTGATATTAAGAAATTGAACAAAGCTTACAAGACAAATAGTATACAGTAAATTAAGTCAACATTACAAAATAGCCACCTTGTTTTCATTAGGCTATAACCTCTAGACTTGATTTCTTTCAGTCTCCTTACCATTATGCTATTTTACTATAAATCACTCTCAAACTACCAAATGCATGGTCTATGTAAACAATCTCCTACCATAGTAGTCGACTCAATATTGATTTAAGAAGAGGCCAAGCATACATAATTATGAACCTTAGTTAGGAGTTGATTTCATTGCTTTAGATGTTCTTAATATTTTCATAGGACCCCTTTATATATATCGTGGTTACGTGTATTTCTTTTAGTATTTGTGAGATACCATAGTAGTTGACTCAATATTCATATAGCTTTGTAAGTTAACTGTAAAGTCTATTGTTGCAATGAATGTGGGAGTATTTAGAAAATTAACAATCAACAAAATACAACCAACAACTAAGCTTGATATTATGAAATTGAACAATTCTTATAAGACAAACAAAATACGGTAAAGTAAGTGAGCATTACAAAACAACCACCTTGTTTTCATTATGTTATAACCTCTAGACTTGATTTTCTTTTGTCTCCTTACCATTATGTTATTCCACTATAAATGACTCTCACACTACCAAATGCATGGTCTGTGTAAACAAACTCCTTCCATAGTAGTCGACTGAATATTGATTTAAGAAGAGGCCAATCATAGATAATTATGGACCTTAGTTACGAGTTGATATTGTTGCTCTAGATGTTCTTAATATTTTCATAAGACCCATTATATATATATATATATATATATATATATATATATATATATATATATATATATATATATATATATATATTGGTTACCTGTATTTTTTTTAGTATCTCTTAGATACTATAGTAGTTGATTCAATATTGATTTAAGAAGAGGCCAATCATAGATAATTCGGTACCTTAGTTACAAATTGATATCCAAAATAGTAGTGCTATGTGAACTTTTTTCTACATTTCTAAGTTGATTAGTCTTTTGTGATTAATCTGCTCAACTCCTTAGGTTTGGTGATTTGTTTAGAAATCTCCAAGAGTTTAGAGGAATCTACGTGCACACCTCTATTGGTTTGAAATTGTTGTTCAGTGTTTTCTCTGATCTATTATCTTTTTTTCAATCTATTAAATAAACAAAGTCTCCTCACCATTATGCTATTCCACTATAAATGACTCTGAAATTGTCAAATGCATGGCCTGTGTAAACAAACTCATACTTATATTATTTTTGTGCAAATGGTGCCATTACTATGTTGGTAATGCAAATCCTCTTGGTCTAGATGTTCTTAATATTTTCATAAGACCCATTATATATATAGTCGTTACCTGTATTTTTTTAGTATCTTTGTGATACCATAGTCACCTCAATATTGTTTTGAGAAGAGGCCAATCATAGATAATTATGAACCTTACGTACCAGTTGATTTTTAGTCTCTTGTGATTAATCTGTTGGTAAATAGGAAACAATTTACATGCTTTAGCATTAGTTAAATGTTTATTTTATCTGTAAGGTTGTTTGAAGTATTCAATGATATAATAGAAATTTTAAATTGGGTGAAAGATAAAACCTTCATCAAATACATCAACTGCAATTGTTTAAAAATATTTAAAGCCATCTCAATAGTCCAATCTTTAAAAACAGTTTGTAAATTTTTTAATTTAACAAGCCTTTGCAAAAAAAAATTTGTTTTCCTTTCTTTATTAGGGTTTCATTTGTCATTGGTTGAATTCAACTGTTTGCAAAGTGCATTTGTTGAATGCAATAGAGTTGGTTGAGGTGCGCTATTTAGACCGCCTACAACAGGTGCATTAGAGCTGGTTGAGGTGCACTATTTTGACCACCTACAAGAGGTTTCTTTCTCTAATATTGACCTAATTTGTAATTTATTGAATGTAAGGGTCATCTCTAATTTTCTTGTTCTTGTAATGTTAACCCAATTTATAATTTATTAAATCAAATTATTTTCTATAATTTTCTTCTCTTTTGTTTTCCGATCCTCATTTTCCTCTGAATTGTTTCTACTATGCAACTTTCTAAGTGTTTAGATTTTAGTTTGGTGGTTGTCGTGAGCAATGAATTAGTCCTTTTTGCATTCTTGAACAATGTTTTGCTTTACTTTGGCATTGGCCACCTTTTTCTCCTCTATTAATTTTTTTAATGATGTATTTTCACTTGTTGGTTCTCACAAAATAGTGACACAAATAATTGAACCAAAATTTTACAATGAATAGAGGGATCCAAGAAAGAGAGGACATTAACACTGTCGTGAGGAATCTTTTGGAAGAGAGCAACAAGATAAAGGAGAACCTCATAAAGGTTATTGATCAGCTCGAAAGTAGAATAGTCAAGCAATCCAAAACCCCTTCTCCTATTATTGCCACTCTTGTTTCCACCATTCCTAGTATGGCCAATGATGATGATAGTATTAACAAACTCAAACTCTTCCCTCTTCCTATACCAACTACTGAACAGTTAATTGATCCACTAGGTGTTTTTGAGCTAGGAGATAAGATCATTAATTGGAATGATAATCAAGATGGATGGGTTGCATGGGTAGATACTGATTAGAGTTGTTTACACACTGTCTCATGATTTTAGTTCTTATTTTGATTATATTTTGATATTTAAAGTAATCTTCATACTTTTCATACTCCATTCTTATATGTAGAACTCATAAATCAGTACTATGATTTTTTGTCTCGTTGTACCTATTACAAGTAACATAAAAGAAATATCCACATGACACTGTGTTGTTTCAGTTTTGCTTTACTTTACTCAGTTTTGGGTTTCCTTCTACCCCATTGTAATAAACACATAAATGCATACATATGAGTCCTGAAAATTACAGAGGCTCGTTACATTGGAAACATTACAAATTGTGTTAAAATTACACTAAGAAAACTTTCATAGTCGGTCAAAATAGCTTGCTATGAAACCTCAGATACAATTAACAAAGTTTTTAATTGCATTTCAGAAGCTATATCATCTGATTGAGAAGCAAAAATGTCATTGACCCTTGAGATTTTTGTTGAGCTATTTTAATTAGGAGCTTTTGCAAGAAATTAAAAGATTAAACCTTGACTTTGTGCTGATTTTTCTATGTATTGTGTTGTTATGCACATTCTACAATTATCTCATGACACGCACATATCTCTATTACGGTATGTTGTTTTTACCATTTAGTTTTAGCGGTGTGGTGATTTTGATTTTCAAGCTTTTCTTTCCTTTCTATTTTGCCTATGGTCGCACCTTTACTATATTAGTCTAATAAAAAAAAATTGATTAATTATTTAAATAAGCTTTGAACAATAAAATATTTTATAATTGAAATATTTTAAATTTAATACAACTATCTTAATATGTATTAAAAAAAATGTTAACTCAAAATTATGATTGAAATCTATCACTTCGATCAGACAACACATCTCCTTGAAATGTTGAAATGTTGAGTACGAGTTCAAGTTTTCCTTGGAATCTTTCACTGCTCTATAATTTGTATTGGCTTTTCTCAACCTTTACAATTGAGTAGACATAAAATGTAAGTGTCCATTGACAAATGAAGATTTGAGATTAAAATGAGAAATGGGTATATAATTAATAGTTTTGGAGGAGGAGACATGCACTTTAGTCATCAAAAATCTTAAGCACTTCATCCTAATTGCATTAGAATGTGACCCTTTTCAATGCCCTTCATATATAGGTGAGATATAGACACGGGAAGATATCTACAACAACCTTCTGATACACATCCTAATGAGTTTGTAATTAAGGCAATTATTAAAAGAAATGGGTGTCTGCAAATTTGGTGTGTTTTGGTTTCCATTCCTCATTTTCGTGTGCATTGTTTTTGGTGTGCAAGTTTTCAATTCATTACGGTTTAGTTTGGTGGTTGTCCTCAACACAAAATTTCTCAATCCATTATGTCGTTCTATGCCTTCTAATAAGGAAATTTGCAACCTTGTAATAGGCTCAAATCAACTTTATTCTGCAAGGCAATATACTAGTCCAAACGACAACACTCCTTTCCTCACACTGGAACTGAAACCATTTTTGCACTGAAAGTCAGGTAACTCGTGCTTCTTTTGCGATGTGCATCTGTCTTCTCTGCAAATGAAACTCCTTCTTTTCTATAATTTAATTAAAACATGCAAAATTATTTCCATGTCGCTAAGTTATTCATTTCTGCACATGTATTTATCTGTCAATAGCTTTATTTCAGGACAACATGTACAATTTTACATTTTTAGAAAAATTAAAACATATACTTACATAACATTATAAGAGATTGATAATGAATATGTACTCGCATGCATGTTTAGTGTTTCCATTCCTCTCGATTTTAAAGAACTCAATCCAATATGTCGTCTCCATCAACTCCCTTTCAATCTTCATAGCAATCTGCAATGGACTCTTCCGTAAGATGATAAGTTCTGCCTTTTCAAAACCCTAACTTTGTGGTCATTACTTTTATAATATCCCTCATTCATAATACATTTTAAATTGATTGCATGCCTTTCATTTCTACATGCTCTCTATTTTCTAGCATATAGAAATATAGTTATGCATTCTTAATTTGATGCATTTCTATATCATTGCCACATTCAATGGTTCAAAATTCTTTCATTGCATGCATTCCAAAAAACTCAATTGTACGTCAAGGGATGGTCATATAGATTTCTTACTACCCCTTCACATTAAGTCCTCAGTGTTGATATTATCTTTTTGTAGGCACTTGCCCAAGACTGTGCCCCCACCCCATGTTTAATTCAATCTATCAATGTTGGGGATGACCTTCCTTCAGCATTGCTCCAGGTTTTGTCATTCCAAAAAATGCAGGGTGCCAAAGATGACATGGACAGATATAAACTTGCATTATTTTATGGCACATAAATGCAGCTGGCAATTTTGCCTCTTAAGTATGCAAATCTGATACTTTCAGATACTCTAAAAATAGGTTCTATAGTTCTCTTGACAAGTTATACTTGCAGATATGTATAGAACACAAGGTAGGAAAGATGTTATGTTTATTAAAATATCCTTCTTTTATATCGAATCCTTTGCTGCAACAAACTACAAAAACTTAAACAAAACTATTTTCATTTTACGGGACTATTATAAAACTTAGTCTACAGGTCAAACAAAGTAACTGTCAATTCTTTGGTAAACATGCATACCTATTCAAAGAACAACAACTAGAATTATTAGGGCAAGAAACACCTTCATCCTCTAAATTTTCCCTTTAGTTTGTTGTTACACTACCATCTCCACAAAGCACGAACTCTGATAACATAAGCCCTATCAAAATTCTAAGTCCCTACCAAAACAAATGGACAATCAAGGGAAAATTCACTGATAAACGTCCAATACGTTCATATAGTACACCTACCAAGAATGGGCAAGTCTTCAACTTTGACATTGTAGACACTGAGGGTTGTGAGGTTAGGGTTACATGCTTTGATCAAATAGCTCAACTACATTATGATCATGTGGAGGTGGGTACTCACTATGTCATTTCAAATGGTTCCATAAAGGAGGCAAACACAAAATACAATAAATTAAATAGTCATCTAGAGATCTTCTTATCTTATACTTCAATATTGAAACGTTGCACCCCTGATGTTGATCCTGCTTAGACCCACTCCCCTTTCACCCCAATTAGTGAGTGATTCAATTGAATAATAATACATTGGTTGACATCGTTGGTGTTGTTGTATATGTTGGAGATGCCATCGCAATCCATAGAAAGGATGGCAGTGAAACTAAGAAGCGAATTGTTAAAATTAATGATCTGTTTGGTTCGACAATTGATGTCAATCTGTGGGGGCCAGCATTAGAACAAAGAGGCCATGACTTAAAAAATATGTTAACCCCTGATGTTGTTCTTATCCTTTTTGTATGCAATGCCCATGTAGGGTACTTTAATTGGAAGGTTGTCAATATTACATCTGCGACAACATTACATATTAATCCTCCTTTCCTAGAGGCATAACCCCTCATGCTAAGAGGACTTCTTCCATTGCATCCTCATGATTTATCTTCAAGCTTTACTCATATTGATGGAAGATACACTAGGATGACTATTGCATCGATCTGTGAATGCATGAGTGTCAAACCATAAACAATTCAAACCACTATAGTAGTTGTTCTTAGATTTGTGAACGTAACAGATAATGACTTCTATTACGTAGCTTGTCCACTAAAAGTTAATGGTAAACCTTGTAAAAAAAAATGCACTCAACAGGTTGATGATTCATGGTTTTGTCCTAGATGTCAAAGAGCATGGTAGAATGCAATTACAGTTACCTTTTACCAATGAAACTGCAAGATGCAACATGAACTATTTAGGCAACTGCTTTTTATGAGGTAGGAACAAATTTGATAAAAACAACTGCAAAAGAGCTTTACATGCTGCAAAATGATGTCACCACAACACAAAAACCTTGTGTTGTCATTAATACAGTTGCTTTGCATCACTGCATGTTCACTCTATTGGTTTCTACCAACACATACAATTCTGAACCTAAGATGAAGGTTGCAATTTACAAGATCTGCAAGGTTGATTATAAAGTTGAGTGCGATGCTTTACTTGCAGAGATTGCTCGCCTCTCCACATAGCCTTAGTCCTATACTACACCTCTTGCCTATTTACAATACTTTAGTTTCATATAAGACTTATTAAATTTCCTCTTCTCCAATTTTACATGTTTTATATGCGTACAATCCTGCTACATTATAGACAAATTTATATATGTTTGATTGTTCTTTATAACTGTTTATGTCCTTTTATAAATTTCATATCTTGCTAAAGGCTTGCTTTACTGTAGTAAATGTTTCATATGTGCACATACACATATGTAGGCATAGGGGTGTACACAAAATAGGTCTTCAAGCGCACAAGCTTATATGTACACACACATGTATACTTACCTATAATGTTTTGTGTTTCTATATGTTTGTTTGTATTCCTTTCATTCTTAAAATATCTACAAATTTCGTTATATGCCTACATGTGTATATGTGCATATATTTTTTTACTCTGATGCCTTCTTAAAGGATTCCCTTTGTACAAGAATGATTTCATATGTGTATGTACACATATCCAGGTTTACTACTATAGACAAAAATAGGTGTTTAACCAAACAACCTTATATCTACACAAAATTCTATAGTTAGTTGTACATTTGTATGTTTGTATAAGCTTGTCCCTATTCCTTTTAATCCTACGTTGTCTGCACCTTTGTTTATATGTTTTCATAACTGTATGTGCATATATGTCTAGTTTCTCTCTCTAAATGGTGATGTACCTATATATATTTCTTACATTTATAAATTCTTCCTCCTATGTTAGTATATTTTACTCTATGTAACGAATCTGAAACCCCGATGCTGGTATTGCCACCTGTTGTACGTGCATTAAATAATTGAATATTATTTCTTTACAAATACTTTCCTTCTCTCATGCTTATTAGTTTTGCACTTCATATTATAATTTAAATTAAATCATTTATGTAGAGTTACATATTCTAATATAAAAAAAATCCACTTCTTTATTATATAAGTAACTTCTTTATTTCAATGTCTAAAATAATAATTTCAAGAATATGCATCTATGCTTGCATGTTTTTATATAGATGCGCCCATGTACATATTTATGTCTGCGCTCACATATTGAAGACTAAGAATGTGCATCTCTGCATATAGATAAATACATATGTAAATGTACTTGCAAATATACAAGGTGTTTAACTTCTGATGAAGCACTCATCGCTGCATTGCATAATGTCTTTGACTACATACTCATCTATGTTGGTTTGTTGCCTTGCAGAATAAATTTGATTTCCTTGAGATTTCCTCCATATACAAGTACTGACTGTTCATACACATAGAAAACATCAAAAAGTAATCTATGCATGAAAACTAATATACACATATATATTTATTTATATATATATATATATTTGTATATAAACATAGACATGTACATTTCTATATAGAAATTACCATATACAAATATGTATATATATACATGTATGTCTAAATAAATATATATACATAGTTATACAGTTATATATACATATACATGTATTTATATATGCTCATATCTATCTATACAGATATACACATATTTATAGATATACACATATTTTAATTCATATGTATATATACATGTGCATATTTATACATACATACATACATATATATATATATATATATATATCACCAAATGCTCTCACAACCAAAGCGTGCACTCAACAAACTAAACATTAATCATCTGAAACCTTACAAACCAAAAAAAATTCACGAGGAAATGAGGATCAGAAAACAAAATAGAAGAAAATTAGAAATTAGGTTTAACTGGTTTTAAGTAATCTATACATGAAAACTAATATACACATACATATATATATGTGTATATATAGATTTGTATATAAACATAGACGTGTACAATTCTATATAGAAATTATCATATATAGATATGTATATATATACATGCATGTCCAAATAAATATATATACATAGTCATACAATTATATATACATATCATGTATTTATATATGTTCATATCTATCTATATAGATATACACATATTTCATTCATATGTATATATACATGTGTGTGTCTGTGTATATATATATATATAATGACTTCAACAAATGCTCTCACAGCTAAAGTGTGCACTCAACAAACTAAACATTAATCAACTGAAACCTTACAGAGCAAAAACAATTCACGAGGAAATGAGAACCACAAAATAAAAGAGAAGAAAATTAGAGATTAGGGTTAACCGGTTTTTAGTTGCCATCACTTACCGTTCACCACTTCATTGAGATTTGTGCAAGGGACACACGTCACAATCTGACCCAAATGGTAGGCAAAAAGCCCCCACTAAATCAAGTCACTCAAATTAAATTTTGGTGCAACCAAATATGTTTGTATACACCTAAATATATCCACATAAATACATATATTTGTGCTTATATACTTTTATACAGATACACGCGTATTTATATATATGCATATGTCTCAATACAATTATATATGTATTTACATACATACATGTATCTATGTACATATGTATGTATGCATGCATATGTATTTCCATGTGCGTATTTATACAAATGTATTTATCTATATAGAAATATGTAACTATGGATTAATATATTATATGTCTATCTATGTGCCTTGATTTTCTTGCAATTCCATTAATTTAAAATATTGTAACTGTATCCTTGTTGTCATACATGCTTCAATACCTACCCTCTTCAATTGTTATAATTCTAATACACTTGTGTTCTGTTACAACTACTACATATCCTTTCAACCTTCCATACAACAAGGTGATGTCATCAAAGCCAGGAGGAAGCAAACAAATAGAATTTACTATGCAAAGAATAAGGTGAATATCTCCAACAAATGAAAAATGAAACGACGTGCACAACAAGCATCCGATAGTGAATTCCAAACACTATTGGAAATGCAAACCAAACACCCTCAATCGAACAATGTTCCCCAAACACATTGTACTATTCTTAAGCTCATCTTGCACACTCCTACATTCCAACACACATTGTCTAACTTCCGAAAAAATATTGACAAGTTGGAACTCACAGAGGTGTATTCTGTTTGTAGAGAAAGCTATGTGGGCATGATTATTAAACATGCAAACCATGCTATTATTTGCATGGATGTTCTACTGAGAGAGGCATTCACCATTTCTCTTCATCAAACAATACGGACCCAGGTGAGCAACCTTTTATTTTAAAGTGTCTTTCCCAAGTAGAAGAAATGCTCATAGAAAGGGTTGCTCTTGTTTTGCAAGTTACTCATGCAAGGGGAGGCCAATATAAATATTTAGGCCACACAATTAACTTCCCATAGGACATTTCAGAAATTGCTATTTCCTTGCCATAAAAAATACACGATTTAGAAATCCTTATTGTTCGTATAACTAGTTTGGAAGGGCTAAGTTATGATTGTTACGTTAATAGGTATCACGTCATGAATGCATTGAATTACAAAATTCAGCATGACCAATATTACAAAGATGTACTCATTGATTTCTCCACACTACAGCTATTGCCTGAAACAAGTGCTGATATTTCAGATTTGTTACATAGAGTAGACACACCTCAAGAACAACCTATACAAGAAAATGACGATGCAGCCTCCACCAACCATGCCAAAGAAGAAATGGAAAACACTTCCTCATTTATTCCATGGCTTCCATCCTCAATGCATGAACTAGATGCAATTAGGACAATTCTACATCTGGATACTACTGAGAACAATGTCATCCCTTGGCCACAAATTAGTTCATCACCTATCAATGAATACAATACAAAAGGTTTACTTCCAATGGCATTCCCAACATTATTTCCTAATGGATTGGCTTTTCCGCTTCAAGATAGAGCAAAACATGTACATTTGCATGAATATGCTTTGCACTTGATTAAATGTTATGATCAAATATTTGGGCAACATGTGCCATTTAGATATTATATCTACAATCTTATGATGAGGCATCTCTCCCAACAATCAATTGTTGTTTTCATAAAGACAAATTTGGAAGATTCTCTTCCAAACAATGTCCAGGCACTAAGGGAGCACTTGCAGAACACACCTTCAAATGAATTGCCTAACCACATCATGTGCTATGCTTCCTCCTTGCATGACACATGCGCATTTTGGAGAAAATCTTGTAGGGACCTCACCACAATGATAGAACAATTGGGACCACCAACTCTTTTCTTCACGTCAAGCTCAACTGATACAAAATGGCCTGACCTACACAAAATATTTCCAAACACTCCTCCAAATATTTTACAACCCACTAAAAAACAATGTATTGAGAATCTTGTCAATAACCCACATATAACCTCTTTATACTTGCATCTAATATTTCATATCTTTCGTGATGAATTAATTGTCAACCCATTAAATGCAACCGACCATTGGTACAGGTATGAATGGTAACACTAAGGGTTTGCACACATACATGGTTTTCTATGGTTGTCAGATGCATCTAATATTGACAACCTTGATTGGATAGAGCATGAAAGCATTCAATCAGCTAAAACCTTCTTTGACCAATACATCACAGCATGGAATCCATGCAGTGAAGCCGAGTGATCAAATAGGCAGTATACACCTACAGTTTTAGATCCATGCATGTCAAATACAACTGTCATTTTAAGATCTGATCCTCCCATAGACTACACCAAATTGGTGAATGTTGTTCAATATCATACAAAGTGTTCAGATTTTACTTCCTTAAAAAAGAAGAACACAACTATCGAACTTTGTTACAAAGCACCTTGGACTGAACAACAAAATTCAACATTGACAATAGACCATAATAATAGCCCACGCTACAAACTAGCAACGAATGATAGTCGTCTCAATGTTCACAACCCAACCATGCTAGCCATATGGAGGGATAATGTTGATTGCCATGCAGTCTGCTCAAAAAAGGTAGTGCTCCAATATACTTCTAAATATGCATCAAAAACTAAATACAAATCAGAAAGCTCTACTGACATGCTCAAATGAATTATTGCATCAACAAATACAAAAGATACAATTCTCTTAGCATATCAAAGATTTATGATGGGCATTATTGTTGATAGGGACATTAGTGCTCAGGAAACTTGCCATATGCTTTTGAAACTCCCCTTGATCTCCTACACATGTCAATTTGTCACCCTCAATATTGGCAAAAAAATCTTCCAACATAGAAGTTATTGTGATGAAGCTTCTCAGCCTTGCATTTCTTTCATTTCCAGCTACATGAAAAGATTGTCCGAGCTATCAAACGTTACTTTGCTTCATTCAGCCCAACAATATACATACAACCAACATAGCAAAACAAGTAAATGGCATAAAAGAAAACTAAAAGCGGTTGTAAATGTCTTCCCCTAGTTCAAACCCTTGCCTGCAAAAGATGATAGTACATTTGAATCTTTCTGTTGGAGTGAATTGCTTTTGTACAAGCCTTTCCGCAACATTCCTCTACACATAGGAACATCAACTGATGAAGTTATAGTGAATTGGAAATAGTTTCATAGCACTCATTACATTAGATGGCATGTTAATGGGATCCAAGAACATTCCACTGCTAAAAATGATGAAGACCTGTAGTTGCAAGATATTCCACAATCTACTGATCAATAACTTTACGAGTGGGAGTTCCTCTCACAAATGGGAGCTTCAAACAACTTTGATGTTGCTACTCTTCAAATGCTTGGCAAGCATGATTATGCCCTCCACTTTAATTGGAGTGCATCCCTACCTAATGAATTCCTTCATAGCATAGCCCCTCAATTCATTTCAACAGAAAAAAGCCAATCAGTTGCCACCCTTGCCAACATTCACTCAAGTCACCCTAATACTTTGAACTTGTAGAAAATCAAAAAATTGCACTTGATATTATAACCTCTCACGCTGCATAAAATTTGAATGTCTCACCATTACGATTTATCATCCAAGGTACAACAGGTACGGGGAAATCGTTTCTTATTGACTGTATACGAAATAAGTTAAATATTCATTTAAATCTAAAGAAATACCCATTGCTTGTGCTTGCACCAACAGGTGTATCTGCATATAACATTCAAGCTACAACAATCCATGCTGCCCTCCACATACCTATTCAAGAATATTGTCCTTTAATGGGGCATTCCTTATTAATGTTTCAAGAGCAATGCAAGCATTTACGGTACATTTTGATTGATGAAATGAGTTTCCTTGGCCCACAATTACTCATCAAATTTGATAACAAATCACGGCAGACATTTCTCACTAGGCAACATGAACCATTTGTAGGCCTCTCAATTGTGTTGGTCGGTGGCCTTGCCCAGCTACCCCCAGTTATGGACAAACCATTGTATGCATCCCACTCAAAAACACTCGCTTTATGGAATTTCTTCACTAATGTCATCACCTTAGATGTTTCTTTCCACTAACAAGGGGTCTTCCCATCACAGATGCAATTTCGCAATATTTTGCTAAATGTACACTGCAATCAGACTGAGAAACTTTGCAGATGCGCTCAACACAAGGCTCGACTCTCAATCAAAATAAGCATTTTGACCAAAAAAAACATTTCTTTGCAACCAATGCAGCTTCAAACTCACATAATATTAAAATGTTAAATAAATTACACTCACCCATTGCACGTGCAACAACAATCATAGCAACACATAGAGAAAAACAAACTCACCAAGATGAGCAACTCTCATTTGAAATTCTTCTTTCTATAGACCAACAAGTCATTCTCATTGCAAATCTATGGATTGAAGTTGGTCTTGTCAATGGTTCTTTGGGACAAATCAAAATGATTGTCTAAGATGCAGGTTCTAAACCACTAGATTTACCAAAATATGTTGTTGTCCTCTTCTAACATTACACTGGACCACCATGGGATGCTGCCAATCCAAAATATGTTCCCATTTAACCAATTACTAGAGGAAACCGCACACAGATTCCACTAATGATGTCATGGGGTATTATTATTCACAAATCACAGGGACTAACACTAGACTTCGCAACAATTGATATTCGAAAAACAAAAAAACAGGGTCTCACATTCACAACACTATCTCGAGTAAAATCAATTGAACATCTCTGAATTCACCTGCCTTTCACTTACAAGAGGTACTCCAAATTGCAAGGTGGTCCATCAACCATTTCCAGAAAGAATGAAGAAGCTCGTCTGCTTAAGATTTTTCAGATCACAAAGGCAAATTACTTCCAAAAACATCCAACACAGGTACTGCAACCACAACATCTATACCCTTGTGCATAGCATAATCTTCTTTCATGCATTGCCACAGATTATAACACTTGCATCTTACATGGTCATCAACAAATGTAAAAGGTTCCATCATAGCAAGAACTTGCCTTTCTGATTGTCATTCACATTCAAAAAATATAGGTTCGCACATCACCTCCACTCACACTTCACACTGTTCTCATTGCTTCTGTTTACCCTCTTTCTACCATTTACTCCCTACAATTACAGTATCTCATGTCTTCCTAATACTTTTCTCTTGCTCTTGTACTTGCAGGCCATAAAAAAAGAGATCGTTTTAAACCACACATGATACAAGGGTATCTCAATCTCTTTGACCTTTCACTTTAATGATGCTAACTTTTGTTTGTACCACCATAAAGTTTATTCAGACATACCGTCCACCTCACTTTCAACAATTTTGAGTGCCTTCCTTTCCTAGTCTTTTCAATCTCCAACTTTTACCACTTCCAATTGTTTAACGTACCTACAATGTTCTAATACATTTTTAATGCTCATAGGTACGCAATCCTGACTCTAATGCAGTCTACAAAACCGAGCAACAACAAAATGCATGACCAACAAAGCCTAAGTACAGTACAATACAACATCAGCAACTCCTCAATGCTTTCATTCAGCTTTGCAACCAACATATTATAACATCAATTAAGTACTTCACAAATAAATACCTTAAATAGATGTATAACATGTTGGCAATGCCAGCATGGGGGTTGGAGGGTGGCTAGTTTACATTTTCTGGGACCAACACATTAAATTGGCTGAGTTTTATACAATCTAAAATAGTCTACTTTTATAATTCAGTATAGAGAAAATTTTTGGCATACAAGCTATACAATAGTAATAACCACTTTATATTGTTCTTTCATACTGTACATCATGTTGCCTTCTACAGCATGGGGATTGGTGGGTGGTTAACTTCAAATTTTGGGAACAACTAAAAACATTGGTTGGGTTATGTACAATTTCACATTTTCATATATATAAAGTTTGCACTTCTTTTTTCCTTTAATTTTGTATGATGCTTCTACAAACTTACTCTTTACAAATCACAACTTACTAATTCCTACCTATCGGCCTCCTATTGCAGGCACTCCCCCTGCAACTGTTAGTAGCATATGTGGCCTAATGGACCCCACTGCTATTAAGTGATCTATTTTCATCGAATGAGTTCATATTATAATGGAAGCTCTCTCTCAAATAAGTTTATTTTGTGAGAACGAAATATGGTAACCATTGGATGATAGCCAATGAAGATTTTAATTCCACTTTTGAAATATTGATAGAGTTTATAATCACCACCTCTCACAAAGATGGAACAAGAATATAGCAACCTAAAATGAAATGCACAATAATAAACTCTAATAAACTTGAAATGATTTGGGAGGCTCATAACTTTTTTTATTAATCAAGAATAGGGGAGTCTTTCAAATCTATAAGCTATATACGATAATAAGAGTGTATTCTTAAAAAAACATGAGATTTCATTCTAAGGAATTACGAATTAGAGTTTTGTTTTTGCACAATATCCATAAGCTTTTGGCTTTGGTGGTCTTTACACTGCACAAGCCTTACCATAATAGTAGCCTGCTTAGAAGAAAGTTGGTCGTAACTCTCAAAGAAGAGGAGCCTTTGCAACTTGTTCAAACCTACAACATAGATAGGTCATGCACTCATTTTTTTGAGCTTGTGAAAGTAATTATAAAAAGCTAGCATAATTATTAAGGGAAGAATGAAATACATTTCTTTTCCTTTAGAATTTAGCTAAAAGTGAAAGAATGATTTTAAACAGAATGATAAGTATTCACATTCTTTTATATATATATATATATATATATATATATATATATATATATATATATATATATATATATATATATATTAGGTTTGTTTATTTGGGGAAACATAGTTATATCTTTAGAAAAGTTTATAAGAGCTCTTGTTTTGTGATATCATCGCTCTCCTATGAACCATATCATGGTATTATGAAGAGAATATTTAACCTTTTTCCAATAAGAACAATTATAGCTTAGTTAAAGCCATAAAACAGAGTCCATGGGACTATAATAAATTAAAACTTAAAAACCTATAGTGTTCATTGGGAATTAAAGCTCAAGTTAGTAAACAATGCAGCCAAGGAGGGTTTTATTCTTATGCAAATTGAATAATAGATACCAGCTTATAATGCCCAAGTATTGTCAACTTTTCTTGAGTAAACAATAATGAGGCTATGTGAAATATGAACTACTTCAACTGCTAAAAATTAAGACTGATAATATGAAAAGGAATTTAGCACATAAAAATGAGGAATGGTGAATTATGCTTAACCATTAACAAGGATTCATTCTTATACTCGTGAGAGAGAAAGTTTCTTTCTCAAGGGCACAACTATGAATCATGTATTAAATAATCCAAGGAATCGTCAATGGCACCATAAAAGTTAAGCCACCGTGAGTTTGTTTGCCAAGATGTGTAACTTGGGTCTAAACATGTATGTCATCCAGTGTGCCTCTCAGAGTCAGTATGCAAATAGCATAGGGATTGTTATGAATACTTGGAAGGTTTGGAATCCTTCAAGGATTCAGTCTAGCTGAGTAGGGTGATGAACAACAACTTCATGCATTGGCATGATTGTAAATACGTTAAAAACCTTTGCCCAATGTGATGCTACTAAATGTAAGCGTCGGTCAGTTTATTAATCTAGATATACAACTCGGTTAGAGGTCATACTAGTTAGGATTAGCTTATAGTATGAGATTGACTAGGGATTGTGTAGGGTTAAACACTAGTCTCAAATGGTATTAGTCCAACTTATTTTGCTTCCCTACAAAGGGTTGGGCCTTTCCAATTGGAAATGGCATGGGGGACTAGCAAATCCATGGTTGGGCAAAAAGTGCCTTGATGATACTTTCCCTCTCCCAAACAATGTAAATATTATTTAAAGTTCGGAATGAGTATCAAGAAAACTGTAATCTCTAAACCTCTCTTTCTTTCTTATGTTATACCTTGTTATATTTATGAAATTATGCATATGCAAATGTTTAGTTTTGTTCTATCATACTTATTTTCTTTCAGTTAAAAAAAAAAAGTTATCTAGATTCTCATGTTATAAATTTCAGTTTAATGTTTCATTTTCTTGCAAACATTTAGTTGCTAGATGATTCTTGTTACACCAAACTATGCCAAGGTTTTCAAGAGAAACCTCTAATTAAACTTGTCATTTGCCTTACTTATGTCTAGTTTGATGATCCTGCTCTTACAATCTTGATGAGAAATAAAGTGAATGAGCTCATGTGTAGCAATGATACCTTTTGAAATAACCATGTCTAGAATAAAACCAGTTTGAGCATCTAAGATGAGCAAACCTAAAGGATTGTCAAATTTTTGCTAGTGTTTTCGCTAAAATTTTATATAGTGTGTTGCAAAGTGAGATGGTGTGAAATTAAATGAAAGAATTCAAAGAGGATTTGTTTAGAATAAGAGCTATAAATGTGTAGTTAATGGTTTTGAAATTCTTTCTATGTTTCTAGGCTTCATTGCAGTCATTGACCACATCTCTCCCTAGTATGTGCTAGGATTTATGAAAAAAACAATATAAGAAAACCATTAGGGCTTACAAGTGAGTTAGCTCATTGCCCTTTATAGATTTAATAGAATTGATTTTCTTCGAACATTTATGAGCTTTCCTTAAGTTGTGAGAAAAACATGTGTTTTTATCACCATGTTGTTTCTCTAGATTTTTATTGAAAAAATATTTCTTCCTCAGATTAGCAAATTATCCAACTCAATCAAGATGTTTTTTCCCCTTATGAAGTGATTTTGTTACACACTGACTTTGATGATCTCTTCTTTTTGAGAATGTAGATCTGATTCTACCCTTTCTTTCTCCACAAGTATATTTTTGAAGTTATGTCTACTCCATTCCTTTATCTTATTTTTATTACAACCATTTCTTTAAACTAGAAGAAACATATTTGTCCCCTTGATTCAGGTGAGGCTTCCCACCAAGTGTTCACTAATTTTTGAAAATTTGTGTCTTGAAGCCACATTTTCTCAAATTTAAATGGACAATTAGGTGTAGCAACATCATCTTGCTATGAGAGTGTGACAAAGAGGTAATTTGAACTTGTCATAGGAATAATACAACTTTCTCGAGTAATATCTTGGCTTAACCATCTTGGAGTAAGAAATAATTGATCAAGCATTTGAATATGTTATTTGACCCACCCCTATGATTGTTCTAGAAGAAGCATCCTTTCTTGGGCTTCATGTCATATATAGTGCTTATGGACAAATTTGACAAAGTCATGTTGTGGTTGAGTGATTTTGTTAATTCCTCTAAGCTTGTCACTATAATTTAGAACTGTATTGAAGTCTCCTCCTAGAATGATCAAGACATTGCTCATATGGGAGGGTTTTCGATATGATATCTCAAGGCTCTTCTTTGCCATCGAAAATGAGAGATGGTAGATGTTCAAGATAAGAAATTTGAAATTGGATGAAGAATGAGGAATTTGACATATTGTTTGATTTAATTTACTTAAAGAATTATTTTATTCATTTAAGAGTTTTTTAATTTTACTTTAAAATTATATAAGAATTATTTTATTTTTTATTACTAAATAATTTTATAAATTTATTTTTAATTGCGCCAAAGGCGTTACCTTATTTGAAAGGAACGACTTGACTTCAGCCTGAATGGCGTGCAATAAAGGAAAAAGGATGCAATACAATCTAAACAACGGTGATAGTTAGATTTGTCGTGAACTTTTCATTGTCATTTTTTGTCGTCATTGTTTTCCATTGTTACCATTTTCTACGTATATCTGCCTTTCTTCTTTTGTGGATTACATTATTACCACTACCATTTTATGGTTTGTGAGGGAGTTTTTACTTTACCATGGTTTGTGGTCCACATACTAGGAAAGCCCATAAACTTGCATTTCCAATAAAGGGAAAGACTACTTAAATATAATATTTTAATTTAAAACCTTTTACAACTAGCAATTGCAGGGGGAGTGTCTGCAACAGGAGGTCGATAGGTCTGATTGTTAAGGGAAAATGTTAGTAGATGTATTAGATTTGTTATATTGAGAAGTAAATTGTATTGTATAAGTAAACAACCAAATTCTATTAATGTCAAAAAGTTAATTGTACAGTAAGACAATTTTCGTGTACATAACCCAACCAATGGTTGTTCCCAAACTTGAAAATGTTCCACCAACCATCCCCCATGCTGGTGTATGCAGCATGATGTACTTGAAGAAAATGTTATGAATATTGTTTTACAACTTTTTTTTGTAGGCTATAATATTCCCAACCAATTTTTTTTGTTGGACCCAGAGTATTGTTGTTATCCACCCTCCATCCCCCATGCTAGTAAGAGAAGCATGTTATATAGCCTTTTGTTGAATTCCATGTGATCTATACGATGAAATACCTACATCAATGTTTATTTATATAAGTTACATTTGGATAACATGTAAGTTTGGTGAAGTTAAATACTTTGAAAGTCATGAAAATTTGAAAGTCAACACTTTTTAGTAATATAATACCTTATGGATGTGTAATTGCAGAATTGGAATGTCATGTATGGTTCATGTCAGTATTTGTTTGTTGTGAGAGAGGTTTTCTGTAGAGAACATTTTGAAAATAATAATTAAATTTGGTTTAAGATGTGAAATTAAGTTAATTTTCCCAAGTACGGTATTTTGTATTCTGAAAATATTCACATACCTTAATAGTAATGAGGTTGGTGTATTGGTTGTTGTTCTTTATGGCAAGTTGAATTGTTTAGTGAAGAGAACCTGAAAGTGTGAAGGGATGTTAAAGAGGGAAAGCAGTTAATAGGTACAAATTGAAAACCTTGAGAAAGCATAATACATGTAAAAGTGAACATGTCCATGGATAGCTGAACAACCTGAACAAAGTAAGAAGCCTGCAAGTAGATGTTGGAAAATCAATTTATTGAATAAGTGAGTAAGGTTTACATACCATTAAAGTACTAATGTTGCTGCATTTGATGCTATTCTTTAGTGAAAGTTCAAATATTCAATCAAAATAACTTGAAGGTTTAAAGGAATGTTAATGAGAAAAGGTAGGTAGTGATAAATAGTATAATACTTATCAATTGTAAAGAGAGATTCAATGAGCAAATACCATCAGAAATCATTATACATGTAAAACTGAACACGTGCCTTGTAGAGTGAAATTGGTCGAATGTACAAACAGTTAAAGAACATAAACAAAGCAAGAAACTTGGAAGCACAGTACAAAAAATCTGAAGACTCATACCTTGAAATTATTAAACTTGCAGAGTGAAAGTGGTCATGTCCAGAAACAATTAAAGAACATAAACAAAGTAAGAAAAAAGGATTGTTAATGAGAAAAGGTAGGTAATGATAAATAGTATAATCTACAAATGGTTAAAGAACATAAACAAAGCAAGAAACGTTGAAGTAGAGTAGAGAAAATTTGAAGAGTGTTGCATACCTTCAAATTAATGAGCTTGGTGTATTGGATGTTGTTCTTTTTGAAAGCTAATCTTCACAAACTATAGTAGCTATGAAATGGAAGAGGTGTCTTGCAGACTGAAGATAAACAAAGTAAGAATCTTGTATTAGAACAGCATTAGTGAATATTAAACACATTGAACAAGTGGGTAAAATTTTTAATTGCTTTATCCATATGATGTTAGTGTTTCTGAAAGCTCAATTATTCAATCAAAAAACTTTAAGGTGTAAAGGAATGTTAATGAGAAAAGGTAGGTAATGATAAATAGTATAACACTTACCATCAGAAACCATTATATGTATTAAAGTGAACAGTTGCCTTGCAGACTGAAAGTGTATTGGAACCTGCAATAAATAAGAACGTATGAGAAACTAATTGTGGCAAATAGGAGGGGAAAAATTTGTTGAAAGTTACAAAATAGTTGAATAGGAAGGGGGTGTTAGGTGTGTACCTTTTGTTGTAGAGTTGGCACATGTAAAAGGGGTCTTCACTTGCATAGACATTAGTTTTGTTGTTGATCCTGAAAAGTAGAAATATTGTTTTGTGTTGATACATTGAATAGAAGATATACAATACATGAAAACATAATAAAGATGTGATTTGCACACCTGATTGTATTTGTTCTGTGGGTATGTTTGTTCTGTTATGTTTGAAAGCTGCAGCAAGCGGGCTTCCTCAGCCTTTCATAGTATTGTTGATGTTGCACCTTTCAATCATGAGTATCTTTGGTAGGTGAAGGCAGGTTGTATACGTAGGTGTTCAATTGCTTTTACTCTTGAAAGTGTTGTGAATGTTAGGCCTTATTTCTCTGTTTTGCCAATGTCAACTATGGCAAAGTCTAATGTCAGCCCATGTGACTTGTGAATAGTAATGCCCCATGCCATTGCTAGTGGAATTTGTGTGTGGTTTGCTCTAGTAATTTGTGGAATTGGGACATGTTTTGGATTTTGTGGATCCCATGAAGGCCCAGTATAATGTTTGAAAAGAACCACATATTCTGGCAAATCAGGTGATTTGGAAGCTGCATCATAGACAATTTGTTTGATTTGACCCAAAGCACCATTTACAAGGCCAACTTCTATCCATAAATTTGCAATAAGCATAATTTCCTGGTCTATAGAAAGAAGAATTTCAAATGCTAGATGTTCTTCTTGGTGTGCGTGCTTATCTCTTTGATGGGCAATGATTGTTGTTGCACGTGCAATGGGTGAGTGCAATTGTGTTAACATCATTATGTCGTGTGGACTTGAAGCTGCATTTGTTGCAAATAAATGCTTATGTTGGCTGAAGTGATTATTTTGTTCAAGTGTCAAAGCATGGGTTGACCGCAACTGAAGGGATTCCCAGTTTGTTTGTAATGGTGTTGAGTTACGGATATTAAGCAATATTTCATGGAAACTTATTTATGAAGAACTTGTGCCTTGTTGACGAAATGGAATATCCAAGGTCACAACAGTATTGAATGTGTGCCATAGAACCAGTGTCGTTGAGTGAGATGTGTATAATGGCCTATCCATAACTAGGGGAAGTTGTGCAAGATCACCAACCAAAATGACTGAGATACCTGCAAATGATTCATGTTGTCTACTGGGAAAAGCTTCTCGCAATCTTTTATCAATCTTAATGAGTAATTGAGGGCCAACAAAGCTCATTTCATCTATTAATATGTAACGTAAGTGTTTGCATTTCTCTTGAAACATTAATAGGGAATGGCCTGGTAATGGTTTGTATTCTTGAATGGGTATACAGAGGGCAGCATGGATTGTGGTTGCTTGGATATTATATGCGGAGACACCTGTTGGTGCTAGTACAAGCAAAGGGTATTGTGCATGTTCTGAATTGGAATTTAACTATATGTGTATGCATTCAATAAGAAATTACTTTCCAGTGCCTATTGTGCCTTGAATGATTAATTGTAATGGTGAAGAATGTAGGTTCTATTCAGCATGAGATTAAATCATATCAAGTGCAATAATTTGGTTTCTGGCAAGCTTATAGTTAGTAGGTACATTTAAATGCGGGTTGGCAAGATTGTGGGGTGCTTGGCTTTTCTCTGTTAATATAAAGTGAGATTCTTTTGAATGCAGTGGTTCATCAAGTATACAAGTAGTCCAATCAAATTGTAGATCAAAATCACATCTGCCAAGCATTTGAAGAGCAAAAACATCAAAGTTGTTTGATGCTCCCATTTGTGACAAGAACTCCCATTCGTACAGATCTTCATGAGTTGATTGTCGAATGTCTTCTGGCTGTAGCTCTTCACCATTTTCTGTGGTAATGTGTTCTTCAAAACCATTTACATGCCATCGTATGTAATCTATACTTTGAAGATCTTTCCAATTTATGATAATTTCTTTAGCTGAGTTCCCTATATGTAGAGGTATGATTCAAAATGGTTTATAAAGAAGCAATTCACTCCAATAGAAACTTTCAAAACTGATGTCCTCTTCTAAAGGTAAATATTTGTGTTGCGGGTAGCTTTCTTTTCATCCATTTAGATGATTTGCGGTGCTCAGAGTATGTATATAACTGGGTTGAACGAAGCATAGTCGGGTTTGCTAATTCTGATGGCCGTTTCATGTAGTTTGAGATGTAAGATATTGAGGTTTGAGATTTTTCATCACAATTAGCTATGCATTGGAAGATTATTTTACCAACATTGAGTGTTACAAATTGGCGTGTGCAAGTTATCAATGGGAGTTTAAGCAGCATGTGACAAGTTTCTTGTGCGCTAATGTCCCTATCAACAACAATTCCCATGAGCAGTCTTTGGTATGCTAAGAGAAAATTGTATCATCTGAATTGGTTGTTTCAACTATGCATTTCAAGATATCAGTATAACTTTCTGACTTTTGTTCAGTTTTGGATGCATACTTTGAGATATATTGTAGAACTGCTTTTTTGGAGTAGACAGGTTGACAGTCAACATTAGCCCTCCATATGGCGAGCATTGTTGGATTGTTTACATTCAGACGATTGTCATTCCTTGCTGGTTTGTATGATGGGTTATTGTTGTGATCTAATATCAATGAGGATTCGTGTTGTTCAGGCCAAGGAGCTTTGTACCTGCATTGAAGGGTTGCATTTTTTTTCCTCAAGCAGGTATACTTTGAATACTTTGTATGTCATTGAACAACATTGACTAACTCAGTATAATCAGTGCAAGGATCAGACCTAGATATGATCTATGTATCTGCAAGACATGGATCTAAAATTGCAAGCATATATTGCCTGTTCAAGTGAGCTTCTTCAGGACGTGGATTCCATGCTATGATGTACTGGTCAAAGAAGTGTTTAACTGATTTGATACTTGCATGGTCTGACCAATCAAGGTTATCAACATTTGGTGCTTCTGGCAACCAAAGAAAGCCGTGTATATGTGTAGAACCTCGGTGTTGCCATTCATATATGTACCAGTGGTCAATGGTTTTCAGTTCTTTGACAATGACTTCATCACGAAATATTTGAAATCTTAAGTGCAAGTATAGAGCTGTAATGTGGGGATTATTGACTAAATTTTTAGTAAATTGTCTTCTGTTGTTGGGTATAGTAGCTGACTTTGTTTTTGGAAATAACTTATGCAAGTCTGGCCATTTCACTATTCTATCATTGATGTAAGGTCACAGCGGGACTTGCTCCAAAATGCTCGTGTACCACGCAATGAGGTTGCATATCACATGATATGATTTAGTAATTCACTTGTGGGTGTCTTTTGTAAGTATTCCTTTAGGCCATGAAGATTGTGTGGTCGAATATCTTGTACATTAGGCTTGATGAACACAACAGCTGATTGTTGGGATCGATGTCTCATCATAAGATTATAGATATAATATCTAAAGCGAACATGTTGCCCAAATCTTTGATCATAATATTTGATCAGGTGCAAAGCATATTCATGTAAATGTTCTTGCCTTGTTCTTTCTTGTAGTGGTAAAGATATTCCAGAAGGGAAAAGTGTTGGGAATGCCATGGAAAGGAGGCCCTTGGTATTGTACTCATTGATAGGTGATGCAATAATTTGTGGCCAAGGAACAACATTGATGTTGATGTCATCTAGATGGAGGATATTTTTTATCACATCAAGTTCTAGTATTGATGATGGTAATTGTGGGATAAATGAGGAAGAATTCTCCCTGATTTGTTCTTCATTGTTTATATTCACCAAAGTGGAAGTATCTTGAACAACATCTTCTTGTAGGGAACCGACTGAATGCAATAGCTTTGTTATGTCAGTGGTTTGGTCTGGCAATAGATGCACTGCATCTAGATCAATGACTACATCCTTGTAGTATTGATCACATTTCATTTTGTAAGCCAATTCATTCATGATGTGAAATCTATTGATGTAACAATCATAAGTTAATCCTTGCAAATTGGTTCTATGGACAATTAGAATTTCTAATTGCTTAATATGGCGAGTTAATGTTATTGCAATTTCAGAAATATCTTGTGGGAAGTTTATTGTATGGCCAGAATATTTGTATTGGCCTCCCTTTGCATGTGTTACTTGTGAAACAGGGGCAATTCTTGATATGAGCATTTCTTCTACTTGAGAGAGAGACTTTAAAATAGAAGGTTGCTCACCTGGGTCCATATTGTTTGATAATGAGAAGCGGTGGAGGCCTTTTTCACCATAACATCTCATGTACATAAGCACGTGATTGACTTTTTTAATAGTCATGCCCACATACATTTCTTTACAAATAGAACATCGCTGTGTGACCTCCAACATATCAATCTTTTTGCAGAAATTAGACAATGTATTTTGAAATGAAGCAGTCTTCACAGCAAGTTCAGGAGCAGTAGAAAATGTTTGATTGAGATTAATTTTCTCAAGATCATTGTTTTCTATTTCTAATAACTTTTGTGAGTTATTGCAAGGTCTGTGCAGAGCATGATGTCTCAGTTGTCATTTCTTGGAGATATTGGCTTTGTTCTTTGCATAGTAAGTTCTATTGGTCTGGCTTCTCTTCAATTTGATAGCATCAATTTCTTGAGGGTAAGGCTGGATAGATATCTAATATTTCAAAGAGAGTAGAGGTATGTCAGAATTTCATAATTGAAGGTAGTTAACTTTGAAGTATGTATCAAGAATGTATGAAATTTGAAAATTGCTTCATCTATGGTTATGTGATTTTAGAGGATTTGTCGTGTATGTAAAGTGGTTTTGTGATGTTTATTTGTATGTGTAGTGATCTATTCTATTGTTTGGTTTCTCTTGTTCACTCAACTTATAGTTACAGATATTTATATACCTGTAAATGACTTTACTTGAAATGTATGGGTTTTGGAAAGTCATAAATTTACTTTGAAGTGTTGTTTTGCGTACACTTGTTGCTATTAGCAACTTGGTTTTTCAAAAGTAGCATTGTAATATAGGTATGCATAGATATAGTAATTTCTGATACATACACATGTATATATACATATGAGTTAAATATTTGAAGTGTTGTATACAAACATATGCACATATATAACTACATATGTATATATCAAAAAAAACTAAGACTATATATATATATATATATATATATATATATATATATATATCAGTGTATAGATATATAATCCGTTGTTGTTCTTAGTTGGTTGTTGTTTTTAAAAGCATGATTGTAATATAGGTATGCACAAATATAGTAATTTTTAATACATACATATGTATGTATACATATACACATGTATATAGACATATCATTTAAAAATTCAAAGTTTTATATATGAACATATGCACATATATAACTACACATGTATATAACAAAAAGACTATAACTATGAATATTTATATATAGTTATGTACATATATAAGTATAGTTGTGTATCTGTGGAATTCCATAAGTATGAATAATTCTGGTGTTGTATAGCTATACAAATAGATATTGGACAAAAAAAAATGATATATGTGTATAAATTTTCTGCAATAACATAGAGTTTAGCATATTTATAAGTAATGAGTGTAAGTGTAAACAACTTATGTCAGGAGGAAAAACTTTCAAATAGATAAGAGCTAGATGTAAGAAATGTACATATAGATATTTATAGAAGCAGCCTTGTGTTCGTAAAGTGTAATTGTTTGTATAATTAAAACTATTAAATATGTAAATTAGCTAATGTCATAATTGTATTGTAAAGTGAAAGTTTAATAATCAGAAAAGATGCATTATAACTCTAAGGTTGTGTACTTAGGCGGCCAATTTCTGCAAGTAGTGCATGAGACTCAGCTTTGAAATCAATAGGAGAGACTTTATTGACTGTGACTTTCATCTTTGATTCTGAATTATATGTCTTAGTGGAAACCAGCAGTGTGAAGGAATAGTGACGTGACAGTAGTCTCTTAATCACTGAGCAAGGTGTCTCTGTTGTTGTTGCATCATTTTGTAGTGCACAAAGTTGTTTTGCAATTTTGTGTAGCAAGTGAATGCTACTCTAATCAAATGCAGTGGCCCATAGAGTACCTGTGGCATCTTGTAACTTTAGTGGCAAGAGGTAACTATAATTAAAATCTTGCATAGTCATTTGACATCTAGAGCAGAGCCAAGAATCATCAACTTGCTCTGTACATTTTTTTTTGCAAGGCCTTCCATTGACTAATAGTGGACAAGTTGTGTAATATAAATTTTGGTCAGTTACGTTTACAAAGCACAGAACAACTAGCAAAGTCATCTGAATTGTTTCTGGTTTGACACTCATTCGCTCACAGATTGAAGAAATGGTCATTCTAATATATTTGTCATCTATGTGGATAGTTTCTTTAACAAAAGGTACAGCAAGTAAAGGGTCCTTTCCTCTTAATGTTAGAGGCTCTGCTTTTGGAAAAGTTGGGTTGATATGTAATGTGGTTGCAGCTGTAATGTTTATAAGCTTGCCATTGAAATAGCTAACATGAGCATTACGCAAAGCAAGGATAACGACACTATCATTGCTCAACATATATTTCAATTGTAGGCCTTTTTGTCCTGCCATTGGACCCCATAGGTTGATGTCAATTGTTGAATCAGATAGATCATTAATTTTCACAACACGTTTGTGTGTTTCACTGTCGTCTTTCCTATGTATTGGAATGATATCTCCAACATATAGAACAAGGTCAATTATGTCAACCAACATGTTATTTGATAGATGAAACAATTCATTAATGGGCATGAAAAGAGGACGTTGTTGATCTTCTTGTTCTTCGTTGGTGCAGTATTTCAGTATGGATGCATCAGACAAGGTGATTTCTAAATGATTATTTAGTTTGTTGTACCTTGCATTTGCCTCCTTAATGGATCCCTTTGAAATAAGATAATGTGAACCTATGTCCACACGGTTAGAGTGTAACTGAGTTATCTGATCAAAACATGTAATTCTAATTTCACAACCCTCACAGTCAATAATGTCAAAGCTAAACACATGGCCATTTTTTGTGGCTATGCTATATGCTTTAATAGGGCGTTTATGAGTAACTCTTCCTTTGATTGTCCATTATTTTGGTATGGATCTAAAGTTCTGATAGGGCTTATATTTTCAGAATTTGTTGTTTGCGAGGAGGGCAATTCAGTGGTAAACTGAAGAGATCGTTTAGATGTTGATGGCATGTCCTCAGACATCATTTCTGGTTATTGTTCTTTGAACAGGTATACTGGTTTACCAAAGAACAGACAATCACTTTCTTTCACTTCCAGACTAAGTATTACAATAGTCCTATGAAAATAAAAGACTTCTTTTTAAATTTGTGTTAGTTATACATAATCAAAATTAAAAAAAGAAGAAACGTATTGTAATTAATAATCATAGTTGATTTCCTACCTTGTGTTCCATATGTATCGGCATGTATAACTCGTTAACTGGACTATGGTGCCTATTTTTAGAATATCTGAATCTATCAGAGCAGCATATTTAGAAGGCAAGATTGACAACTGCATGTATGTGCCATCAGATAACACTAATTTATGTCTGTCAATATCATTTGTGTTGTTCTGCATTTTCTGAAATGACAAAACTTGAAGCAATGCTAAAGGAAGGTCATCCCCAGCATTGATCGATTGAATTGCAAAAGGGGTAGGCACATACTCTTGGGTTTTTGCCTACAAAAAATAATATGAATATAGAGGATTTAATTTTAACGTGAAGCAGGTCATATATTTGCTTACTTGTTAATGTAAAGCTTGTGTTAGTAAACTATCTAATCAAGTTATGTTATCTATAGAGTATGCATCTACTTTTGCACTATGCTATGGAAAAAGTGTGCATGTGGTAATGAAAAGGATGGTATGGAAAAGAGAGATGAATTGTCCAAAAAAAGAGCATAAAAGCTTTCTATTTTGAAAAGCTTTGATAATTTAGCTTACCAAATTATCAATTATGGAGTTCTCTATCGATTCAGAGGTGGCTGTTGAAGATAACATTGTGCATATATACCTTTTGACAATTAAAAGTAAATTATAAGCATGGTGAATTGTAGTTCTTATATCATAATACAATCACATGATGTAAGCTTATCAAAGATATATATGTACAAGTACATCAAAATTAACTGAGCATAGAGTAACGTTCTTACAGTTTATTTTTTGTTTGAAATGATAATAAATTGATCATAATGTGATTGAAACATGCATTGAAAATGATAATTGGTCATATGTTGATAAGCTTAAAAAACATAAAGTATGACATTATGATTTACATATTTGAGAGCATATTAACAAAATATGAGTTCATCTCATCAAAGATCTTTGAAAGTATGGGATGGTTCTATTTGTTTCGAATGTTAATCAAAATATGAATGTAACTTTTCAAAGATTGAATAATTACAACAACAACACAGGATCAACCCAAGCAACCCATCCAAGGTCATTATCAATGCATTTAAATACTCTACCTCCCAATGTGAAAATAACCGTTGGATCACATAATTTTTCAGTACTTGGTATTGGTAAAGGTGTTAATTCAATAGTATGTATGGTTGTTATTTGGTGATTTGTGTTCGTAGTGGTTAATTATATTTATGAGGTTGCTCTTTAACTTGTTGCTTTCTTGCAACATGCTTTCAATGACATTGTTGATATCCTTTGTTTCTTTCAATCCCCTATCCATTGTTGAAATTTGATTGTATTAATGTGGTTGTTTTCTGTTGGAATGACAGAATGGAGATGCATTACTAAAAAATGTGAACATACAAGAATAATATACATCTGATATATATACATATATATATATATATATATATATATATCTATATATATATATATATATATATATATAGATATATATATATATATATATATCTATATATATATATATATATATATATATCTATATATATATATATATATATATAAGTATGGTCATGAATGTTTTAACTCTGCAAAGTAAGTATTCAGTTTTACAGTTTAAAGGGTAAGTAAAGTAAAGAACCTAACTATGTTATGTAATAATGTGGGCACAAAATCATAATTATAGACATCAATTGCAATATATTAAAATTCTAAATATGGAACATTTGTTAGTGGTTATTTATCTTGGGGATTAAAATCCTTCATGTGCACAAATTCAGTTACCTCATTTATCTGACTCTGAGCAAACATTTTGTGAAGCAACGTTGTGTTTAGTGTTTTCCTATGCGAGATGTATAATCCTTTCAATTTGTGTGCATTCTGTTGTAGGTTAAAAGGGTTTTAGTTGGGTGTTGCAGTTTGAAGATATTCATTGATTCAAGTTTTAACCAGTATCAATAGTTTAATATTCTATTTCATTATCTTTAATGATTTCATCCCAAAGGCTGTGCATGAATGTCGATGTTCTTTATGTCCGCTTGCAACCATAAAATCTAATTTCTTTTGTTGTTGCTGGCAATATTTGGTTGTGCAAATTTTCACATAACGTTGCATATAGTCATCGATTTAGGTTTTGTTCTGCTTGTGACTATTTTATTGGGTTTCTTTGTGAGCTTTGGGTCATGACTAATTTTGTCCCCGAGGCTGTGCACGAATGTTGACGTTTATTATGGTCACTTGCAATCCTAAAATCTAATTTGTTTTGTTGTTGTCGGCAATATTTTGCTCTGCAATTTTCGGTCTGTAAATTTTTGCATAAGGTTGTTAGGTTTTGCTTTGGTTGTGACTGTTTTATTAGGCTTCGTTGTGAGCTTCAGGCCATGAATGGTTTGAAGTTGCAAGGTAAGGTTCTGTTTTATTTAAATTTTTTTTTGTTTTGTAATGCATTTTTTTATAGTCTGCTTATTTTCTTCTTTCGTGTGCTTGCAGGGTTGTTACTTTGTTTAACTGTTTCTGCATGTGAGTACTTCCAGTTTGCAAGGCATTTTCGGAGCTTCTTATTTAATTGTTTGTGGATGTGACTACTTTCACTCTGCAAGAGAAATGTTTATTTTAAAGTTTCTTGCATTTATAATGTATTTTTTTTTAGTGTGCTTATGTTTTTGCGTGTTGTACTTGCATGGTTCTTACTTTGTTATGCATGCTTGAAACTATAAAATGTAATTTGTCTTGTTGTTCTTATAAGTATTTTGCTCTGTAATTTTTCTTGTAACATTGGATTTAGTTGTCCAGTTAGGTTTTCTTTTGCCTGTGAGTATTTACTTGATGGAGTTTCTAAGCTTTTCACTACAACATAACTATTTTTTGTTGTAAGTATTTTACTCTGCAAGGTAAATCTTTACTAACGTTTGTGTTGCATTGGTGTTAATTTACAACAATATTTATGTGATTACTATTGTGTGCACATGAAGGCTTTTATTCAGTAAGATAAACTGATATATATATATATATATATATATATATATATATATATATATATATATATATATATGTACATCATGTGTATATATATATACATATGTATATATATAACTATATTTGTATATGCATACATACATGTATATATATATAGATTTATATAGAAGTGGTGGCATTGTAAAAACTCCTTTATGCTTGCAGGATTCCTACTTTGTTTATGTTATTTAACTATTTGTGGATGTGACTACTTACAGACTACAACGCAAAATTATATCAATAAATCCTACACACTTTACAATGGAGTTGTTAAAACAGAGATTTAATAAAAGCCTATATACATATATATACACATATGTATATATGTACATATGGGAATGTACATATACATATATCAGCACTACAAAGCATTCTAAGAAAAATAATCATAGATACACTTTGTTTATGTTATTTAATTGTTTGTGGACGTGACCACTTTCAGACTACAATGCAGAATTGTATGAACAAGTCCTACACACTTTAGAAAATTGTTATTAAAATAGAGATTTATTAAAACCCTATATACATATACATACACACGTGTATATATACATACATGCATATATATATATGTGTGTACATGTGTGTATTTATATACATGTATACATGCCTATACATACAAACAACTATATATATATGTACATCATGTGTATATATATGTACATGTATATATATACGTACATGTGTATATGTATACATATATATACATACATACATACATACATACATACATATATATATATATATATATATATATATATATATATATATATATTTTGGTACTCTTATAATTTGTTTATCTTTGCAGGGTCCTTACTTTGTTTATGTTGTTTAACTATTTGTGGACATGACTACTTTCAGAGTGCAACCCACATTTCTATATATAAATGCTACAGAGTTTAGAATGGCGTTACTAAAAGGCTTATATTCATATAGGTGTACACATAAAGAACGTCGACATCTGTGCACAACTTTGGGGACGGAATCATTAAAGACAACATTGCTTTGAAAACAGAGTGCATGCACGCAGATGACCACAAGTGAGGCACACGTCACCATGCGGACCGGGTAATGAACATGCCAAACCGGAGGGAGAATTCCAGAGGCAAGACATTCCGACAGTCGATGGAATGTCTTGCACTTTTTTGTCGGCTTTCTCCCACTAAAACCCTACTTCAGAATAGAGTTGTATATGCATGCACGTGTCTATATATATAGAAGTATGTACATGTGTGTATTTATCTAAATGTATACATACATGTATGTACATATATGCACACATGTATATGTACATATAGTACCTGTCAAAGTAAGGAGGTGTCATGTATATATACATATACATGCATATATATATGCGTTCATGTGTGTATTTATATACATGAATACATACCTATGCATATATGTATGTAGTCAAGACAACAAACAGTTAAATAAAATAAACAAAGTAACAACCCTGCAAGTACACGACGCGAAAAAACCAAGCACCCTATAAAATAATGCACTACAAATTTGAAACACTTGAAATTGAACAGTGAACATTTGGTGAAAATTTTCACAGCAAAATATTCTTGAGAAGAGCAAAAACAATTACATTTTACAGTTGCAAGCGGCCATAAAGAACGTCGGCATTAGTATAGACAATAAAAGTATTTGCAAAATCCAAAACCAAACTAAAATTCTTTTAACGTAAGACCAGAATTTAATTAGCAACAGAATGGTCAAAACCTAAATACCTGTCAAAGTGAACAGAGACGTTGCAGACTGAAAGTAATCGCATCCACAAACAGTTAAACAAGATAACCAAAGTAACAATCATGCAAGTACACCATAGGCAGAAATAAGAATGGTATCAAATAATGCATTACGAATTTTAAAAACTTAAAAATAAATTAAACAAGTACCTAGCAAAGTAAAACCATTCACAGCAAGAACCTTAGAAACAACCCCAATAAAACAGTCTGCATTGGTACACATCACCGAGGATGAAAAGATTAAAACAAAGTGAGAAACTTAAATCAATAAATGTCTGCAAAATGCAAAACCCAACTAAAACCCTTTTAACCTACAACAAAATGCACAAAGTACCAACCTTGCAAGCACAACAAACCAGAAAATAAGCAAACTATAAAAAAAATGCATTAGAAAACAAAAAAGAATCTAAGTAAAACCAGAACTTACCTTACAAATTCAAACCATTCACTCAGAACCACAACAAAACCTAACTCAACAACTATATCCAAAGCTATGTGAAAATGCCTTGCAGACTGGAAGTAGTCATGCCCACAAACAGTTAAACAACATAAACAAAGTAACAACCCTGCAAGCACACGCTAGGAGAACATAAGCAAACTATAAAAAAAATGCATTACAAAACAAACAAAAATGTAAATAAAACCAAAGCTTACCTTAAAAATTCAAACCATTCATGACGTGAAGCTCACAAAGGAGCCCAATAAAATAGTCACAACCAGAACAAAACCTAACTCGACGACTATATGTAACCTTATGCGAAAATTTGCAGACCGAAATATTACTGACAACAACAAAACAAATTAGATTTATAGGTAATTTTTTTCCAAAACCTTCGCGTTCTTATTATAAATCTTCTATTCCCAAGGCATTAATATTTTAAGGCATTCTAGGTCCTCATCCCGTTGATCACTCAAAGACTCCTTTTAAGCATTTTCATTCCTTTTTTGGTTCTAAAAATCCTAGGAAGCATAGATATGTTTCGACTCAACCGCCATTCGACATCTATGATGGCTCCCCGCATCCTGATGGTTTTTCCCCATTAGCTTCTTCTGGATCTCCCTCCCAAGATTGTAATCCTTCCCTCTCATCTTATGTCACCTGGCCAAATAACACTTTGGTTTCAAACCCTCACTTCCTTTCTTCCTTGAATGACATTCATGTTGCTAAACGAGCTCCCTTCCATCCAAATCCACTTCCCCATAACTCTCCCTTTGTATTTTCCAATTCGATAAGGGGTAATCTGCATTCTTTTGTGCAGTATAAGGTTATATTCCCTGATTACATGATTCAGGACCCTGTGAAGTTATTGCATTCTACTGCCCTCATTGGTAAGCTTTTTTCTTCGGTTTCTTTTGGTAAACTGTTAACATGGGCAAAGTCTAATTGGGATGGTATGAAGGATTTATTTTTGTTTGATAAAGATTCTCTATATTTCACTATGATTTTTGATTCTGAAAAGTATAGGGATTGTGTGTATAAATTTAAAGGGTGATTTTGTTTTGGGATAGGAATTTTTACCTATGCTTGGTCTCCTCATTTTGATATTCAATCGATGAAGCCACAGTTTATGCCCTTCTGGGTAACTTTCCCGGGTCTTCCTTTGGAGTATCATCATATGTATATGGTTGAAATCTTGGCAAACAAATTGGGCATTTTTATTAAGCATGATTTAGTTCCTTTCGAATGACCTCATCTTCCGATTAGGGTTTGCTTGTTATTAAATCTATCTAAACCCATTCCCTCTGAGATTACTATTTTCTCCAAATATGGTGCATGGATTCAGCCTGTGGTGATTCAAGATTCGATCGCTATTCATTCTTGTGCTCTATTACTTGACCATTTCACCTCTCAATGTTGTGGTGATTCTGATGCACCTTTACGATTTTGTTCAGATTTTTCATCTGATTTTCGCCAATGTTCCCTTTTTAAAAGTAAGGATCGTCGGTCTTTAAAGGATCATAATGTTAAGGATTTTGCTCCTTTACCTCTTTTTGTTACATCTCTCATTCCTTTTTCTAGATATACAGTATGTGATGTGCCTCTGATGGATTTTACTTTTCTCTACTCTCTGGTCCTGTTCTTCTCTGTTATGTTAAGTTTCTTCCTAGTCCTTTCAAGGATTATTGCTCTTCTGAATTTCATTTTGAACCTTTTCTATTCTCCTCTGCAAGTTTTTTTCAAATTTCTTGTCCTTCGGTTCTGTTTCCAAAATTGTTGTTACCTTCAAATGGTTGCACAAACCATTGTTCTGTTAATTCTTCTCCTCGTTCTTCTTTTGTGGGTCTGGGGGATGATACCAAAATTGTTCATAGTTTGATTTTTGATAGTGATTCTTTTTTGCCCATTCCAAGGTCTCCTTATTCTCTTTCCATTTCTGAAGAGAAGATTCAACGTATTGCTTCAGATATTTTATTTTCAGTTTCTTCTGATCTATTTGATGAGATTGTTGCAAAGGAATTTCCTGAATTTTCTTTTTCTTCTGCTTCTGCCTCTTCGAGGCCTGTCCATGATGGTTGTCATGTTTCCTGTGTGGATGCAAATCTTATTGATAGTCCTTCTTCAACTGTTTCTAATGTGTATGGATTTTATTTCTCTCAGAAGCTAGCCTTGGAGAAATCTCCTTATGTCCCCCCCCCCTATTGTTAAAACTCCTAAGAAGAGGGGTCGAAAACCAAAATTGGCTAAAATCAAGGAGGAGATTGCGGCTGGTATTCAATCCACTATTGTAGAGAAATTTTCTTCCCATGTCAAAACAAGGAGGGCATGTTGCTCTCCTTGTGATAAATGAGGATTTTATCTTGGAATGTTAGGGGCTTAAATGCCCGTGACAAAAGGGGAAGGATCAAGAAATTTCTTGATTCTTCAAAAGTACACATCATCTTATTGCAAGAGTCTAAACTTTCTCATGATTCTTTTGATAACATAATTTCCAAATGGTCCCTTTGGAAAGTTGTTCATGTTCCTTCTTTGGGTGCTTCTGGTGGTCTTATAACTTTATGGAATCCTAAATCAATCAAAGTTGAGATGTTATATTTTGCTTCTCATTGGCAGTTGTTAAAGGTTGATTGGTTTGAAGTCTCTTTTGTTTTGTTTAATATTTATGGTCCGACTTCTCCTTCAGATAAAACTGACTTATGGTATTCCTTATCTGAATTGTTTTTACGATATAATGATTTTTTTATTCTGCTTGGGGTTGATTTTAATGCTCTCCTTTCCTCAAATGAAAAAAGAGGGGGTAATCCTACAGCTCAGAAGGTTATTAATGACTTTTCTTCCTTTGTACAAAACAATGCGTTATTCGATATTTTCCCTTCTAATCATGGTTCTTTCACTTGGACTAATAGGAGATCTAAATGCCAGATTGCCTCTCGCCTTGACAGATTTCTTATTTCCCTAAACCTACGTTTGAGCAACTTTTCCTTTTCTTCTGAGATTCTTACCTCCTCGAATTCTGACCATTTCCCAATTTTGCTCAATTTTGATAAATTGGATCATGTTCCCTCTGTTAGACCTTATTTTAAGTTTGAGAAAATATGGTTCACTCATCCTCATTTTCTTTCTTTATTAAAGCAATGGTGGATAAGTGCTCTGTTTTGCAAAGGGACTAAGATGTTCCAATTTTATTCCAAACTGAAATTCATGAAATCTCAAATTATGGCTTGGAATAAATTGGTCTTTAAGAATATTTTTCATGAAAAAGAGGTAGTTGCCAATGATTTGAAGGTTGTTAATGAGGAGATTATAAGACATGGCACTAATTCCTCCACTAATGATGCTCAAAAGAAATTGCAAGCTTACTGGGAGATCCTTTGCTCCCGGGTTGAAATCTATTGGCAACAAAAGTCTCATGAGGTTTGGCTTAAAGAAGGTGACAAGAATACTGCCTTCTTTCAAGCTGAAGCCAAGCTTAAAAGAGTTGCTTCTACAATTTTTAGTATTAAGGATTCTAAGTTTGGTTATGTCCTTAATTCAGATTAGCGGATTAGAGAGGAGGGGGTATCTTTTTTTAAGGAATTCTTATCTCCTTCTTTTTCTTCTTCCTCCATGGATCATCATGTGGATTTTCTTTTAGATTCTATCCCCTCCCTTGTTTCCCATGAGGACAATGACTTTCTTATGAGGCCTCTTTCTTTAGATGAGCTTCATTCTATTGTTTTTTCCATGGCCCCTGACAAAGCTCCAGGTCCTGATGGGTTTACTATCTTGTTCTTTCAGAAATGTTGGGATTTTATTGGTTTTGACTTATTAAAGGCTTTGGAAGAGTCTAGGAGGGGTGGGCATATCCTTATAAAATTTAACATCACTTATATTGCCCTTATCCCGAAATCTAAGAATCCCCAAACTTTTGTTGAATTTAGACCCATTTCTTTGTGCAACTCTATTTACAAAATCTTCACCAAGGCTATTTATTTAAGACTTAAAATTCTCCTTCCTCATATCATCTCTCCTCAACAAGGAGGTTTTTTTCCAGGTCGGGAAACTCATGAGGGAGAAGTTGTTGCTCATGAAACTTTACATTCCATAAATTCGTCCAATATCCCAACTTTTGTGGTCAAACTTGATATGATGAAGGCTTATGATAAAGTTTGCTGGGCTTTTTTGCTCAAAGTTTTGAGAAAATTTGGTTTCTCTGAAAGCTAGTGTAAATGGATCAAGAGTTGTATTTCTATTGCTTCATTTTCTGTCATCATTAATGGAGCTCCCTCTGGATACTTTTCTTCAACCCAGGGTGTTAGACAAGGAGATCCTTTATCTCCTTTCTTATTTATTATTATGGCAGAAGCTTTTAGTTGATTGGTTATTAAGCAAATGGATATGGGCTTTGGCAAGGGGTATTAATTTCTAACTCTGATATGTCAATCACTCATAACCTTTTTGCCTATGATACACTTTTATTTGGGTCTTCTTCTATTCAAGAGGCTACTCATATTAAATTTATTCTGGATACTTATACTGCTGGATCTGGCCAACAGATTAGCCTCTAGATCTTCATTTTTAATACTCCTCAGTTGGTGGCTGATAGACTTGTGAATATCTTAGGCTTCCCAGTAGACTCTCTTCCTTCTACCTATTTGGGGATTCCTTTCTTTATGGTATCTACTAAGTCTTCTATTTGGAATTCGGTTATTGAGAGACTTAAATCTTGTATTTCTGCTTGGAAGGCTAGGTGGTTGTCTCTTTCAGGTAGGATACTTCTCAATAAAATGGTCCTATCTGCCATTCCCAATTACTATATCTCAATTCTTCAAGCTCCCAGATCAGTCATCTCCCAATTTGAAAAGATTATTCGATCTTTTCTTTGGAAAAACAACATGATAGAAGATAAAAAGATTCCACTGATTTCTTTGACCAAGATGTCTCTTTCCAAGCAAGTTGGTGGTGCTGGGATTCATGACTTATCTAAAAGAAATAGGGCTTTTGGGGGAAAACTAGTTTGGTCTATGTATACTAAGCCGCAATATTTGTGGTGTCAAATTATGCAAGCTAAGTATTTGGATTCCCAGAACCCTGCTAGGATCTTCACAATTTCTAATCCTCCACAAGGGTGTGCTATTTGAAACTTTATGATCTCATGTAGGGAAGTGGTCTCTAATTTTCTCTCTTGGCAGGACCATTCGGGAGAGAATATTCTTTTTTGGAAAGACTCCTGGAATGGCTTTCCCCCTCTTTCGCAGCATGATTCTCTTGCTTCTGTTTCAGTTGTTCTTTCTCAATCATGGGGAGTTAGATTGGTTGATTATGTAGATAGTGTTGATTTGTTTTCTCACAAGGTCTCATGGAAGGATCCCTCTACTCTGCCATTGCCCTTGCAGGAAATTCAAAATTTTAATCTTGTTTTGCAAGACCGAGTGGCTTTCCTTTCTAACCTCAAAGATCAACTTATTTGGTGCCCTTCTAAATAGGGAAACTACTCTATTAAAGAAGGATATTTTGTTGTTCAACAAATGGCCAATCAAATGCTCCTCATCATGCCTTTTTGTTCTGTTGGAATAACTTAGTATTACCTAAAGCTGGTGTTTTTTCCTGGCTCGCACTACAAAATAGAATTTTGACTAGTGATCGTTTAATCAAATTTAATATTGTAGCCTCCTTTTCTTGTGTCTTATGTGGTAAAACTCTTGAAGATGTCAATCATCTTTTTCTTCATTGTGATTTTGCGATTAGTTGTTGGCATTTTGTCCTACAAAAGTTCTCTTTCATTCCCTTTACCTTTATCTTTATGGGACATGTTTCAGTCTTGGCTAGTTTTGTCTTCATCTTCTCTATTTGCTTGTTTGTGGTTTATAATTCCCTCTTCAGTCATATGGGCCATTTGGTGGGAAAGAAACAAGCACATTTTTAGATGTGACTCATTGGATTTATCGGTTGTTCTTGGGATTTTGGAAAGAAGTATTATTGAGCAACTTAATGCTCATGTCCAAAAATAATTTAACATGAATTCAGAGTTCTCTTCTTGGGACAATTTTATGATCTCTTCTTGGAAAAGTATCATTATTCCTGTATCATCCACCTTTCCAAGGATTCAGAAAACACCTGTAGACAGAAATTCCATGAAATGGCATCCTCCTAATGCCCTTTTTTGTAAATTGAATTTTGATGGATCCTCCCGTGGAAATCCTGGTGATTCAGGAATAGGGATTGTTTTTCGTGATCATTTGGGTTCTTTATTAGCATTAAAAGCTATGCCAATTTCTCCTGGCATAAATAATATGGTTGAGGCTTGTGCTCTTTTAGAAGGTCTTGTTATGGATAAGGATTTGAATTTCAAATACCTTCATATTGAAGGTGATTCAACTATTGTCATTAATGTTTGCTAGGCAAGAAAAGCTGATAATTGGCATTTCCGGTATATTCTGGAACAAATATGGACTCTTCTTGATACGTTTGAGCACCTCATCATCTCACATGTTTATCATGAAGGTAATGCATTGGCTGATTGCCTCACTAATATGGGTTGTGACAAAACTATTATTGATTCCTCTTGATTGGGGGGTGATTTGATGAGCTTCCCGAATCTATTAATTATAACCTGTAGAGAGTTGAGGATTTAATCTTTCTTATTATATGATTGCTCATTTATACGAGTTGATATTCTCTTCTCTTGGTGAGGTATTTCTTTTCATAATTCCATTTGGTTTTGATTTGAGGTACTTTGCTTTACTTGATCATCACTAGACATTCATTAATGATGAGTTGGTTATTATTGATGTTGTTCCTGTGTTTGGTACTCTCTTCTGGTGCGAAATCTGGAGATATTTATTTTCACATTGGGAATCTATCCTTCATATGTCATTTAAAGTTTGACGTAGCGTTGTTTTCATGATTATCTATGTACGCCGCTTCTTTTGGTTTGTCAGTTTTTTATGATATATCTCCTCTTTCTTTTCATTTACGACATAAAAATTTTGGGCTTCATTTCTCTCTGGCATTTCCGCATTCACCTCTTCTCCTTTGGCATTTGTCTATAATGGTGGACCGCAGATCTCATGTTGTTGGTGTTAGTCATGTTTTGGAACCTTGTGTTTCTTGTAAATTCTCTGCGTTCTATAGTATATATATTTTTTGGTTGCAGTTGTTTTTTGGTGCAAGGGCATGTCAATTTTGATTGCAGGAGTTCTTTGTTGCAGGGCATTCAAGATATCCCAGGAACTTATTTTGTAAATAAAATTGCATGCTCCTATTCTATAAAATGAGCTTGCATCCTATGTGTAAAAGAGCCTCCATGCTCCTTTGTTGATCTCTATTTTGTAACTAGCTCCAGCTAGAGGATTGTTCACTACTTCTCTTCTATAATCATGTTGATGAGCAATGACCAGAGTTTTTCTTGTTGGTTCTTTTCTCTGGGAGCTCACTTTGAACTAGTTTTTAAATATATTGTAAAAATTATTTATTATTAATAAAATATATCAAGTGGCATTGCCACCTTGCCAAAAAAAAAAAGGATTTTAGGGTTCCAAGCAGCCATAAAGAATGTAAATAAATCCAGAACTTACCTTGCAAATTCAAACCTTTCACAGTGTGAAACTCACAAATCAACGTCGAAAATCCCTTGCAAACTGGAAGTAGTCACGACCAGAAACAGTTAAACAACATAAACAAAGTAACGACCCTGCAAGCACACGGAAGGAGAAAATAAGCAGACTATAAATTGAATTGATTACAAAAAAAAAAAATTAAATAGCCCAATAAAAAAGACACAACCAGAACAATACCTAACTCCATGACTATATACAACCTTATGCAGGAATTTGATGAGCGAAATATTGGCAACAATAACAAAACAAATTAGATTTTAGAGTTGCAAGCAGCCGAACTTACCTTGCAAATTCAAACCATTCACGACATGGCATGAAACTCACAAAGCACCCTTGAAAATGCCTTGTAAACTGGAAGTAGTCACGCCCACAAACAGTTAAGCAACAGAAACAAAGCAACAACCCTACAAGCACACGGAAGGAGAAAATAAGCAGACTTTAAAAAAAGTGCATTACAAAACAAAAACAAATTTAAATAAAATGGAACCTTACCTTGCAAATTCAAACCATTCACAGCATGAAGCTCACAACGAATCCTAATAAAAAAGTCACAACCAAAGCAAAACCTAACAACCTTATGTGAAAATTTGCAGACCGAAAATTGCAGAGCGAAATATTGCTGACAACAACAAAACAAATTAGATTTTAGGGTTGCAAGCGACCATAATGAACGTCGACATTTGTGCACAGCCTCAGGGACAAAATCATTAAAGACAACATCGCTTCGAAAACAGAGCGCACACGTGGAGACAACCGAGGCACACGTCACCATGCAGGCCGGACAATGAACACGCATGCACCGGAGGGAGAACGCTACCGACAAGACATTCCGACGATCGCCAGAATGTCTTGCACTTTTTCGATGGCTTTCTCCCACTAAAATCCTATCGGCTTAATTAGATTTTATGCTTTTTTATTTGATGACGCACTTGTCTACCCTCGAAATGGAATATTTTGACGTAGCACATTTGACGTAAGATTTTTTTTTGAGTTTTAGAATAATTTATTTTAATCTTTCTTTTATATTTCTTATTTATTATTTTTATTAAATTTGAAGGTTTAATTAGTAAAATAATAAATATAATATATAAATAATTAATAATATATTTTAAAAAATTTAATAGTAAGTTATATGTTTAATATTTTAAAAAAATTAAATTTTATTTAATATTATATAATAAATAATAAATTAGATTAATACTATTTTGTATTTATTTATTTATTTTGATTAGTAATAGAGAATTTTATTGATAAATCAGATTTAAACTGGCTCGAACTAGGTGGGGCTACAATAAGGGAGCCACCTCCAGAGAGACATTTACCCCTTCAAGAGTAGAGGGGACATTACATAGACTCCTCCCCTTTCCCCTCTTATCCTTTTTTCTATTTGAATTCTATCCACCCCTCCTCTCTAGCATTTTGTAAAAGTTTCAAACTTGAAACCCCCACATCCTCCATCCTCCTATTATCCAGACATTGTTGCTCAGTATGAAGCCCATCAACTGCCCTTGAGAGACAACCCATCAAAGAAACAGAACAAACCCTCGACTCCAAAGCAACTTCACCACTAACTTAATTAGAGCAACTACCAAAATAAGCACCGCCATTCACCACACCACAACAACTGAGCCTCCAACCAAACCATGCTTAGTGTTTGCTAGTTCAAAACACAAATCATCCTTTGAAACCAATGCACTTGCATTTTTACTCAAACCACCGAGATCCTTAGGGGAAACCTTATTCACCCCCTCCTTATCCACTGTATAACACTGAGGGGTGACCTCTTTCCACCAAGACACAGGATGCTCCACCTTGCGCTTATCACATGAATTGACATTATGTCCAATTTTAAAACATCTCGTACACATAAAGGAAACCCCCTCATAATCTACAAGCTGAATCCAACTACCTTTCGAAGTTCTAATGGAAATCTTCAAAGGGAGATCCTTAGACACATCCATCTCAACCAATAACCAAGAAAACATAGTATGCAACAAATTTTAAGAGCCCTCATCAGTCATTAAAATTTTACCTAAAGAGGTCCCAACAACTTCAAAGCGGGAATCAAACCAAAACTGCATTGGAAGATTTGGAAACCTAACCTAGAGAGGGGTGCAATCAAAAGACTCAGATAAAGGATTGAAAGTCAGATGCTAGGGTTTCAACATCAATGGATGGTTATCCTCCCAACACCATTGACCACCACCAAGGACCTGTTTCTATCCTTCTCATTTTTAAAGACCCGCGAGCATGTGGGTAAATTTTGCACACAATCGTCCACAATGGGCTCCCAATGAAGAAAAAATCCATTTATGGAGATCACCAAGACTCAACCAATGTCCTCTAAAACATCTAATGAGCCCTAAACTTGCAAAAACCATTTCATTACGAGTAACTTCCTTCTCTATTTCCTCTATCAAATGAACAATAATTAGTTTATCCATCGGTTCTCTATCAACAATAGATGGACCCGACATATCTAGCCCATATGGCAATGACTCACTAGTATGCATTGGATGAAACGTTCGTCGAACCCTTACACCACCATTCTGGTCCCCTGACAACTGTCCACTTACTGCAAAGGGCCTAGCCCTAGGCTGACCCCCGAGATCGCTCCTCTTGACCATCCCATCATCGACTACTCTAAAACCCTTCCAAGATTGAGCTCTCCTAGACCTCCACGCCAAAGTCATTTGGGAGCAACAATAGTACCATTGCACCTAGAATCCCCTCTCACCACTGACGCCCAGCTATTTGCATGCCTGAAATGAAGATTATTGTATATGGTGAAAGTGGAAACAACAATATTGAAATACTAAATGAATTCGACCACAAAACCCTAGCCTAACAATCAACAAAGATCCACCATAACATATGAAGATTACCTAAGACAATGCAAATCAAATGAAATCACAAAGAGTATACTATCACATGTCCACTAGGGTTTGAATCTCCATTCTTCCTATCTCCATTGATCTTGCTTGATATATTTGCTCTTAGATTTTATGTGTGCACAAGAGCTCAACAAAGAACGGAAATGTGGTTGCAAGTAGGTTTGATCGCATATGAAAGTTTGAAAGCGTAGAGTAGTCGGGGTTGAATAGCTGATTAGTTGAATAGAATCATTAGAATGATTAGGAGATTGGTTAGCTTATTAGGGTTGATAATGAGAGAAGTATCCTCTTATATAGAAGACACTATAGGAAATGGAGGGATAAGATTGAGAGGTGTACAAGATAAATGATCGACTAGGATTAGAGGGTAGGTAGAGGAAATAATAAAATAATGAGAGGGTAGGTAGTCTAGGAATTGAGAGATGAATGACATGTGTCATGAGTAGAAAAGGCTAATGAATTAATTAAATAAATAAAGATTTATTTATTTAATAGAGGAAGTGGGATCAATTAAATAAATAAGTATTTATTTAATTTAGGAAAAGGACAATTTAAATAAATAAAGGTATTTATTTAAATGAGAAATAAGGCTAGAAGAGGATAAAAAAATTAATTAAATAAATAAATATTCATTTAATTAATAGAAGAATTAGGATAAAATAATTAAATAATAAAAATATTTATTTAATTAGACAAGACAATTTTAGGTTTCTACATTTTGCCCCTCTTTGAGACAATGCAACTTGTCACATTGTTTCAAAGAAGATAAGATAAACTAATACAAAGTTTCCCCAAGATGGGAATGATATGCCCCCTTGAGAGATTGAATGAAAATGTTTGAAAAGATCGCAAATAATCTCTCGATAAGAAAGAAAGGCTAGAATGGACTGACAAGATAGAGTGACAAAGTCACGAGATAAAGAAGATTGCTTTGGGAAATGAGGGCTAGGGTAGTCTATAAGATAGACTACAAGGGAAAACATCCTCATTATCATCCACACACCTAAGAGATTAGAGTTCAGAGAGAAATCAGCAATGATGGTATTGGTGCATAGATTTGATCGCGTTCACTGATATTAGAGGCCAACAGATGTAGGAGATCCGGTAAGTACCACAGAACCTCCTTGTACTTTGGTCGCATTAAATGTTGTCATAAATGCATGCTAGGTAAGGTAATAAATGTGCTCTATAAAATTTCAAGCGGGGTGAAAAACGCCAAGGTGCGTCTACATTGGTGCTAGGAACGTTTGGGTAGGATAGGTGCATCTATGTTGGTGCCAAGAGTGTCTATGTTCAATGCGAGCGCGTCTGCAAAGTTCAGGCACATTTGTGAAGTATGTAAGCATGTTTGTGTCATGAAAGCACATTTATATCTTCAAGGTCGAATCAACAATTCTATGTTAAACATACGTTGTTGATTGGATAAGCTGCTGAGAGGATACACTCAAGCGAGTCCTCTAAGGAAGACTAAGATAGCAGATAGGGCTAGGATTGACAATTCTGTGATAGAACATACATTGCCAATCAGGAAACTACTCAAGAGGATACACTCAAGTAGAGGCCCTAGGATAGAATAAAGCGAGGCACTTTTTGATGAATAGGGAGTACCATAAAAATTGACAATTCTGTGATAGAACATACGTTGCCAATTAGATAAAAGCAACACTTTGTGATGAACAAGGAATGTTACTAGGATTGAAAGCAATACTTTGTGATGAACAGGGAGTACCACTAGGACAAAAGAGCAGCACTTTGTGATGAACAAGGAATTCCACTAGGATAGAAAGTAGTACTTTGTGATGAATAGGGAGTATTAAAAAGAGCAGCACTTTGTGATGATCAAGGAGTACCACTAGGATTGGCACAGTTGATTTGCTTGACTGCAGGAGGACCTACTTATGTTGGAGTCACGAGAGAGATTTCCATCGACTCGAAGTTTATGAGTAGAGCTGACACTCGAGGAGAGAGCAGCAGTTCAAGCTATGGGCTTGCGATATATTCTGTATGTGCCTAAGTTTCGGGCGAATATGGGATTGCTGATTGCGCTAGCTAAGAAATGGCACTCAGAGACTTGCATGTTTCATTTGCCAATGGGTGAGATGACAGTTACCTTAGAGGCTGTATATAGCATACTGAGGATACTGATTGATAGGGAGTTAGTTCCTTACGATCGATACAAAGACAGAGATGCACTAAGATGAGTGTTCCAAGATCTAGGATTGGAGATGAGGGTTGGACATGTGGCGTGGGATACCATGACACAGACAGGATTAGCACTACCAACAGTGTTGGTAGGAGTGATCAGTGGATTCCTCTGTCTGGATAGTGTGACATGAGGGTTGGTTGTGGGATGGGGGAGGATGAGCTACTATCCTTGAGGGAGATCTGTCAGGGATAGGCAGATGAGATCCAGGATCTAGAGAGGGATGTAGCTAGACTCACGAGACAGCTAAGGGATACTGAGAGGGAGAGGGATCATGCTATTTAGCGCTATATAGAGGCTGAGATAGTACTGGGGGTAGGGAGATGGGCAACAAAGGACATAGGGGCCAAATACACCTATGTTTTGTGGGAAGGGGAGGAGATATCCTACTAGAGAGACCTGTACTATGGAGTGGTGCCACCAGATCAACGGACTAGGAGCTTTTGGAGACCATCGCGGATGACAATGACCACTGGAGGGAGAGACAGGAGACAAGCATCTAGCGGTGGGGTCATGGGTCCTCCACCACCACCAGATAGAGGGGGCAAGAGAGATGATCCTAGGGCGGGGACTTCCAAGGCTCAGACTCCATTGAGGCCAGTCGGCTCCGAAAGAGGGAGTTTATCATAGCCTTAGAGGGTTCCCTATGTATCAATTTTGTACCATTTTGTATGATGACACCTTTAGGTGATTGTAGCCATATGATTTTGACATCATTGTATCATGATGCTTATGATTATATATATGAGATGATTCATCCTTGCGGCAACTATATGCATGTGTACCTATGTGATGTTGCTTCTATGTGATGCATGTTTATATTTGATGCTTCTATATGTTTTATGTATCTATGAGATGCTTATGATATGGATGCAAATATGTACATGATGCAATGCAATATTTTTGTTCTTTTATGTTTTATATGTTATGCATGATGCAAATGTGAATGTATGAAATGCATGATGAATATGATAATGCAAATAACTATTTACATGATGAAAATGTAAAATGTGCTAACATGTGTTGTGTGTAGGATGTGATGCAATTGTGATATCTATATGGATGTATGAAATGCTAACATGTGATAATGCAGGCACAAGCTACATGAAATGCAAATATTTTTGGTGTGTCATTATACTCAATCATGTGATAACAGGCGATGCAAACTCAAGAAGGGTAATGGAGGTCAATCAAGAAAGGGGGATGGAAGATAGAAGATATAGAAGTAAAAGAGCTTCTTGTGCTTTTATCATCATTGAGCTTTATGTTAGGTCCTGAAGACAACTGAGAGGGGGGGTTGAATCAGTTGTCAAATAAATTCAAACAAAAAACAACTTAACCAACTTAATGCTTAATACCGATAAACCAGTTAAGTATGTCGGTAGATAGTTTTAACAATTAATTGCTATACCAGTAAAGATTAATGCATGAAACATAAACACAAAGTTTTCCACAACACATAGCACCAATATTTGTACGTGGAAACCCTGTAAGGGGAAAAACCACGGTGGGAAACCTTACCCACAATCAGATGATACTACTGCAGATAGTAAGTGTACATAAATGGGTTCTACACATGCAGAAAGGCCAACAGCCTAGAGCTCACTACTCAATCACAAAATGGGAGTCACACTGACTACAGTTGGATGGTTAAATCCAATAATAATGTACTGCACAAAACAGCATCTTCATATGTTGGATTCAGTACCGGTGTAATGTTGATATGCTTCCACAAAAACCTAGCTTCACCTTCAAATGATGTCTTCATGTATAGCTCTGCTTAATCTTGCATATACCTTCACACACTCCCTTTTCGCATTCCACATCTGATCTTACAAATAAGATCTTACATTTATATCATAACCGAAGACCAATTTTAGTAGGTCGGCTCTACAAGATATTACAATAAAAAAAATTTACAAATAATATAATATCCGATGCAATAACTGATTGAACATGTCGGTCGAATGCATTTACAACAATAATTAATTATCTCCATAGCGTGCCATGTTGATCTGGAAAAGATAAACTTGTCGGTGTAACCCTAGATAACCCTGGACCTATTTGCTGGTAAAAGCAAATATGCAAATATGAATATACCAATTATCAAAACTATAGGACAAGATGTCCAAACGATGTCTTCAACATAACAATGTGTCTTCCATGCCATTCCAAGTGCCGGTGATCATTATATCTTGTCGGTGAACCATATACTAGTAACTGTGCAATAGTTACTTGTTTGTCGGTGAATGTTGCTGAATTTCCAAAGTGCTAGTGTTTTAGTAGGTGTTGACATCAACGACAAAACCATACCAAAATACCAACAATCTCTCCCTTTGGCATTCATGGCAACACAAGATGGAAAAACCATCAAAGTGCCAAAACAGAAATGCCAAGTATCAAAAACCAACAATCTCCAAAAAGATTATAACCAAAAAGTAATAATCTCCCCTAATTAACAATCTTTCCCCCTGGGAGCAACATGTGTTTTCCAAAGCTTTTCAATACCAATCTCTCCAAAAGATAATGTGTTTTTCCATAGATATCTCTCCCCCTTTGACATCAAATGCCAAAGTCATATACAAAATACCAATCAATTCAATATACCAACTACTCCCCCTGACAAGTAGCTTCCTCATCAAAGACCCGAGTAAAAGATTTCTCTGTTAATTCTGTCGATTAATGACAATCATCAACTATCTAAGTCTCTACCGATGGTGGTATGACTCCAAGATAATCTCTGAGATATTCAAAAGTCTCCTTAGGCAAAGGTTTACTGAAAATATCTGCAATCTACTCTTTAGTATTCACATAAACCAGTTTTATCTCCTTTGCTTCAACTTTTTCCCTTAGAAAATTCAGTTTGATAGAAACATGTTTTGTTTTAGAATGTAATACCGGATTCTTAGATATATCAATTGTTGTAGTGTTATCACAATAGATAGTAATAGGTTCCTTGCATTTTACCTTTATGTCTTTCAACATTTGCTTGAGCCATAGTACCTGTGTACAGTTAGTTGTTGTTGCAACATATTCTGATTCTGCTATTGATAAAGATGTACAACTCTGTTTCTTACTCAACCAAGAAACTAGTCTATTTCCAAGAAAGAATGCTCTGTCGATGGTGCTTTTTCTATCATCCACATCTCCTACCCAATTTGCATTTGTGTATGCACATAATTCAAAGTTTTCATCTCTAGGATACCATAAGCCAAGATTTATAGGGCCTTGTAAGTACCAGAAAATCCTTTTTACTGATGATTCATGATTTTCTCTAGGATTACTTTGAAATCTTGAAACAATACATACTGCATTCATAATATCAAGTCTGGTTTGTGTCAAATATAGTAAACCTCCTATCATAGATTTGTATCTAGTTGGATTAACAGGTGTAGATTCATCCCTTTGTGATAATTTGTCATTTGTTGTCATGGGTGTGCTTACCGGTTTAGAGTTCTCTATCCCAAATTTCTTTAGTAACTCTTTTAAGTACTTGGATTGACTCGAGAATATACCTTTATCAGTCTGTGAAATCTGCAATCCTAAAAAGAATTTTATTTCTCCAATCATAGACATTTCAAATTCTTGTTGCATTTTAATAGAAAATTCTTTACATAAACCATCTTCTCCTCCAAAAATTATATCATCAACAAATACTTCTATAATCAAGATGTCATCATTAGTTATTTTGTAATATAAATTATTGTCTGCATTTCCTTTAGTAAAACCAATCTTTAAAAGATACTTATCCAATCTTGCATACCAAGCTCTTGGGGCTTGTTTTAGTCCATACAGAGCTTTTCTTAACCTGCATACCATATCATTGTCATCTGTCAAAGAAAATCCATCAGGTTGTTCAATGTATACTTCCTCTTCAAGATCTCCATTCAAAAATGCACATTTAATATCCATTTGATAAACTTTGTAGTTCTTGTGTGCTGCAAAAGCCAAGAATAATCTGACTGCCTCAATTCTAGCTACCGGTGCAAAGGTTTCATTGTAATCAACTCCTTCTTTCTGAGAATATCCCTTACACACTAGTCTTGCTTTATTTCTGACAACCTTACCATCTTCATTAAGTTTGTTTCTAAATACCCATTTGGTTCCAATTACATTTTTATCTTTAGGTCGGGGAACTAATGTCCAAGTGTTGTTTTTCTCAATTTGTTCTAATTCTTCTTCCATAGCTTTAATCCAAAATTTATCTTCACATGCCTCATTAACAGATGATGGTTCAGTTTGAGAAATAAGACATACCCCTTCATTTGTCAATCTTCCTCTTGTCATAACTCCTTTAAACTTGTTTCCAATTATCTGATCTTCTGAATGATTCAATCTTACATACCGGGGTGTCTTAGTTTGATGTTGTTCCTCAATTACTATGGAATCCTCAGATGGTACCAGGGTAACTAGATCTTCATTCTATACCAGTGGATTTAGAGTTGGTTCATTTGTCAAAATTTCTGTTGCCGGTTCAGAGTCTATATACCTTGAAGTTCCTCTGAATTGTTCATCAATCTTTACATTTGTACTCTCAACAATTTTCTGCAATCTTTTGTTAAAACATCTATATGCTTTGCTCTTAGATGAATAACCAAGAAATATTCCTTCATCACTTCTAGGATCAAATTTGCCAATATACTCATCTCTTCTAATATAACATTTACTTCCAAAAATTCTAAAATACTTAAGAGTAGGAGTATTACCAAACCATAGTTCATGAGGGGTCTTACCGGTTTCACCTTTGATATGAACTTTGTTAAATGTATAGACCATTGTGTTGACCACTTCTCTCCAATATACATGTGATAGGTTTTCTTCTGATAACATACTTCTTGTTGCATCCAAGATAGTTATGTTTTTCCTTTCAACAGCTCCATTCTATTGTGGTGTCTGAGGTGCTGATAGTTGTCTTCTGATTCCATTCACTTCACAAAATGTATTAAAATCCCTAGATGTAAATTCACCTCCTTGATCTGATCTTAAACATTTGATTTTCTTACTGGTTTCATTTTCTACCATTGCTTTGAATAGTTTGAACTTTCCAAGTGCTTCTAATTTCTTTGAGAAAAGTAACCCAACACATTCTAGAATAGTCATCAATAATTAGCATGAAATATCTATCACCTTGTAAGCTTTTAGTTCTAGTTGGACCACATAAATCAGTGTGAATCAAATCAAGAGCATTATTTGATTTTTCTGGAATACTTTTGAAACTAGCTCTAACTTGTTTTCCAAATTGACATTTCTTACATACTGTATTCCGAGGTTTAACAATTTTAGGTAAATCTCTAACTGCCTTAGTAGTACTGATCTTTACCATGCAATCAAAGTTTACATGATAGAGTCTCTTATGCCATAACCAACTTTCATCTATATGTGCAATTAAGCATGTCTTTTCTCTATTATTCAAATGAAAGATATTACCTCTAGTCTAATTACCGGTTGCAATTTCCAAACTAGTTCTATTCATGATTTTGCATTTTCCATTTTTAAATTGTAACTAAAATCCTTTCTCAACTAACTGACCAACACTCAAAAGATTATGCTTTAATCCTTCAACATAGTAGACATTGTCAGTGTTATGCTTACCATCAAGAGATATTGTACCCTTACCTTTGATTGAACAAGCTTTGTCATCTCCAAATCTTACTAAACCGCCATTGTATTCTTGAAAGTTCAAGAATTTACCTTTGTCTCCTGTCATATGATGTGAGCATCCTAAATCAATGATCCATTCATCCTTTACTTCAACTTTAGCTGTGAGAGCCTGTACTACCGATTGAGTAGTAGGTGATGGTTGATCTTCTATTATAGCAACAAAAACCCATCCATTGTCTGCTAGTTCCTCATCAGAATCATCAACCACACCTTCATCAGCAATATAACAAGATTTGTCTTTATTCTTCTTAAATCTGTATCTCTGATATTCAGGATTAGGCTTGTATGTTCTTCTAGCTTCTTCTCTTAGTCTAGCATGTCTATCAGGGCATCTCGAAGCCATATGACCAATCTTATTGCAGTTAAAACATTTAAAGGGTGCTTTACCTTCATACTTACTTCCAACTGGACCTTTAGGAATTTTCCTTGCAAATAGTGCTTCAAGTTCTTCAATTTCTTTCCTACTTTCTTCAAGTTCTCTTGCATAAAAGGCTTTCCAATCAGATTTGTCAAATGATGGAGTAGATGATGTTGATGCTTTAAAGGCCAAATATGTCTTTATAGTAGCAACAAGACCAAATTCTTCAATTTCAAAAGCTGAAAGTTTCCCAAACAATGTATCCCTAGTAACTGATGTATTAGGCGTTGTTCTTAACTCATTTATAGCAGTAACCTTCATTTTGTATGCCGGTGGCAATCCTCTTAAAACTTTTGAAACAATTTCATCCTCACTTAAGGTTCCTCCACAACATTTAATACCCAAAATAATTTCATTTACTCTTTCCATAAAAGTAGAAATCCTTTCATCTTCTTCCATTTTCAGATGTTCATACCTGACTCGGAAGCTTTCAAGTTTTGCAATTTTGATTGTGGAATATCCTTCATTCAGTGTTTCCAAATGATCCCAAATAGCTTTAGCAGTAGACCTATCTGATAGTCCCATGATTTGTTAATCTGATAATGCACTCAAAAGTGCTTCTCTTGCTTTGCAATCATTTTCTTCGTCTTTTGTCAAGTTAGCTGGACTGGGCTAACTAGGTATAGCAGCAGTATAACCATTCTTTGTAACTTCCCAGATGTCTTTTCCAATGCAATTCAGATGTGTCTCCATTCTGATCTTCCATATGCCATAGTTAGTTCCATCAAGTTTAGGACTGTCATTTCTGAAATAGTTAGTAGACATTAGATCTCCTCAAGCTGTTAAACTTTTGCAAAAGAGGTCTAGGCTCTGATACCAATTGTTAGGTACCAAAGACAATTGAGAGGAGGGGGTGAATCAGTTGTCAAATAAATTCAAACCAAAAACAACTTAACCAACTTAATGCTTAATACCGGTAAACTAGTTAAGTATGTCGGTAGACATTTTTAACAATTAATTGCTATACCGGTAAAGATTAATGCATGAAACATAAACACAAAGTTGTCCATAACACATAACACCAATATTTGTACGTGGAAACCCTGTAAGGGGAAAAAGCACGGTGGGAAACCTTACCCACAATCAGATGATACTACTGCAGATAGTAAGTGTACATAAATGGGGTATGCACATGCAGAAAGGCCAACAACCTAGAGCTCACTGCTCAATCACAAAATGGGAGTCACACTGATTACAGTTGGATGGTTAAATCCAATAATAATGTACTGCACAAAATAGCATCTTCATATGCCGGATTCAGTACCAATGTAATGCTGATATACTTCCACAAAAACCTAGCTTCACCTTCAAATGATGTCTTCGTGTATAGCTCTGTTTAATCTCACATATACCTTCACACACTCCTTTTCCGCATTTCACATCTAATCTTACAAAGAAGATCTTACATTTATACCATAACCTAAGACCAATTTTAGTAGGTTGGCTCTACAAGATATTATAATAAAAACATTTTACAAACAATATAATATCCGATGCAATAACTGATTGAACATGTCGACTTAATGCATTTACAACAATAATTAATTATCTCCATAGCGTGCCATGTTGATCTAGAAAAGATAAGCCTGTCGGTGTAACCCTGGATAACCCTGGACCTATTTGCCAATAAAAGCAAATATGCAAATATGAATATACCAATGATCAAAACTCTAGTACAAGATGTCCAAATGATGTCTTCCACATAACCATGTGTCTTCCATGCCATTCCAAGTGTCGGTGATCATTATATCTTGTCGGTGAACCATATACCAGTAACTGTGCAATAGTTACTTGTTTGCCAGTGAATGTTGTTGGATCTCCAAAGTGTTGGTGTTTTAGTAGGTGTTGACATCAATGACAAAACCATACCAAAATACCAACACTTTATTATGGAAAATAGGTTATGACAATCGAGGCATATGTTCGACCCAGAAAGTCATTGTACCTATTTGCATGGAGATAAAACAGTCGCAAACAAGGAATGCCCCAGTTCATACTAGACTCACAGTGTCCTCATATCCTTGGACAAGTCATAGCATTACTAAAAGACAATCCACAAACAACAAAGAAAAATAGGTGATGATACCCCATCCTTGCCCTTCTAGTCAAAGACATCATGAAGATAAAATCTCTAGTCAGAGACATCCCGAAAAAGCTAAAAGACATGTCACCGAAAGATAAAATCAAAAGAAAACCAAGACTCGAGACCAACATCCACTGTAGTCCTCAAGTTTAGTGTCTCTTGTCACTTGTATAAGTCTATTTGATTGTGGTCACAATGTTTTCTTTCACAAAAGGATAGATCGCATTGATTCATAATGTTGTCTAAATCTGTTGAAAGATTTGATTTGTTGAAGCTCATTGTTGCTGACGTGTCTCATCTAAAACTGACTGAATCCATGCAACTGATACTTTATTGCGGAGAAGATGAAACTTTATCATGAATTGGCGATGCAAATGTTGCTTTATTGTGGATTGTGCGCGGATAGACTGAAGAAAACTAGAAGAAATTGTACTCCTCACAACGTGTGATGTTCTCAGTTCCACACCCATCACTAGACGTAGGATTTGCCTTAGTCACAGATAGGAGTTGATTAATTATGGATGAAAAGGGGTGAAAGGGAATGTTATTATGAATGGCTAACCAATCTTAGGTAGATCAATAACAAGCCATGATGGGAATGGGTAAGTTTGTTTTGAATGAATAAGTTGTGAGTGTGTGCAAAGTGAAGGAGGAAATGGAATCCTGGAGGGAGGAGCAATCTCTCTATGCATGGCATCGATGACCCAGTTTTCACCATGGTACTTGCCCAGGGCGCCACCGAAATGGTTTTCCCTATTAGACGAAATGTTTTTCTTTACTTTTTTTTTTTTGTCACAAGAGGCCTGTTTGCTAGGTTTTCACCAAGTAATGATTTTTTTATATTTAGGATTTTTTTGTATTTTTGAAAAAAAATTATTTTTTTGTATTTTTTAATTTTTTGAATTTTTTGTATTTTTGAATTAGGATAATCTAAAGAGCTATGTGTAAAACCTGCAAAGGTGCATGTTGTTGATAGGATCCTCCAAAGGTTTGCCATCTGGAGTTGAGAGTTGATATGCACTGGATCCATAGGTTGTTGTAATGATGTAAGGACCAAGCCAATTTGGTTCAAATTTGCCCTTCTTCTCTCTATCTTGCTGATTTTTAGGATTTTCTCTGAGAACTAAATCACCTACCCCAAATGTGTGAGACTTGACTTTATGATTGTAACTGCGACTCATTTGTTGTTGATAAGCCTTGAGATTATTAAAAGTAGTTTGTCTTTGTTCATCCAATAGTTCTAGTTCCTGTAAGCAAGAGACCCTGTAGTTTTCATCATTGATAATGTTTTGCAAAGAGATTCATAAAGAGGGTAACTCGACCTCAATAGGTAAGATAGATTCAACATCGTTGACAAGTGAATAAGGTGTGGCTCCTGTAAGTGTGCGGTAAGCCCAAAGTGCGAGATTAAGTTGGATATGTCAATTGCAATCAGCGTCATCGACTGTCTTTTTTAGGATTTTAAGAATGGTTTTATTAGATTCCTCAGCTTGACTGTTACCTTGGGCGTAATAGGGCGTGGAGAAATGATGGGTAATATGGAAGCGATCACAAAGTTCATGAACATCTTGATTTTTTAAGGGACGCTCGTTATCAATAATGATGGAAATAGGAATACCGTATCGACAAATGATGTAATTGAGAATGAATGTAGCAATCTGTTTTCCAGTGACTTGTGTAAGAGGTATGATTTCAATCAATTTTGTGAAATACTCTATGGCAGTAATAATGAATTTATGGCCATTGGAGGAAGGAGGGTGAATCTTGCCTATGAGATCGAGTCCCTACTGGCAAAAGGGCCAAGGAGTCGCAATCGGTTGAAGTTCTTGTGCTGGCACATGAATGAGGTCTCCATGAATTTGACACTGCTTACATTTCTTGACAAACTGATATAAGTCTTTTTTCATATTGGGCCAGTAATATCCAGTCCTGATGAATTTCTTGGCTAAGGTAGGACCACTAGAATGTGGACCACATATCCCTTCATGAACTTCACGTAACGCAATCTAAGCTTCATCCCTTTCTAAACATCTAAGAAGAGTGCCATCTAGACCTCAACGGTATAGGATATTGGCTAAAATGACGTATCAAGAAGATTGGCGAATGAAAGTGCGATGTTGGTTGTTGGATAAGTCAGGAGGAAGGGTATTATTACTAAGGTATGTAAAAATGGAACCATATAACTCGGAATCAGGGCCAATGACACATATCATCTCAGTAGGAGTGATCTCATATGAGGGAACCAAAAGGTTTTCCACCAAGAACTCATAGCAACTGAAAATGAAACTGACTGAATCCATGCAATTGATACTTTATTACGGAGAAGATGAAACTTTATCGTGGATTGGCAATGCAAATGTTGCTTTATTGTGGATTGTGTGCGAATAGACTAAAGAAAATTGTAAGAAACTGTACTCCTCAGAATGTGTGATGCTCTTAGTTCCACACCCATCACTAGACTTAGGATTTTCCTTAGCCACAGATAGGAGCTGATTTATTATGGATGGAAAGGGGTGAAAAGGAGGGATATTATGAATGACTAACCAATCTTAGGTAGATCGATGACAAGCCATGATGGGAATGGGTAAGTTTATTGTGGACGAATAGGTTGTGAGTGTGTGCAAAAGTGAAAGGATGAAAGAGAATCCTGAAGGAGGGAGGAGCAATGTCTCTACACATGGCGCCGGTGACCCAGTTTTCACCATGGTACTTGCCTAGGGCACCACCGAAGTGGTTTTCACCATTGGATGAATTTATTTCTCTTTACTTTTTTGGATTTTTTTTTTTGTGTCACAAAGTGCCTGTTTGCCAGGTTTTCACCAAGTAACGATTTTTTTTTTTTTTTGGTTTTTTTTTTTTGAATTAGGATATTCTGAAGAGCTATGTGTAAAACCTGCGAAGGTGCATGTTGTTGATAGGATCCTCCAAAGGTTCACCCTCTGTGTTTGAGAGCTGATATGCACTGGATCCATAGGCCATTGTGATGATGTAAGGACCAAGCCAATTTGGTTCGAACTTGCCCTTCTTCTCTCTGTCTTGATGATTTTGAGGATTTTCCTTGAGAACTAAGTCCCCTACCTCAAATGTGCAACGCTTAACCTTATAATTGTAACTACAACATTCCTTGACTGAATGATGTGTAGCTCAAGTGACTGTCTTCCTTGATAAAGGAACTGAGATAGAATTGCTAGTGTGTGGACTACGTAGGCCCGTATGTGTGTCACCTAAAGAAGTTTGGGCATCCCTGGTAACAAATTCCCTCGAAGAAGCTCCATTAAAGGTCCATGATGTATCGCCAGAAGGGAAAGGATGTGTAGAACAAGTAGATGAGTTATGAAGGCTTATGATTATGAAAAGAAGTGAAAGTAAGATGGCATGATGGAGACTTAGGATCGATAAGTATGTATTTTGACTTAAAATTGTAGAACTTTTGCCCCCAGTTATTTTGATATTAGGGGAGATCAACTCCTGTTCATTTTTCTTTATAGGATTTTTATCCTTGACTTTGATTTTTGCAAAGTCCAATAGCTTTTGATTTTGATTTGGACTAAAGGACTTTTCTTTATTTTTGACTTTTAGGTTTTTCTTTTCAAAGCTTGATTTTTCATCCCTAATGAGTAAGGGCTTTTGTAATTCTTGTTGATCCAATTCTAGGAGCGGAGTGGAAATGGAATGAGTGGATGATATGGTAAGGCTATGTGAGCTCTCAAGAGGGTTGGCGATACGCTCAATAGATTCTTTGTTGGAACCACTCTTAGGATTATTGATATCAAGAGTTGCTTGCACCACAAGAGGAGATTTGCATTCAGACTTTGTAGCCACAACACTAGGTGGTTCACACCCAATTCCTTGGTCTTGCATACTGCTTATAGACTGTTCCTGTTGACTGAAGTCTTAAGAGATAGTGGGAGCTGATCAATATGAAAGATATACTCACCACATCCCAGGTCTTTAATCTTGAACTTTTCTCTGATCTCTATTTGTTTAGATGTAGAAGCTTTCAAGGATTTTGGATCCACATATGCTGAAGATGGAACAACTTCTTGATTGATTGGTATTGTTATTTCTGATCTATGTTGTAGGTTATTGCAATATATGAATGGATTTGGATTGCCTTTAACAATCACTTTAACTCCATTGTGTAGAAACTTGATACATCGATGATATGTTGAGGGAATAGCTCTCATTTCATGAATCCATGGATGTCCTAGCAATATGTTGCATGTGAGATCCAGATCTAGGACTTGACAAACCACATCTTTTATAACTGACCCAACTTTGAGAGGTAAGATGATTGTGCCCTTGGATGAGCGCTCTTCGACATCATATGCCTTGATGGTAATTTTGTTTGTAGAATTCACAGCCTTATCTGAATATCCCAATTGTGTTATTGTGTTCAAAGTACATATGTTAAGACCAGCTCCTCCATCTATCAGGACTCTTTTTATTCAATATTTGTGTAGGAAGGCTTCAATGTGTAAAGATGCATTATGTGGTTGGCTCATGGAGGCATCGTTAGCTTCTGTGAATGTAAGATAATGTGGAACAGAAAGGTATCCCACCATGGCTTAAAACCAGTCCACGTTCAGATCAGTGGGGACAGAAGTGTCTCTCAAAGTTTTGTCAAGAATGGCTTTATGTGTGGGGGATATGTGTAAAAGCTCTAGGATGAAGATAAATGTAGGTGTCTTCCCTAACTGTTCTACAAGGTCATACTCATGTTTAGTTGTTGAGGAAGTGGTGGTTTTAGCCAGAGCACCTTGCAAAGTGACCTTACCTTGATGAGTTGTGACATTACATTCAGAGGTAGATTCAGAACAAGGTCCAATGCCTTTTAGGACAACCTTGGGTCTTTGGGTAGAATTTTCAGGTGTTTTGTCTTTGATGATAATGGTAGAGACATAATTGTCCATTGAAATGTGATTAATAGTTGAACCATAGTTATAAGATGCTCTGGTATAGTTGGTGTAGACACCTAAAATTGTCTTGTCTAATTAAATAAATATTTTTATTTATTTAATTATTTTAAGCCTAATTCTTTTGTTAATTAAATGAATCTTTATTTATTTAATTAATTCATTTATCCTTTTCTAGCCTTATTTTTCAATTAAATAAATACATTTATTTATTTAAATTATCCTTTTCTAAATTAAATAAATATCTCATTTATTTAATTGATCTCACTTCTTCTATTAATTAAATAAATCTTTATTTATTTAATTAATTCATTAGCCTTTTCCACCTTTGACACATGTCATTCATCTCTTAATTCCTACACTACCTACCCTCTCATTATTTTCTTATTTCCTCTACCTACCCTCTAATCCTAGCTAACCATTTATCTTTTACACCTCTCAATTTTATCCCTCCATTACTTATAGTGTCTTCTATATAAGGAGATGTTTCCTTCATTATCAACCCTAATCAATCTCCTAATCATTCTAATGATTCTATTCAACTAATCAGCTATTCAACCCCAACTACTCTACGCTTTCGAACTTTCATATGTGATCAAACTTACTTGCAACCACATTTCCGTTCTTTGTTGAGCTCTTGTGCACACATAAAATCTGAGAGCAAATATATCAAGCAAGATCAATGGAAATAGGAAGAATGGAGATTCAAACTCTAGTGGACATGTGATGGTATAATCTTTGTGATTTCATTTGGTTTGCATTGTCTTAGGTAATTCATATGTTATAGTGGATCTTTGTTGATTGTTAGGCTAGGGTTTTGTGGTTGAATTCATTTAGTCTTTCAATATTGTTGTTTCCATTTTTACCATAAACATTTTGGCATACCCTGTGGGACATGGATTTTTGTTAGATCTATGTTTTTTTTTGTAGGTTTTTCTAACCCTATATTGCTATTTTGCAAAACAATTTGGAGAATAACCTTGTGCAACTAGGGTTTTGGACATAAAATCAAGATCTTGGAGGGATTTGATCTGATCTCACAAATGGCTACGAATTTTTACATCAAATTGCAGGTTAAAGACAGTATCAAGAAATCTCAAACCAAAATTCAGATCTATTGGAGCATATTTTAATTATCTTTGAATTTTTATATTCAAAAAAAAAAAAAATTGAAAGCAAATGAGCGAATTTTTCGAATTTTCTTATATTTTTGGAAAGCTCTTTGATTTATACACATTATATGTTCTTTGTGATTTTAATTTTGATGCAAAATATATCCTAAAAAAATGGATTTTTAAAAATTAGGGTTTTTCATTATTTTGATCATATCTCACAAATTGGTTTGAATTTTGACATAAAAAAAAAATTTCCAGGTCAAGAACAATATCAAAAATTCTTCGTAAAAACAACAAATTGTTTGGAGCATATTTGAATTTTCTATGATTTTTTTATGATTTTTCATAAAAAATTAATTTTGAGAGCAAATGAGCGAATTTTTCAGATTTTCTTAAATTTTTGGAAATCTCTCTGATTTATACACATGATCTATTCTTTGTGATTTTAATTTGGATGCAAAATCATTTCCTTAAAAATTAGGGTTTTGCATTATTTTGCTCATATCTCACAAACTGCTTGGAAATTTTGCAGGAATTTTTGTATGCAGGTTTGGAACACTATCGGGAGTGTCCAATAAAAATTTAAAATTTTTTGGATCAATTTTGCATTTTCTATGATTTTTTTATGGTTTTTCATAAAAAATTAATTTTTTGAGCAAATTAGCAAAGTTTTTTGATTTTCTGTCATTTATGGAAATGTCTTGAAATTTATAGGTGGTATATTTTTTATGATGCAAAATAATGCATGGAAAATCAGATCTTTGAATCTATCAAAAAAATGTCTTATCGAAGGCCCCTATTTCACAAAGTCTTTTGGATCTAAAATTTACCTAACTTGTGTGCTTGCAGGGAGGGGTAATCATTTCAAACAACCCAAACTACTAACAAATCTTTGTTGCAGGACCTTGGCAAGGGTTTTTTGATCTTCATTTGTGTGCCTTGTTTTCATAGACTAGCAAATACTTCAATTGGTGCACTAAAATTGAACCAGTGTCTTTTGTGTCTTGAGCAATAGGCTCTTTTTGTTTAATATTTAGAGGTCATGTCTCCCCATGTGGTCATTAGGACTATTAGTGAGGAGAGAACGACACAAGTGGTAGCGAGGAAAACCCACCTCTTCCAAACCACTATAAATAACTGTATCCATGGTGAAAGCCATGGGTAACGTGTGCTGATTAGTTCATATATCCATGGTGAAAGCCATGGGTAACGTGTGTTGATTAGTTCATACCAACACTATGTCTCCCCATAAGTCCATTTGATCAAATTTATTTGATCATTTGTAGGGCGTAACCCCTGTCGGCTTGGAGCCTTCTGTATTTACAGAGCTAAAAGTGTCACATGTGTGACCACACGACTGGATGCCCTTACTAGCACCTTTTTGTTTTAGAAAGCCAAAATCCGTCGCGTTGTTGGGTCAAGAGGTCAGACCTCTAGAGCGACCCACATACATACGGTTCTTAGTAGAGATACAAAGTTCACTACGGGGAGTTTTCATGGGGCCTGATGCTTGGCTGCCCTAGAGAAGTGAGTGTCGAGGGTGGAGCCAGTGGGTTCAAGCATCTAAGTATTCACTTTGAATAGCGTAGCCTCAAGGGAAACCCCATGTGGGATCAACAACTATTGTCCTGGCCAGCCATTAGAATTGTGCTTGTCTTCTTTTGAACATTCAAACATTCAAGACCAAACATCATAACATTGTGTCTTTTGTGTCTTCAAGTGTATGCAAAACATTTTTACATCAAACAACACATTTTCTTTTGAGACATTTTGAGTTTAAACACTTGCAAACATTGAGTCCTAATCAACATCGTGTCCTCTTGTCATGAAAAATAGTCAAACAAATTCAGATTTGGTCACAACAACAACTTCACAAATTGGAAAAATTGCACTCAGATTTTAGAACCGTGTCTGTGAAGTATACAAACACGTTTGTGTTCAAATTGGAAAAATTTACAGTCCAACAAACAAGAGCAATCAGTTTTAGAATTCTTGAGCTTCCTAAGTTAAATCTCCAAGTTTTCATCTAACATTCAACCTATCTTTGGGTCTCACAAAGTCCATCATTGCTTTACATCTTGCATTACATTCATATTTGTCTAAACTTGAGTCAAAAGGTCACTTGCATGTCCTCATCTTGCTTCGTCAACACACTACATACAACAACATTTTGCTAAGTGGTCCCTCATAAAGCTCTATCACCTTTGGGTCTCATTTGCTCTTACTTAGAGCCAAGGTCAACTTACCTCATCAAGAGAAACTATCATCTCTTTGGAAGTCACATCTACTCTACTACATACATACTTGTTCTTACACTTTGGACATTGCAAGTAAACTTCAGATTCATTTATATTCCATCCAACTCTTGGTCTTCCATACTCTTTCCATTTTCATCTAATCTCACACATCTTGGTCAATACCTAGTTCATGGTTGAAACTGTTCCCAAAAATCTAGGAGAGAAGCTAAAGAGGCTCAAGAGTCCGCAAACATGAGTGCATATGAGTATGATAATGATGTCTTTTTCAATTCTGATCATACCACATTACCTGACATGGACGCTTATAGACACATTCAAAATATTGAGAAATTGAATAACACAAACAACAATGATACGCACAATGACAATACATACAACTTTTCTGTACATTCAGCAGAAGAGGAAGACTCCATTATGGATCCTCATTTTAATCGATTGGTTGAGGAAACAATGAGGAGAGATAGACAATATTTTCTACAAGTGATGGCACAAAGTGGAGCCAATATCCCTCATGATTTTGACATGTCTCAAATAATGGAAAATCAACCTTTGCAACAACATCACCTCAACATGGATCAAAGGAGGCCTAATAGTGGAGGCAATAGAGGACCACATATTGTTCCTAAATCACCATCATCTTTGTTTCAAAAACCTGAGGTCCCACATACACATGGTCAAGCATGTGATACTCACCTTCGCAGATCATTATGGACATCTTATGCAGAAAAGTATACTCAATCACATACCAATGCTAAGGACCAACCACCAAAGCAATTGGATATCCAAAGGCATGCTCAAAATTTGGACACAAGGAAACCCCATGTCAAATTTGGGGAAAACGCACTAGAAAAAACTCATGACATGCCTGTAGAGTATGGTATACAAGGACAAAACAGATATTTCATTCCTCATCATGACTCTATACCAAGTGGTCCATATACGCAACATCACTATAGACCTCCTCCATATGAACATGTTTATGATCAATACCATCCACATATGCAACATGCTCCTCCTCCACCTGGTGGTTTAGGCATGGGGTATGGTCCAAGAAGTTAGTCTCCACCTAAGAACAATTTGGAACAACAAATTAAGGACCGACAAAAGAAAATGGAGGACATAAATACACTGAAGCCAACTTACACAATGAGAGACATATGTCCTTATCCATTTGACAAAATCATTCCAATGCCTCCATTTCCTACACATTTTGTGACACCTAAGTTTGATAAGTATAGAGGCAAAGGAGACCCTAAGGCACATATAAGACAGTTTTACATGACTTGCATTGAGGTAGCATTGGAAGAAACATATTTGATGAGATTATTCCCACAAAGCTTAGGTGATCAAGCTATGGAATGGTTCTCACAACTCCCACCTGGAATGAAGTCATGGAGTGATTTAGCATAGGCTTTTATCCAACATTTCGCATACAACATAGAGACAGATATATTAGTTACCACTTTGTGCAACACCAAACAAAAGGATGGGGAGTCTTTTTCATCATTCTTGCAATGATGGAGGAATTTAGCCAGCAGATGCTCTTGTGAAATTCTGAAAAAACAAATGGTAGAGATGTTCACCCAGAATATCAACAAAGACATTGGTTATGACTTGAGAAAAGCTTGTTTGTCCATCTTCAAGGATGTCATTGAATAACGCTTAGCAACAGAGAAGGTCCTAATTGAACAAGGAGTAATTAAAATATTCAAAGAAAACAAAGAGGATTTTAAAGGAAAAGACAAGCCAATATTTTGGAATAAAAACAAGAACACAGTCAATGATGGTGTTGTTGATGCCAATACAGTACCACCCAAAATCATTTTTTTAGATCAAGCTCTACAAACAATCAAGTGAATACTTAAACAACTTCCAAATCAAGAAGGAAATAAACCCCATTGGGAGAACCACTTGAATAAGCTTTCAAGAAGCTAGTAGCAAACAAGATAATCACAATTCCAAATTTGCCTCTATATGAGCCAAAGGTCAAACCAAATTGGTGGAATGATGATGAGTACTGTGAGTATAACAAGAGAAAGGGACATAAAACAGGAAATTGTCATCGATTGAAGAAAATCATACAAGATCTTATTGATAGAAGTGACATCGAGATCGAAGGACACTCATCCAATCAAGAACATGAAATGTTTAAAGAACCATTCCCAAAACATGACAAGGGAAAAGCCAAAGCCACAGATGAGAAGACCAACTATACTAGAGCATCCTATAACTATGATTCAATTGTCAATCACATTTCAATGGACAATTATGTCTCTACCATTATCATAAAGGACAAAATGCCTAAAAATTCTACCCAAAGAGCCAAAGTTGTCCTAAAAGGCATTGGATCTTCTTCTGAACCTACCTCTGAATGTAATGTTACTACTTGTCAAGGTAAGGTCACCTTGCAAGGTGCTCTAGCTAAAACCACCACTTCCTCAGCAACCAAACCTGAGTCTGACCTTGTAGAACAGTTAGGGAAGACACCCGCGCTTATCTCCATCCTTGAACTTTTATGCATATCCCCCGCACATAAAGCCATTCTTGATAAAACTTTGAGAGACACTTTTGTCCCCACTGATTGGAATGTGGACCAGTTTCAAGTCATGGTGGGATACCTTTCCGTTCCACACTCCCTTACATTCATAGAAGCTGACGACACCTTTGTGAGCCAACTACATAATGCACAAATTACACATTGAAGCCTTCCTACACAAACATCTAATAAAATGAGTCCTAGTAGATGGAGGAGTGGGTCTTAATATATGTAATTTGAACACAATAATACAATTGGGATATTCAGACAAAGTTGTGAATGCTACAAACAAAATTACCATCAAGGCATATGATGATGAAGAGCGGTCCTCCAAAGGCATAGTCACCTTACCTCTCAGAATTGGGCCAGTTACAAAAGATGTGGTTTGTCAAGTGCTTGCTCTAGAGTTCACATACAAGATATTGCTAGGACGTCCATGGATTCATGGAATGAGAGTTATTCCCTCAACATATCATCTATGTATCAAGTTTCCACATAATGGAGTTGAAGTGACCATCCAATATGACCCAAATCCATTCATATATTGCAACAATCCTGCGACCTAGATCAGAAATAACAATACCAGTCAATCAAGAAGTTGTTCCATCTTCAACATATGTGGATCCAGAATCATTGAAAGCTTCTACATCAAAACAAACAGAGCTCAAAGAAAAACTCAAGGTTAAAGACCTGGGATGTGGTGAGTATATCTTTCATGATGATCAACTCCCACTATCTCCTAAGGTATTCAGTCAACAAGAAATATAAATAAACAATTTGCAAGACCAAGGAATTGGGTGTGAACCACCTAGTTTTGTGGCTACTAAGTCTGCATGCAAATCTCCTTTAGTGGTGCAAGCAAATCTTGATATCAATAGTCCTAAGAGTGGTTCCAACAAAGAATCTATTGAGCGAATTGCCAGCCCTCTTGAGAACTGACATAGCTTTACTATTTCATCCATTCATTCCATTTCTACTCCACTCCTAGACTTGGATCAACAAGAATCACAAAAGCCCTTACTCATTGGGGGTCACAAATCAAGCTTTGAAAATAAAAATCTAAAAGTCAATAATAAAGAAAAGCCCTTCAGTCCAAATAAAAATCAAAAGCTATTGGACTCTACAAAAATCAAAGTCAAGGATAAAACTCCTATGGAGAAAAAAGAACAAGAGTTGATCTCCCCTAATACCAAAATAACTAGGGGCAAAAGTTCTACAATTTCAAGACAAAAAGAATACTTGTTGACCCTAAGTCTCCATCATGCTATCTTACTTTCACTTCTTTTCACAATCATAAGCCTTCATAACTCATCCACTTGTTCTACACATCCTTTCCCTTCTGGCGATACATCATGGACCTTTAATGGAGCTTCCTCGAAGGACTTTGTTATCAGGGATGCCCAAACTTCTTTAGGTGACATGCATATGGGCAAACGTAGTCCACACATTAGTAATTCTATCTCAGTTTCGTTATCAAGGAAGAGAGTCGCTCGAGCTACACATCATTTAATCAAGGAACAATGTAGCTACAATAATAAGATAAAACCTCGTACATTTGAGGTGGGTGACTTAGTTCTCAGAGAAAATCCTAAAAATCAGCAAGACAAAGAGAAGAAGGGCAAGTTCGAACCAAATTGGCTTGATCCTTGCATCATTACAACAGTCTATGGATCACGTGCATATCAGCTCTCAACTTCAGATGGCGAGCCTTTGGAGGATCCTATCAACAACATGCACCTTCGCAGGTTTTACACATAGCTCTTCAGAGTATCCTAATTCAAAAATACAAAAAAAAAATAAAAAATAAAAAATAAAAAAAATAAAAAAAAATACAAAAAAAAATAAAAACAAAAAATCGTTACTTGGTGAAAACCCGGCAAACGAGCGGCTTGTGACACAAAAAAATTGAAATTTAAAAAAAAAAAAAAGTAAAGAAAAAAAGAATTTCGTCCAATGGTGAAACCCTGGGCAGGTACCATGGTGAAAACTGGGTCATCGACGCCATGTGTAGAGACATTGCTCCTCCCTCCTCCAGGATTCACTTTCATCCTATCACTTTGCACACACTCACAACCTTTCCATCCATAATAAACACCCATTCTCATCATGGCTTGTTATTAATCTACCCAAGATCAATTAGCCATTTATAATAAACATTCCTTTTCACCCCTTTCCATCCATAATAAATCAGCTTTTGTCTGTGGCTAAGGAAAATCCTAAGTCTAGTGATGGGTGTGGAACTAAGAGCATCACACGTTTCGAGGAGTATAGTTTCTTACAATTTTCTTCAGTCTATCCACGCACAATCCACAATAAAGCAACATTTGCATCACCAATCCGCAATAAAGTTCCATCTTCTCTGTGATAAAGTATCAGTTTCATGGATTCAGTTAGTTTCAAATGAGACACAATAGCAACAATGGGCTTCAACAAATCAAATCCTTCAACAGACTCAGACAACATTATGGTTCAGTGCTATCTATCTTTTTGTGAAAGTAAATATTGTGACCACAATCAAATAGACTTATACAAGTGACAAGAGACACTATACTTGAGGACTACAGTGGATGTTAGTGTCAAGTCTTGGTTTTCTTTTGATTTTATCCTTTTGGTGACATGTCTTTTAGCTTTTTTGGGATGTCTCTGACTAGAGATTCTATCTCCGGGATGTCTTTGACTAGAAAGGCGAGGATGGGGTATCGTCACCTATTTTTCTTTGTTGTTTGTGGATTGTCTCTTAGTAATGCTACGACTTGTCCAAAGATATGAGGACACTGTGAGTCTAGTATGAATTGGGGAATTCCTTGTTTGCGATTATCTTATTTCCATGCAAATAGATACAATGACTTTATGGGTTGAACATATACCTCGATTGTCATAACCTATTTGCCATAATAAATCTCAATGATAATAACGCACAAGAAGCTCTTTCACTTTCATATCTTCTATCTTCCATCCCCCTTTCTTGATTGACCTCCATCATCCCTGAGTCTGTGTAGCCTACTATCAAATGATTGAGTATAATGACATGCCAAAAATATTTGCATTTCATGTAGTTTGCACCTGCATTACCACATATCTCATTTCATACATACATATAGTTATCACAATTGCATCACATCCCACACATAACAAATGTTAGCACATTTTACATTCTCATCATGTAAATAGTCATTTGCATTATCATATTCATCTGCATTTCGTACATTCACATTTGCATCATGCATTAAATATAAAACATAAAAGAACAAAAATATTGCATTTCATCATGCACATATTTGCATCCATATCATAAGAATCGCATAGGTACACATGCATATAGTTGCCGCAACGATGAATCATCTTATATATATATATATATATATATCAAAAAATAACAAGTGTCATGATACAATGATGTCAAAATACATATGGCTACAAAATCACCCGAAGGTATCTACATCATCATACAAAATGGTACAAAATTGATACATAGGGAGCCCTCCAAGGCTATGATGAAATCCCTCCCTCAGAGTCGTCTGGCCTCAACAGAGTCTAAGCCCTGGAAGGACCCACCCAAGGATCATCTCTCCTACCCCTGCCCCCTCTATCTAGTGGTGGTGGGGAACCTATGACCCTACCACTAGATGCCTATCTCTTGTCTCTCCCTCCAATAGTTGTCGCAGTCCGTGATGGTCTACGAAAGCTCCTAGCCCGCTACTCTGGTGGCATCGCTCTATAGTATAGGTCTATCCAGTATCCTATCTCCTCCCCTGCCCGCAGAACATAGGCATATCCTGCCCCTATGTCCTCTGTTGCCTACCTCCATGTCCTCAGTGTTGTCTCAGCCTCTGTATAGCGTCGAATAGCCTAGTCCCTCTCCCGCTCAATGTCCCTTAGCTATCTCCTGAGCCTAGATGTCTCCCTCTCCAGATCTTGGATCTCATCTACCTATCCTTGGCAAATCTCCCGCAAGGATACTATCTCATCCTCCTCCTCTCTCCCCTCACCTTGTCCCAAGCCACATGTCCAGCCCTCATCTCCAGTCCTGGATCCTAAAACACTCGTCTCAGTGCATCCCTGTCTCCATCTCGATTGTAAGGAATTAACTCCCCATTGATCGATATTCACAATATCCTATATACATCCTCTAAGGTGATTGTCATCTCACCCATTGACAAATGAAACCTACAAGTCTCTGAGTGCCATCTCTCACCTAATGCAGTCAACAATCCCATGTTCGCCCAAAACTTAGGCACACACATAATATATCGCAAGCCCATAGCCTGAACTGCTTCTGTATCCTCGAGTGTCAACTCTGGTCGTAAACTTTGAGTCAACGGGAATCTCTCTTGTGACTCCAACATAGGTAGGTCCTCATACAGTCAAGAAAATCAACCGTATTAATCCTAGTGGTACTCCCTATTCATCACAAAGTGTTGCTTCCAATCCTAGTAGTACTCCCTGTTCATCACAAAGTACTGCTTCCTATCCTAGTGGCACTCCCTATTCATCACAAAGTGTTTCTTTTTATCCTAGTAGTACTCCCTATTCATCACAAAGTACTGCTTTCTATCCTAATAGCATTCCCTATTCATCACAAAGTGCTACTCTTTTTAGTACTCCATGTTCATCACAAAGTACTGCTTCCTATTCTAGTGGCACTCCCTGTTCATCACAAAGTGTTTCTTTTTATCCTAGTGGCATTCCCTATTCATCATAAAGTGTTGCTTTGATCCGATCTTTAGGGCACCTACTTGAGTGTATCCTCTTGAGTAGTTTCCTAATTGGAAACATATATTCTAACACAGAACTGTCAATTTCCTTGGTACTCCTTGTTTATCACAAAGTGCCTTGATCTATCCTATCCTAGGGCCCCTACTTGAGTGTATCCTCTTGAGTAGTTTCCTAATTGGAAACATATGTTCTATCACATAATTGTCAATCCTAGCCCTATTTTCTATCCTAGTCTTCCCTAGAGGACCTGTTTGAGTGTATCCTCTTAGCAGCTTATCCAATCGACATTGTATGTTTATCACAGAACTGCCAATTAGGCCTTGAAGACATAAATGCACATTCATGACACAAACGCTCTTGCATACTTCCCAGACACACCTAGCACCAACACAGACGCGCCTTAGCATTTTTCCCCCCGCTTGACATTTTTCCAGACCTACCTAGAGCGCATTTATTTCACTACTTGGCATGCATTTTTTACAACAATTAATGCACCAAGGTACAAGGAGGTTTTGTCGTACTTACCAGCTCTCCTGCATCTGCTGGCCTCTGATATCAGTGAATGCGATCAAATATATGCACCAATACCATCGTTGTTGACTGCTCTCTACTCCCTCTGCACTCTGATCTCTTGGATGTGTGGATGACAATGAGGATGTTTTCCCTCGTAGTCTATCTTATAGACTATCCTAGCCCTAGTCTCCCGTGTCAGTCTTCTTTATCCCGTGACTCTGTCACTCTATATTGTCAGTCATTTCTAGCCTTTCTTTCTTATCGAAAGATTGTCTATGATATTTTCAATTAAATTCATCCAATCTCTCGAGGGGGCATATCATTCCCATCTTGGGGCAACTTTGTATCAATTCATCTTATCTTCTTTGAAACAATGCGACAAGTTGTGTTGTCTCAAAGAGGGGCAAAATGTAGATACCTAAAATTGTCCTGTCTAATTAAATAAATATTTTTATTTATTTAATTATTTTAAGCCCAATTCTTCTGTTAATTAAATGAATCTTTATTTATTTAATTAATTCATGTATCCTCTTCTAGCCTTATTTCTCATTTAAATAAATACATTTATTTATTTAAATTATCCTTTTCTAAATTAAATAAATATCTCATTTATTTAATTGATCCTGTAGACACCTAAAATTATTATTTAATTAATTTAATCCTATGAACATAATTAATTAATTTAATTGTGTTATCCTTATTCCTCTCAGAATCAATTAAATCTAATTTAATTAATCCTGTCACTATTGTCCAATAATTAATTTATCAAATAAATTAATTATTCCCTTATTCCTTTAAAGTCCCCTCCAATAATTATTTCCTCTAAACCCACTCAGTTGATTAATTCTAATTAATTAGCCTAGTCATGTGATTCCTACAAATCACTTTTCCTAATCCCACTTAGCCTAATTAATCTTTCTAGAATCTCTCATAATCATGCTTATTATTATCCCTCAATTTTTAATTCCTACTCATGTCACATCAACATTGAGCCTCTCAAAGAAAATCAAATTTCTTTGAATCCCTCAATGCATCCTTATTTTTGAATTTTTAATTCCTCATATTTGAAATTCAAATTTCTCCCCCCTTTTTCCCAAGGAATTTTATATTCTTGTTTATTTTCCCAAGGCACCCTTGATCCATGCCTTCTATCTAAAATCAATCTCAACCCTTCATAATCAAATCAATCTTGGCCCTCCATTGGCCTCATCCAATCTATAAATTGGAGCCTATTCTCCTCACAAATGATCCACTTCTCATGCATTGTCATGCTGCCTATTTCTTCTCTCATTCTCTTCTTATTCAAATCCTTCTGTCTACCACTCAAATCCAATCCGAATATCAATCCATTAATCTTGTTGAGCACAAGGAGATTCCACATCCATCAAGAAGGAGCCCATCCAATCAATTTGAAGAGAGGCGCTATTCGACTTCACCAAAGGGCTCAATTCGAGGGAGAAGGTAAAGGTTTGCAAGGTATAAGCATTATATTCATGTTTTTATGTGGTTTTATGCATGTTTCATGTTTGAATATCTTTTAGTGTTTTGTTTGTGCACTAACCACTTGAATCCACCATGCTAGTTTTTCTCATCTTCAGATCCCACTTCTTCTATTAATTAAATAAATCTTTATTTATTTAATTAATTCATTAGCCTTTTCCACCTATGACACATGCCATTCATCTCTTAATTCCTACACTACCTACCCTCATTATTTTCTTATCTCCTCTACCTACCCTCTAATCCTAGCTGACTATTTATCTTTTACACCTCTCAACCTTATCCCTCCATTTCTTATAATGTCTTCTATATAAGGAGATTCTTCCTTCATTATCAACCCTAATCAATCTCTTAATCATTCTAATGATTCTATTCAACTAATCAGCTATTCAACCCTGACTACTCTATGCTTTCAAACTTTCATATGCGATAAAACCTACTTGCAACCATATTTCTGTTCTTTGTTGAGCTCTTGTGCACACATAAAATCTGAGAGCAAATATATCAAGCAAGATCGATGGAGATAGGAAGAATGGAGATTCAAACCCTAGTGGACATGTGATGGTATAATCTTTGTGATTTCATTTGATTTGCATTGTCTTAGGTAATCTTCATATGTTATGGTGGATCTTTGTTGATTGTTAGGCTAGGGTTTTGTGGTTGAATTCATTTAGTCTTTCAATATTGTTGTTTCCACTTTCACCATATACAGTTGGTCTGCTCATATGTGGCTTTGGCTTTTCCCTTGTCATGTTTTGGGAATGGTTCTTTAAACATTTCATGTTCTTGGTTAGATGAGTGTCCCTCGATCTCAATGTCGCCTCTATCAATAAGATCTTGTATAATGTTCTTCAGTCGATGACAATTTCCTATTTTATGGCCCTTGCTCTTATGAAATTCACAATACTCATCATCATTCCAACAATTTGGTTTAACGTTTGGCTCATATGGAGGCAGATCTGGGATTGTTATTAAATTGTTTGCCACTAGTTTTTTGAAAACTGACTCTAGTGGTTCTCCCAATGGGGTGTACATCCTTCGTGATTTTGAAGTTGTTTGAGCATTCACTTGATTATTTGTAGAGCTTGATCTTGAAAAAATGATTTTGGGTCGTACCGTATTGGCATCAACAACACCATCATTGACTGTATTCTTGTTTTTATTCCAAAATCTTGGTTTGTCTTTTCCTTTAAAGTGCTCTTTGTTTTCTTTGAATATTTTGACGATGCCTTGCTCAATTAGGACCTTTTCTGTCGCTAATCCTTTTTCAATAAAGTCCTTGAAGGTGGACAAACAAGCTTTTCTTAAGTCATAACCAATGTATTTGTTAACATTTTGGGTGAACATCTCTACCATTTGTTTTTGTGGAATTTCACAAGAGCATTTGTTGGCTAGATTCCTCCATCTTTGTAAAAATGATGAAAAAGATTCTCCATCCTTTTGTTTGGTGTTGCACAAAGTAGTGACTGATATATCTATCTCTATGTTGTATGAGAAATGTTGGATGAAAGCCTCTGCTAAATCGCCCCATGACTTAATTCCAGGTGGGAGTTGGGAGAACCATTCCATAGATTGATCACCTAATCTTTGTGGGAATAATCTCATCAAATATGTCTCTTCTGATGCTACCTCAATGTAAGTTATGAAAAATTATCTTATATGTGCCTTAAGATCCCCTTTTCCTCTGTACTTATCAAACTTAGGTGTCATAAAGTGTGTAGGAAATGGAGGCATTGGAATGCTTTTGTCAAATGGATAGGGACATATGTCTCTCATTGTGTAAGTTGGCTTCAATGTATTTTTGTCCTCCATTTTCTTTTGTAAGTCCTTAATTTGTTGTTCCAAATTGTTCTTAGGTGGAGACCGACTTCTTGGACCATACCCCAAGCCTGAAGCACTGGCTGGAGGAGCATGTTGTATATATGGATGGTATTGATCATACGCATGTTCATATGGAGGAGGTCTATAGTGGTGTTGTGTATATGGACCACTTGGCATAGAGTCATGATGAGGAATGGAATATTTGTTTTGTCCATGTAGACCATACTCTGCAGACATGTCATGAGTTTGTTCTAGTGTGTTGCCCCCAAATTTGACACGGGGTTTCCTTGTGTCCAAATTTTGATCATGCCTTTGGATATCCAATTGCTTTTGTGGTTAGTCCTTAGCACTGGTATGTGATTGAGTATATTTTTCTACATAAGACTTCTATAATGGTCTGCGAAGGTGAGCATCATATGCTTGACCATGTGTATGTGGTACCTCAGGTTTTTGAAACAAAGATGATGGTGATTCAGAAACAATATGTGGTCCTATATTGCCTCCACTATTAGGCCTCCTTTGATCCATGTTGAGTTGAGGTTCTTGCAAAGGTCTATTTTCCATTATTTGAGACATGTCAAAATCATGAGGGATCTTGGCTCCACTTTGTGCCATCACTTGTAAGAAATATTGTCTATCTCTTCTCATTATTTCCTCAACCAATCGATTAAAATGTGGATCCATAATGCAGTCTTCCACTTCTGCTGAATGTATGGAAAAGTTGTCCATATTGTCATTCTGTGTATCATTGTTGTTTGTGTTATCCATGTTCTCAACATTTTGAATGTTTCTATAAGCGTCCATGTCAGGTAATGTGGTATGATCAGAATTGAAAAAGACATCATTATCATACTCATAGGCACTCATGTTTGCGGACTCTTGAGCCTCTTTAGCTTCTCTCCTAGATTTTTGGGAATCGGTTTCAACCATGAACTAGGTATTGACCAAGATGCGTGAGACCAGATGAAGATGGAAAGAGAACGAAAGACCAAGAGTTGGATGGAATGTAAATGAATTTGAGGTGTACTTGCAATGTCCAAAGTGTAAGACCAAGTATGTATGTAGTAGAGTAGGTGTGACTTCCAAAGAGATGATAGTTTCTCTTGATGAGGTAAGTTGACCTTGACTCTAAGTAAGACCAAATGAGACCCAAAGGTGATAGACCTTGATGAGGGACCACTTAGAAAAATATTGTTTTATGTAGTGTTTTGACAAAGCAAGATGAGGACAAGCAAGTGACCTTTTGACTCAAGTTTAGACAAATGTGAATGTAATGCAAGGTGTAAAGTAATGATGAACTTTGTGAGACCCAAAGATAGGTTGAATGCTAGATGAAAACTCGGAGAAATAACCTAGGAATCTGAAGAATTCCAAAATTGAATGCTTTTGTTTGCTAGACTATAAATTTTTCCAATACTGAACACATAGGTGCCTAAATACTTGACAGACGCGATTTCAAAAATATGAGTGCAATTTTTCCAATTTGTGAAGTTGTTGTTGTGACCAAATCTGAATTTGTTCGACTATTTTTCATGACAAGAGGACACAATTTTGATGAGGACTCAATGTTTGCAAGTGTTTAGACTGAAAATGACTCAAAAGAAAGTGTGTTGTTTGATGTAAAAATGTTTGGCATACACTTGAAGACACAATGTTTTGATGTTTGATCTTGAATGTTTGAATGTTCAAAAGAAGACAAGCACAATTCCTATGGCTGGCCAGGACAATAGTTGTTGATCCCACATGGGGTTTCCCCCAAGGCTATGCTATTTAGAGTGGATACTTAGATGCTTGACCCCACTAGCTCCACCCTCGACACTCACTTCTCCGGGGCAGCCAAGCATCAGTCCCCACGAAAAACTCCCCGTGGCAAACTTTGTATCTCTACTAAGAACCGTATGTGTCTGGGTTGCTCTAGAGGTCCGACCTCCTGACCCAACAACTAGAAGGATTTTGGCTTTCTAAAACAAAAAGGTGCTAGTAAGGGCATCCGCTCGTGTGGCCATACATGCGACACTTTCAGCTCTGTAAATACAAAAGGCTCCCATCCAGTAGGGGTTATGCCCTACAAATGATCAAATAAATTTGATCAAACGGGTTTATGGGGAGACATAGTGTCAGTATGAACTAATCAGCACATGTTACCCATGGATACAGTTATTTATAGTGGTTCGGAAGAGGTGGGTTTTCCTCGCTACCACTTGGGTCGTTCTCTCCTCACTAGTAGTCTGAATGACCATACAGGGAAATAGTCCCCCTAAAGATTAAACAAAAAGAGCCTATTGCTCAAGACACAAAAGACATTGGTTCAATTTTAGTGCACCAATTGAAGTGTTTGCTAGTCTATGAAAACAAGGAATACAAATGAAGATAAAAAAAACCCTTTCCAAGGTCCTACAACAAAGATTGTTAGGAGTTTGGGTTGTTTCAAATGATTACCCCTCCTGCAAGCACACAGGTTAGGTAAAGTTTAGATCCAAAAGACTGTGAAATAGGGGCCTTCGACAAGATGTTTTTTTGATAGATTCAAAGATCTGATTTTCCATGCATTATTTTGCATCATAAAAAATATACCACCTGTAAAATTTCAAGACATTTCCAGAAATGTAAGAAAATCCAAAAATTTTGCTAATTTGCTTCAAAATTTATTTTTTTATGAAAAATCATAAAAAAATCATAGAAAATGCAACATTGATCCAACAAATTTGAATTTTTTACTGGACACTCATGATAGCCTTCCAAACCTACATAAAAAAATTCCTGCAAACAAAATTTGATGCAAAAATTCGTATCCATTTGTGAGATCAGATCAAATCTCTCCAAGGTCTTAATTTTGTGTCCAAAACCCTAGCATCACAAGGTTATTCTCCAGATTGTTTTACAAAATAGCAATATAGGGTTAGAAAAAACTAGAAAAAAAAACATAGATCTTACAAAAATCCATGTCCCACGGGGCGTGCCAAAATGTTTATGGTGAAAGTGGAAACAACAATATTGAAAGACTAAATGAATTCAACCACAAAACCCTAGCCTAACAATCAACAAAGATCCACCATAACATATGAAGATTACATAAGACAATGCAAATCAAATGAAATCACAAAGATTATACCATCACATGTCCACTAGGGTTTGAATCTTCATTCTTCCTATCTCCATTGATCTTGCTTGATATATTTGCTTTTAGATTTTTTATGTGTGCACAAGAGCTCAACAAAGAACGAAAATGTGGTTGCAAGTAGGTTTGATCGCATATGAAAGTTCGAAAGCATAGAGTAGTTGGGGTTGAATAGCTGATTAGAATGATTAGGGTTGATAATGAGAGAAGTATCCTCTTTATATAGAAGACAGTACAAGAAATGGAGGGATAAGATTGAGAGGTGTAAAAGATAAATGGTCGGCTAGGATTAGAGGGTAGGTAGAGGAAATAATAAAATAATGAGAGGGTAGGTAGTGTAGGAATTAAGAGATGAATGATATGTGTCATGGGTGGAAAAGGCTAATCAATTGATTAAATAAATAAAGATTTATTTAATTAATAGAGAAAGTGGGATCAATTAAATAAATAAAATATTTATTTAATTAAGGAAAAAGATAATTTAAATAAATAAAAGTATTTATTTAAATGAGAAATAAGGCTAGAAGAAGATAAATGAATTAATTAAATAAATAAAGATATTTATTTAATTAGATAGGACAATTTTAGGTGTCTACATTTTGCCCCTCTTTTAGACAATGCAGCTTGTCACGTTGTTTCAAAGAAGATTACCTAAGACAATGCAAATCAAATGAAATCACAAAGATTATACCATCACATGTCCAATAGAGTTTGGATCTCCATTCTTCCTATCTCCATTGATCTTTCTTGATTTATTTGCTCTCAAATTTTATGCGTGCACAAGAGCTCAACAAAGAACTGTAATGTGGTTGCAAGTAGGCTTGATTGCATATGAAAGTTCGAATGCTAGAAGGCTTGATTATTTGAATAGAATGATTAGTTGATTAGCTTATTAGGGTTGATAATGAAGGAAGCATCTCCTTATAAAGAAGACACTATAAGAAATGGAGGGATAAGATTGAGAGGTGTAAAAGATAAATGGTCGGCTAAGATTAGAGGGTAGGTAAAAGAAAATAAGAAAATAATGAGAGGGTAGGTAGTGTAGGAATTAAGAGATGAATGACATGTGTCATAGGTAGAAAGGGCTAATGAATTAATTAAATAAACAAAGATTTATTTAATTAATAGAGGAAGTGGGATCAGTTAAATAAATAAAATATTTATTTAATTTAGAAAGAGGCAATTTAAATAAATAAATAGTAGGATCAATTAAATAAATAAGTATTTATTTAATTTAGGAAAAGGACAATTTAAATAAATAAAGGTATTTATTTAAATGAGAAATAAGGCTAGAAGAGGATAAATGAATTAAATAAATAAATAAATATTCATTTAATTAATACAAGAATTAGGATAAAATAATTAAATAAATAAAAATATTTATTTAATTAGACAAGGCAATTTTAGGTGTCCACAATTATCATCATCGAAAAACCCTCTCGCAGGAGCCCTAGCATATGGAGCAACTCACAACACCATCACATCCTACTGCATTATTTATTTATTTATTTAATATTATTATTATAATAAATAATATATATTAACTAGGGAAAAATGGTGATGAGGAGGTGACAAGGGTTGCAGCCAAAGGATTTCAGAGCTTTCTGTTCAGGGAATCAAGACTGGAGCCAAAATTTGCCTTTTTTCAATGACATGGAAAAAACCTAAATGGGTCTAGGAGGATCAAAATAGATGGTTTGGGTTTGGTTTTTCTCGGGGTAGAAATGATAATTGTGGTCGAGCTCAAGGTTGGAGAATAAATGACACATCTCAAGCTACAATTGCCTCTTAGCAGACCCAAAAATTGAATGGAGGAAGATCAAAGAGAAAGAATGGAGGCTGAAGAAACAACAAAAAGAAAATGATGGTAAAAAGGTAAGTTCATCTCAGTCAGATGAGCATGTCCTATCTTTTTTTCTTGATAACCAAAGTTGGAATGAGTCTATGTCGAGGTTGAGGGAGAGGGCCTTCTTTTTCAAGTGGGTAGGTGATTGGCCCGCAATTTGGCAAAGTTAAAAAGTGGTGTGAAGAAAATTGGAATTTCAACCATGAAATCAAAACAATGCCCAATGGTTTTTTTTCTGGTAGTAACAAAGAAAGGGGAGGACAAAAATTGGGTTTTCAAAAATGGACCTTTCTTCATGGGGGGTAAAGGAATGTTTTTGAAAGAATGGGAACCAAATTTGAACCCATTAAATCTATAGCTGGAAGAAGTACCCATTTGGATAAGACTATATAATCTGCCATGAGAATATTGGAATGAAGAAACTCTTATGAACATTAGAAATAAGTTGGGTTTTTCATCAAAGCTGATGAAGCAATAAGGAAAAAAACTTTAGCATGTATGCTTGCATTTGTATTGGATAGAAGCCACACTTTCCCCTACCAAAAGTGTTAGAAATCAACACAAATGAAGGTTGCTGGCATCAACAAATAGAAATAGAGGAGAATGTAGAGCGGTGTAAAATTTGTAAAAGAGAAGGTCACAGAGAGGATATGTGTTTAGTTGGGGTTAAAGGTAGAGCTCTAGAAGGGGGTAAAATGATAGATCTTTTGATGCGTATGCAAGAGAGGAAAGAAAAAGCAAGTAGTAAGGGATGCAAATATTATTGAGAAAGGCTTGGAAAGGGCAGAAATAGTACCTGTTATAAGTCCAACAAGATATCTGTGACCAATCAATTGTTGGGAGTAAGGAATCTAAAAGTACCCAAAGGGCAGACATGCATATTAATGTAATAGGGCTAGATGAGTAGGGTTTGGTCTAAGGTTAGGAGAAGTGGTTTCAAATGTATGAAAATGATAATTAAACACTGTACCAAAGGCAAGATGAGGCATATGGGGCAGACATGCTCCAACTTGACCTAGACCATAAAAGCAATGAAGTCATGGTTTCAGTGGTAGGGGAAGCAATAGTTAAAGTGGAAAAAGTAATGGAAGTGATGGGGATAGGGTTTTTAGAGTAAGATGAAGTGGCTGGTAGAGTTTCAAGGCCTTCAAATGTAAAGAAGTTAGAGGTGGAAGCGCAAAAGGATCTAGATGTTAACAATGCTTCAGATAAGGATATTAAAGAGTGGTTATCAATAGAGAAAGATAAAGATTGGGGTATGATGGATGGGGAGGATATTCTGGAAGTGAGGATAATTGAACAAACCAAAACAAAGTTGGACAAAGTCCAATTAGGAGAAAAGAGGTCAAGAGGGAGAAAATCAAATAAACTCGGACTAGAGCTGGTAGAATGTGCAAAAGGGAAAAGAAAATTGGTAGTAGGGAAGGGTGTGTCCCTTCCTAAAGGACCATTAATTTGTTAATTTGGAATGTTAGGGGATGCAATGCCCCTGATAAGAGATGTTTGATCAAGAGAGGTCTTGATCAAACGAGACCAAATCTGGTCATGTTATAAGAAACAAAGCTAGGGTATGAGGATTTTAATGCCCTATTGAGAAGTTGGAGATCGTGGTTAGGATCCTTTATGGAGGCAAATGTTGCGGCATGTGGTCTAGGTCTTCTTTGGAACCTAGTCACAATGAAAGTGGAGGATGAAACGATGTCTGACTTGTGGCAGTTGAGTAAAGTTCACTCTTTCAATCTGAATAGTGATTTTTATGTTATGAACATCTATGGCCTGTCTTGAGTGAGACAACAAACAAAAGTTTGGCAGTAAGTCACTACAATGTTGAATGGACTTGAGAATGCAATGGTGATTATGGGAGGAGTTTTTAATGACACTTTAGAGCTTGTGGATAAAAAAAGTGAAAGATTGGGCTTTAGGGGTTCACAAAAAGAGTTTTAGAACTTTGTTACAAACACTGGGTTGTGGGAAATTAAAACAAACATTGGAGATTTCACATGGACTAATAGACGATGGGGGCCTGAGTATATCTCTAAGAAACTTGATAGATTATTCATGTGGGGCGCTTAGGCTGAAAAACCTCTTATCTTTGAAGCCTCCATCAAGCCGTTGGTTACATTAGATCATTTCCTAGTCAAACTCATTATTCAGTTGGACAACACTCCTATATGATGCCCTTTTAAAATTGAGAAAATGTGGCTAAGAGACAATGACATCCAAGATCAAATAAGGAAATGGTGCAGGGATGCTCCAAAGGTGGATGGAAAAAATGCTCTAAGATTTTTTAAGAAGTTGTAATTTATCAAAGAAAAGTTGAAGGAGTGGAATATAATGAAGTTTGGCGTGATCTTTGTAGGAAAGTTGCAATTAGAAGAGGAATTGAGTAGCATTTAGGAGAGCATTATGAGTGCCAGTATGACAAAAAAATGTATTGGAAGGAGAAAGAGCTAAAATTAAAATACAATGAGATTTTGGTTCAGGAAGAGGCTTATTGGAGATAAAAGTTGAGGGAGTGTTGGCTTAAAGCATGAGATCAAAAAACAAAATTCTTCCATAATTTAGTAAAGGCGAGGAGATTGTGGAATAAAATTACAAAAATCAAAGACTCCCACAATAACAAACTTAACACAATGGAAGTTATTAATAAAGAAGAAATTGAATATTTCAAAAACCTACTTTCTGGAGGTGTCATGAGTAATGTATAGCAAAGGAATGTTCTGCTTGAAAATATTCCAAAGTTAATTTCAGGTCAACAAAATGAGGAATTGTGTAAACCAATAACAATGGAGGAAGTAAAGAAAGCTATTTTCTCAATGGAAGGAGATAAAGCTCTAGGACATAATGGATTCCCAGCTTTTTTGGGACTTATTGGGGCAAGAGGTTTGGTAGGTAGTGGAGGGAGCTAGAGTGGATGCTTATGTGGCAAGGGAACTAAATTGTACTATGATTGCTCTTATTCTGAAGGTGGAAAATGTGGGCTCTTTTAGCAATTTTTGACCAATATCTTTATGTAATGCCATTTACAAGGTTATTGCTAAAGTGATGGTTCATAGAATGAAGCTCATCTTAAAGAACGTAATTTTAGATGAACATAGTGGTTTTGTCCTAGGCAGATCAATCGTGGAAGGGATTATAATAGCCCATGAGGCTATACATACTATCAGGAAATCAAAAGTGGATCATATTTTGATCAAGTTGGACATCATGAAGGCGTATGCTATGGTTGATAGATCCTTTTTGGTTCAAGTTATGGAATGTTTTAGGTTTGGAGAAAAGTGGATAAATTGGGTGAGAGCATGTATTAATGGCCCTTGGTTCTCAATCTTGGTGAATGACAACCCTCAAGGATTCTTTCAATCCATGAGAGGGTTAAGACAAGGGGATCCATTATCCCCCATTATTTTAATCATAATGGTTGAAGCTTTGGGGAGTCTAATTTAGAAATTGAGAGCAAATGGGAAATGGCAAATGGAGAGGGGTGAGAATTGCAGAAGGCCTGAAATCGGCTACCCACCAATAGTTTGCAGATGACATTATTCTGTTTGGGGAAGCCATGACAAGGGAGGCATGAACTATTAAAAAGGATCTTAATTGCTTTTGTGAGGCCTCAAGCTAGCATATAAACTGGTTGAAATCAATTTATTTTTTCTTCAATACACCTTTAGACAAGCAAAGAGAGATTGTGAAAATATTAGAGGTTAAAGCTTGGAAGTTTCCTTGTGGGTTTTTTGGCACGCATCTCTTTGGTGGTGTAGGTAGAATTAATTTATGGCAGAGGTCGGTGGATAGTTGTGTGAACAAATTGGAGGGTTGGAAAAGCAGGTGGCTCACATCTGTAGGTTGGCTTCTTATGCTCCAAACAATGATTTCGACCATCTCTATTTATTCAATGATGTGTCTAAAAATACCTAAGAAAGTGGTGCAAGTTAAAAACTAGCGTATGAGAAAAAAAAATTGGAATGAGAAAAATGAGCAATAAAATTCCACTCTTGGCATAGGATAAAATTTGCAAACCTAAAAATGTTGGAGGTGCGGGTAGAAGAAATTGGAGATTTCTTAATGAGGCGAAGGGGTCAAATTGATTTGGAATATGTATGCACACCTAGATCAGAAATGCGTTAAGAATTTATCCTATAAATATTTTGACTCTCGGGAGAGAACAAATTTTTACCATACAAGATCCACCGAAAGGTTTGATGGTTTGGAATTTCTTATTGTCTTGTCACAAAGTTATTACAAACCATATCACCTAGCAGTTGGGGAATGGAGAGAAGGAAGACTTTTGGAGTGATCCTTGGGAGGGGTAGATGATTTTAAAATATAGGGAAGGAGTATAAGTTATTAGATAGATTGTGGTGGGAATATGGAGCCAGAAAGTTAAAGACTACTTGGAGAAAAAGAGGGTGAATGGGCCAGATGTATGGAAGTGGAAGGGAACCCAAGGGTTGCCTCTAAATCAGAAACAAAGGGAGATTTTTGACAATATTTTGCAAGATCAAGCTCCAATCTTGAGTAGTGAAGCAAATGTGTTAAAATGGTGTGGTTTGAAACTAGGGAGATACTTGGTCAAAATTGGGTACAAGTTGCTTGAAAAGGAGAGTGCAGATGAAGATTGGTCGTACATGTTGTTGGAACATCCATTGCATACCTAAGGTAGGTATTTTTGCATGGATGGATTTGAAAGGGTGCATTCTAACAAGGGACATATTAAGTAGATGGGGTTGTAATGGCCTTTTTAGGTGTGTACTATATGCAAAACTGAAAGTGAAGGACTAAATCACATGCTATTAAATTGTGAATTTTCCCAACAATTCTATCCGAACTACTAAAACACAAATTAAAATAGGCTATGCCACTTCTTGAGAGCTTACTTGAACTTTTTCAGAGGTGGTATGTGGAAACAAAGAAGTCGGTTTACTCCATAATATGGACAATGGTGCCTTCTATTGTAATTTGAGAATTATGGAAGGAGAGAAACAAACAATTTTTTTGATCAAAGGAGGAAGCATGGGACATGAATGGGATAGAATTGAACAAGCTATTTCAGAGGTAGTAAGCGTGCCTACAACAAATCACAACTTTAAGAAGTTCCCTTTTAACATGGCAAATAAGATCCTTCAATCACAGTGGCCTTTTCTCAAATTTTGGCCTGTTAATGGGCCTTGTAGGGTAAATCCTATGTCAGATGCAAAAAGAAAACGTGTTTGGAAAAAAATAGAGAATAGGTGGACAAAGATAAATTTCAATAGAGTGTCAAGAGGGAACCCAAGCATTTCGAGAGTGGGGTAGATTGCAAATTATGATGAAGGCTTGATTTTGGCAAAAGGAGCACATAGTTTGCCAAACGGAACGAATAATGAAGTTGAGGCGAGAGCTACAATGTTAGTAGTAGAATTGGTAGAAAACCTCAAAGTCACAAAACTACACTTGGAAGAGGATTCAAAAATCATGATAGAGGCAATAGCAAAAGGGTCTTCGCAATGTTAGAAAATAAATAAATAAATTAATATCATTTGTAAGAAATTAAACTCCTTCCACGATTACACAATATCTTATGTACGTAGAGAAGGAAATGTGGATGTAGACGTGTTGTCTAATTTGGGGTGTGAGCTAGAAAATCAGTTAGTTCAATGGTGGGATGGAGAGGGGAGACAAGTGGCATGGGCCGATTGAAGGATGTCCTTTGCCACCAAGATGATTGTGTGAAGTTTGGAGGTGGGCTAGATTTCTTAAAGGTCGAAATAATGGTGTAAATATTACACCAGGCGATAGTACACCACCACCCTTCTCCTGTCATCATTACAAGGATTTATTATTTGGTATGGTTGTAGGTGGTACGTGAAAATGGAGGCTAAGATTTGGGTGAGATGGCTTGCAAATCTGTGTAAATCGGGAACATTTATTGCTTTAAATGTAGCATGATTGTTGAAGTTTGATTTTTAAAGGAATAGAGATGGCAGATGTGGTTTCGTGGTGAGGTGGAGAGATTTTCAAGGACATAAGGAAAGATTACCAAAGCACATGTAGCAGTAATGGAGGTCAACTTTACACGATGTTCCATTAAACAACAATTGGCCTCTCTAGGAAGGATTTAAGAGAAAAGACTCGACAGGTTTTTCATGTTTGAAGATGAGGGGTTTTTAGAAATCATGAAGAAGTTGTTGGGTGAAGAGTATTTGGCATCTGAATTTAGATAGATGACCAATGCGGACATCATCTTGATGATGGTGGCATGGGGACACACCGTTGGGACGAAGGAGGAGGTGGAATGGACGTCCAAGGCTTGCGTACCGACCCACTCCTTGTGTGGTTTAGTTTCACTAATGGCAAGGGTGATTCTTGGGCATGGACTGCAGTGTCCCTTTGGTGAAGTCTTGATGCCGAAAGGGCATGATGCGATGTTTAAACGTTTTGTGTTTTGGAAGGATGGGGCGAACAGGGTCGTAAGAACAAAGGAAGTTCGTGAGACATGGGATGAGTTAAAGGAATTCATCCAAAACGCAAAGGTGGCAAGGAGGATGGCACGTTATGCAAAAATGAAGATGCAAAATGTCGATAAAAAGATCAAGTTTTATGCAAGAGATTACTGGGTTAACGACCCTGGGAAGAAAAAGATGGCAGATTAGGTTTTCTCTCTGTCAATAGTTTTTAGTTTGATTTCCTTCCTTTGTAGTGTTTTGTTTTTAGCATAGTTGGACCATTGCATAACATAGTGTGGTCTCTATTTACATATAGAGTTGATGGTTTAATGGTTTACTCAGTAAACATGCAATGTCTTAGACTGGTGTGGGGTTAAACCCAATTTTTATTATGGTTTCTAATGTTTTGTACTCAAATATTTTAATATCAATACTAAATCTTAAATTATCGATCAAAATAAATATATATTTTAGCTAATAATTGAATTTTTGAATAATGTATAGATATAATAGAACAATTTAGATTAAATTTACATTAATGGTTGTTGCTTTTGAAGTTTATATGCTTACTTGTTACCATTTTCTAGTATGGTGACAATTTTTGTTATTTTTTGTTGGGATGGCTAGGCAATATTTTGTAGTTGAGGTCTACTTGAGTTGTGGGTATAGGAATGTCTAGCATACTAGTTGTGATGATAAAAATGTTGTTAGTATAAGAGGCATACACATATAATGAGACAATAAAGTATAATTGAAATTCTTAATTTCAAAACTAAATTAAAGATGCAAACCATAAGCCTTCATTGAAATGTCCCATTTTCCTCTATTCTTGAGGACCTTGAAGATGTTGGATTGATGGGCTCTCAGCAAAGCAATGACCTCCAAAGTGACAACTCAAGAGTTGAGTAGCTATTTGATCATGATTGACTATGAAGATGATATGAAATGCATGATTTAGGAAACTAGATTAATATGCTATGATAAATCCAAAAGCTAATTACTAGATAATTGAAATGCAAATTGCCTATAGTAATGATGTCTAAATTGATATGAGATGGGATCCTTATTGCTCCAAAATGGGGGATATTTATAGGAATTCCGAGGCCAAAGCTGAGGTGGTAGGAATCAACGGTCTAGATCCGATTTGAAGACATCAAGGGCCAAGATTGAGGAAGTCGAAGAAGAGGATGGAGGAAGAGACACTTGTCATCTCTGTGGTGACAAGTGTCAAGGAGCCTTGCTCGTGAGAGGGCAAGTGTCTAAGGGAGGAGACATGTGGCAAAAGTGCCATGTGTCTCAAGGAGAGAATATCCACACCATGGGAGGTTAGGATAAGGAGGTTAGAATGTGCAAGATTGGATAGGGTTAGTTAGACCCAAGATTAGATTGAATGGGTTAAGTTAGGGGATGGTTAGGTTGGGCGGTTAAAGTTAGGAGCCATGTGCTCATTTTAATTTAGAAATTCAAATAATTGGAAAATGGTAATTAATCTCAACAAACTTGAGTTTGTTAATCTTAATTAGGGATTAGAAGAATTGATTAATATGGGGAGACATTAATTAATTTAGAATTAATTAATCAAAGGGGGATATGAGATGAACTATATAAATAAATCATTTAGATTTATTTACTAGTAGATGAATAGAGAAATTAATTAAATTGCTTGTGCATTCAATTAATTGGGAAGGGGAATTAATTAAATAATTGCGTATTTAATTAACTATCTTCAGACCATTTTTAGGTGTATACATTTTGCCCCTCTTTGAAGCGATGTGTGATGACGCGTTGGTTCAAAGAAAACTTGATTGATGATGTTGTTGATATTGATTTTGATAGGATGTAGATTCGATCTTGATTTGATGCGGATTTGGTTTCGATATGATACTGATTTGATTTGGAGATGATAAATCTCGATATGATGTCGATTCGATTTTGGAGATGATAAATCTTGATATGATGTCGATTCGATTTTGGAGATGATAAATCTCGATATGATGTCGATTCGATTTTGGAGATGATAAATCTCGATATGATGTGATTTCGATCTTGGAGATGATAAATCTCGATATGATGCCCCAAACGCTTATTGATAGATATCGATGCGAGGATGCCCCCTCGGGAGATGAATTGGACAATTTTTGAATGTTTGTGAATTTTTCGCGATTTTTTTATTTTTTTGAAATTCTTTTGATTTTTAGATTTTTAATAATTTTCTGATTTTTAGAGATTTTTAGAGTCAATCTGATTCATTTCCTGATAAGAAATTTGAAAATGCTGCCATGCCAGGTTGATTAGTTGATTAGATGATTCAAAATAAGTGGAATAAAAATCCCACTTAAATGCCCCATTATGAGTTTAAAAAGGTGAATTCCTTTTACCACTCCTCATTTGTGCACTGCGGCTATTTGAGAAAAAATGCTCTGGAGGAAGGAATGGCGATCCCATACCACCAGCATAGGTTCGAGTGATTTCGGCGATACGAGCGTCCTCTGGCATATGGTCCACCAGTACGTACTTCGAGAAAACCCAGCTTTGTAAATTTTTAACTGATTTTTGAAAATTTTAGCTATTTGCATTAAAAAAATCATTTTTTAGCATTTTCGCCAGATGGGTTGGGAAAAAAATATATATTTGAAATGGGTTTTTCGATTCATGAAATGGGTTTTCCAAATTTTCAAAAATTTTCCAATTTGCATTAAAAAAAAATTAATATATTTATGCATTTAAAAAAAAAAAATACATCAAAAATTTATTTTTTTGAATTTTTTGCATTCTGGAGGGAAAAGGCGGTGGTGAAGGCGGAGGCTCGACAGTGGCCGCCACTGGCGCCACCACAGGCACCGCCGGCGCTGCGGGAGGCATCACGGGCGCCACCGCAGCTGCTACCGGCACCATGGGGGCCGCGGGGGGAGGGTTTTTTTTTTTTTTTTCAAGTTTTGACGATTTTTGTATTTTTGTGATTTTTTCGATTTGATTTTTCAATTTTTTTGGTTTTGACAATTTTTCGGTTTTGACGATTTTTTCGATTTTTCTAATTTTTTCGATTTTGACAATTTTTGAGAAAATGATTTGATTGGTCGATTGGTTGACTTTGCTATCAATTTGATTTTGGTTTTTGATGGGAAAGATTTGATTAGCTATCTAATTGATAAAATAGACGCTCCTGATTGATAATTTTGATGGTCGGTTCTGATTATCTTGATGCACGCGTGAGATGAGATAAGTTTGATAATGACCTCATGAAAGATGAGCGTCACTGATAGGGGCCCAACGAGATTTGATAAAAATCTCAATTGAGTAAAAATAAACTGATAGATAGATTGATTTGATAGATAGATAAATCAAGAAACTGATAATGAGATGATTTGATTGCAGGAGCACTTTACCATTCTTCAGTCTCGGGAGCGTTTCCCGAAGACATGGATGTTGATACCCCGCCTTAGCCACGCAGAGTGAGACCACATTGGCAGGTGTGGTTTATCTTCCCTTCTTGACATGTCCCAACCTTTGATAAACTAGGGATTACTGACAGCTTTAGCAGAGCATTGGCATAGTGAGCATAACACGTTTCATTTGCCAATGGGAGAGATTACGGCGACACCTGAGGATGTCTATCGGGTTCTGCGCATCCCTGTGATGGGTGATCTAGTATATTATGATCTCAGCGAGCGGGGTGGGATAGAGGCACTTTGCAGAGTGTTTGAGGATGATGAGATAGGTGGGTATGATATTGCGTGGTAGGAGATGCTAGAGTTAGGATATGCCACATTACCGACTATGCTTGCCGGATTTATTGGAGGCTTCCTTTGTCCTGATCACAGGTTAAAGGGATTATCTGCTGGATGGGGTCATCTGGTTGAGCAGATGGTGACAGAGGGGACCTACTTTGGATGGGGGTCATGTATGTTGGCACATTTGTATCATGACTTGCACCGAGTTGTGTATCAGGGATCAGTTGCGTTATCAGCAGGGGTGATCGTGCTTCAGATATGGGCCTAGGAGCATCTACCTATCACATGACCATTGGCCGACAGAGATAGACCTGTAGGCAGGCCTTATGCTGAGGGGTATCCAGGTCTTACTGTCCAGCAAAAGCTGGGCAAATTAGAGTATTGGCAATGAACCTTGGATGATCTGGATACTGTGATATGGAGACCATACAGGGATTGTGAGATTTTGCCTAAGGATGCAGTGGAGATGTCGTATGTATTCATGACGCGATATCTAATTGGGTTGACACCCTATGTCATCGAGTGATTCCTTTGTATGAGGGTGTTGAGACAGTATGGTAGGATACAGGATATGCCACTAGGTACAACTCATTATGCTCGTCGGAGATTGGATGTAGCTACTTGGGGGCCTTCTATTTCATATGACCAGACCTGCGCAGAGTATCGATCATTGGAGCCAGTTGATTGGGATCATTTTCCAGGCGTGATGTATAGTGGGATGACACATGAGCATGCTATGCACTGTACTGTACATAGGTTTATGAGGCTGACATGTCCGGATGAGCCAGAGCCAGTTTTTGATGAGAATGATGAGAGGCTACGACGCAAAGCTCCTAGATGACAGAGGGATGGTGAGGGGAGAGATGATAGTGGAGATGGGGATGGATATGGAGGAGATGTAGGAGATCATGGTGCGAGAGATGATGAGGGAGGAGATGATGATGGGGGAAATGGGGGAGATGATGATGGGGGAGATGGTCGAGCAGTGGCAGTGGCAGCGACAGGCACACTAGGAGCTAGCAGTTCTAGATCTGCCAAAGATGTATATATAGATTGGATGGCCTAGGTGGTCAGACACAGGAGATCAGGTCTAGGGGATCAGGGACATCAGGTTCCAGAGCAAGTGGGACCCCCAGTTGAGTAGGTACCTATGACAATATCATGGGCTAAGCAACCATAGGTAGAGGCACCTCGACGGATCCTCATTAGGATGTCGTCGCATCAGCAACAGGCTCAGATTATGGACTTACAGGCTCAGGTTCAGCATCTAGAGAGTTGACTAGTAGAGAGGGACTCTCAGATGGCCCAGCTAGAGACTCAGATGGCTTCTCTCCTAGTCAAGAGAGATGCAGCTATGGATAGGTGTTGACAGGCCAAGACACAGGTACAGTTGTCAGGAGGGTCTACTTGATGGAAGACCGCCCTGAAGTGATGCGTTAGGGGATCCGAGAGGCTGAGTATTACGGGACCTTATACTTTATTGTTGTTTCTCTTGATCGAAGGGCTCCAGGATTTTTACAGCTGAGCAGGAGATCGGGGCAGAGCCAGACTGAGAGTTGAGGAGTGACAAGGCCTCTTCAGAGAGCTCCCCCAGGTGGGGAATCAGGTACAGGGGTACCAGTTGGTGCTACTCTACCTGCTGCATCAGGATAGAGTTCTACTCCGCATCCGAGTGGTCACACTGATATGGGACATTGATCTATTTATGTACACACCTTTTTGTGATGAGATATTGATGATTCTTGCGATGTATAGTTGTGATGTATCTCATATATTTTGTGATATCATTGTACCTTGGACATTGATCTTGTTTTGATGATATGATATGCAGTTGATTCTATTTGCTCTACATGACCTATGAAATGATGGATGCATTCTATTTGACATATGATTATGATGTGCAGTTACTTTCATGATGTATGCTTGACGTATGCTTTAATTTTTATATGCTTATGAATTCTAGATGATAGATATATGATGATGCAGTATTTACATGATGTATGCAAATGCAAATATGTATGGTGATGCTTATAATTTCTATGTGATGTTTGAGCGATGCAATGCTTTCTATGTTTATGATATTTTTATGAATTTCTCATGCATGTTAATATGAGATGGATGCAATGCAATGCAATGGTGTTATTTTATATGATTTGAGATTTGATGAAGGCCATCCAATGATCTTACTAAATGAATGAATGAGCTGATGCTTTACATGAATGATGTCTTGGTATGCAATGGTTACATGAGATGAACTAACTTATCATGTAGGATGAATGAATTGATTATTTTTGTTATTGTCCAATGTACTCAATCACGTAATAAGAGAGATAACACCATGTTAGCTTTGGCCTTGGAAAAGATGAGCATTGTGATCCCATGCAGAATGAAATGCAAATCTATCTTAAAATGCAATGCAATGCAGTGATCAGACTGGTCATGGAGTCATTGCTTTGTTTCATCATTAAGCCTTTAAAATGTGGGAAGTGAGTGCAAACATCAATGGTATAATTGAACCATGATGACCTGAGCACTACTTTCCTAGGTTTTGATATTGCAAGTTAGCACAAGCATCGAGGTATAATTGAACCAAGATGACCAGAGTGTTGCTTGCATAAAACAGGTAGTATTAACCATTTCTATATGCAAGTCTGAAATGTCTTCGATGATACTCTGATGATCATTTCCTTAGACAACTTTGCACATATTAATGATTAATTTACAGATAGTAGACAAGAAAAATATCATGTTCCTTCCTCGTTCCTCTAGTCAAAGACATCCTGGAGTTACTTAGAAATCATGATAGCGAAAATCAAAATAAAATAGTTGAACCATTATTGCCAAAGTGTTAAAATCATGAGTCAAGACATATCATCCATTGATATGTGTCTTGTCATGGTTAGATTGATATGTGATAGTTAATGGTTGACAATGTGATCTTATGTTCAATGTTGGATGTATCTCAGTTTTTCGTTTGACAAGCATTGTCTGACTATTGTTCTACCTGCTTTGATTAAGCTCAAAATGATTGCAACTTTTTGCCCCCAACCAGGGTCAAGATTTTGCCCCCAGCCTAGAAACAAGCCTTATTATGATATAGTCAATGATCCAAACCATGACGAGAAATCACTTGGGATGCCTGCGCATGTACAAAGGCTTTATGATGAATATGAACAACATTGATGGAAAAGAATGCAAGCGGAAGAAAGCATGAACCAATAGATGGCAGAGCTAGCCGACAGATAGCGCCTATTTGCTAGGTTTTCACCATCTGTTTTTATTGCACTTTTTCTCATATTTGTTTTTTTACTATTTTTGGATTTTCTGCTTTTTCACTGTTTTTGGATTTTTCTGCTTTTTTCACTATTTTTGGATTTTTTAGGCATAAAACTTCTTCAAATGCATGCTATTGATGGGTTCCTTGAGCTGATCTCCATCTTGTGTTGATAGTTGATATGCCCCTAACCCAAATATTGTTGTGACCACAAATGGACCTAACCAGTTTGGTTTAAATTTTCCCTTCTTTTCTTGATCTGATTGATTTCGTGGATTTTCCTTTAGTACTAGTTCTCCCACTTGAAATATTCATGGTTTGACCTTGTGATTATAACTTCAGCACATTCTTTGCTGATATACCTTTAAATGATTAAAGGAATTTTGTCTTCTTTCATGGATCAGTTCTAACTCTTGTAGTTTAGATACTCGTTGTTCTTCATCTGGGATAAGTCCTTTTAGTGATACACATAGAGAGGGTATCTCTACTTCGATTGGCAATATGGATTTTGATCCATATACAAGAGAGAAAGGTGCGGCACCTGTTGGTGTGCAGATACTGGTGCGGTAGGCCCAAAGAGCAGGGTTTAATTGCATATGCCAATCTTTCCTAGTATCGTTCACTGTCTTTTTGAGGATTTTTAGAATAGTTTTGTTAGATGCTTCTGCTTGCCCATTCCCCTGTAGATAATAGGGTGTGGAGAATCTGTGTTGGATCTTAAACTTCTCACATAGCTCTTGTACATCCTGATTCTTGAATGGTCACCCATTATCGGTGATAATGGTCATTGGTATTCCATAACAACAGATGATGTAATTCAAGATAAATTCAACAATTTGTTTTCCTGTGATATTTGTGAGAGGTACTGTCTCGATCCATTTTGTAAAATATTCTGTAGCTACGAGGATGAATTTGTGACCATTAGATGAAGAAGGATTTATTTTTCCTACTAGATCAAGACCCCATTGGCAGAAAGGCCAAGATGTTGTCAAAGCATGAAGTTCTTGTGCTGGTGCATGAATCAAGTTCCCATGGATTTGACATTGTTTGCACATTCTAGCTATCTGAAAAGAATCTCATTCCATAGTCGGCCAATAATAGCCCAAGCGTATGTGTTTTTTCGAAAGGGTAAGACTACTTGAATGAGTGCCACAAATGTCGTTATGGACTTCCTTTAAGGCCTTCTCAGATTCTTCTTGTTCGAGACATCTTAAAAGAGTACCGTCTAGACCTCATTTAAATAGGGTATCCGCGACAAGAGTATAATGGGAGGATAGGCGAATAAAGTTTCTCTTTTGATTTTTTGATAAGTCAGGAGGTAAGATGTTATCTTTCAGGTATGTGTAAGTTTGGCCATAGCGGGAGGAATCATGTCCAATAAGTTGAAAAATGGTTTGGGAATCAGGACAATTATGAGACGGGTAAAACAACTCTTCAATCAGGAATTCATAATGCTCTTGATTTTCCTTTGTTTGTAATAGAGAAGCAAGTGTTGCCATGGCATCTGTTGCTTTGTTATCATTTCTTGGAATTTGTTCAAAAGTGATTTCAACAAAATATTTCTTGAAGTCATCCACCATCTTTTTGTAAGGCATGAGTTTGTCATCTTTTGTTTGATAGTCATCATTGATTTGATTGATGACAAGCTGAGAGTCTCCAAAGACCTGAAGTTGTGTAATGTTACATTATACAGCCATTTTGATACCTGCAACCAAAGTCTCATACTCTGAAGTGTTGTTGGTGCATGGGAAGCTTAATTTGTATGCTTTCGTAATTGTATGACCTTGTGGTGTAATAAATAGAATTCATGCTCTTGATCCGTGTTGCGTATATGAACCATCAAAGTATAGTTGCCATACCTTTGTTGTGACTGTTAGGGTATCAGCGTCAAGAAACTCAATCTGTAGAGGATGATCATCTTGAAGTGGTGCCTCTGCTAGTTGATCTGTGATGACTTGTCCCTTGATAGCTTTTCTGTCTACATACTCAATATCAAACTCACTGAGGATCATGATCCATTTTGCTAGTCGTCCTGTCAATGTTGCCTTGCTGAGCAAATATTTCAATGGATCGATTTTAGCTATCAACTTGACGGAGTGAGATAATAGATAGTGTCTTAATTTTTGAGAAGCAAAAACTACCACCAAGCATGTTTTTTCTGTTGGGGAATAGTTGAGCTCGTATCCCACTAGTGTTCTACTGATGTAGTAGATGGCTCGCTCTTTTCCTTCATTATCCTATTGTGCGAGAAAAACTCCTAATGATACTTCTGTGGTCGATACATAGAGCAATAATGGCTTGTCCAGAATTGGTGACATTAGATCGGGTGGTTGCATGAGATATGCCTTGATCTTGTTGAATGCATCCTCACATTGATGGTCCCACTTGAAATGAACATTTTTATGTAATAGATGGTAAATGGTTGACATTTATCTGCTAGTTGAGCCACAAATCTTTTGATTGACTGCAGTCTTCCTTGTAGTGATCTGAGTTGACTTATATTCTTGGGAGATGTCATTTCCATTATTGCTTTGACCTTAGCTGGATCTACTTCGATACATCTAGCTGAAACAATGTATCCCAATAGCTTTCCTGAAGTGACACCAAAGGCACATTTCTTAGGATTTAGCCGTAGCTTGTATTGTTCTAACCGGTCAAAGATCTTTTCCAGTATTTCAATATGTTCTTCTCTGTTGTATAATTTTGCCAATATATCATCCACATAGTCTTCCATAAATGTATGCATCATGTCATGGAATATCATTGTCATAGCTCTCTGATATGTGGCACCTACGATCTTTAGTCCAAAAGGCATGACGTTCCAGCAGAAAGTACCCCATAGACATGTGAAAGCTATCTTTTCTTGATCTTTAGGTGCTATTTTAATCTGATTGTATCTGGAGAAACCATCCATTAGAGAAAACATGGAGTGTCCAGCTGTTAAATCTACAATGATGTCAATTTTAGGCAAAGGAAAGTCATCCTTTGGACATGCATTATTAAGATCTCTGAAATCTGTGCATACTCTGATACTTTTGTCTGGCTTTGAAATAGGAACAATGTTTGATACCCATTGAGGATATACTATATTTCTGATGAATCCTACATCTAGTATATTTTTTAGTTCTGCTTTGACCAATAGAGAAATATGTGGATGCATCTTTCTTAATTTCTGTTTGACTGGTTTGGCTCCTGGATTGACATTTAAGTGATGCATAATAAGCTCTGGATCTAATCTTGGCATGTCTGCATATGACCAGGCAAAATTGATTTGTCATCATTTAAAGAATTCCATATATTCTTTCCATTCTTTTTCTGACAGAGAAGTTGCTAGATGTAGGATCTTTGGTTGCTCCGATGTCCCAATATTAACTGCTTATGTTTGTTCAATCAAAATTGATGTTCTTTCTTGATAGTACTTAGGTAAAGTGTCAAATCTCCCATCTTCTGGCACCTCGAGGAGGTTTTTACCATTAGATGCGTCCTTTCTTTTTACTTTTTCCTAATCTAATGTTGCCAAGAAATGGTTTTCAACATTAGACCTGATATTATTTTCTTTATTTTTGCTTTTGTGATTAGGAGATTTGGCACCCACTTGACTGGAAGATGCGTTGTTGAAATTCCTAGTGGAAATTGTTGCAAGTTCGATTTCATTAAGATATACGGATATGGCATAGTCATTTGGAAAGGTATCAATGGCAGTATGTCCTTCATTTTCCCATTCAATAAGTTTAGGGTGGAGTAGAGGGAAAGGATCATCAGGTTGAGATGTTTCGAGAGTATTTAGGGTCATGGTTGAGTTATCAAAGTTTTCGATATGTATGTCAATGTCTAGAATGGTACCCTCATCAAAATGACCTCGCCTAAGAAGTTCTTGATCATCCTCAATTAAGTCCAAGTCAACCAAATGTGATTCTAATTCAAGTGAACTAGTTCCTAACGTTTGTCCTGCATACGTGTGAACTACATCGACTCCTACATCTTCTTTAAAGCAATTTTCTTCAGTTGATTCTTCAGAATGATAGGAATCCCATTCCCATTCTTCATAATCTGTCTCACTTGCAGCTTGCAATCTACAAATTTGTTCATATAGCTTTTGATGTGTTTCTACTATTTATCTTGCTATATCTTTCCTTCTTTCATATTCAACTTCTTTTGGACTGAGATTGAGTTCTGTCAACTTTACTATCAGCTCTCCTTGATTAGTACTAGGTTCATGCTTGTTTTGATTGAGAGTTAATGTTGCTTGGGAGGTACTATTGGTTTGTTTCTCTTGTTGATTTGAGGATTGTTTCTTTTGTCATTTCATGTTTGGTTGTGCTTGTTGCTTTGCAGATGCTTTGTCCCTTTCAATTGCAAGTTGTTCTTGTCTATTTTCATATTCCTCTTGGTGCTAATTAGAGAATATGTCTTCTGGTAAAGTAACTTGTCCATACCCTAAGCCTACTTTGTCTGTAGCTTGCTGAGTATGAGGTTGGATAGGTTCTGAGATACCTTCTTTTCTTTTTCCTATAGGACCTGTTCTAGTGTATCCCATCTTTAGAAGAATGTTGAATCCTTTTCCATATTTTTCTGTAGGTATTCAGACATTGTTGACCTTTTGTTGAACTTCTTCATCTTTGTATAGCCACTGTAGCACATCTTTGTCTTTTGTCTCCTCTGATAAGGTTCCAACACTAATGAATGCTCCATCAAATATCAGAAGATGTTTCACAATTGGTTGTTGTTTAGAGTTTGATGGTTTTCCAAAGGATTTAGAAGAGAGTGGTAATTGTGATATTGAGTATTCTATGTTTCCTTGATCTCTTAGCTGCATTTGTTTTTCCATACTTGATAAAATAGAGGCAAATGATTGTTCTTTGGATTGTGTGTTCGAAGATGACGCCTCCCTATTATGAGGAACAATGACTTCTTGAGCCATTTTTAGATTGCTACAATATTGGAATGGATTTGAATCTACAGATATTGTGATTTCTTGTCCATTATAGGGAAATTTGACACACTGATGATAGGTTGATGGGACAGCTTGCAAGTCATGTATCCATGGTCTCCCCAGGAGTATATTATATGATAAGTCCAAGTCCAGAATTTGGCATGTTGTATTTTTCTGTAAAGGTCCCACTATGATGAGTAGTATCACAATTCCCTTGGAGGAATGTTCTTCTTCATCATAGGCTTTTATGGTGATCTTTTTGCGGGGATCAACTGCATCTAATGAATATCCTAAGGCACAAACAAGACTCAATGAACAAATATTTAGGCCAGCTCCACCGTCTATTAGAACGCATTTAACTCGCATTTTGTGAATGAGGACTTCAATATGCAAAGGAGCGTTGCGGGGATGTTGCAAGGACATGTCATCTTCTTCGGTAAATGATAAGCAGTGAGGAGTTGTGAGGTGTCCCACCATGGTTTGGAATTGATCTATATCAAGATCTTTGGACACTGTGGTATCTACTAATGCTCGTTCAAGAATCTCTTTGTGTGCAGGTGACAACTTTAAAAGTTCTAAGATGGATATTTGTGCGGGTGTTTTCTGTAATTGATCCACTAGATTGTATTGTTTGGTAGTGGATTTGACGTTGTTTGCATATCTTGAATTTGCGTTTGTAGTGTTTGTATTTGTTGTGCGAGAGTTGTGATAGGATTATCTACATGATTTGTTCTTGCATAGCCATGATTTTGCATTCTAGGAGGATCTTGATCTCTTCTGATATCATCTCTATCCCTTCTTGTATCCTCATTGGATTGAGCGTTATTTAGAATTTCTACTTCATCCCTTGTGGGAATGTAAGTTTCCTCATTGTTTCTAGTGTTACTAGGAATTGATGTGTCATTGAGTTTGAGACCAAAAATATCCTCGTATTGTTTGTTATTAAGGGGGGGGGGGGGGGGGTCATTTCTCTTTTGTGTCAATTTGTTCACATCAAAATCTTGGGGGAGTTTAGCACCAGATTTTGCTAACATTAGGAAATTTTTTTTTTCTCCCTCCAATATTTTCTGCATAAATTTATCGAATTGAGGATCTTTTTTGATATCTCTGACACGTTGTTCTGTTATTTCCTCTTCAACTTGTATTTCATCTTCATGTTCCATGTTTCTATAGTCTTGAGTTATTTCAAACCTTTCTATTTCTGTTTCTAGAATCTTTCATCTTTGAGCCCTGGTTAGAACGGGCATACACGTGTTTTGAATGTTTTTCGAGGTTTAAATATTGTTTAATGGTTATAATAAGTGATCAATTGTTGAGGTAAAAGTTGTAGATGGATAGACACAACATGATTTTTTCAAGTATTTGCTTGTTTGCAAGTTTTTCGATCTTAGTTTTGGAGTGCAGATTTTGTGATTTTTGATATGACCAAGTTCAAATAGGAACAATATATCCTATGATAAAGAATGAGGTTATTTTGATCAAGCGTTGTAGTTTCGTGATTAAAGGATGATAGATCCTGATGGGAAACTATGTTTGAACGATCAGTTTATCAAAGACAATGTGGTGTTGCACTTTAAGGTGTTTGATATTTAACTTGTTTGAGGTGAATACTTGAGACCTTTGTGTGTCTTGTTCTTGAATATGTTTTGACAGGAGATAACCTGATTGAATGACCCAACAAGATGACCTAGTCTCTATGCTTGATTGTTTGAGAAATGGGTTGTTTTTGTTTTCTGATTTTGATGCAGTTTACTAGAAACACTGACAAACAGACCAGAAATGCTGACAAATAGACCAGAAACACTGACACATTTACCAGAAACGCTGCTAAAGAGACCAGGAATGCTGACAAATAGACCAGAAATAGTGTTCTGTACACCAGAAACACTGACAAACAGACCAGAAATACTAACAGATAAACCAGGAATGTTGATAGACAGACCAGGAATGCTGACAGACAAATCAGAAATGTTGTTCTGTAATACACAGACTCTAAAGTTTAAATGATAATGTGTAGACTTAGCAAATTAAGTTTTTTGAACTTGGGAGGTTTCCATTTTGACCCAAATTTGTGATTTTCAGACTTAGAAAACGGATATGCAGACCTAGCAAGTACAAACTAGGAGATTCGATGTTGCAACATGAGCAATTTGACATGCAACTCACAAGAGTTGTTGATTAGACCAGGAACTCTGCTATACTGACCTGAAACACTGCTAAACTGACTAGAAACGCTGGCAAATTTACCAGAAACATTGCTAAACTGACTAGAAAAGCTAACAGAATGACCAGGAACTCTGTTCTGCAATACAATGACTCTAAAGTTCAAATAATGATGTGTAGACTTAGCGAATTAAGTGTTTGAAGTTAGGAGATTGCAATTTTGACCCAATTTTGTGATTTTCAAACTCAAAAAATGGATATTTAGACCTAACAAGTATAAACTAGGAGATCTAATGTTGCAACATGAGAAATTTGGCATGCACCTCACAAGAGTTGTGGATTAGACCAAAGAAGCTAATCTTTAGACCAAGAGAGCTACTGTTTAGACTTAGACTAGAAACTCTAATGTGCTCAATCTTGGAGAGTTAATGTTGAAATATGAGAAATTTGAAATTCACACCAAGAGAGTTGATGTTTGGACTAGAAATGCGACTATTTGGACCGTAGGTGCGACTGTTTTGACTGAAAGATGCGACTGTTTTGACTTAAAGATGCGACTGTTGGAATTGACAGTGCTAATGTTTGGACCCAAACGAGTTAATGTTTGGACCCAAAAGAGTTAATGTTTGGACTGTGAATGCAACTGTTTGGATTGATAAAGCTAATGTTTGGACCAAAAGAGCTAAGGTTTGGACTGTGAATGCAACTGCTTGGACTGTAGATGCGACTGTTTTGACTGAAAGAGCTAATCTGCTATGAAACTTGTGAATTTGACCATTTGAAGTTTGATTTTTCACTGTTTGTTGTATTTCAATGGATGATATCTTGACTTGACTTACAAACACAGAATTCAGATTGTATTTTTGTCCCAAATGACACATAAAGTGTATGTTCAAGAAGCTTTAAAGAATGCCCAAGTTTTCACAGGTTTTGAACAATTTGAAAACACATCAATCAGTCTATCCTAAGGAGATTGACTTCATTATTAGTTCTTATCCCACGACTTGGTACCCTGTCAGTTCACACAGCCTTGTCACCCCCTAAAGGGCGCCCGTGTTTTTGCCTTTGCAAGAGCTAGTGGAGTCCCGTTATGAGCCTAGCAATAAGGTCTCAAAAGGGGAGTTCACACATATGCTCAAGAGGGACATATGGTGAGTATCTTAAGGAGAGATTCTTCCCCCTCCATGCACTAAGAATTTAATAATGTTCGGAGGTAAACCGGGTAGCTTCTAATTTACTTGGAACTAGTAAGGGATCCATTCGGCGCGTCGGGGTATAAACTCAATTAAGAGGTCTCCCAGCCTTGAAAACCAAGGTTTGATATACCCAAAGGTACGGAGGAGAGCTATTCTCAAGCACTATCGTTGCTTTGATTTTCATCAAAAACACATTTATTTTATAGTGGGTTGGAGTACTTGTTAGCCGTTCCCACTTAGGTCGTTCCCCTCTCATCGGCCTTAAGGGCTAAGAGTTAATAACTCCTCTGGAGGGCAGGCCTGCTAAAGAAATGCACTATTGAAAGCAAAGGATGAGTCTAGTTTTTTGATCACCTAAGAAAGGTGAGAGCATACTCGCCTATCATCAAAACACATAAGACATGTTTGTTCATTTCCATTGTAATTAGTCTATGTGCCTAATTTAACAAATATAAGCGCAAAATCCCGTGGCTGCAAACAAAGTTAGTAGTTTATGTTGCAATCTTTGACGACAAAATAGTTTATGACTCCGGTCTTTCACAGCGAAATAAGTACCTGCAAAACCAACAATCTGCGAATTAAGTTCAAGAAAATGATAGTCCAGAAGCAGAAATGAGGAATGCAACATACAATATTTGCAAAAATAATAAAAAACTGAAAATACCATCAAATTGACCAAGAACGCCATCATATATGCCAAGAACGCTACTCTGAACACCAAAAACACTGATCTGTACACCTGAAACACTGTTCTGCACATCGCAAACGCTACTCTGAAAACCAGAAATGCTGTCAAATATATTGAAAACGCTGACAAATGTACCAAAAACGCCACAATGCATACCAAAAATGCTAAAGTACAAACTGAAAATGCTAAAGTACTGAAAAACATAAAAACAGAGTTGAGGAATCTCCCATAAACACCATTTGAGGTGTCAGAATGCCACAATAGAGACCAAGAATGCTATTCGGGAGCCCAAGAGAGATAATCTGCACTTCGGAAGAGCTAATCAACTTGTGAATGAAATTTCCTATGAGCAAACTTATTAAAGATCAAAAGGCTAGGCCCCACGGTGGGCGCCAATAAATGTGATACTAAAAATGTTCTTAGTATAAGAGGCATACACATATAATGAGACAATAAAGTATAATTGAAAAGCTTAATTTCAAAACTAAATCAAAGATGCAAACCATAAGCCTTCCTTGAAATGTCCCATTTTCCTCTATTCTTGAGGACCTTGAAGGTGTTGGATTGATGGGCTCTCAGTAGAGCAATGACCTCCAAAGTGACAACTCAAGAGTTGAGTAGCTATTTGATCATGATTGACTATGGATATGATATGAAATGCATGATTTAAGAAACTAGATTAATATGCTATGATAAATCCAAAAGCTAATTACTAGATAATTGAAATGCAAATTGCCTATAGTAATGATATCTAAATTGATATGAGATGGGATCCTTATTGCTCCAAAATGGGGGATATTTATAAGAATTCCAAGGCTAAAGCTGAGCTGGCAGGAATTGACGGTCCAGATCTGATCTGAAGACATCAAGGGCCAAGATTGAGGAAGTCGGAGAAGAGGATGGAGGAAGAGACACTTGTCATCTCTGTGGTGACAAGTGTCAAGGAGCCTTGCTCATGAGAGGGCAAGTGTCCAAGGGAGGAGAAATGTGGCAAAAGTGCCATGTGTCTCAATGAGAGAATATCCACACCATGGGAGGTTAGGATAAGGAGGTTAGAATGTGCAAGATTGGATAGGGTTAGTTAGACCCAAGATTAGATTGAATGGGTTAAGTTAGGGGATGGTTAGGTTGGGTGGTTAAAGTTTGGAGCCATGTGCTCATTTAAATTTAGAAATTCAAATAATTGGAAAATGGTAATTAATCTCAACAAACTTGAGTTTGTTAATCTTAATTAGGGATTAGAATAATTGATTAATATGGGGAGACATTAATTAATTTAGAATTAATTAATCAAAGGGGGATATGAGATGAACTATATAAATAAATCATTTAGATTTACTTACTAGTAGATGAATAGAGAAATTAATTAAATTGCTTGTGAATTCAATTAATTGGAAAGGGGAATTAATCAAATAACTGTGTATTTAATTAACTATCTTCAGACCATTTTTAGGTGTATACACTAGTTTATGTAGAATTTGTAGATATTGAAGTTTCTCTTTCTGTACTAGGGTTTGGGTCTGTATTCATAGATCATGATGTATAGAATGATAAAAATAGATAGCATGGAGTGGTTCGAGGTAGATATTGGTCATGATTAGTCTATACGACAATGCATTTCTCCTTTTTCAAAATGAATATAATGGGTGCTACCCCTAGCAGCTATTAAATTACCAAAAATAAAATAAAATTAATGGTTGTTGGATAGAAATTCAAAGCTAATGTTAATTCATTTTAGAATGTAATTATCAACATACAAAGGTCATTAGAAGGGTTGAAGATTGTATGGACTTTAGGATGACTTGGCTTCATAATGCATCAATATTCAAGAACATACAATCGAAATGGTATCTTCAAGGTCATAATATTGTATATGAAACTAAAGCAAAGCAAGTACAAAAATAAGGAAAATAATGGCATCGTGTAATTTAAGACTCCCAAAGGTGAGAAACAAGTACAAACAAGAGAAGTGAGAAAGAAGATACAATAGATCAATTGCAATGAAGCCAAACCAATAAATAATTTATGACAACATACATGTATTTAATGAAAAATGACAAATCCTATGCAATTTCTAATTAGCTTCCTTCCTTGGCACTCTACCAAATTCCTTTGATCTATTCTATCTTGAGAAGTATAAGTGGATAAGGGCACTTAAGGACAGTACATACGTGACAAAAAAACAAAATGAGGTTATGCACGTCAACTAGAAATTATTCAATTTAAAAAAAAAACTATTACCATTGGCTCAAATATTTACCAAAGGTATAGCCACCATACTAGGTGTTAACCTATGTCAACATCTTCGTTGATGAGTCAGTTACAAATTGACCCAAACCTTTGTGTGTGTGTGTGTGTCTCCTTCCTCTTCTCTCGCCCTATCCTCTCGTCTCTCTAGTTGTCTCCTTCTTCCTCTCTCCCCCTATCTCTAGACATATCTCACTTTCTTTACCCATCCATATATCTCCCTCTCCCCCTCTCTCTCTTCCTCCTCCTTCATAGACCTGTGCTTCTATGCCTCCATATCTTCCTCTCTCTATATTTATCTCTTCCATATTTATTTTTCCCTCTCTCCTCTCTCTTTTTATCTCTTCCTCTCCATTTTCGTCTCTATCTCTCTCTTCCTCTCTTCTCCTATCTCTAGACATACATCACTCTCTTTATCTATCAATCTCTCTATCCTCTATCTCCCCCTCTCTCACTATTGCAAACATAACATGTGCCCATTGGTAACAAAGTCCAATTATCTTCTTCATTCAAAGGTTTGATTCCACTTATGTTTAGTTCCCTATAAATGAATGCACAATTGATTTAAATCTATTGCTTCTTCATTGTTACCATTGTTGCATAAAAAACATCATTTTCTAAATGGCCTACCAATTGACCTCATGCACTACACAAATGTATACAAAAAAATACCTTTTTTTAAAAATAATTGTAGACAGAGGAAATGGACTGAATACAAGATTCAATCTTCCAACATCCAACAATGAAGTTCTTATTAAACACACACATGCAAACCAATTATAAAATAATGAAGATGAATAATGGAGAATAATGGGATAATAAGATATTATTTAATTTGGACCCACTTGCTAATGATTGAAAAAATTAAAATTAATTAAGAGGATAATGAATTTTTTTATGTATCTACAATAATTAACCATACACATCTCTGTGACATACCCATTGCACACCACGATGCGATTACTAATATATCTTTCTTTTATAATTTTTATTAACACATTTATACTATTATACCTTCTCAATAATAATAAATTTAATATAAACACTCCATGTCAAAATACAATTTTATTTTTGTTTGTCACTAATTATAATTATCAAATTTCCTATTTTTATCCTATAAACTTAAACAATTTTAAACTTCGAAAATATACTTTCCCCTGAATAAAGAAATCTCAAATCCAGAAGCACTTCAAATTTCTTCTTTCTAAATCTTATTATTAATTCCTGAGGCAGGGTCATCATGCATCCATCAGAACCAGTTCTAATAGACAACATTAACGAATTAAACTACAAAAGTAAACAGAAGACCAAAATACCTGGAAGTTCAAATTTTGTTCAGACATGAAGTTTAAATGAGTCAGTCAAATGGCAATTGGTATTTGTAATGCAATAATAAGATGTGTAGTAGCAGAACATGTTGAAGCGAATCCTAAGAATTTTGGCAGACACTATGCCAATTTTTAAAATTTTGTCCTTGCATCATTTGGAATCCAGTTTCGCATCATTTAGCAGCAGCTGGGGTTTTGCCGGAGGCTCAAGCTGATCAATACTCATTTCATCATGGTCCCTGTTGTTTGACTTAGTGTGAAGTAGTTCGTGAGTTCGTCTGTCATTTGATTTGAACATGATTCATTTTTAAAAGAGGAATTGGGTATGGCTCAATTGCTTTCTCACTCGTCCGCTTCTTCTTCTACTCTCAAAAGATGTTTACCTATATGCTCTGCTGTTATTCATTCTATCTGGCAAACACCCGTTTCAAGTACATCGCCAGATTCTCGTCTTCCTTCTCCACATCATTATTACACGGCACCATCAGTTAATCAGCATTTGCATAGCCTGACAAATAAGTACGAATTGACCCATGGGTACCCGCTTGAGCTCAAGGGTGGGATTCCATGTTTGCAGCCTTCGGGTTTAATTAATTATAAATGTATAGGGCTTGTGCTTGGAAATAGACTATGGTTTCAAAACCAGTCCACTGCTCAGTTTTCTGGGGTGAGAGAAGCTATGGTAAACAAAGAGAAGGGGTTGTCGTGGATTGATACGTACCTTCCAAGATGGTCGATCCCATACGCCCATTTGGCTCGCCTGGACAAGCCCATTGGAACCTGGCTGCTTGCTTGGCCTTGCATGTGGTAAGCTCACTAAAAATCTTTGTTATTCAATATCTTTAGTTTTGTAATTCTCTGCTCCGTTTATTTTGATCCAAGCCCATGTAAAATTTCAATTTTGTAAGTAACTTAGACACGTAAGAATATTCAGGCCACTTAAAATGTGTTTTTGGTGTACATGACGTAACCAGGTATGCAGAGGCGAGACTATCGAGTTTCAAATGTTTGTAAGGCCGGTGTAATTCCCCTTGCAATTACTTGTAATTGTAAAGACCTTTGAATATTGGACCAACTTTTTTAAGTAAGGTACCAGATGGAGAGGTTTAACACTTATCTCCCATGCAATTAACATCTAAATAATAAATGCAATTGTTTTGCAACTAGACGATCAACCCTAAGATACTATAACCTTCCAAGGTTAGGGGGTCTTGATATAAATACAGTGGACTGAAAATAGCCTTAGTTAATAAATGGGACTTAGCCTTTAAAAATTTTGCAATCCTTCTAAAAAATATTCTTTCAACTCAAACATGAGGTTCTTTCATGTGTCATTGGAACATGGTCCCTCAGTAGATTAGCATTATGAATAGGTTTCTCAGTTACCCTTTTTCTCAGCATTATTTTTTAATAATACCCATGGGTATCATTTGAAATCATTATTATACATAATTGCACTTCCACAGGTACATGATCAAGGTTAACATCCTTCAACCTCATTTTAAGTCTTAACGATGCTGTGTCTTGGCACTCAGATCTTTCCATAAGGCCACTTACCTTATGCAACTGATCGTTATTTAGTATAAGCCATCACAATCAATTCTTATCTTCCACCTTCCAGGTGAATTAAGTACATAATAACTCTATAACCTTACCGGTATTTAGCTGATAACTTCATATCTACTTCATGGTTGAAGTAAATCTCTCATTAAAAGGAGGAAGCTCTAGAGCACAATATACCGTTTCTTGTTTACTCCTTCCCTTAAGTTTATGTTCCTTCACATTTCATCGTATTTCAAAATGGATGTCAGAAGGTTAAATTAGTCACTAACCAGAGAAATAGTCAAAGTAATCATGCTTGCTTCAAGTTCATTGTAGCCCGTTTAAGTAATTAGCATTAACTAATTGAGTCAATGACACATTTTCCAAGAAGGGCCTTAGTTGTAAACCAGCAAGTGGACATAGTATTGATCTAGCTTCAATGGCCATTGATCAGGTTCTATATCTGGATATCCTTGAAACAGACGGAACCAAGCTGTACAGTAATTGCTGATAATATTCATGTGCTAATCTTGTTTACATCCCGTGTCATCAATTACAGAAGCAAACTGTAAGGTGATTTCGTTAACTGTGGCTGCAAATACAATTGTGGAATATGGGTGTGAAATTATGATATCATGGTAGAATCCTAGGAATTTGGCACTATTGTATTTACAATCATAGTTAACGAAATCACCTTACAGTCTGCTTCTTTAATCACAGACACAGATTGTAAACAAGAGTAATACATAAGTATTATCAGCAACTGCTGTAAAGCCTGTTTCCGTCTGTTTCAAGGATATCCAGATTCAGAACCTTATCAATGGCCGTTCAAGCTAGATCAATAGCATATGAGAGGACTTAAAACTAAACTACAATTCTGCAAATACCTCATAGCATCCCATCATCATAGCAATAAGGAGAGAATGAATGATACCTCAAATTCTGAGACAGATTCATTGCCACATCTTAGTTAGGGAATGAGATCTGTTGTACAGACTATCCATAATATAGCTCACCCAAGTATCATTATTTACTCATCTTATAAATTCTTGGTTAAATCTGCCTGTATGCTATTCATCAACAGCTCAGTAAATTTGCATTCCACCTATTCCAAGAGCCCTGCACATTTGGACCAGTACTTCATACCTTATCATGGTTAGATACCATTTAAGTGATGAAAAATTCGATTCAGTCCCTAAAAGTTGGGTAGCCTATATCATAGACTAAATTTGCAAAGAATTTTCCAGGATCTGGATAGCTTATAAATTGACTTAGATTATGTATTTGAATCCAATGGAGATCAACAATTAAGTAGAAAGAAATCCAATTAAGATACTGCAAGCTTTCAAGGAACAAGTGAGGATGTTTAGTATTCCATACAATATGCTTACCAAGAGATTAAGACCTCCATGTTAACTCTCATACTGAATATAGGTAAAGACTACGACCTTACTAAACTGGTCACAACTCCAAAATTAGAATTGAAGACTGGTCAACAAGAAAGAATCTCAGCTTACAAGCTCCACCTAATATTGAGGGTTTATTCACGTTAACATGCAACTTAATCCCCTCAAGCTCCACCTAATGCGGCCCACCTAACTACTGTGACTTAAGGGAATCAGAGGAATGCCATAGTTCACTAACATAGACAGCCTTCCTTTTTATTTCAAATCCTAACTGCTCCTTGGGTTCAAAACCCTTAACTAGCCTCATAATGTGCCAAAAAATGTATCATGCATGGATTAGATGTAAGTAAATACAATTCATTACTAAACACCCTTAACAAGGTGTCTCATCCTTGACAATTGGTGCCCTGGTTTAGTTCGCATATGAACTGTGCATACTTATCTCCAATTGATGCAGCACGATACAATCTTTTCATACGTTAATCATCTGACTATCACATATGAGAACAACACATTCAGCACAAAAAGCACAGCTCTGGATATAGGAATAAGTGACATCACTTCATTATTAGTTTCATTCCCAAAAGGTTGTTGCCAACCTTTGATTACTTGTTGCCAATGGCTAGTTCTTCTGACAAACTGACGTGCCCTATAATATACCCTACCAGGATATTTTGATCAAACTTGTAACTATAATGATCTTAACATTTATGAACCCAAAATACCACAACTTCAACAAATTTATTGTATTGACATTCTGTCAAACAGTTTGAATGTATTCATTGGAGAAGATTTTTCAGACTGAAATTGTTTATGATAATCTATCCAACAGTTTAGAACACATTTGCATTATATATCCCTTTCAACTATTCATAAAGGGCTTGAACATTCTTCCAAACACTTGTCAATCATTCACAGGACTAACATATATCAAATATTGAATTTACAAATTGCTGTCCACAATTTCAGAGGCATAGAAAACTTGTATTCTGACCTTATTATCAGCAGATTTTTACATTTCAAAATTAGTTGTTTGTGAAGCGAGAATCACTAATTCCATGCTAGTATAATGCGTCTTTAATTGAACGCCCACCTCAAATCTGCCAGCAAACCATGCTACACCTTGATATTTCAGATCCCTGTGTTTCTATTGCAGCCTGCAGTATTGTTGTTCAAACCCTCATGCCCCCACAGAACTGTTGGCAATCAGCAAATAAGGGAGTTTCCAATGCTCACAACCTCCTCCAATGACAGTGCCTAATGAGAATGAATGCAGTGAGCAGGGTAAAGAATTTAAATCCCATGCCTTTCCTGGAATACCCATGCCCAGCTTACTCAAATGGTGACCAGCAACAAACTCAATCACCCCAAACACCAAATATTACCATCGCCCAGCAAGATCTAATTCTCACACCAGCAATATGAGGTTGTTTTTAATTGCAAATCTCTCCAACATGGCATCCAAATTTATTCCTTTGTCACAACTGAAGATGGCACCTGGAATCCAATCAATGTAATAAATTCTCATCCAAAAATCAGAGAAAACAGTAATTTTCTGTTAGCTTGCAAACCTCTGGAAAATTATACAATATTCAATTGTTTAGCACCTGCATGAAACCTGTATGATTCCACCTACAATTTGGCTGGGGTAGATGTCTCACCACTGAAACCAATCCAATCCAATAGATGCACCTTTGAATCTTGTGCAAATCGAACAGGCATAACACTAGAATTGTCTTTTATTGTAACACTTCAACCTTACCCCTCGTTCAACACAGATTAGGGGTATACCTGGTACTGAATCCCAATAACTTTCAACTCTAAAGTTAAAGCCTCCAACTTATATAACCCCACTGTCAAAATCATGTACAATTGATTCCTTGACTTAGTGTTCTAATTATCATGGGCTTGGAATAACAATAGCCCTTGATGAGGTATTTGCGCTTCAACAATCACTCAACTCAGTTATCATTTAGGGTTAGGAGTTGATAACTTCCTATTCCATCCCATAATGCAGTTCCCAGGATATGACACATATCTTATACAATGCCAGTCAGTCTTACACACATACAGGCTCAATACCTGAAATATTACCAATCCACTTAAACAGAAAAGAAGACTTTCCATTCACTGTCTGACCACATAAACCTGGAATCTTACCAATTCACGAAACCTGAAAAGAATACTACCATCGACTGTCTTACCGCAGTATTCATATGGGGCTCATAACATCATACTACTTTGATGAATTCCTAGGGCTCCTGTCCACAATAACAATCATTATGGAAATGTCTCCCATTGCTCAGAGAATAACATTGACCTTTTTTTTCTTAGCAACCTCCAGATAACCACAAAATTTTATATATATTCAATCAAACTGGTTCACTCGAGGAAAGATGTAAGTATTTATATTAAAATTTAAATAAGGATTTCCATAACTAAGAATCATAGTTAAATCTCTGAAACAGTCTTCATTTCATAGCTTGGTTCAACTCCCAAACACTACAATCAATGCCTTGAGAAAGGTATAACCCTGGTTTCATATTTTGAACTTCCTTCATCCTTATCTTAATGAATTAATTTCATTAGAAATTGCAACAACTGTTTCAGAGGTTACTAATAAAGGAACGATCTGCTTTTGTTCTCCTAAATTTGCTGAAGAATTTCTTTCTAGCTGAGCTTCAGATGACATATATGACGGCCAAGCCAGATACAAATTTGACATAAAATAGCACCCTTGTGGAAGCCCACAGTGTGGTTTCTTTCCATTTCCTATATATTTGTACCAGTGAGTTTTGTCCTTGTAACCAAGCTGTGCCTGAAGTATACCTTACCAATCCACCTACTCCCTTGAATAAGGGCCTGTGAAATGTAAACACACAGACACAATTTTTGTATGTTGAATTACATAACTGAATTCATTATTAGATAACACTTTTGGTGTTCTGACACCCCAGCCAAGGATGACAGAGCCCTGGAGGGCATGTTACACCATTACAAGTACTGTTTGATTGTGTTTATATGAAATGCTTAACAGGAGTTGACCTTGCCTTTCATAAAGAAAATGCCTTTAGTCATTATAAATTATGTATATATAGCCATAAGTATTGTTAGGTTAGTGGGTGGTACCATAAATTGCATCAACCCTTAATGTGGTACAATATTAGCGCTTAGTTTGTGGGAATAGTTCCTTGCTTTCTGTTGCTATATAAAGGGAGTCATTATATTTTTCAGGACATGTCTTCTTGTGTTGCTGTATTCTATCTTTATATTGAAGGAGCATATGTGTTAGTTTTGATCAGATTTAATAAGTAGGTAGTTTTTAACTTTTATTTGAGCTTTGATCTCAGTTTGATGTTAATTCAAACTATGTAAGGTATGAATTCAATCTGTCACAATATATAAACGATCTTCAGGGTTTATATATATATAGCCACAATCTTTAGTGATGATGACTTGCAGTATATTATCGACCTCCTACAGGTTGATGACAATCACGAACTGCTGTGTCCACCGAATGCTGTAGGTTATCGACTTACTCCAAGTTGACAATAATCACGAACTGTTATTTATTCCTATATGCCACGTGCTGTGTTATCACTGACTGTGTTATCATGGACTGCTGTATAATGATATCTTATTTATCATTGTATGGATATTATCGACTTCTTCCATATATCAATCTTATTCCTGTCACGCTCCAAATGAATCATACTAATATATGATGCTTCATGACTTTCAAAGAAGTCGTGACTCTGCACTAATAGACCCGATGACCATTGGAATCAAACCGATTCAAATATAACCGACATTAGACAATATGTTAACAAATGGAATCGGTTATTTAGAACCGATACTAACAAATATCGATTATGCAATTTTATTCGATAATCGGATATATATGTTGATAAATCAGATAGATAAATCAGTAATCATAAGGATTATATAATATGATAAATCTGTAAACACAAACAGTCTAACTGATCTGCAACTTAAGTACGAAAATAATAACAGGTGTTGGTGTTGGAAATAAGCCACACCCGGACAGATGATGGACTGGTCCAAGAGGGGCCAGTAGCTCAGTGGTAGAGCACTCCAGCAGCGTATGGAAGGTCCTAGGTTCGAGTCCTAGCTGGTCCATGTCTCAACAACAGGAACAAGTAAATCAAATATACAAATGTCTAAGGCCAATAGGCCAATTAGACATTTGTATTAGCTAGATTGATCAGAGGAATCCGACTGTAGGTATAATATCTTCGACAATATGAAGTTAATCCTTAAGGATATTTATACCCTAAAAAATAAAACTCCATCATATCGGCAATGTTATCTTTTCGTCTTTATTTTTCATGTTAGATCATTGGAAAATCTCTTCTATTCTCCTATTTTGTTGGTTATTTCTGCTATTATCATTTATCTTATTTTTCAATTTTAATCAAATATATATACTTTGGCATTTTGATTCATTATATAAAGGGATGTGACATGTCATTGACCTTGAAATTTTCTTCTTCTCTATGGGGGGGAACTTTGTGATGTTCTCTCTGCAAATTTCTATTTCTATCTTAAGTGCCATGGGATAGAGTCTTTCTCTGACTATGGGATTTTTAGCTTCGTATCTTATTTATTACTAATGTTTGTGTTGTTGATGACATGCTTTGAAATTATTTGACTACTAAACTTCTCAAGTTGATAAGCTACGTTCTGTTAAATTTTATGGTCTTTGTGTTTGTTGTTTACAAGATTGTGCAAAACCTTGTAGGTCCATTGCTTTGGCTGCACCATCTGGAAATCTACCTGATTTTAGAATGTTGTCATTGTTTGGAGTGGGAGCTTTGCTTTTGAGAGGGGCGGGTTGCACAGTTAATGACCTACTTGACCGGGATATTGATGTGAAGGTTTGTCTTAGTGTTTTATGGATTTGGTGATAATGAGGAAAAAGGCCTTGATAATGATTCACTGTGCAATCTATGGTTTAATTCACAGCTGTGTTAGTGATTGCTTAATGATATGATACTTGTTATAAATTAGTTTATAACACAAATAATAATCTAAGACAAAATTAAGTTGCTCTTTTTGGCAGATTATATCTGTAATTCGATAAATATGATGTTTGTGTCCCTTTTGAAATGCAATTGTGATTAACAATTTGACAAACCTTTCCTTCTTGTCATTGCACAAACACATGAAGTCTAAGTTTTCTATATTTGTAATGGAGATGTGTGGATACAATATCTGATGATAAATTGTTAACATCAAGTCTTTTGCCATGTGATCTTTTTCAGCTCCACAGGGCATGTATATACAGCAAGGAGCTGGCATGTAGAATTGTGATTTTTCAAGTCTCCAAACTTCGCAGATATATGTAGCCATAGCTGGTCTTGTACTTAATGGTGTTGCTTATGGACTTATTGCATCTCTCAATCTTTAATAAACACTCTTACTAGCTACTCTAGAGGGGCTGTATTTCACGCCAATAAGAAGTATCATGTACTATTTCTAGTTGTCAGGTTCTCTTACTGTGTGAGGGTTATGTTTAGGAGAACTGCTCTTCAAGGGCATTCTCTTTTCCATTTAGCCTGCCTCTCTGTTGATATACAATCTATTGTAATTCTATGGTCCTCTACTTTGTACCAGGAATCTGCACAAAATGTTAAATTTTTCAGAGAACTCATACTGAAATGCTTTACCCTTAGATCAAACTTTGAAAGTCTGTTATTGTGTGCAAGATACATTTAGAAGGAATATCACTTTGGTCAGTAATTAGTGTGAATATCCCACTACTTAAATTCACCGACACAAATTTTATTAATTCCAATATTGTTTTGACTGATTTTAGTTGTTGATCCTTTCGTTAAAGTGCAGAAAAACAGTTCTTATGTCTTGAATCTGTTGTTGTAAGTGTCAACATACATAAAGGAAGAATCTATCAGCAAAATTGAGATAAAGAAAAAGAAAAAAATGGTGTATACACAGCCTTTGACTCGGAGAAACCCAAAATGGGAGAAACACAATAAGAGCAAGGGATCTCTTCTTCATGCCACTTTTTTTTTTTAATTGTCTTGAAAGGGATAACAGCCATCACGGACACCTTACACATTCAAATGGTACACCCTTACATATACACAACACTGCAATTCTTTCTACCCTTACTAATTACGCTTCAAATTCCATGAAATTACTTGGCTAAAACAAATAAGTATGATCCAACCAATTACAACTAAAAGGAACTCTCTTACAATGTCCCTCAAGGTTTAAAGTAGTTCATAAGTTACAAGGGAGCTTCGAAGGGAATCCCAAAGGTCTTTAGAATGCCAATAGATGGAATTCCAAATGTTCAAGCTCCTATCTCAATAGTCTGTCTTTCTATTCATATATGGGGTAGTTTTTGCTTTAGATGAAACTGCCCTGCCTTAGTAGATTTTTTAGTGACAAATCCAGTCACATCCAAAACTGTATGATATTTTTGGTTGGGATTTAAAGCTTCATTGATGCACATTTTCATGATTTAAGAGTTTGTTGAAGGTTTGAATCACTTAGGTAACTTTTTATACCTGTTTTGACCTACTAAGTTCTTTGTAGGGTTCCATGGAATCTCCAAAATGAAGGATTTGGGAAGTAGGGATGGGATTTGGGGATGACATTTTTTCCAAAAAATTGGAGATAGCGTGTTAGTGATGTAGCGTCAGTAGTAATCCTTCTGATCGACTAAGACCAAATATGTGAATGGCCTATCAGCCTTACATATTTGGTAATTTGATCATTTAGATTTAATCATACTGCTTGCCTTAGCCAATTTCTGATATATATCTATTAATATTAATTAGAGTCAGTACTGATAAACAAGTTATTATTAATCTAATGAATATTGTTAAGCAAGCAAATATAATAGATGATCGCTTGTCTTAACTAATCGTAGTTTTAATGAATGAGCGATATTGTATTAACCCGTTACCCTTATGGAAGGTTACGATATGAGAAGTTCATCATTAATATAAAGAGCAATAGAAATCATAATCAAAGAAAACATAATATATCATGCAAAATAAAATCTGTGCAAAGATCGAATAAAATAGAACAAAGAAACAAATTGCAGACCGTGGCAATAAGATTGGAGATAGACATCAGCGAATCTTATATTGCATCTGATTGAACATACAGCTCAGATTATCAGATAACACATAACAGACGACTACTGTAGTTGACAAATCAAAAACCAGATAGCATACTACAGTTATCTGCAGATTGGGTGTAGTATAAAGTTATAAACATCTGATCATATACTAATACATTCAGATCAGGGTCCATATATATAACTGTTCGATTCTCTCCTTATTTGGTGTTGAATGAACATACGTAGTTCATCAGGTAAAGGTTATCTACAGCAGATTAATATTCACTTGGAGCAGATCGAATTCATTACGGGTGTCTGTATTCGTTTGTGGCAGATTGCAGATAGTGAAAGGCAAATTGAATATATACTCACAGCTCGAATTGTTCTACTAATTTGATTGATATCATCCATTGATATCAGATTAAGATTAAAAGACAAATAAAATTAAAATTACCTGCCTATTATAAATCTGATCAAAACTTAACATGGTATCAGAGCCAGGTTGAGCAAATATCAGATCAGATTCATATAAGCAAGATTATCTTCTATTATTTTCTTCAAGTTCATCTATTTCTATCAATTAGAGTTGAGGACAGACTTGAAGGAGCATTAAACTTCGTATGCTTGCTTTGGGGGAAATCGAATTAGACGAATTCGTGAAGGATGCAGTACCGGAACCAAAGGAAGAAGATGAGAAGCTTCAATGGAAGAGAAAGAACAACAAAGCAATGAAAATGCTGGTTGACTCCGTGAAAGATCACATTGTGCCAATCATCTCCAAGATGACGAAGGCATGTGACATGTTCAAAACATTAGAGGAGATGTATGAGATCAACAACATGAGTCGAGCTCTCGCACTGAAGCAACAACTTCACCACATCAAGATGACGAAAGGAGAATCCATCATGTCTTTCTTCGTGAGGATTACCGAATTGAGAGATCAACTCTCTACCATTGGACACTGTTGGTGGCAATATTGTACACGAAAATAAAACTAGTTAATTAAGTTGTAATTGTCTTGGTTAGTTGGCAACCGAGGGTGGCAGTTGCAGTGCGACGGTTGGCGCTCGCACCCCCTCGGTATCTTTATATACTTTTGAATGTAACTTGGGAAGGACAATTATGAATGGAATAACATCTCTTATATTTTATCTGAGATCTATGGCATTATTATTCTGCATTATACGTGTTTTATTTGTATGTTTTAAGTTATTCACCTGAGAGGGCAAACATTTGGTGCCGTTGCCTAGACATACTCGGGAACGGAAGAAGCGGATGGTGCACGGACACGATGGGCCTACCCGTTGGTGAGATAAACCTTAGAGGCCGACGACACGCAAACAGAGCTCTACAGCAGAGAAGACATTGCGACGAGGGAATTTTCAATCCTGCTCTAGATAGCCATCGAGACCTACGTCCGACGAGAGGCCACGGAGGCTGAAATCCCACCAAGTGCCGTGTGGACAGCACTGGAAGTTAGCCTGGCAATAAATCGGTTGATGAACCACCTCCCCCGGTTGCTTGCACAGGCATCGCTGGCACAACAAGCTCGCTTGGAGGAGATTGCCCGGGAAGAGCGACGCCAACAAATCCTCCAACAGTACGAAGAAAGCAGCCGTCGGGAAGCAGAGCGGGATGGCATGAGGCCAGGAAGGAATTGAACCCTAAATCCCATAGGGATAAAGGAACATTCTATATTCAAATAAAGGTGTCATAATATTGACACAAGTTATATCTGATAAAATGAATTAATAAAGGAGTGTTCTGGTTTTATGTGTTGTTATTTATGGAAATGTACGGCAATTAATGCCCAACCTATTAAACAAAGATAGAAATAAGAAAGCAGAAACAGATGAGTGGGAGGCCGCGCAGAGGGCCTTGATTCTGGAGCAACAAGTAGAACGTAGACAGAGGCTGAGGCAACTTGCCGAAGGACGACTTGCCGAAGGGTGGCCTGAAGGGAACCAAGGAGGTGTCACGGAGGGTGCAGAAGCCGAGGGAAATTTCTACGCGTCGCCAGAACACCTTAGGGTGAGAAGCCACGAAGAGTTTCTGGAGGAAACAATGTTACGGAGGAATCTAGTCGAAGAGACTCGGGATCAGTTTAGAAACTTATCCCTTACGCCACGAAGTGAGGATCACCAAAGGGAACCACGAGTGGGCGCGGGTGAGAACGAAGGGGAGGACAACCGTACGACTGTAGGTGCGACACATGGTAGGCAAAACACCGTACCCCTAGTCACCCACGCAGGATACACCACCGACGCCAGAGGGAGTGGCATAGGGGCTCAGACACACCCACAACCACCTCCGGGGAGACGACCCCCATCAATGGTGAGTAAACAGAAACTGCCGAAGTTCAACGGCAATGGGAAGGAAGATCCCGTCTGCCAGCGAACGGTGTTACCGACCAAGACGAATGGGTAGCACAATTCCCAGCAACCTTAAGGGGAGTGGCCATAGACTGGTACTCAGATATGGATAAGGCCAAAGTCAGCACATGGCCCGACCTGAAGGAGTTCGGGATAGAGTTCTGCCTCCTGAGAGACGACAACGAAATAGTCGCCGAAATCTATGGCACAAAGTAGAACAAGAACAAGACTGTCCGAGCCTATAGTCGGTGGCTGAAGGAACTGTTGGGGAAATTGGAGAGTCAACCAGCGGATGGGTTGAAAAAGAGATGGTTCGTGGAGGGATTGAAACACTCCCTCCGGAAGAAGATGAAAATTGTTCCACCGACATCGTACGAAGGCGCATACAATAGAGCAATGGATCTCGAGAGCGAGTCCAAGACATCGAAGAAAAAAAAGGAGGATAGCTCGTCTGAGGATGATGACTCTTCCGAGGAAAGCAACAGCGATGGCGAGGCTAGCAAAAAGGTGCAAGCACTCCAGAAAGACATGGAGCGAATGAGGAGGGAATTCAAAACAATGAGAAGCACTGGTCGAACCGAAGGGGACATATGGTGCACTGAGTGCAAAGAAGAGGGACATACAAAGGGTACTTGCTCGAAGAAGGCATTTTGCGAGATTTGCCAAGTGATGGGACACTTCACCAAGGAGTGCCCATACAACATGAAGACCCGAAGTACGCAAATGAACCAGGTGTTGTTCACGGAGCAGGCCACAACATCTGCACCAGTGGGTACGGGCCAACAAACTAACACAATGGCATCATTTGGAGGATACCGAGATAACAAACGTGGCGGCGGAAGAAATAACAACAATAACAATAACAGAAACCGGATCCAGTATGACGCCAAGGGCCGGCCAATGATCCAGTGTAGGGCCTGCAATCAGTGGGGACACTTCGCTTGCGATTGCACAAAGGAAGCCACTCCTCAGCACCTCTGCCGATGGTGTGGGCCAGGCGACCATGAGAAGGCAAATTGCCCGAAGCCTGGTGTAAACCTTCTAAACATAGAACCCACGAAGGCAGAAGTGTTGGCAATCACAAGGGCACAGGCCAAAAAGGCTGCATATCCAGATCCCCACACATAGACTGAGAGAGTGCAGGAAGCAAGAGACGAGATCACAAAGGAACTGGCCGCACAAGGACAGAACAACCATGAGGCCGCAAGTCTGCCACGGACGAGGGGAGAAGAGAAAATCTTACGACAAATATTGCAGATGGAGGTACCAGTGAGGATTCAAGACCTCCTTGAGACCATGCCGCAGTTAAAAACAACTATCTTAAACTCCGTACCCCCACAAGTGAAAATGAGGGAGGTTGTGAGCCCCACAGTCGACCCCGTGTTAAGGGAGGTCGTAAGCCCCACGGTCAACCCCATGTTGTTGGTAGTCAACAACGGACGCCAACCGGCGGTGGTAGAAATGGGCATACTCGGGACTACCTTGACAGACACTATTGTGGACGGAGGGTCAGGAGTAAATGTGCTCCCAGAAGCAACATGGAAAAAACTAGGAAAGCCTACGTTGTGGTCCCCCACGTTCAACCTACTAGGGGCAGATCAACACGTGATTAAACCCCTTGGTACCCTCATGGGCCAGCAGGTGATGATTGGCACGCAACCATTCGTGTTGGATTTTGTAGTAATTCCTCTGAAGTAGAAAGGGTATGACGCCATTCTCGGGCGTGGGTGGCTCATTGCAGCAAAAGCGAACCATAACTGGAAGTGGAATACTCTTTCCTTGGAAAGCGTGGGGAGGAAGTACATGATCGATTTCCATATGCAGATGGTGAGTGAGGAGTTAGCATCCTCCTCCGACTCAGAATCTGAGGGAGACCGGCTGGGGGAGGGTGGAGACGGACGTCGCATGGAGCTTAGTGACGAAGGGGTGTTAGAACTGGAGGATGCTTAGGGGACGACGGGGACTCCTTGAATGGCCTCTTCCATTGGCAAATGGAAGATTATGAATTATTTACACCCTCGTGCAATGTATTGACCATCGAGGAAGAACCAGATATATTTCCCCCATAATATGGAGAGTACAAGGAAGGGGAGGCCTCGGTGAATGAGATGCTGGCACACCAATTCCCGAAGGGGGAGCCCATTAAATATCAGGAAGCCAATTTAAAGGAGACAAATCTTGGGGGGACGAGTGACCCCAAGATCATCCTTGTCGGAGATGACTGGAATCCAATGCTGAAGGCCGTAGCCTTCAAAATTTTCCTTGAATACAAGGATGTCTTTGCATGGACGTACAAGTACTTGAAGGGTGTGCCCCCAGAGTTATGTGTACACTGCATAACATTGGTAGCGGGAGCCCAACCGGTAAGGAAGCGGCCTTACCATATGAACAAAAATTATGCTACACGGGTGAACGACGAAATTGAGTGGATGTTGGAAGCGGGCATAATCTTCAAAGTGCAGACAAGCGAATGGGTGTCTCCCATTGTGATTTCCCTCAAGAAAGAGGCCAATCAGATCCGGATCTGTGTATACTTCTGGTGTCTGAACGCTGTCATTATTAAAGACCTGTTTCCCATACCCTTCACCGACAACATCTTGGAGGAAGTAGCTGGACATGAAATCTCTTCCTTCATGGATGGGTTCTCTGGGTACAACCAGATATCCATCGCGGAGGAAGATAAGTTGAAAACAACTTTTGTGGTGGAGGACAGTGTGTATGCATACAACCGAATGCCCTTCGGTCTATGCAATGCACCCGCCACCTTTTAGCGCATCATCTTGCACATCTTCGACAAGATGCCGGTGGGGAACTTCAAAGCCTTCCTAGACGATTGGTCTATTTACAGCGGACAGGACATCCACCTAAAAACCCTCGGGGAGTGCCTAGAGAGATGTCGAAGGGCACGGTTGGCCCTCAATCCGAAGAAATGTAGATTCATGGTACCACAGGGAAGATTGCTTGGACACATTGTTTGTAAAGAAGGATTGAAAACGGACCTGGACAAGATTTGGGTAATAGTAGAAATGGAACCTCCTACGGATGTCACTGGGATAAAGTCCTTCCTTGGTCATGTGGGGTACTACAGGAGGTTCATCAAGAACTTCGCTGAGGTGTCCCACCCGTTGGATAGGTTGACACGGAAAGGGGAACCATACATCTGGACAGAGCCACAGAGCAAGGCCTTTGAAGAGCTGAAGACGAGGTTGATGGGAGCACCCATACTGGCATACCCGAATTGGGATAAGGAATTCCACGTTCACGTGGATGCCTCAAATTATGCCATCGGGGCTACATTAGCCTAGGTAGGAGGACACGGGTTGGACCGCCCCGTTTATTTTGCGAGCAGGTTGCTCTCGAAGGCTGAAAAGAACTACTGTACAACAGAACGCGAAGCCCTCGGCATGGTCTATGCCGTACAGAAATTCCGTCATTACCTTCTGGCTACACCATTCACATTTTACGTAGACCACCAAGCACTCATGTACTTGGTAAACAAGCCGATTATCCAGGGGAGGATAAGCCGTTGGCTATTGCTACTACAGGAGTTCACATTTACAATTGTGGTAAGACCGGGGCGAAGCCATGTCATAGTCGATCAATTGCCCCGGATTAAGTTAGGAGAACATCCAGAGGGAGTAAATGATGATTTTCCGGATGCGCACTTGTTCCAAATAGCCGTACTTCCTTCGTGGTACAAGAAGATTGGAGAGTACTTGTCGACGTCTCGATTTTTGGAGGGTATGCCCCCAGGGGAACGGAGAAAGCTCGTATTAAGGAGCAGGACTTTTTCGCTCATCAACAGTTTACTCTACAAAATGGGGCCAGACCAGGTATTAAGGTGTTGTGTCATGGAGGAAGAAGTCCCGAGTGTATTAAGGGGGGCACATGAAGGACCTGCAGGTGGACATATGGGCCCAGACACTACAGCCCGCAAGGTGCTTCGGCAGGATTGTGGTGGCCAACCGTACATCACGATGCCAGGGAGTGGGTTGTGGGGTGCGACACTTGCCAACGGGCGGGCAAACCTCTGAAGCGGGACTTCATGCCCCTCCACCCGTCGCATGCACAGGAACTCTTCGAACGATGGGGACTCGACTTTGTAGGGCCTCTTAAGGCTAGCTGCACACGATGGTGCCATTACATTGTGGTTGCGAGAGAATACTTGACTAAGTGGGTGGAGGCGAGGGCTCTCCCGGATAACTCCGCAGTAAGCACGGCTAAATTTATCTATGAACAAATCATTACGCGATATGGTATACCTATTCAGTTGACCAGTGATCGAGGGGGCCACTTCGTGAACCATGTCATATGGCTGTTGACCTCAGAGTTTAAGATTTTTCACTCATTATCGAGCCTGTACTACCCACGTGCTAATGGGCAGGCCGAGGCCACGAACAAAATATTGGTATCGGTAATTTACAAGTCTTGCGGAGTAGAAAAGGAAGATTGGGAAGAGAAGTTACCCTCTGTACTATGGGCCTACAGAACGACTTACAAGGTGACCACGGGTCAGACTCCGTTCCAACTCATGTACGGGAAGGACGCTTTGGTGCCAGCGGAATTCATGGTGCCAAGCCTTCGCATTGCAATAGAGAACAGACTCGGGGATATGGAGAGCCTGAGGGAGAGACTGTATGCCTTAAGCAAGTTGGACGAAAAAAGAATGATGGCACAATGGGCCACAGAGGCAGCCCAACAAAGACGAAAGGTTTGGCACGACAAGCATCTTCGGCGAATGAAGTTTACTCTTGGGCAGTTAGTGTTGAAATTTAATGGGAGGAATGAAATCAAACCAGGAAAATTTAAAGTACGATGGCTAGGGCCCTTCAAGGTACGCGAGGTCAATACCAACGGGGCGATTAAGTTATGGACGCTCGACGGGAAGGAGATACCAGACGCCATCAATGGGTCGAAATTAAAACAGTACCACGAACGGGCGACCGATCCTGGACCCTCTAGAAGAAATTAAAAAAAAAAAAAACCGTACGGTCGTACGGGTCCGTACGACAGTTGACCGTACAGTTGAAATTAAAAAAAATAAAAATAAAAATAATATAAAAAGAGGAAGCCACGGTGGCAACACCGACGGTGGACCACCGACGGTGGATATCATCGTGCGATGGACCACGCCCACGCAAACATAAAACCCCCGCCGCGCAAAGCATAAAGGCACGCAGCCGCACAAACACATACGCAGCCGCACAAACACGCAGCGACAAGGGAGAAAATTACAATGTAGCGCCGAAAGGAAAAATTACAACGCAGACCCAGCCATCGTAAGAAGGAAAATATCCTAGAGGGAGGAGATTGCACCGGCACACCCGCACACCAAGTACACCCACCCGCCATACACCGTACTACCAACCGACATAAGCAAAGGGAACGTTGATAGCTAGAAGCGAAAAAAAAAAAAGTGGCAGCAGGCAGTTGGAAGTGGCAAAAGTCGCAGACTGGTTTCAAAGCTATAAAAGCAAATTAAAGAATTAATCCGAGACCAATGGTCACAAATAAGAACAAGGCAGATTGGCGAAAACGGTTACAGCCATTAGAAGACAAGTTGCAGGGAGGGCAAAAAGCTTCAGAAGCGAGTGCAGACACAGGCAAACAAGTTTTGCCATCTGGGGTGTGTATTGCAGGCAACCTCAGGATGAGCAACAGTCAGAAAAGCAAGAAGCATCATCCAAAACCCTTGGCGACAAAGGATAGGGATGAGGTAATAGCAGATAATATTGTGTTCGAAGGTCTGAATGGAATAGACTGTCGGAACTGGTGGGCGAAGACACCTCACGATGATCTGATAAAGAAAAGCCTTCGCCAGGCACAGGTACACTGGGCCGTCCAGATGCCAGTTTTCTGTATAAAGGACTTTGAGGTGGTTTTGCGCGCCATGATTGGCAGCTATGACAGACACCGCCACCAGTCTGTATTTGATTATCAACACCAGTGGATAATTGTTTCATTCACGACAGGCGAGTTCACTAGGGTGTTTGGCATATCGGGGGTGAAAGGGAAAAAAATAGACACTTCACAGAAAATAGCTCCAGAAAATCGTGCCACATTACTGCAGTTGATGTTGCACGATAACCTCACCCAGGGAGAAAAAGATAGCCTCAAAAGTGCAGGCAAGAGTCGGGGGGTAAAGAAAACATTTTTTGCCAAGGGAGTATGGTGATGTCTGTTGTCCGTGGTGAAGAGTCGCCTCACAGGTGCCAGCCGTGCGTCCGACTTAGCTATTGCACAGATAGTGTTGATGAATGGGCTGGACAATGGGGTGGTATATGATTGGGCGTCACTACTGGCAGATAGAATGGATGAGTTCATGACCCTGCAGTACAAAATTTTTTACATGCCCCATCACGCCATTGGGTTATTTTTGGATGCAGTTCGCGCTTAGATCACCCCAGGCTCACAGCCATTGGAGCCGCAAGGGCGTGTTGCACTAGACCAACCGCCCATATTCTATTGGTCGCACTTGGATGCCTTGGCACATGGCGCAAAGGCACATTTGGGCACAAAAAGAAAGAAGGCCGCCATGTCCGACACGGAGTTTGACACAGAAGAGTCCGATGCAGATAACGACAGGGAAGAATCTGCAGACACCTCCCAGGTGAGCGGAGGGAGCTTCCAGTTGGCAGGAAGAAGAGGCGACCAGTTGTCTGAAGAGGAGGTAGTGGAATCGGCCGATACAGAAGGGTCTATTTTCGCATCGCAGGTACAGGTCCACTTTACACCAGCACGCTTATCGGAGACTTGTCAGTTGGCGGTGCCGCGGTCATTCGGAACAGTGAGCGTAGTCACCATGGTGCCAGTTCCTAGCTTTGGGCAGCCTCGGGTGACGATAGCGATGGCACCACCGCGGGTGGAGACCTTGGCGAGTGCAGAGGCTTCCATGGTGCACGATGTGCCAGAGGCTTCCATGGTGCACGATGTGCCGGATGTGCCAGGTTTACCAGGCTATATGCAGGAGGCAATGACAGAAGCAGGCGCTCTTCATGATGACCTCAGTGCTTGGTTGAGCCGTTACTAGCTTACACCTGTGGCACCGGCGGGAGAGGCCGCTCTATCTCTAGGCAGGACCATGCATTCCTTGGATATCATTGATCTAGAGGAAGGGAGTTCTCCGAGCAGTAGGGCGCTTCAGAGGGTTTCATCACCCCCGACGGTTGTAGTAACCAGTCTGTACAGAGAGGAGGGGGTGCCTGTGGGAGTACAACAGGGTACAGGAGAGTTGGAGTAGTTCATTGGCGAGATGACTCTGAGAGCACATCGGCTTGTGTCATCTGCCACACTCTAGGCGGATGCCGCCATGGTTGAGTAGGTCGAGGGGCTGTTGACCTTTGCCCACACCAGATGCAGAGAGGAGTTTGAGAGGTGTTTTGAGTGTGCCGCGTGGCCTGAGATGGAGAACCAGACGATGCTGGAGGCTTGGAACCTCACTGAGGGGGTTGGCGAGACCCAGATGCAGTTGTTGTTGCGAGAGGTGGAGCAGGCCTTCCGTGAAGGTTATCTTGAGCTTCGAAGGACACAACAAACGACAACCACAGTTGAGGCCTTGCGCGTAGTAGCAGTGACAGCTCGGGAGGAGCTGACTACCAGGTTTCGGGAGCTGGAGGCTACCATGGCACAGACCCAGACGGCGATGGACACTTTAGTAGCAGAGAAGTCTGCCTTGCTGATACAGTTGGAAGAGGAAAGGGCATCCAGAGAGCTGTTGGAGACTCGATTGGTCAGTGCACTGGAGAGTGTGGACAAGAAGGATAAGGAGGTGTTGGAGGCAGCCTATATGGTAAAGACTGCCATGGAGCGGTAGATGGTGGCAGAACGGGATTGAAAGAGGAGGACGGAGCAAGTGTATGAGCTCCGTGGGCGCTTGGCGTCCACCGCTACACCACCATCGATGCCTTCTTCTTCAGGGACACCCTCTGCACCCCCTTAATTTTTTGATTTTGGGTTTTGTAGTCCCCATGTATTCTCCATTTTGTTGTACGTTGCCTGGAGATCTTTTCTTTTGGGGGGGATGATGTTGGCGGCAATATTGTACACGAAAATAAAACTAGTTAATTAAGTTGTAATTGTCTTGGTTAGTTGGCAACCGAGGGGTGGTAGTTGCGGTGCGACGGTTGGCGCTCACACCCCCTCGGTATCTTTATATACTTTCGAATGTAACTTGGGAAGGACAATTATGAATGGAATAACATCTCTTATATTTTATCTGAGATCTATGGCATTATTATTCTGCATTACGTGTTTTATCTGTATGTTTTAAGTTATTCACTCGAGAGGGCAAACAGACACACCATAAATAGCAAAGAATTAACCATGTTGGCTCTTAATGGTCTTCCTTCATCATGGGAATCATTTATTCAAGGGATAAGTGCAAGATCAAAACTCGTAAATTTTGATCAATTGAAGATAGATTGCATTCAAGAAGAGTCAAGATTGGCTACAAGAGGTATTGGCCAAAGCTCCACAAATGAAGATATTCATGTTCTTGCTGTGCACTCCTCAAAGAAGAAGGGTAAGAAAGGACACTCCAAAAGAAAGAAAGATAAGGAATCAAATGATGCTCCTACACACAAAAGAAGGAAGGACATTTCAGAAATCCAATGCTTTAGATGTGACAAATATGGTCACTACGCAATAAAATGTCCAATCAGGACTATGCCTCAAGCTTCCATTGCGGATGTTGGTGAGACTATTCCACAAAAGGATTCAAATGGATTCATATTCTAATTTGAGAGAGGCTATAGAGTTTGGAAGTTCTATTTGTAAAGAAGAGATTGAAATTCAGGAAGAATATGCTGAGGACTTTAGTGGAGATTCTGAGATTTTGCATTTCCATTTTTTATAAAACAAATATCTACCTGCAAAGTTGCAACAGTTCACTTGTGAAAGCCATAGAGGCACTTGTGCTGGTAATGATAGCATCTAGGGTTACAAAGCCAAGATTGAGACAAGAGGGCTCTCTCAGTGAGAGGGAGCATATTGAAAGGGGATTTTGTTCTAAATCTCAAGATGATCATATTCCTGCTTAGGGCTTGATCTTATGACAGTAGTTCCATCGTGGTTTTGGATCTAGCACTTCCAATCGTATGAGGATCATACCAGATGATAAGAGTCTCCTAAAGAAAGATATCTTCCATGATTGGGACCATGTGAGCAGGGGATGCTTCCGTGACAGAGGGAGCAGCTAAGAGGATGTGCTTCTATTGATATCTGAGGATCTTGGTTATATTGGTTAAGGGGGAGTGGACCATATCAAGATGGTTTCTCTAGTGATCAGTTAAAGGACTATGATTCATGAGATGCAGTCCCATTTATGTAGGCTAGAAGACCTTTATGCTGACTTCTAGGTCATGATATTCCTGGATAGATGAATACTTGGTGAGATTGGAATACATCAAGAGTGATGTAGACTCCAACCTTGTACGTCATGAAAGGTCAAAGCATGTGGAGATCAAGTATCACTATGTTAGAGACATGGTAGAAAGGTATGCTATTCACTAATGTATTCTTCTTTTCAAAAGATGTTTTAAAGTGTAAACTCTTGTGATTGCATTTCCCTTTGAGAGAGACTTAAGGAGAAAGCCCTTATCTACATCCTCTGATATGGTTCATGGTGGATGTCATGTGCGTGACTCCATGACATTTTTGGTTCAGTGCTTGATGAGCCCCTGTGAACATTATTGTGAGGTGACGATCTCACAATAGTGAACACTTGTACATCTGATCATTATCGTAAGGTGACGATCTTGCGATATTGATTGATCATACCATTATGATGGATATCATGGGACGTGATATCTATGGATATGTCATAATGGTTTATATCTCTAGTAGTAATATCTATGGATATGCCATAATGGTGGATATCATGAGACGTGATATCCATGGATAAGCCATAATGGTGGATATTACATAAAGAGATATTCATGGTGGATTTCATGTGACATGAAATCCATGGACATGCCATGTAGTAATATCTTTGTATATATCATTATGGTGGATATCGATGAAGTCATATCTATGGATATGCCATAATGATCGATATCTCATGAAGTGATATCTATGGATATGCCATAATGGTGGATATCATGTGAGGTGATATCTATGGATAAGCCATAATGGTGGATATTAGATGAGGAGATCTCTATGGTGGATATCACGTGAGGTGATATCCGTGGATAAGCCATAATGGTTGTGAGGTGATATCTATGGATAAGCCATAATGGTGGATATCACGTCAAGTGATATCTATGGATAGGCCATAATGGTTGATATCACATGAGGTGATATCTATGGACAAGTCATGATGGTTGACATCACAATGAGGTGATGTAACTTGTAAACGTTAAGAAGGATTCCTCCCTAGCTAAGAGGGAGTGTTAGTGATGTAGTGTCAGTAGTAATCCTTCTGACCGACTAAGACCAAATATGTGAATGGCCTATTGGCCTTACATATTTGGTAATTCAATCATTTAGATTTAATCATACTTCTTGCCTTAGCCGATTTCTGATATATATCTATTAATATTGATTAGAGTCGGTATTGATAAACAAGTTATTATTAATCTAATGAATATTGTTAAGCAAGCAAATATAATAGATGATCGCTTGTCTTAACTAATCGTAGTTTTAATGAATGAGTGATATTGTCTTAAGCCGTTACCCTTATGGAAGGGTACGATATGAGAAGTCGTATCTCCCCGAGGAGATACGACTCTCATCATTAATATAAAGAGCAATAGAAATCATAATTGAAGAAAACACAATATATCGTGCAAAATAAAATCTGTGCAAAGATCGAATAAAATAGAACAAAGAAACGAATTGCAGACCGTGGCAATAATATTGGAGATAGACATCAGCAAATCTTATATTGCATCTGATTGAACATACAGCTCAGATTATCAGATAACACATAACAGATGACTACTGTAGTTGATAAATCAAAAACCAGATAGCATACTGCGGTTATCTGCAGATTGGATGTAGTATAAACATCTGATCATATACATATACATTCAGATCGGGGTCCATATATATAACTGTTCGATTCTCTCCTTATTTGGTGTTGAATGAACATACGCAGTTCATCAGGTGAAGGCTATCTACAGCAGATTAATATTCACTTGGAGCAGATCGAATTCATTACGGGTGTCTGTATTTGTTTGTGGCAGATTGCAGATAGTGAAAGGCAAATTGAATATATACTCACAGTTCGAATTGTTCGACTAATTTGATTGATATCATCCATTGATATCAGATTAAGATTAAAAGACAAATAAAATTAAAATTACCTGCCTACTATAAATCTGATTAAAACTTAACATAGCAGGGGATAATGGTCAGAGTAATATATAAGAATTAATATTTGAAAAATTAATTGTAAAAAAATGTGAAAGAAATTGCAATTTATCATTGATGTGAATAATTTGACAATCAGTTGATCCAAAATTTTGAATATATATATTATAATAGTCAATTTCTTGGTTTCATCAAGTTTGGAATACAAGGTTACAAACTTACAAGTATGATGGGCCAATGACTATTGAACTCATTGCTTGGTGCAAATATTGTGCCATACTTATCATCACTCATAGTCTTAGGATTCAACCATACTTAGTAGAGTTGTTGACTTTCAAGCCAAGCCAAGTCATTTGAGTCCTGTAGACTTGACTATGAGTCTAGGTGAGTCTCTATTGGATTCCGTGAGTTTGGTAGAATTGCCAAACTTACAAGTATCAAACTTGGCTACCTAAAACCCCCTCAATTTTTTTTTTTTTTCTAAATACTTTTAAAAGAAAGCATTGATAGGGCCTAATTACTGCTCTATGGAATCAATACTTGTTTTTTTGAAGGTTTTAGAGTCTAGACTCATGGAGTGTGCTAAAAAGTGATAAAACTATGAAAAATGGCATTTGCTATGAAAGCCCTTGTGGTCTTCAAGGCCTTAATTTGGGCTTTGGTGGCAGAAGCTTTGCTCCTCAACCTTGCTCTACATCATGATAAGGAACATGCTCTAGGTGTTGCTTCTGATTCTATGAGGGGTGCTATCCCTCAACCCTAATGGGGATTGCCAAAAGCAAAAAACATAAAATTGTTTTGGGCTGCACCAGATGGAAAAGTAGGTTTCTTTCCTCGTTTGGCTTAAAATAGCAAAAATAATGTCTCCCACTCTATTTTTATGAAAATTTCAGCATTTTTTTTATATTTCTTGAGTTTCTCCAAATTAAATCCCAATAAATTTAATTATATTTGTACTTTTGGTTTTCTTATTTAGTTTTGATCTTGAGTAATGCTACTATGGCTACAACACATTGTGGGCCTATTTGAGATATGAGCATCCCATGTAGAGATGGTGATGCAGTGTTGACTGATATAGGCCTCTCTCTATAATAGTTCATTCTTCCTCATGATTTTTGTTTTTGTATTAGATGCTACGGTATCATAATCAACAAGTTTTGCTCAAAACACTTGAGAATATTTATATATTTATAAATCTTGTTTCCTTTAGCTCAGATTTGCCTTTATACTCATTTGTTCGACGTATATTTGTGCATGTGATCAAAGTAGCTTATAACTGATTAGTTTTTTACATCTTTAAAGTTGATTTATAGAAGAGTGCATATAAAAACTGTAATTCCTTGAAAAAAAATTGTATTTTGTGTTTTTTTCAATGTGTTGAGTTTGGGTCCAAGGTCAAAATCAGCTTGCTGAGTTTGTGTTGAGTTTAAGTTTGCTAACTATGTTATCACTAAAATTACTATTCAACTAGCTCTTGCAAGTGGACACCAACCAATCTTGTATGTGTAGTTTGATCCTCATCTATTTGCACGAATTCCTATAGGTGGACATCCCTCCATGCTATTGGATTGTCCTTGTACTCAATCTTTTTGCAATCATGAGACACTAGGCTCTATTTACCACCCCAAACTTCTTTGCTCTCTTAGAGGTAAGCATGTTCCTCTTGACAAAGAAAATGGAGTTGTGTATAGACCAATTCTTCTCAATATTAGAGGAATTACAAACTTCTAGTGAGGCGAATAACTAGTGCACTTTTCATTGATGGAGGCACATATAATTGCCACCATGCCACTAGATTGTGTCATTGCAAAATTTGTTGCTTGACTTTGTTGAATTCACATAACCCATGAGTTTGATGAATTTGGTCCACACATGTCAAATCAATGAGGCCTTCTTCACACTATAGATCGTGTTGACGACCTTCGTAAAGAATATCTTAACCTCCATGTCATCGATAGGGAGAACTCTACTAGGCCTATGCAGAAACCACTTTGGGTTCAATGTATAGCTGACCAATGTACAAATAAGTTATGAGCTTCTTGCATTTCCATTGAATGATAGGCTGAATGTACTCATTATAGTGTTGCAATTTGGAGGAGTCTCTTTATTGTACAACAACCTTCATTTGGCCATGCATGTTGTCAGTGCACTTATATATCTCCCCAACACTTGGAGCATCAAAGTCCCAATATCAAATCATTGTGAAAAATGGGAAACGATGGAGTTGATGCATTTTGCATCACACCAAAAGCTGTTGCTCATCACCACCCCTTGTCTTATGCTTTGTCTTTGACTCCAATGTTATTTATCAAACAAATAAAAGTAAATACAACAATGTTAGCTGAATATTTTACAATATTGGTCAGGGCTTCAACATGGTCCTGGGTGAGGGATTTCATAGATAAATAAAACTTGAGAAATAGCTCCACAAGATTATATCTTCATCGCTTGTGTCAAAATTTTGCATCAATATGCTAAGTGGTGATATTAGCCAACTTCACTAACACGTCTGATCCATTTTGGGTTGCTTTTCTAGTCCAGTATTGTTTTATGCTTTCTCCCATCTTTGTTGTTAACAGATGCACGACTTCAATTCTATTTGTCCTTATACCTTGTGTCAAAATTTTGCACAAATATGTTAATTCTGTAGAAAACTCATGCTGAAATGTTTCATCCTTAGATAAAGATTTAAAAAGTTTCATTAGAGTTCTGTATGGTAAATTATGGTCATGCTCATATGGAGGATTGCAGAAGACGAAAATTCTTTACTCATTTAGTGTTTTTTAGTTAATGAGAATGCTTTCCATCTTTAACCATAAACTAAGAGTTTATAATTGAGGGTATTGTTTTTGAAATCAAATGAAAGCTGAAGCATGTTGTAATATAATTTCTTTCTGTATTTAAGGACATTTCTTCATTAGATTTGATTTCAGTGCTATTGTTTATGCAAATGAAGTGTCTTATAACTTAGTTTGAACTGCATCACTCTCTTGTAGGTACAAAGGACTATGTCACGGCCAATTGCATCTGGTATGTTAACACCTTTCCAAGGGCTATGCTTTCTGGGCTTCCAGTTGCTTTTGGGACTTGGGATATTGCTACAATTAAATAACTATAGGTGAGTTTCTTGGGGAAGTTGTGTGTGTGTGTATGTAGTATAAGATTTCAAATGTCAGAGCATTCTTCAAATTGCTTTTTTTCAGAGTTTATCTAATAAATTTAAACTTTCTTGCATGTAGAGATTGTAAATAACTAAATAAGTTAATAATTGAATCCAAGGCAAAAGTTTTCTGAAGAGCTATGAGAAATTTTGTGCCATGAGAAAGTTTCTTTTCTATTTCCTGTTGTTTATTGGAGCTGAGGGGCTCTGGATTTGCCAAAAGAAATTGGACGAGCAGTTACCTGAACCTCTCAAATGAAAGACAGTCTCCATTTACTTGGAGATTTCCAACACAACCGTAGTCTCATAGAATTTATTTTCTGAATCTAGATATTCCTCTCCAAAATTCTCTACTTTTAGGAATTCTGAAACTAGCACATTTTCATGCAACAAATGAGACATGGATGTGGTTTGGCGAATCTAAAACAAATTACAAACCATTTTTAATACTCAAGCAGAGCAAGTAAAAGGAATTGCAAATCTGTTTGCCTAGAAATGCTTACATTTCCACTAAATAAATGCAGAGGAAATATGTTTTATGCTGTTTAGGTCTGCTATACACTTATTTCTCTTTTTTGTTTTCCTTCGCTTATACAAAAAATTACTGTGCATGGAACAAAACTGAATGGTATAGGAAAAATTGAAGTGCACTGAAATTTCAATCTGGGGTACACAACTGATTTTTATAATCTTAGATAAAAAACCTGCCACTTCAAGTGAATGCAGATTTGTCATGCCCCCGCCATAAAAAGAATATTGATTCCCTAAGAAAATCGTCTTAGTTATAAGACTTAATGTTTTTCTTAATATGTTAAGCAAACAAGGAAGTACCAACTCAGGAACAGCGATTGCAGCGATTGATTTGTTTATATTAAAACAGAAACAGCGATTAGAATACACAAACAGGCAGTAATCACTATTAATACATATAGCAGAAATCTTGCTAAAGTATCAACATATTTGCAGGAATATATGAGAGGAACTAATGGTATTAGTATGAAATAAAATAAATATTAATATTAAAAGGGCAGCTACTAATGAAAGGTTGTGTCCATTTCTGAAAAGTCAGCAACTTCCAAAAGATACCTACCTTCATGGAGAGGTGGGAGAGGGGATCAGACAAGAAATCGAAAAGCATCAGTGAACTTATATCAGCGATCAAGATCAGATCAGAATTTGTTATTGATTTGCAATCAGCAACATTCTTGTTCATTGTAATATCCCACCTTGATCTGGATATTTTTTTTCTGATTGCTGGTCTGAATCTTCTGAGTTTGTTTTTGAGTGCTTTGATTTGGTTTTTATGAGTTTTCAATGCATAGATGTTTTTGCCATGATATTAAGCAATTATAGAAAAATTCAACATAAGAAATAACAACAAATATATGGACTTAAAATTAAATCAGAAGTCTGATATAGTTCTGAACAGCAAGGTTTTCTTATTGAATTCAGTGAGTTTCAATACAATGGCATACCTGGTTGTTCTCTTCAATGTTATGATGCATAAAATGCCAATCAACAAGGTATGGATGCTGATTACAAATTCGAATATAAATCTGATTTTTATGGCAGACCTGAAACAAGGATGAGACTGTCCCAAATGTCTGAAATAGCTCCTTAAATCACCTCCAAAGGTTAGCGCTAGGTCTCCAAGGTAAGCGCTCAAACCCTTTGTACAACCTAGCAATGAAATTTTTTCAAGCTCTTGCTCAAACAAATCCAAACCCTTCTGGTTTGATATAAATTTCGCCAGGTCTAAAATATAAATCTGAATGATGACGGATGCCAACAATCACATAAAACCCTTCCATTTCATGGTGTTCACCTCCGAACCCTAGTCGTCCCAACTTTAATGAAAATATGGCAGATAAGCTTCCAAATCTGAAGCAAAATATCTTCCACCTGTCAAATCCTCCAGAGAGATTTCTAGTTGAAACCTCCAACAATCTGATAATGAAGCGCAATGGTGAATTCTGGATGAATCCACACTAAAGATGGATTTGGGTTTTTCTCCAAACCATTGAGAAACTCCAAGGGTTTCCGTTCTTAGATTTCTTGTAAATGAAAGCCAAAGCTCTTATGCTTCTTTGAGAGAAACAAAACAAGCCAAGTATATCTCAAATGAGCTCCCAAGTGTCTTTTTATAATGCTTTCATCCCAACGCCCTAATTAAGGTTTGCATATTTTAAATTAAAAGTGGCTTTTAATATTTTATAATATCTTGTTAGAAAACTTGTCATTGATGTCAAAATGTTGAGATGATACTGTATAGGTGTTACCGTTAGAACAAAAATATAATACGATTTGCAAACGAAATAATATTTAATAAGATATGGATAGTTTTGATGGTCAGGCACTATTTTTATTGAGCCTTGTATTTGCCTTATGAAACGATGCATAAAGTAAATGATATAAAGTTTTAATTTGCAAATACTAGAGATTATACTGTAATGAATCAAAGCTTCTTCCGGGCATGGGGAATTATTTTTGTTTCAATGGGAGGATACACCAGCACTGATGTTAGGAATACATGACGATCTGCTATCATTAAACAGCGCAGCGGTCTGCTATCAAGGGTGTCGTTTTATTGTTGTAGAATTAATATTGGTTTTGATGCTGTTATAAAACTTGTATTGGGGTAATGTGGCATTTCTTCAGAATACCATGTAAAGGATCATTACTCTTCAATTCATCCTGTTCAAGCTTCTATCGATCTGAAAAGAATATTATCAGGCCCAATGAAGATGGTGATATATTTTTTGTTTGTCACTTCGTGCACAGAAAATTGCATCAGTAGAGATGAAGTTTAGAAATGGGAATTCAGAAATGAAACACGTACATTGCTTGAACGGAGATGTACATCTTCTGTAGTTTGATAGTATTTCTATTTACATTAAGAGTTGGCATATGTTTCCTTATAACTACTCTTGAATCGTTGCAACATGTACAAACTGCTTGATCTCAGTTATATTGCTGTCGGTTGATTATATTAATCATTCTTTTTAAGTGATCGATGATTTGGCAATAAGAACCGTTGGAAGAAGTTATTTGAACTTCCTATTTACTATCGAACATTATATATATTTTTTTTGTGCAATGTGTGTGTGAGGTTGATGTGTTATCGCTGAAAAGAGAAATATAGAGATATCATAAGTCTGGTATAAATACACATTCTTGACAAAGATAAGACTTATGTGAATTGTTTTGGGGATCACTGCTGTAAAGAGCAATAAAGATATAGCAGGATTGCAAGTTCGATGAAGGTGTGTTGAAAAGAGTTTCTTTATGAGAAGAGTAAAGCAAACATCTTGTTGAATTTGCGTGGCAGAGGAGTGCTGGAATGTTGAACAGCAAAAAGACAAATCTCAGTCTGTTGATGAAAGGTTTTGTTTTATATATGATAACAACAATATTTTGTATCGTGTTGAGATTGTATAAATGTATCTAAGGATGAGGAGTCTGCGTTTACTGTTATGAACAACAAATGATTATGCTTAATTTCAAGAGAATTTTCTGATATATTGAATAGCAAGAGAGTGTTTACTGTCAGTATTTTGGTTTGAGAGAGTCTATTATGTAAATGCTTCTGCAAATTAAAGGCTTTATAAAAAGTTGTAATTTGTAACCGAGATTGGTGCTGGGTTGGTGCTTAGGCTGTTGAGTGGGTGCTCATATCTAAAATTGTTGGCACTCTTAGAAAAGGGTTTTGGTGACTCCTTAGGGTTGGTGCCCTTAAACATTTAATTGAAGTTTTAACTATGAGGCTGGATTAGGACAGTAGATCCTAGCAACATTTCTTATTGCGGTTTTCCTGTCTTGGGTTTCTACATAATCTCTTGTGCATTGGTTTCTTTGTATGGGTGTATCTTTCAAATTTGAGTTTGGTGCTTTCATTTCAGAATTAAGTTTATAAACTTTGAATAAGTTTTACAAAAGGATTAATTGGATAAGGATTTAAAGTTTTATTTACCATTGATTCACCCCCCCCTCTCAGTAGTAAACCTGTGTTCCACATATCTGTCTCCCAAAGCACCATTAAAGTCACTTTATAAAATAATTTTTATAAAGTCACTTTATTGCATTACTTTATAAATAACTTTATAAAGTTACTTTATCATATTAAATAATGTAAAGTTAAATATTTAATTTGTTTATTATTCAAACGTTATTTAATATATTATTCATAAAACTCCAGTCGCCATGACACTGTCAACTTCTGCAATAATTGACTATCTAGAATTAGCCATGATACCCATTGATCATCCTGTGACTTATTATAAATAGTAAGTATGAATAAAAGTGACCAAAAGAGCTCTAGAAGGTACACACAAAACTTGCTGACTGAAGATGTTGCATGCTGAAGCCGGGAGGAGATTGAACTATGTCCAATTGTTGGAAATAGTGGTTACTATAATTAGTAACTTCTAAAAATAGTAAGCCAACCCAAACTCCCAACTGACTAAACGATGAAACTAATACTTACTAAAAATAGTAAGTCTTGGACAAATTGCTCAAAATCACCCTAGAAAGTGTCAAACAACTCTAAAACATTCTTTGAGAAATTGGAAACCTCCAGGGACATGCCAACCCTATTAGAATTGGAAGGCATTAAAATGGGGACATTACATTCATTGTGGTATGCATGAATATATGTTTTAATATGTATACTTGATATATGCAACGATATAATGTTTAAATACATATTATTATAGATAATAGTTCAAATAATATATTTGTCACATAACATCATATATATTAGATATAAGTAATAATGTGGATTTTGAGTCTATTCACCAAATATCAGCAATCAATCATGGCGAGGTGTGGGAGGGAATACAAGGAGGTAGAACTGATATAGGCTTCGTCACTAGGTGCACCACCTCATGAAGGATAGATGGTAGAAGGCCATATGAGGCCAAGAGGGATGGTATATCTACTCTTGGGCCTAGGGTAGAGGATCACTTTGGGCATTTTATTGTAGCTTCCCCTCCAACCTCTTCATAGGTTGATTGCTGGGACGAATTAAAGGAGTCCCAATCATAGAAGGGTGGATAAGGCAGGTACAAGTTTATCCACTAAGCACACCACCTCATATGGATGGTGGATTGCCACATGGGGCCAAGGGGGATATTATTTCCACTCTTGGGCTTAGCGTGGAGATAGCTTTGGGTACCCTATCATGTTTCTCATCCAAGCCCTATTATGTTTGAACTCCAATTATGCATTATAGATATCGTGTAGTTTACCTAGATTTTAAATAGTTACGAATATATGCTATCTAAGTTCTAACCCTAGTTGAAATGATTGCTCTATGAATATACTTTCAATACTTGTCTAACGCAAGTTTTATCTTGATGAAGACATTGTATTGGTTAAAATATGATTCTAACTATGTTAAGTTTTATTATTTTGTTAAACTTGTGATTCTAGGGCAAAATTTAGGATCATCCCAAAAGGGGACATTACAATTGGTATCACAGCTTCATTCTTGCTAGTCGGAGGGACGAGAGATAGTTGATGCAACTTAGCCAAAGGATTCAAAGAGAAATAGAAAGGGAAAGGAAGAAACTTGCACTAACCCATAACCCCACTCAAAACCACACAATGAGTGAACAAATGGGAAACGATTTGAGGGCCTTCATGGAGTGCAATGAACAAACAACTCAAGCCCTCATGGAAGAAATGAGAGAACAACACAACTGCTTATCCAAGCCATCCAAAATATGAACAACAACAATCATAGACAAATCAATGGGAGAGATGCCAACTCCAATCACACTGAAATTAATAGAATCCCATTAGGGTCAACTCAAAGGGTAACTAGATCTCCTTTTATACCTAGAGAAGGGCCAGCTAGAGAAGAAGAGGAAATTAATGAACCAAATCGTAACTTAGAGGAGCATGTTGAATCATATTCAAGATTCGACCTTGAAACTAGGAGAAACATCTCATTTAGAGAATTTTGTGAGGGAGGGTCAAAAATTAACCATAGAAGGGAAGGGGGTCAACCTAACAAAATCTTACATCACAAAGTAGGCAAAATAACTCTTCCAAATTTTGATGGGTTGGGAAAGGTCACCGCTCACTCATGGGTCCAAAATTAGATACATACCTATCTCTAAACCCCATGATGGAAGAGGATGCCATCAAATTTGCCATCCTACATTTAGAGGGTGTTGCTCATGACTGGTGGTTACGCAAGGCCATCAAAACATAACATTATATGATGATTTCACTAACAAACTCATTGAAAGGTTTGATAAAAAACATTCAGATAGGTATTTCAAAGAATCAACCCAATTAAGGCAAGAAGGGACCATGGAGGACTATGTGTTGGAATTCCAAAAGTGCTTTGTCATGGCTCCTGAAATAACGTAAAAGAGACTCACATACCTATTTATTGAAGGACTATTGAAATCTATTAGGGGCCTAGAGTTACTCTAAAAAGATGACATCAAAAGATAAACACTTCTATGGAAAGGACGGGCATAAAAAAAAACATTTCTTTCTAAAGATACTTGAGAGGAACTTCAAAGGAAAAGTCTATGCTTCATTTGCAAGGCAAAATGGGAGCATGGACATGTTTATTAACAAAAAGAAAACCAAGAGAAAAAGTTGTGTTTCAAGTGCAAAGGTTCGTGGAGTCTTGGACATGTTTGCAAATGAAAGGATGTTAAAAGGAAAAACTTGTGTTACAAATGCAAATAAAAATAGGAACTAGGGCATAAATGTGGAAAAACAAGCCAAGCATGCAATATAGAGGCACCTTTTGATGAGGAAAAATGGGAAGTAAAGGAGAACCTTAATAAGAGAAGGAAATGTGATGAAGAAGAACAAGGAACTGCAGCCGCTATCTCAAGAGTATCCAAACATCAACCCTAATCCGAAACACTCTAAAAGGACAAAATGTAATCACCCTTGTGGATAGTGGGGCCACTCATAATTTTATTGATGAAAGACTAGTCACTAGCAAGAAAATAGAAACAACAAATTTTAAGGGCTTTAAGGTAGGCTTGGCCAATGGATCTACTACTCAATGCACCAAAAAAATACCATAGCTAAAGATCTTGGGCACCCTGTGGTTGCATTCCTTGGGGCGTATTTCCCTAGATTTCCTAAAATTGGAATTGCATTTCAAACATGAAGGACAATAAGTCCTTCCTTTTATGAGGGCTATTCGATGGGTCACCAAGAATAGTTTCATCCAAAAAGATGGAAAGGAACTTTAGACATGGGCAAGGGGAATGGGATGCCTAGTGTATGATCCTTGACAAAACCTCCTCCCAAGGCAAAAGTATTCACATTGATAGACAACCAATCTTAAAAAGACATAAGAAGGCATTTGACAATATTCCTCTAGATCTTCCTCTAAAGAGAGGCTTTAAGAACACCATTGAATTGGAGGAAAGTGTAGAATCTGTTATTACCACACCTTACTGCCATCCATGAAAATATAAGGAAGAAATTGGGAAAGCCATAAAGGAGTTGTTAGAGATGGCTCATATCCAACCTAGCTTTAACCCTTTTGCCTCATTAGTCGTGCTAACAAAATGAAAGATGGCACACTAGAATGTGAATTGATTGTAGAGCACTTAACAAAAATACCATCAAAAACTGATATCCCACCTCGGGTTGATGAGCTAGTTGACGAACTACATGAAGCAGTGTACTTGTCAAAAATTGATCTACATTTTGGGTATCATCAGATTAGGGTAAGGAAGATGTCCCTAAAACAACTTTTATATGCCATTTTGTACACTTTGAATTTCTTGTCCTACCATTTGGCCTAACAAATGCTCTTGCCACCTTCCAATCATGTATGAACCACATTTTTAGGAAATAACTAAGGAAATTCCTTTTAGTCTTCTTTGATGATATCCTAATCTATAGTAGGACTTGGTAGGAACATCTAAGGCACATAGAGGAGGTATTGGAAATACTTGAGCAACAATCTCTATTTGCAAAACCCTCAAAGTGTGAATTCGGGTTGGAAGAAATTGTATACCTGTTGTGACGTATTCACACATAGCTCCATTGTAAATGGGGACCCCCACTTTTTGCTTTTTGGGGTTAGCCCTTTTGGTTTTGTTGTTGGTCGTTTTAGTGTCTTAGCCTTTGCATTGAAGAGATTGAGTCAGGTGGATCTCCTCAAGAGGTCAGGTCAATTGAGTGATTAGGGGTTTTTTAGATCATTCCTAGGGTGTTTTTTTGTGTACTATCTGGTCGCACTTCAAGTTGCTAAATCAAACCTTGGTTGAATGCATAATGTCTTCCTAGGTCCCATCCCTTACATCAAGGACAGAGCGAATTCGCCTTAAGGAGTCTGAAATGTCATCTTGATCCTCAAATGTCCTGAAATTTGGCTAAGTCTGGAATGTCATCCTGATCCTAAAATTTGACTCTGGAAAATTGAAGAATCCTCCAAAAACTAGATTTTGCATTATAACTCTTGGAGGTCCGAAACCACTCTCAAACATCCTGACAATATATATGGAATAGAACTTAAAGTATAAGTGACATTTCACTTATACTTAAATGCTATATTCCATATATGAATCCTGACGGAGAGACTAACATGTCAAATTTTGCTCCTGACCCTTCCAAAGGGTCCTGAGCGAATTCCTCTTGAGATCATGTACCTTCCAAAGGTACCTAAGCGAATTTGCCAAGGATTGTGCTTTGATCCCAAATTTGAGCAAGAAAAACCCTTAGGATGCCTTCCTAACATAGACCAAGGTCAAAACAAAAGTAAAATGAAGGATAAATTGAGTGAAAATATGAATTTCGCTCCTGACCCTTCCAAAGGGTCCAGAGCGAAATCCTTCAAGGGACCTCCTATCTCACTCAAACAATTGAATGCATCCCATTTCAAGTAGATTTGAGGGCAAATTGACTTAGTTGTGATAGAAGAAAGGTGGAAAAGACAAGTCCAAGGCAAGTTGAGTCTAGAGAAGCAAATTTCGCTCGACCCTTCCAAAGGGTCCAGAGCGAATTTTTTCAAAGGGTCATGTACCTTCCAAAGGTACCAAAGCGAAATCCTTGAGGAAACCTAATTCTTCACCAAAGTCATTGAATGGTTGTCATTTTGAGCAAAAGTAAGGGCAAATTTGCAAGATCATGGAGAGAAAAGGATCAAAGTTCAAGTCTAAGACAAAGTTAAGTGGAAAGAGATGTGAATTAAGCGTAAAAATGCAAAATTCGCTCTTGACCCTTTTAGAGGGTCCAGAGCGAATTTCATTATTAGGGCCTGTCCTTGGAGAGGGTCCAGAGCGAATTTCATTATGGGGCCTGTCCTTGGAGAGGGTCTAGAGCAAATCTCATTATAGGTCCTGTCCTTGGAGAGGGTCGAGAGCGAAAATCTCATTATAGGTCCTGTCCTTGGAGAGGGTCCAGAGCGAAATTAATCCTTATGCCTTCTTGTTGATGATTTAAGGTAAGAAATGCTATGTTAGAATGAATATATTATGTATACTTAATCATCTTTTGTTTGTTTTGTAGATCAACAAGACCAAGTTAGAGGAAGATCACGCGAGGACAAGAAGGACTTCTTCAAGCTTCATTCACATTAAGGACCCCTTAAGCGCATAAAAGAAGACTCAAAGTGCTAAAGACTTCAAGTGTTCAAGGAGTTGCAAGCAATGGAGCTAACCTTCCTCAAAGACCTCACATGGAGAAATCGCAAGATATCGGAAGAAGGATCCTACAAACACTTCAAAGAGAGAAATGCCACCAGAGGAGTGACTTGATCGTGAATAGGCCTCATCAAGCACAGGAGAGCCAAGGAAAGGTATGTCATTCCTCAAGCACATCAAGGACGAAGGAGGATCTACCAAGGTCATCACGGAGCGAGTACCAAACAAGGTGGCATCCCAATCACTAATCCTCCAATCAAAAGACTCCACATCAGAGTGTCCAGATTCAGTGAACCACGCTTATACACGAAGGCACAAACTTCGATGTACCTACCCCTGTTTCCCATTGGTTCTCATGCATTAAATGTAATTTTCTCATTGGCTAAAGGAGTTTGTTGTAACAAATCCTAATTAGGGTTTTCTATCTTGTAATCCTAGCCATTCATTCTAAATCAATCAGAGCCATTGAAATGTAAGGAGCTCTCTATATAGGGCTTTGACTATTCATTTGTAAAGGTTAATAGGGAGTCAATAGTTAATAGTGGCTAGTTGTGAATAAGATAGAAGAATAGAAGCTTAGATAGTAATTAGAATAGAGTAGGAAGAGAAGGCAAGAAATTGTTGCCTTGGTTGTAAAAAGACTCCATTTTCATTGAAGATATGGTGAAATATGTCGTTTCTTTGCAATGTGCATGGTTTCTTATTGAGTCTTCATATTAGATGGTGGATAATTAGATTGAATGCACTCGCTTGGAATCTGCCTAGTCCAAACCACTAGCCTCTTACTGATTGTAAGGCCGCCCTGTGTGGTCAACTGGCATTGAATGACCTTAATTTCGAGTTATGCGTCTATTGTTCATGCATTAACTTGAATGGTGATCAGTGTCTGATGGTGTAACGATTTGAACATTTTCAAAAGTCCCTTAGAAGATTGCACTGAGCCGGTGTCGAATTGTTCAGTTTGATGGTGAGACCTAGCTCAGGAGGACTCCAACTAGTCATTCACCCATCTTCTTGCATTCTAGGCCTTAGAGTAGACCTTTTGAGCCTTTCACTTTTTTCTATTTCTTTATTATCCCGGTGAGTAGTTAGGACTCAAGTTCCACCAAATCAAGCTTGCAGGCATACAAACGTAAGTCCCCTTGTGATTCCAGCAAAATCACATCACACCAACAGAGCTTATCCACACGTAGAGACCCTGTATATAAGAACCTTGGAGTTATTTCGATTGATCCTTAGGCAAATCTTCAGGATAAGATACCTTGGTATTTTATTCTATGTTCGCATGTGCATAAAAAACACATCAACGACCAACTACCAACTACCCCATAGGAACCTCTCAGCAACCCATACATAACAAAACATAAAACACCCCAAACAACTATAAACTAACATGTGTTATTGACCCCTAACATCAACCCCCCCAAAAAAGTTGTTGTCTTCTAGACGACTTGAACAAACAGAAGATGGAACGACAAAATAGAAAGAAAAACTAAGATGTATGAGAGGGAGGAGGTGTCCCTGTCGTGGCCGAAGAAGAAGGTTGTCGTCCTGTGTGGACCCGAAGGTTCTTCTCCACAATCAGCTGCCGCTCGCGTGCCTTCTTGACCATGTGTGCAACCTCCAATAGTTTCTTGTCCTTCTGCTCCATCTGCAGAGTTAGGTCAGCCACTTGTGCTGCAAGTGCTTGTGCTTCCTTCTCTTGCCTGCTGCAACGAGCTTCATAAGTGGCCACCTTTGTCTCCAACTCAACCCTCAAGTTCTTCTCTACTGTGGCCAACTGCACACGCTTTTCCCCTTCTCCAATTTCTTTACGTACAACTATTGCATCTGTTGCTCCATCTTGCTTTGTCTCATCTGCAGGTAGACATCTCGGAACAACCCCTCCATACTGCGCAAGTTAGTTCCCAAGGTGCCAACTCCCTCCACCAATCGCATGTGCTTCCACTCCTGTACTATCTCCGGTGTACCACTGTCCGACGACCCTCGCTGCTCAAAGTGGCGTGCAAACTCCTCACATCTTGAAGCCATGAAGTGCAAGAGCTTCTCAACGTCAGCTAGGGTTAGCTGAATTGCTGACATCCATCTGTCCAGTCAACTTTGCCATACCTCGAGCTATGTCCGATATCCCCTGTAACTCCCCAAAGAACCGCTGGAGGGAGCTTGCTGGATCTCTAGGGTCTGGCAGTGTAATGTGAAGACTTGTCAGTGGTCCTCCAGGCCCGTTATCCTCTACATCAATGAGTTTCTGGTCATGTCCACTTTCCCCAGTCACTTTGTCCTGCTCCTCAATAGACACCATCTCATCTTGGACCCGATCTATGATAGGAATGGCCCTATGCTGTGTCTTGCCTTGGCCAACTGCCATGTCATAGGGTGAAGGCGAAGTGGGAAGGTGAGGTGCAAGTGCAAACTGCCTGAGCCACACATCCAAGGATGCATCTATATCATCATTCGCCAGTGTGTCCAAGTCCGCCAACTCCTCCTGGCCATCCCCTCCTTCCCTTTCTGCCATCAGTACATCCATGGACTCATTCCTTCCTGCTGTTGCCGTATTGCCCTCAACTGCTACGGGCTCCTTCGTACCAATACATGCCATACCAGTACCTGTCTCTTGTATGGCTACCTCTTGTACGATTACCTTTGGTGCAACTTCCTTTGGTATGACTACCTCTTGTACGAGTACCTTTGGTAGCTTCCTCTGGTATGGCTACCTCCTGTACTGCTACCTCCAGACTATGCTGCATGTCCCTCCCTGCCACCGTACAATCCACCACTACTGTGCCGCCTAAGTTTGTGCTCGTACGGTTTGCTGGTACGACTTGTGGTTCCAGTACGGCCAGACCTATATGCGGCAGCGACACTTGCCTTTGTGCTAGAGGCTCCCCTTCGTCAACTTTCCTAAACACCACTCCTACTGGTCTCACGTTGCCTACCGGGCTAGCCACTGTGAGTGCTTCCTTAGGTGCCAAGTGCGCGGAAGGAGATAATTTGGGGGGTGTAAATTTCACCCGAGTGCTTCTCCACCGTGCTTGCAATCCTCCATGCTTCGGCTGCTCTTCTTCCTCCCCTTCCTGTTGCTGTGATTCCGCTTCCTCTTCTTCTTCTCCGACGTTGTGTGGTGCCATGCGGAATCCTTCATCTCCACTCTCCTATTCCTCTGTTTCCTCGACCTCCTCATTTGAGTCATCCATACTGCTATCTTCTTTCACCTCGATTGCTACTTCCAGCTTCCTCCTCTTCGCTGGCTGTATGGCATTATTAAGAGTGTCCAAGTGAACATAATAGTACATGGATGGTTTGTTGGATTCCACCCTACTGCATGGGTCAAAAGTACCCCACATCTTTGAAGGTACCTGTGTATGTACTGCATCGAGAAACAGACTAACGGCATGGTGGTACATATAGAATGTTTTATGCTCCAGTTTGAGGAAATCATGAATCCTCTTAGATAAGAGTTGCCCCCAGTTATTAACTTTACCACACTTGATGCCATTCATTAGTCCTATCATCCAGATGGCTATATCAGATGCGCGGCTGGCCCCTCTGAGTCGACTTTTCACCAAGTCCATCAACATCCTCCACTCCCCAAGTGCAATGAAAGCACGCTTTAGTCCCCTACTATCAGACCATACACTCTTCCATTATTCTTCCGTTAGGTCACCCCTACACACCAAGTCCAAGAACCATTTCTTTTTCTCCTTGGTGAGCTTCTTGGCCGGTTTTGCTGCAGATGCTCCCGTATCGAGTATGCCAAATACCCTCTTGAAGTCCTCAGCCTTGAAGGAAATCCTTACTGTGCAGCCCTGGAATTGGATAATGGAGGCTCTCTTGTGGCGGTTGTATCCAGACACCATAGTCCGAAGCACAAGTTCGAAATCCTTGATATTGAATGTCGGCATCTGAATGGCATGATCCACCTGTGCTTTCCAGAGGGAATCTTTTATCACATGGTCTTGAGGGTATTCCTCCCACCAAGCACGACATTCACTGCAGGTCACACTCTCAAACGCTACATTTTCTGCAATAATTCCTTCTGGTTCCTTTTGTACTTTTGACTTGATCTTCGCCTTCTTGCTGTTGTTGCCAGGCTCTGTAGATGTCATGGTGGCACTATGTTTGCCGTGCTGATTTTTCCCTGTCTTTTTCTGCTTCTTGGTTGTTACTATAACGGTCTGAATTTACTGCGCGACTAGGGTCCCCCCAACTACTACGGACCATTGTATCAATTTCCTTGCCAAGCCTGCCCTGTACAACTCCTTCAACTTGCGCGAAGTCTACCCGCAGTTCCATACGGATGGCACAATTTTTTGCATGGATACCTTCAAGTTTTTTATGCAACTGGTCCCTGCGTGTATGGTCTTCTCTGCATTGGCCCCCTTATGGTATCGTACAGACTTCTTCCTTTTGCTCATACAACCTTCTCTACGTTGTCGTATGGTCTTCTTCATCTTGTTCGTACGACGACCTTTGCATTGCAGTACGTGTGCACTGGCCGTACGGTCTCTCCTATGTTGCCTTTCGTGTACACTGTATGGTCTCACCGTACGTTGTGCAATGATTGCCGTACACTGTACGGATTACTTCGATTTGCATTGCTTGCACTAGCCTCCCCATCCATAGTGTAATCCGTACGCTGTACGGATTAAAATGCTCAAGCTGTGTCTTGGCCCTGTCCGTACGTGCAATCTATACGCCGTACGGATTCAACTCCTTTGCTGCACGTGTTGTCCGTACAACCGTTCCTGCACTTGGTTTCTCTCCTTCGCCCGTTCTGCTTCCACAACCATGATTTTGCCCGTGTGTTGTATAAAAAAGGACTCTTCGGGGGTTTTTATAGTCATTTGCTTTTTCCAGGGTTAGGGTTGTTGATGTATGTGGTTAGCAGCGGGAGATATCCCAAAGCTATTAATACACTATGTTTTATATTTGCTAGATGAGCCAACCTTGATGAAGCAATTCATATATTAAATATGAAATGAATCTAATTAATTATTGCTTGAGTCATGAGTGCTGACCCTTTGTGAAAGGGTATCACCCATGTATATATGAGGTACAATTTCATTCACTTCACAATTAATCATTTTCTAAGAAAAGTAGGTCTTTTCAAAGGAAATGTGCTCGGGGTGACGATACCAATTTATCGTCTATGGTTGGGAGGGCAACAATGATTCGAGTCATTGCTCGTGGTTAAACGAGCACCCAATTAATATGTCTGATTACTTACATCTCTGATCGTCAAAACTTAACAAGGGTTAGGCATAAATACTTTATTAATTTTTTATAAAATAATTGCCTTTTTATTAAATGTATTTTTCCCTTACTTTCATCACCTTTGCCTTACATTTTAATTTTTTAATACTTGCTAACCCTGTCCTTTTTATTATTTTTTTTCCATACTTTTCTTTTCCAACTTTTAATACTCCCTTCTTTAAAAATTGCTTTAAAATCCTCACCCAACAATATTTCTTAAATTCAATTTTTTCGTACCTTCAACTTACTAAGGTAGGTCCGTTTCCGTCGTTCAGTTCTCCCTTTTTGATCTATAGGATAGCTTATCGCCTTTTCTGACACTTCTAAATAACCTTTTCGCTCCCTTAGTTTCCTCTTCGCTGTACTAATACTTTCTTTTTTCCTCGCTTTTCCCTTGCCATTCATTGTGATCTCCTTCCACCTTTTATTTGGTCCTTGGTTGGCATCCTCGTCTTCTATATTCCTCTTCACTCCTGAAGGGTCGTCCAGAGGCCTTAACTTAATCTTCGAATCATGCAACCACACACATACGTGCGACATCCTCCTATAGCATTCTTCAGCACAACACGTCCCCATATACTCTAGATCCCATGTCTTATCCATCAACAGAGCGGGTCCCACTCCCTTATAGCGCTCATCAACGTATCGACCTCCGTACTGCTGGTACCATGTTACCCTTTCTCCATTCACCTTCGGAGATCATGTGGGGTTAGGTATCACTTGGAATAATGAATTTGGTCCGGCCTCGAGTTTGCCTGGCTGCGAGGCTGTGATGAACAAGTCTTCCGTTTTCAGCACCATATTCTAACAGGGACCTAGGGTTGCCCTGTACTCCTCTAGGTCAAGTTCTTCCTCCAGGTCTGCAGGTTCCTCCTTATTTGCATTCTCGGCTTTCCTCTTGGTTTCAGCTTCTTCATCAATGTCATATGCTACATACCCCTCTCGAAGACCCTCATATGGGGTCCGCTTCTTCCAATTAACATGAAATCCGTATCCACACAACCGGGTCCCCAAAATACGCATTTGTCAGGTGTTTATGGATCCTTGGAACCACAACACCTTCCACCCGCTTCGGCACAAGTCGTTCTTCCATGAATGTAAGTGGTTTTGCCCAATCTTCATCCCTTCGATAAGGCTCTCCTTTCACCACCGGGTCTTCTTCCACTTCTGTACTTTGCTCGATGGTCCAATCTCCCTTTGTAGCATATCCCAACATGTTGATCGCTATCACAGGTTTGTTTCCTTCTCTATAAGCTTTCAGTTTCAAACCATTCACTAGGTCTCTGATTGGGTTGTCGCCCAAGGTAGATAGCTTTACTGCTTTGTTCTTCCTGACCTCCCTCATCTTATAGGGTTTGAGCCAACGAACTTTAAACTTCCCTGGTCGCAGTTCGTTACGATCGTTATACTTCAAAAGTTGACCCGCCGTAGGTGCTTGTAATGCCAGAACTTTGTTGACGTGTCTGAAATCGCATTGCTGCAAACTCCATACGGCCAACACAAAATAGAATAACCAGCTGAGTATCCTATCCTCTCTTGAGATAAGGAAGTCCCTAATGCTATTTTTTTATATTTGATCAAAGGGGCCAACCTCAAGGTTTCGTTTGTCAAGTCTTGACTGCGGGATTTCTCAGTGGTTTGATGTGTTTATGTTGGAAACACAAGGGGGACCTACGTTGAGATAGACAATTTATAGATAAGTTCCCTGGAACTTTTATGATCTTTCTTACCAAATGATTTCGGTTAAGTTGATACTGTTTTTAGTGGGACTATGGATTTTCTGGATAAAAAGGGGAAAAAGGAGGGAAGGATAGGGAGAGAGAGATACATGAAATGTAAATTCTAACTAAGATAGCAGTTTCGTCAAACAGATGGAAGCCTCCAAATAACAAGACTAAGCATTACCAGCTACTCAAGCACAGTGTTTGCATAAATCTAGTGCAATCTTCAAAGGAAAATAAGATTTTTCATGTTATCAAATATGACATCAGAACTTTACATTCGTAGTGAGTATTCAATAACCGAACTTAAGCATATAAAAGGTTCAGATTAACCATGCATAGAGAAAGCCAATCAGCCATTCCCTAATGGTGTGAACTGCGAGAATTCTATCAGGATGTTTGCTTGAAAATGCTATGTAAAGGAAATAAACATAATTGAAAGATTTCTAAATTTAGTGAAGAAGGAGACCATGCACTCACGAGGAAACTTGAAAACAGTCTTAATCTTTGCATTAATTCCTGTAAATTTCGCTAGAGCTTTTGCAACAATCCAAGAACTTCTTACAAAATAAGGGAAACTAGTCCCCTTTAAATAGGCTTCAAAAAAAGGATGAATGGCCCAAATTCATCCATAAAACATGGCTGCCCATACCCATAAATGGGAGGCAAATATCAACAACCACCCCAAAATGGGCAATAACTACCCAAAAAGGTAATTATAACAATTTCAGAAATAATCCAAAAAGGTACATTAAAAAAGTTTTACATTTTTGCTTCTGATTTCCAAGTGAGGGATCGTAACTGGTCTGCAATATACGACTGGTTCAGTCCTTGATCAGGCTGCTCAAGGGGAAGGTTGAGCGGGAATTCATGCAGCAGAACCATATTGCATCATTAGCTGCCCTCTTAGCCCCACTTCTGTTGGGCACGAAAGAGGGTAAAAAAGTTATAGGGCTACCTTTTACAAATATGGACTGATATGATGCGGATTTAGCTGTTTAGACATTCATCATACGGCCCTCCTTCTAGTGCCAATTCTGTTGACGTGTTTGAAATCGTATTGCTGCAAACTCCATACGGCCAACACAGAATAGAATAACCAGCTGAGTATCCTATCCTCTCTTGAGATAAGGAAGTCCCTAATGCTATTTTTTTATATTTGATCAAAGGGGACAACCTCAAGGTTTCGTTTGTTAGGTCTTGACTGCGGGATTTCTTAGTGGTTTGATGTGTTTATGCTGGAAACACAAGGGGGACTTACGTTGAGATAGGCAATTTATAGATAAGTTCCCTGGAACTTTTATGATCTTTCTTACCAAATGATTTCGATTAAGTTGATACTGTTTTTAGTGGGATTGTGGATTTTCTGGATAAAAAGGGGAAAAAGGAGGGAAGGATAGGGAGAGAGAGATACATGAAATGTAAATTCTAACTAAGATAGCAGTTTCATCAAACAGATGGAAGCCTCCAAATAACAAGACTAAGAATTACCAGCTACTCAAGCACAGTGTTTGCATAAATCTAGTGCAATCTTCAAAGGAAAATAAGATTTTTCATGTTATCAAATACGACATCAGAATCTACATTCATAGTGAGTATTCAATAACCGAACTTAAGCATATAAAAGGTTCAGATTAACCATGCATAGAGAAAGCCAATCAGCCATTCCCTAATGGTGTGAACTGCGAGGATTCTATCAGGATGTTTGCTAGAAAATGCTATGTAAAGGAAATAAACATAATTGAAAGATTTCTAAATTAAGTGAAGAAGGAGACCATGCACTCGCGAGGAAACTTGAAAACAGTCTTAATCTTTGCATTAATTCCTGTAAATTTCGCCAGAGCTTTTGCAACAATCCAAGAACTTCTTACAAAGTAAGGGAAACCAATGCCCTTTAAATAGGCTTCAAAAAAAGGATGAATGGCCCAGATCTAATCTAAACAAATGGCCCAGATTCATCCATAAAACATGGCTGCCCATACCCATAAATGGGAGGCAAATATCAACAACCACCCTAAAATGGGCAATAACTACCCAAAAAGGTAATTATAACAATTTCAGAAATAATCCAAAAAGGTGCATTACTAAAGTTTTACATTTTTGTTGACTTAGAAGTCAAATATCACCTTTTGGTGCAAAAGTGCACTTTTAAGACTTAGAGAGAAAAAAACACTTTTAAGAAATCACTTTTTCTTTTTCAGCCTCAGACTCTTTTTCTAGAAATTCATCTTCACCGTGCAAATATTCCTGCCACAGATCATGACCTGACGCACGTTCCTCACAAACATATTCCTGGAACCTGATGCATAATTGAAAAAGCGGACTGAATGGCGGCATAGGAGGATTACGAATTTTATATTGCATGCCTTCAAGGTACTGGTCCACGTGCTTCAAACCGTCTTTCCAGCTGGAACGGTTACACTCGAAACACAACATGTCCGAGTAGAACTGACCAACAAAACTCAAATCTTTAGCGGAATAGGTAATCCTATCCGTTCCCAATCTCTCTTCCCAGTCTGGCGGTATCACTTCATTGGATTGGTCATTTACCCATCCCGAAAGCATTGATCGAAGGATTATCTTGCCAAGTTCCTGCATGGTTTTCAGAATTACCTCGCATGCACTGTGTTCTCTATCAATGATTTCCTTCGCATCATTCTTCATGTTGATAGTCCAGTACCATTCCTTAAGAGTGTTGATGTTATGAGGATCTAAGATGGTGGGTAATGTAGGAATCTGTGCATGGGTCCAGAAAAGAGCGCTCATGAAGGGAAGAGTAGTGGCAGCCACTTCCTGGATGTGGAGGGATTCCCTCTTTACATCTAATAACTTAACCAAAGTGGTTTCTCGGTGGCGAGCCATTTCCTTCACTTCCTCAAGGATTCGTTCTCCCCTTTTCCTGATGCCTTATATCCATTCCTTGACGGCCCTTGCCGTGTCCCGTACTCCTTCAAATTTTGTTGTGGTCCTCTGTGCCAATGCTGTCGGGGGAATGTGGGATTCGGAGGCATTGTGCAATGGTCTTAGAAGTTGATCGATGTACCCTTCGGCCTGCTCAGCACGAGCCCGATACATGTTCTTTTCAGCTGTTATTTCTTCAAGCTGCCTGAATATATTTTGCATTGAATCTTTGAATTCTTCTTTTTCTTGCTCCTTAGTGGCTCGTCCAATGGGGACAGTTGTGATGCTATAATCTGCCAGTGTAATCTGATTTGCTGGCTTGTCTACAGGCGGGGTGGCAATGTGAAGAGTGCGGTTCCTTTGATCATCCTTAGTCATTCTAGAATATGCGCTGGGCTTTTTCTTCCCCTTAGCTTTTGCTTGGTCTATACGCGAGCAGATATCCTCTAGATCAATAGGTGGTTTCGTGGCGGCCTTGCGCTGGGCTCCGACAATCAACCACTCTTGAGGTACTGTCTTGGATGATTATAAGGTTAAGTTTGCATTCTGTTCTTTGATGTTTTCAGCCGACTCATCACAGATTCGGAGCTGCTTTGCTACCGGAGGGGTGGAAGAGGTGCGAAGTTCTTTGCTTGCAGCTGAATTTTCTCTTACTTCACTGAACAACTATCTGGTATCTTCATTTGATGGTTGTTCTTCAGTCCTTTCGAGCTCATGAGTCTCATCTACCCTTTGCTCTCCTTCGACGGTAGAGTCATCTTTGGCTGTATTGTGGAGCAGCAACTCGTGGCGGCTCTGTTGAGTGGGTTCATGCACTTTGACCCCCTGGATGGACGGAACCTCTCCTTCCTCAATTTGGTTGCCCGGTTCGGTTGATTCAAGGGCTCTTAGCTCAGCTTCTAGCATGTTGGGCGCGGGAGGATCATTAGCTTCAAACGGGTCGACGTCAGTTTGAGAAGGCAAAGCAGGTATATAATCCAATTCTACTACATCGTCGGATGAACTGGGGTCCTTTGACGATGACGTGACCTCTGGTCTTCTTATAGGAATCTTCTCCCTTCTTGTTCTTTTGGACGTCCAAGTCCCTCTGTAAGCTTTAGCCTTCTTTCTTTTCTCTGGTTTCTCAATTTCTTCTCGGGGTGCACTAGACGTTCCCTCATCTTCGGAGGACTGAGAATCAATGCTACCCATTAGGTGGTAAGTGAACTGGACTCCCTCATGGATTAGCCTCTCAATCTGTTGATGTAACCATTGATCTGTATATCTGGCTGGGGCTGCCATGACTGCCTCGAAATCGGTGATCGGGTCTAGGGACCAATCCACGCCTGGCAAGAGATGCCTTACCGCCTCAAATTCTTGGACCTGGAGGCAGTTCCCTGAATCTATGAGTTGATTTGGGATCCGATGGTATTCAAAGAGCCGCATTTGCTGCACACTCAGCCTGGAATATTCACGTCTCCGGACCTCATAGTCATCAGAGCAATTCTTCCAATAGTCTTCAACTGATTCCTTTGCATTGTAACGCCTGCCATAGGCTCTCTTCGCCAGATTATCGTGATCGAAATATTTTCTTGGAAAATGGTCCTGTAGGCCATAAGAGGACAGCGCTACGAGGGATTCCTCTGCTAGGGTGGGGGTCTTCAGGTGGACATCCTGGTTGCCTGTGATCATGGGAACGTGAATCTAGCCTGCTTGCTTTCTCTGAGGAAGATGTCGGCCGGACGTGATTGCTTTGCGACCTCCATAAGAATTGTTTTGTCGGTTGGGTACCGTGGAAGTCGGAGAGGGGCACCATCAAAGCCCGCTATTCGGATATAAGAGAACCTTGGGAACTGAATGAACCAAGCTCCATACCTTTGTACTAGAATAGTAGCTTGCTCTGAGAGCCTTATGTGTAATCCTCCCTCCATTAGCCTGACCAGGCGCATTGTGAAGGCGTCATTGACACGCTCATATTGGCCAACTGCATAAGCTGGGATGCTCTTTTCCCTCTGAGCTATATCTTGGTAATGCAGCTGCGGGTAATAATCATAGACCTTTACCTAACCAGGCCCATTCCTGATTTCACCCTTCATTATCAAACCTGGCAGCGGTTGGTTCTTGGCGAACATGTAGACCAGATAAGAGGTCATAGTGAAGTATTTCTTTGTTTCAAGCTCAATCAGCTGAGTGTGGATGTTGTCGCTTATGATCTGGTCCCAGTCAAACTTAGACTTCCCAGCAAAGACTTGCTCTGTGAAATAGAACATCCACTCTTCAAAGTAGTTGGATTTAGGAAGTCCCATAACTTGGCTGAGTAATGTGACCATATCCCCATGTTCATTATGAAAATCACTTCTTGGGGTCTTTTTCACAATCCTGGCGCTCGGAAGCCTTCTCTCCTTGTACCATTCTTCGTTGATCAGTGCTCTGCATCGGGCCGGATTCATATCATATGCCCCTTGTGCTTCATCTATGGTTGTGGTTGTGGGATTGTTTGGGAAGGGAATGTCGAATGCGTTGCCGATGGCCTCAACAGTGAAGTTGGCGATGGTCATGTTCTCGAGGAGCACCAATCTGGAATTTGGCTGATAGTGCCGGGCGGCCTCTAAGACTAACTCATAGTTCTGTACTGCTGGAGGAAATCCCGCTGCTTGGGCGATGCCACTTTCCAGCATCTGTCTAGGCTTGCCATATGCGTTAGGGGAGAAGACCCGATTCCTGAAATCCTGGATGTCAGTTTGGCCAAGGTCGGCATCAACGATATTGTCCCAGACACTCAGAACTTTTGACTCTCTCAATCCTCCTCTTTGATACTGGTATTTCATCCTTTCAACTTTGCGTGGGATATCTGATTTGGGTGCTCGCGATGTCTCAGCTGCAGCGGGCATCTTTGATGATTCTACCGCCGATTTAGGCATTTATCCTGCACAATCGGATGCGGATTACGAGGTGATACAAAAGAAGTAAGGCGGGTTAGATAGAGAATACTCTAGCATTCAAGGATTAGTTCAAAATCTAGATTGGAAACGGAGTGACATTTCTAGCTGAAAGCTTGATTGATTTTAAACCAGAGTATTCATGAAGCTTTTGATTGCGAATTTATACTTAAGCATTTTGGATTTATTCTCAATAGGGACAGAGCTCGAAAAATTCTCCTACGTTTGAAAATGCAATTTCTGGTTAAACCTTAGGAGCAAATTTTAAATTTTGACTGCTTTGCACAACGTTTTACAAGCGAAAAAGATGCAGATTTTGAAAATTTAAGCATTTTAATCAGATTTCGCACATACGTCTATTTGATTTATAAGCATTTTAGACGATCAAGAAAGACAGAGTGTACTTACCTGACGAAAACGGATGGCGAGGAATTGCCCGACCTTGTTGCGTAAAGATGAATGGACAACTCTGCAAATTTTTTGAATTCCAACGGTTATCTTCTTGATTCAAATTTTCGCGGTTGCTGTTTGAAAGGAATTTATCATTTTAAATGGTTTTTTTTACCTCGGGCAATTGGCAATCTGAACTTGAGTGTGAATGGTTTGCAGCGTTTTACCTTGAATGCAAAATGCACGAAATTGGATCTGTCTCCCTTCCAAAATCGGATGTGATCTTTCTTCACATGAAATGCGGCAGCATGGAGGGGGTTTTACAAATTTGAATGGCGTTGCAATCTTCGTTGGAATGGAGGGGTTTGAAATTCGAATTCCTTGTATTGCTTCTTCACGTTTTTCCCTCAGCTTGCGGTTTTGGCCTTGTGGCGAATTTCAGAGCATTGAGAAGTTCTACAAACTTTAAACTGCGTTTTCTAACCCTAAGGGCGGACTTCGACCATATAGACTCCTCTTTTTGCGATTTTTAAATAATTTCGGACCATTTACTCCCCTTGGAATTCCGCAATTTTTAATGCTTCTTTGTGATTTTCGGAAGTATTTTCGGATCACTCATCGCTTCTTGCAAATTTATAACAAACTTCGGACCACTTGGCATGCTTGGAACTTCGCAGTTTCTAACCTTTTGGCGAATTTCGGAGCGCTTAGACGGTTTTACAACTTTCTGAGCTTTCGCGATTTTTAACCTTATATCCAAAATTTTGGACCTTTAAACACTTAGTGCAAATTCCAGGAATTTCGGACCTTTTTCCTGATTTTGTGAACTTTGGAGTTTTTAGATGTTTTTTTTTTTGCAACTTTATCATTTTGAATTTCGGCTCCAGGGTCTGAAATTGGGGACTTAAGTGAATTTCGAGCCGTTGAACGCTCTTTGCAAATTTCACAAATTTCAGACCATTGGGTATGTTTTGCAAATTTTGGAGTTTCTAGGTGTTTTTTCAACTTGTCCAGAATTTCGGACCTAAACCACCTTTTTGCAAATTTGCACAAAACTTGGAATTTCGACCCTAGGGTCCGAAATTGGGTGTTTTTAAGTGAAATTCGGACCATTTGGGGTTCCTTGCAAAGTTTCCAAGCATTTTTGAACCTAAAGCCAGTTTTGGGAAATTTTGAATTTTTTGAAATTTAGCCGCAGGGTCCGAAATTTGGTGACTTAGGCAATTTTGGCAACTATTGAAATTTTGGACTTTTGCTAGTTTTCACAGTTTTTAAGACATTTTCGGACCTTAGGCCCAGTTTTGCAAATTTTGGAGTTTTCTCTCAATTTGGCTTGAAAGTCCAAAATTTTACTCCCAGAGCGATGTTGACGATTTAGACTTTCTCCTTGAGAAGCGTGAGCTCGGGCACTTGGGCAAGTTTGTCAACCTTGGCACTTTGGCCAGGAAATTCGGTCCTTCGCTAGTAGGCGAAAATCATCCTTCATTCAAATCCCACAAACATTGCGGAGACAGACCTCATACAATCTATTTCATCGCTCTCGTGCGAAAAACAACATTTTTGGGTCCTCGTGCGACCTTCAGACGCACTATTCTTTGCTTGGCAGGCTTCGCCATCCTCTATCATCTTACGCCTATTCACGACGATTTTACAATTTTGAACAAACTCTTGGCATTCGTGCCCGAGGGCTAGACTAACCTGATGGATTCATCAGTTCTCTTTCCATTGACATCATTACTTCACGGACCAGTCGCGGACTCGCTCAAAAGGACGCGTGATGCTTTGCGCGAAACTCAACAGGGTGAGAACGAAAGGCTCAAAAACAAGAAGGGGGACCCTGTCGGCGACGGGGAGCGTGTGCAACGCACAACAAATGGCGACTTTGCTGGAGAAATGCTGCCAGTCATTTCGGGGACGCAAGTCCGGATCGAACCCAGGATCTCTGGTTAACCACCACGATTCAAACGAGAAAAGGAGAAGAGTCTTTCAAAACAAGATAGTGTCAAGGGTCAAATCGAATCACACGCAGATCCGATTAACTAGTGTGTGCAAGTGGAGTTTAATCCAACTTAGAAAAAGTTGAGGCATCAATGTTTCACCGTGTCGAGATGCCCAGCGAGATGATACTTCAAAAGCAACCTGGATAGAGCCCCGCTGCCAACGAGCATTCATAGCCCTGGCGGAGTTATCACTTGTTAGCTCACAGAGATTGCTCTGTTTCTGGCAAGAAAGTTTTACTTTTTTGCTCTGTACCGGCAGAGATGCCTGCATTCCCATTTGCCAATCTTATGCTTGGTATCAAATTGATTTTAGAGTTCTTTGCTCTTGATTCTTTTCTTTATTTTCTTTTCTCTTTTTCTTGGCATAGTAGGCAGTGAAGCCTACGCGGGATTGAGCGTAACAGTGGTCGCTGAGGCATAGCTTCGGACCTTTCATCGATGTAGTGTCCCTTTGATTAACAATTGATTGTATGCGATTTTAAAATGTGTTTGTGCAGTAATCACGATATCGGAGATAGGTTTTGACAAAAACAAGATCTTGCAGAGAAAGGTCATCTAGATTAAACAGACCTCATCATGGGGCGCTCCATCAATCAAGAGTCCTCCCCGAACTTGGATCCTAGAAGTAGAAGGTTGCAGAAATCCGGCATTACGCCAAAGTTGCACATGGCATAGGATTCCTTTCAAAATTGACAGGGATCCCGAGGCAAAACAGGAAAGCACGAAACTAAACTAAAACAGGAAACGAAAAACTAAACTAAAACAGGAAACGGAAAACTAAACTATTATATACAAGGGAAAGGCTTCGAGAAACCTAAGGTTGGAAATAATGCTTGAGGAATTGACCATTCACAAGCAAGGGGACGTCCTCACCCGTTAGGGTCCTGAGTCGGAATGCATTCTCTCCCAAAATTTCAGAAATCTGGAAAGGACCGAGCCATGAATTATCAAATTTGTCGTGCTCTCCTTTCCGCTCATGAGCTTTGTCTCAACAAAGGACGAGGTCTGAAATGTGGAAGGCTTTTACTTTCGCCCTTTTGTCGAACCAATGCTTGACCACTTCTTGGTGTTTGGCAAAATTATCTATAGCGTCGTCTCTCTTTTCTTCGAAGTATAATAGCTGGGACAGCCTGGCCTCTACGGCACTGTCGATTCCTAGATATTCTCTCACGAATTGGAAGGTTGGTATTCTCAATTGTATAGGAAAGATGGGGTCGAGGCCATATACCAAATGGTATGGTGAAGTCCCAATGGCGGCCTTTGATCTGGTGCGGTCTGCCCAAAGGGCAAATCGGAGTTGGGTATGCCAATCTTTCAGATTCTTGTTCAGAAGTTTTTTAATCACTTGCAGCAGATTTTTGTTAGTGGATTCCGCTAAACCATTACCTTGGGGATAGTAGTTAGATGAAAATTTTAAGGTAATCCCATAATCAAAGGCCCAATTTGAAAATTTTAATGATGCAAAAGCGGAACCATTATCACAGACTAAAGCATGAGGACAGCCAAAACGTGTAATAATGTTCTCTTCTAAAAATTTAATAATAGCATCAGCATTGCATTGCTTCAACGATTGAGCTTTAGACCACCTCGTGCAATAATCAGAAGCGGTTAGAATGTACCTGTGTTGCACAGAGGAGGGCGGGTTGATCGTACCTATGAAGTCGAGTGCCCACTGGCCAAACGGTTTTACCTCTATGACTGGTCGGAGTCGCACGGCTGGGGTTTGCTCCTTAGTCGCGGATACTTGGCAAATATGGCAGATCTTCACATGTTCATGGGTGTCCTGGAATAAAGTAGGCCAATAATAGCCTGCCCTGAGGATCTGGTGGGCTGTTGCTAAGCCTGACCCATGACCTGTTCCAAACTTAGTATGGAACTGTTCTATAATTTGGCGTGCTTCATCTCTGTTCACGCATCTTAGGTAGATGCCCTCATGGTTTCTTCGATACAGGACAACACCTTGTAGCATGAAACGGCTGTTCTTCATCCTTAGTACCCTCTTCTGTACTGGGTTAAGGTGTAATTTCTGATTGAGGAGTTAGAAGGTTATGTCATCATACCACTCGTCTGGCGAGACTTGCTCAATCAGGTATTGCTGATGCACGATTCTTGAGCATTCAGATGCGAGAGTCTGCGTCAAAGCTTGACCTTGTACTAGCTTCATGGGCTGGATTTCAATGTCATACTCCTGGATGATGGTCACCCATTTGCCTCTCCTTTCACCTAGCTCATTCTGCATCAACAATGTCTTTACTGCAACATCCGACACTATGGCATATATCTTACTCCTTAGTATATAATGCCGGAATTTCCTGATGGCTTTGACAAGCGCATAAGCTTGTTTTTCAATGTTCGGGTATCTCAATTCAGCCTCCTTCAGCGGAGTGCTCATGAATGCTATCGGGTGTTCTCCCTCTTCTTCCTTTCGCTGAGTCAAAATTGCTGCACAGGTGTGTTCAGAAGCGAAGGAATATATGTAAAACGGCCTTAAGTAGTCTGGGCTTACCAAAACTGGTGCTTGGACGATAGCTTGTTTGATCTCTTCGAACGCCTTCTTGGTCACTGGGTCCACTCTATCTTAGCGTCTTTCTTTAGCATATCATTGAGCGGGCGAACTATTTCAGCAAATCCAGTTATAAATTTCCTGACAAAATTTATCTTCCCGAAATATGACTTAAGTTCCTTTTTGGTTGCGAGGAGATTGATCTGCAGTATGGGTTTGATCCTATCGGGATCGATTGAGATTCCCCTTTCTGAAATAACATGGCCGAGAAGCTTACCTTCGGTCACGCCAAACATACACTTCTTGGGATTTAGAGATATCCCGAATTGACGACAGTGCTGAAAAACTTTCCGCAGATCACTCACATGATCCGCCCTTTGCTTGGAGAAAACGGTCAAGTTGTCCATATAGATAATGATGCAGCGGCCTACAAGATCCTTAAATGCGATGTCCATGGTGCGTTGAAATGTAGCTCCTGCATTGATCAAACCAAAAGGCATTCTTCTATAAGCAAATATTCTCCACTTAGTGGTGAATGCGGTCTTTAGTCGGTCTTCATACTCGACCATTACTTGATTATACCCGGAATAACCATCTAGGAAAGACATCATCTGGGATCCATTAACCATTTGCAGGACTTCATCAAGTGAGGGCAGCAGGTAGTTGTCTTTTCCGAGGCTCTATTTAGATTGCGGAAGTCGACACACAATCTGATTTCACTGCTCTTCTTCCTTACGGGAACTAGGTTAGCGACCTAGGTAGAATGTCGTACTGGAAAGATGATGCGAGCAGCTAGTAATTTCTTTACTTCTTGATAGATTAAAGGCTCGAGGAGGGCATTCACTGGCCGTTGCCTCTGTCTGAAAGGTTTTGAGTCTGGCTTAAGGGGTATGGTATGAGTTATCACTGAAGTGTCATAAGTTTTGAGATCCTCATACCCCCAAGCGATGATATCTGGGAATTCTCTCATGTTTTTGAGGATTCCGTTTCTCTCCTGAGATGTACATACCTTGCCAATCAGCACGTTCTTTTGGTTTTCTTGCATGCCAACGTTGATTTTATCGCAGGCCTCCTTCAGAAGTACCTTCCTTGCGAGATTTGAGCTGGTCCTAGTCGAAAATCCTTTCCAACTATACCATACCTCTAGGAATGGTATTTGTCTTGAGATTCAAGACTCCTATGTCAATCTCAGCTTCTTGAGGTTCTTCTTCATCAATAATTTGTGTCGCAAACACATCTGAGCTTGTAATGAAGTCGATGATGTGCTTATCATCATCAAACACCTGGAAATTAGTAACATTGTCCAGAACTGATGGGACTTATGTTAACTCCACTGTGAATTTTTTTAAACTTTGCATTGATAGAGGCTCAAGCGTACTTGCGGCCTGTGCCAATGAATCAGCAACCTGGTTCTGTGATCTGAATATGGTCTTGATGTTGAAAGCATCAAAACTCTCAATTATATCCCACACACAGTTGTGATAGACACTGAGTCTCTTGTCATGGTAGGTGTACTGTTTTCGCACTTGCCGGACTACCACTTCGGAATCTCCAAAACAATGCAGGATCTGAGCTCCTTTCTTGATGGCTAGCAGCAAACCATGAATCAAAGATTCATACTCTGCTATGTTATTAGTACAGTGAAACTGCAGTTGGTAGGAGGCAAAATAGGTTTCACTGGTAGGGCTTATCAGTTCTACCCCTGCTCCAGCTCCTCGCTTGGACTTTGAACCATCAAACCTTAGAGTCCAATTCTGATTCAGGCCGATTGCCTTATCGGTTGCGGCTGTTGGGCCTATTATTTCATGCTTTTCTTGCTCAGGAGGCCTCCTTTCAGGGAGCTTTGGGAAAGCGGTGTCTTCTGACCTGAGAGTGTGGGTTTGCAGCACCTCCTAATGTCTCTTCCATACTTGATTTAATGCTGCTCTGCATAATGAACATGTTATTTCTGAATGGGCGACATTGTGAACTCTGCACCAGCTGGTCAAAAGTAAATCCTTAATAGAATCTTGACGGTTTAGATGGAGCATCTGCTCCGTGTGCTTGCAGAAAAACTCCCTAAAGCTGTTGAACAACTCACTTTCTTCTGGTGACGGGATCTCTTTATCATAACTCTTTGCAATTCCTTTCAGATTTTCGACTGGATTTGAGCATTGTACCAACAAAACTTCGTTTGTTGAGCTTATATCAGCCCAGTATGTGCCCATATCGGATTCCAGAAACAAAGTCTCATTGGCTTGGTTATATTTGGTGATCATTAGTTTAAGCCTAGGCTCGGACTCAATCCGGATCTGATTTGCTACCCCTCTCCACGGTAGCCACATATGAGTGAAACTGGAATGCAGCCAACCATTGAGGACGCGGGTCCAGTCTCGGCTAAGAAGCATGCCATATGCTCCCGGGATGTCTACTACTTGGATATCAATGTACATCTGGATACGCGGATCTGCCGTCAATTGCATGTGTATATTGTTTAACTCCCCTACTACTGTCACTTCAAATTTGTCTAATTGAGTAACCTTTCGGTTATTCTTGGTGGGGGTTAGGCCTAGAGCGTTGCACACTGATAGAGGCATAACTTTAGCTGAAGCTCTTGAGTCTATCAGGCAATTGGGCAAGTTCTTACCAAAGATTCTGAGAGTTAATAGGAAAGGCGGGGGTTCTAGCTTTTTAGTGAACAAACTGATAGTAGGCTCTAATGGCAGGGTGTCATTGTTCATGATTGAGATGTCCTGAGTTCTTCCTCGTGCACAGACTCCAAAACCAGTCTCCATAGGCTGATCATTTGAGAACTTAGGCGGTGCAACATAATTTACTGTTGCAGCCCTGGGATTCATTGGTCCTCTTACCTCATTGCTGATCTTCTGGGGTTGTCCTTGCGGTACTCTCTGACCGAAGTTCTCATCGGTTCCTTTGGACTGAACTGGCGAGGGTTCCCTAAGGCTGCCCAAGACCACGTCTCTAACTTCAGAGACTTTCATTATTTCAGCAAGGGATAAGCTGACCTTGATCTTCTTAAATTCATCTGCCACCAATTGGCCTAGTTTAGTAATCTCTATATTGCTAGATGGCTTATCACTGGAGCCCTGATTTGTGGTAGCAGTCGGCTGATTTTGTGGAGTAAGTATTCTCGGAGGGGCTTGTGTCTTTTGCGGCTGACCTTGGTTCGCATACTGCTGCGATGCCTTAGGATAATTCGGGTTGTTGTTGCCATTCTGATCTGGAGGAACTTGAATATGCTTGGGAGGCGTGGAAGTAGTGTAAGGGCCACTATTGTTGTTCTGGTTATTGTTGTTGTAATATCCCTGATTGCCGCGTTGGTACTGGTGAAATGCATTCACATCAGCAGGTTGATTTGGGTTTGCCACCTCATTTTCATCCTGATTAGGGAAGAAGAACGAGGGAATGTAGGTTTCTAAGACAAGCGCTATATCATACCTTGGTGACGATACTATTTCAAATCCGATGGGAGGGAGTACTGGCTGATTCTGAGGCATTGTGTTTTCCACTTCCCGCTGGAATATATTTGCTGCAACCTGAAACTCATCACATTGCAGCTCTGAGTGCTGGTTAGTATTATGCAACCTGCACCAATTAGAAAGAGCTGCCTCTGCCAAAAATACCCTGTTTGTTGGCCTGTTTTTTGATGCCGACGAGTTATCAAGTGGAGTGGGGACTCCTCCGTTGTTGGGACGGGTGTTCCACATCTTTGTGGGTCGTTGATATCCCTGGTTTTGGTATTGACCTTGGTGCTGGTTTCTCTGACTATTCTGCAACAGGTTATTCTGATTTCGCAGATAAGTGACATTAGAGGAAAGCTTCTTCATTTGGTCAGTCAGTTCCCGCATCTCATCCTTCTCTTCTTGGGTTCTAGACGACACTATGGTGTTTTGCAGATATATGGGCTGTTTAGGAGGGATCTGGGATATGGGTGGTCTTGGATGAAGCACCAACTGATTGGTAGACTGCTGAGGCTGATATGCCAATTGGGGAATTGGATTCATAATAGGCGTTTGGTGATCCAAAGCCTGGCTGATTTCTTGAACTTGATTGGGCATAGCAGGAGGTCCTAATTGCACCAATGGTCCGACAATGTTTTGGCCTAGTCCCTTGCTGATCTCCATAGCCTTAGCGTAGGCTTCAGTTAATGTGGTCGATGCGGGGTGTGACTGTCGGACAAACATAGCTGTTAAATAGTCCAAAGCTGAATAGTAGATTTCCCTTGCTGAAGCATCACTTACCACATACGGGTCTTGCAATCGGGTAAAGGCTTTATGGAACCTGTTGTTGAAGGAACTGATCGGCTCATGTCCTTGTCTTTTGACTTCTACAAACTGCCTGTATAGCTCCGTCGGGGTTATAGGGATACCATACTTTCCTGTAAAAGCTGTTTTTAGCTTCTCCCAAGAGTCAATAGAGGATATCGGCAAATGGATAAACTAGTAAAATGCGTCTTCTCCCAATGAATAAGGGAAAAGTCTACATGCAACGTTTGCATACTCAATCTGTCTATTGCGTAATGCATCTTCGAATATGTTGATATGTTCTTCTGCTGTTCTGTTTGGATCATTTGCATGAAAAATGGAACAAAATCTGTCCGGGCTTTTAGGCATATCATGGTACGTTGGGAAAATGATGGGTGATGGATTGTCCACCAACCAAGTGGCACCATTTGGAGCGGGTGGATTGTGCGCCATCTGTGGCTGATTTACTTGAGTTTGATTAGGGACTGGAGTTGTAACTGATGGAACTGTAAAAACTGTACTTGCTGGGACAACAAACTGCTGATTTGCAGAGCTAGACTCACTGGGATCTGCAGCCCGACGATAATTCTTGCATCTGTAGAATTGAAATTCAGCAAATCTTTCCCGTTCTGGACTTGATTTTAGGACTCTTTCAAATCTCTCCGAAGAGAAAGAACCAATTCGTTCCAGCGTGAGTTAATTTCAGTGTCAATTTTGTGGATGTGGTGCAGGAGCTAGATTAGCCTCTTCTTGATCTCTCTGATTCTGTGCGTCGATACGATCAGCAATCTCCTACTCTTCCTCAAGGATCATGCACATTCGAGACCAGTCTGGATAGTTTCTTTTTACTGACCAAGCCAGGCTATATAATTCAGTGATAAGGCTCTCTTGCTTGTCGCTGAAATCGAAATCGGGCTGTATCACTGGTTGAGGGTCTCTTTCTGGCTGAGGAGGATTAATGGGTAGGCCCATTGTTCACCATATTAGTGGACCTGAAAGAAAACTGTCGGATTTCCTTAAGGACTTGCTTGCGAAGGGCAACAATCCTTTGTCTTTCTAAATTCTCCCTGATCACAATCTCTATTTGCACACCCTTTTCTTCTTCCTGGTTAATGGTGTGACTTACTCGTTTGAAAAGAGGGTGATTTGCTTCTGATTTCCAAGCGAGGGATCGTAACTGGTCTGCAATATACGACTGGTTCAGTCCTTGATCAGGCTGCTCAAGGGGAAGGTTGAGCGGGAATTCATGCAGCAGTACCATACTGCATCATTAGCTGCCATCTTAGCGCCACTTCTGTTGCGCACGAAAGAGGGTAAAAAAGTTATAGGGCTACCTTTTACAAATATGGACTGATATGATGCGGATTTAGCTGTTTAGACATTCATCATACGACCCTCCTTCTAGTGCCAATTCTGTTGACGTGTTTGAAATCGCATTGCTGCAAACTCCATACGGCCAACACAGAATAGAATAACCAGCTGAGTATCCTATCCTCTCTTGAGATAAGGAAGTCCCTAATGCTATTTTTTTATATTTGATCAAAGGGGACAACCTCAAGGTTTCGTTTGTCAGGTCTTGACTGCGGGATTTCTCAGTGGTTTGATGTGTTTATGCTGGAAACACAAGGGGGACTTACGTTGAGATAGGCAATTTATAGATAAGTTCCCTGGAACTTTTATGATCTTTCTTACCAAATGATTTCAGTTAAGTTGATACTGTTTTTAGTGGGATTGTGGATTTTCTGGATAAAAAGGGGAAAAAGGAGGGAAGGATAGGGAGAGAGAGATACATGAAATGTAAATTCTAACTAAGATAGCAGTTTCATCAAACAGACGGAAGCCTCCAAATAACAAGACTAAGAATTACCAGCTACTCAAGCACAGTGTTTGCATAAATCTAGTGCAATCTTCAAAGGAAAATAAGATTTTTCATGTTATCAAATACGACATCAGAACTTTACATTCATAGTGAGTATTCAATAACCGAACTTAAGCATATAAAAGGTTCAGATTAACCATGCATAGAGAAAGCCAATCAGCCATTCCCTAATGGTGTGAACTGCGAGGATTCTATCAGGATGTTTGCTTGAAAATGCTATGTAAAGGAAATAAACATAATTGAAAGATTTCTAAATTAAGTGAAGAAGGAGACCATGCACTCACGAGGAAACTTGAAAATAGTCTTAATCTTTGCATTAATTCCTGTAAATTTCGCCAGAGCTTTTGCAACAATCCAAGAACTTCTTACAAAATAAGGGAAACCAGTCCCCTTTAAATAGACTTCAAAAAAAGGATGAATGGCCCAAATTCATCCATAAAACATGGCTGCCCATACCCATAAATGGGAGGCAAATATCAACAACCACCCCAAAATGGGCAATAACTACCCAAAAAGGTAATTATAACAATTTCAGAAATAATCGAAACAGGTACATTAATAAAGTTTAACATTTTTGTTGACTTAGAAGTCAAATATCACCTTTTGGTGCAAAAGTGCTTTTTTAAGACTTAGAGAGAAAAAAACACTTTTAAAAAATAACTTTTTCTTTTCCAGCCTCAGACTCCTTTTCTAGAAATTCATCTTCACAGTGCAAATATTCCTGCCACAGATCATGACCTGACGCATGTTCCTCACGAACATATTCCTGGAACCTGATGCATAATTGAAAAAGCGGATTGAATGGCGGCATAGGAGGATTACGAATTTTATATTGCATGCCTTCAAGGTACTGGTCCACGTGCTTCAAACCATCCTTCCACCTGGAACGGTTAAGCTCGAAACACAACATGTCCGAGTGGAACTGACCAACAAAACTCAAGTCTTTAGTGGAATAGGTAATCCTATCCGTTCCCAATCTCTCTTCCTAGTCTGGCGGTATCACTTCATCGGATTGGTCACTTACCCATCCCGAAACCATTGATCGAAGGATTATCTTGCCAAGTTCCTGCATGTTTTTCAGAATTACCTCGCATGCATTGTGTTCTCTATCAATGATTTCCTTCACATCATTCTTCATGTTGATAGTTCAGTACCATTCCTTAAGAGTGTTGATGTTATGAGGATCTAAGATGGTGGATAATGTAGGAATCTGTGCATGGGTCCATAAAAGAGCACTCATGAGGGGAAGAGTAGTGGCAGCCACTTCCTAGATGTGGAGGGATTCCCTCTTTACTTCTAATAACTTAACCAAAGTGGTTTCTCGGTGGCGAGCCATTTCCTTAACTTCCTCAAGGATTCGTTCTGACCTTTTCCTGATGCCTTGTATCCATTCCCTGACGGCCCTTGCGGTGTCCCGTACTCCTTCAAATTCTGTTGTGGTCCTCTGTGCCAATACTGTCGAGGGAATGTGGGATTCGGAGGCATTGTGCAATGGTCTCAGAAGTTGATCGATGTACCCTTCGGCCTGCTCAGCACGAGCCCGATACATGTTCTTTTCAGTTGTTATTTCTTCAAGCTGCCTAAGTATATTCTGCACTGAATCTTTGAATTCTTCTTTTTCTTGCTCCATAGTGGCTCGTCCAATGGGGACAGTCGTGATGCTATAATCTGCCAGTGTAATTTGATCTGCTGGCTTGTCTACAGGCGGGGTGACAATGTGAAGAGTGCGGTTACTTTGATCATCCTTAGTCATTCTAGAATATGCTCTGGGTTTTTTCTTCCCCTTATCTTTTGCTTGGTCTATACGCGAGAAGATATCCTCTAGATCAATAAGTGGTTTGGTGGCGGCCTTGCGCTGGGCTTTGGCAATCAACCACTCTTGAGGCATTGTCTGGGCTGATGATAAGGTTAAGTTTGCATTCTGTTCTTTGACGTTTTCAGCTGAGTCATCATAGATTCGTAGCTGCTCTGCTACCGGAGGGTTGGAAGAGGTGCGAAGTTCTTTGCTTGCAGCTGAATTTTCTCCTACTTCACTGAACAACTATCTTGGATCTTCATGTGATGGTTGTTCTTCAGTCCTTTCGACCTCATGAGTCTCATCTATCCTTTTCTCTCCTTCGACGGTAGAGTCATCTTTGGCTGTATTTTGGAGCAGCAACTCGTGGCGGCTCTGTTGAGTGGGTTCATGCACTTTGACCCCCTGGATGGATGGAACCTCTCCTTCCTCAATTTGGTTGCCCGGTTCGGTTGATTCAAGGGCTCTTAGCTCAGCTTCTAGCATGTCGGGCGCAGGACGATCATTAGCTTCAAACGTGTCGACGTCACTCTAGGAAGGCGGAGCAGGGATATAATCCAATTCTACTACATCGTCGGATGAACTGGAGTCCTTTGATGATGACGTGACCTCTGGTCTCCTTATAGGAATCTTCTCCCTTCTTGTTCTTTTGAACGTCCGAGTCCCTCTGCAAGCCTTAGCCTTTTTTCTTTTTTCTGGTTTCTCAAATTCTTCCCGGGGTGCACTAGACGTTCCTTCATCTTCGTAGGACTGAGAATCAAGGCTACCCATTAGGTGGTAAGTGAACTGGACTCCCTCATGGATTAGCCTCTCAATCTGTTGATGTAACCATTGATCTGTATATCTGGCTGGGGCTGCCATGACTGCCTCGAAATCGGTGATTGGGTCTTGGGACCAATCCACGCCTGGCAAGAGATGCCTTACCGCCTCAAATTCTCGGACCTAGAGGCAGTTCGCTGAATCTGTGAGTTGATCTGGGACCCGACAGTATTCAAAGAGCCGCATTTGCTGCACACTCAGCCTGGAATATTCACGTCTCCAGACCTCATAGTCATCAGAGCAATTCTTCCAATAGTCTTCAACTGATTCCTTTGCTTTGTACCGCCTGCCATGGGCTCTCTTGACCAGATTATCGTGATCGCGAGGGATTCCTCTGCTAGGGTGGGGGTCTTCAGGTGGACATCCTGGTTGCCTATGATCATGGGGAACGTGAATCTAGCCTGCTTGCTTTCTCTGAGTAAGATGTCGGCCGGACGTGATTGCTTTGCGACCTCCATAAGAATTGTTTTGTCGGTTGGGTACCGTGGAAGTCGGAGAGGGGCACCATCAAAGCCCGCTATTCGGATATAAGAGAACCTTGGGAACTGAATGAACCAGGCTCCATACCTTTGTACTAGAATAGTAGCTTGCTCTGAGAGCCTTATGTGTAATCCTCCCTCGATTAGCCCGGCCAGGCGCATTGTGAAGGCGCCATTGACGTGCTCATATTGGCCAACTGCATAAGCTGGGCTGCTCTTTTCCCTCTGAGCTATATCTTGGTAATGCAGCTGCAGGTAACAATCATAGACCTTTACCTGACCAGGCCCATTCCTGATTTCACCTTTCATTATCAAACCTGGCAGCGGCTGGTTCTTGGCGAACATGTAGACCAGATAAGAGGTCATAGTGAAGTATTTCTTTGTTTCAAGCTCAATCAGCTGAGTGTGGATGTTTTCGCTTATGATCTGGGCCCAGTGAAACTTACACTTCCTAGCGAAGACTTGCTCTGTGAAATAGAACATCCACTCTTCAAAGTAGTTGGATTTAGGAAGTCCCATAACTCGGCTGAGTAATGTGACCATATCCCCATGTTCATTATGAAAATCACTTCTTGGGGTCTTTTTCACAATCCTGGCGCTTGGAAGCCCTCTCTCCTTGTACCACTCTTCGTTGATCAGTGCTATGCATCGGGCCGGATTCATATCATATGCCCCTTGTGCTTCATCTATGGTTGTGGCTATGGGATTGTTTGGGAAGGGAATGTTGAATGTGTCGCTGATGGCCTCAGGAGTGAAGTTGGTGATGGTCATGTTCTCGAGGAGCACCTATCTGGAATTTGGCTGATAGTGTTGGGCGGTCTCTACCAGTATCTTATAGTTCTGTACTGTTGGAGGAAATGCCGCTGCTTGGGTGATGCCACTTTCCACCATCTGTCTAGGCTTGCCATATGCGTTAGGGGAGAATACCCGATTCTTGAAATCCTGGATGTCAATATGGCCAAGGTCGGTATCACCGATATTGTCCCAGACGCTCTGAACTTTTGACTCTCTGAATCCTCCTCTTTGATACTGGTATTTCATCCTTTCAACTTTGCGTGGGATATCTGATTTGGGTGTTCGCGATGTCTCGGCTACAACGGGCGTCTTCGATGATTCTATTGTGAATTTAGGCGTTTATCCTACATAGCCGGACGCAGATTACGAGGCGATACAAAAGAAGTAAGGCGGGTTAGATAGAGAATACTCCAGCATTCAAGGATTAGTTTAAAATCTAGATTGGAAACGGAGCGACATTTCTAGCTGAAAGCTTGATTGATTTTAAACCAGAGTATTCATGAAGCTTTTGATCCCGAATTTATACTTAAGCATTTTGGATTTATTCTCAATAGGGACAAAGCTCGAAAAATTCTCCTAAGTTTGAAAATGCAATTTCTGGTTAAACCTTAGGAGCAAATTTTAAATTTTGACTGCTTTGCACAACGTTTTACAAGCGAAAAAAATGCAGATTTTGAAAATTTAAGCATTTTAATTAGATTCCGCACATACGTCTATTTCATTTATAAGCATTTCAGACGATCAAGAAAGACAGAGCATACTTACCTGACAAAAACGAATGGCGAGGAATTGCCCGACCTTGCTGCGTAAAGATGAATGGACAACTTTGCAAATTTTTTGAATTCCAACGGTTATCTTCTTAATTCAAATTTTCGCGGTTGCTGTTTGAAAGGAATTTATCATTTTAAACGGTTTTTATTTTACTTCGGGCAATTGGCAATCTGAACTTGAGTGTGAATGGTTTGCAGCGTTTTACCTTGAATGCAAAATGCGCGAAATTGGATCTGTCTCCCTTCCAAAAGCGGACGTGATCTTTCTTCACATGAAATGCGGCAGCATGGAGGGGTTTTTACAAACTTGAATGGCGCTGCAATCTTCGGAGGAATGGAGGGGTTTGAAATTCGAATTCTTTGTATTGCTTCTTCGCGTTCTTCCCTCAACTTGCGGTTTTGGCCCCTTATGGCGAATTTCAGAGCATTGAGAAGTTCTACAACTTTAAACTGCGTTTTCTAACCCTAAGGGCGGACTTCGGACCATATAGACGCCTCTTTCTGCGATTTTTAAATAACTTCAGAGCATTTACTCCCCTTGGAATTCCGCAATTTTTAACGCTTCTTTGCGATTTTCGGAAGTATTTTCTAATCACTCATCGCTTCTTGCAAATTTATAACTTCGGACCACTTGGCATGCTTGGAACTTCGCGGTTTCTAACCTTCTGGCGAATTTCGGAGCGCTTAGACGTTTTTACAACTTCCGGAGCTTTCGCGATTTTTAACCTTTTATCCAAAATTTCGGACCTTTTGCTCGATTTTGCGAATTTCAAAATTTTTAGATGTTTTTTTTTTTGCAACTTTATCATTTTGAATTTGGGCTCCAGGGTCCAAAATTGGGGACTTAAGTGAATTTCGGGCCATTGAACACTCTTTGCAAATTTCACAAATTTCGGACCATCGGGCATGATTTGCAAATTTTGGAGTTTCTAGGCGTTTTTTCAACTTGTCCAGAATTTCGGACCTAAACCACCTTTTTGCAAATTTGCACAAAACTTGGAATTTCGACCCCAGGGTCCGAAATTGGGTGTTTTTAAGTGAAATTCGGACCATTTGGGGTTCCTTGCAAAGTTTCCAAGCATTTTTAAACCTAAAGCCAGTTTTGGGAAATTTTGAATTTTTTGAAATTTAGCCGCAAGGTCCGAAATTTGGTGACTTAGGCAATTTTGGCAACTATTGAAATTTTGGACTTTTGCTAGTTTTCACAGTTTTTAAGACATTTTCGGACCTTAGGCCCAGTTTTGCAAATTTTGGAGTTTTCTCTCAATTTGGCTTGAAAGTCCAAAATTTTACTCCCAGAGCGATGTTGACGATTTAGACTTTCTCCTTGAGAAGCGTGAGCTCGGGCACTTGGGCAAGTTTGTCAACCTTGGCACTTTGGCTAGGAAATTCGGTCCTTCGCTAGTAGGCGAAAATCATCCTTCATTCAAATCCCACAAACATCGCGGAGGTAAACCTCATACAATCTATCTCATTGCTCTCGTGCGAAAAACAACATTTTTGGGTCCTCGTGCGACCTTCAGACGCACTATTCTTTGCTTGGCGGGCTTCGCCATCCTCTATCATCTTACGCCTATTCACGACGATTTTACAATTTTGAACAAACTCTTGGCATTCGTGCCCGAGGGCTAGACTAGCCTGATGGATTCATCAGCTCTCTTTCCATTGACATCATTACTTCACGGACCAATCGCGGACTCGCTCGAAAGGACGCGAGATGCTTTGTGCGAAACTCAATAGGGCAAGAACGAAAGGCTCAAAAACAGGAATGGGGACCCTCTCGGCGACGGGGAGCGTGTGTAACGCACAACAAACTTCCGTTGCTGTTGCGCTACCTCCGTTACCCATTGTGTCATTACCCTTTGTTCGTCCAATTTCACCAAGCTGTCAATCCTTGTACTCAGACTCTCTTCATCACCAAGTCTATTGTCCACCACCACCCTCAGGCTTGGTACGGTGTACTCCGCAGGTACCACAACCTCGTGCCCGTACATGATTTGGAACAGGGTATGCCTTGTAGTGACTTGTAGGTCGTGCAGTAAGCCCACAATACCGTCGGCAACCTTTCTTCCCAATCCTCCTGCTCCACCCCGCATGACTTATAGATTATTGACACCAATACCTTGTTGGTCGCCTCTGCTTGTCCGTTTGCTTGGGGGTAGTACGGGCTAGAAAGATTGTGGAAAATTTTAAACTCAACGATCATGGTATGGATTACTTGGTTGACGAAATGCACTCCTCGATCTCTTGTGATTTGAAGGGGAGGGGTATCCCGTACCTGGTGACAATCTGTTCATACAAGAACCGTGCCGTACTAAGAGCAGTGCGATCTGGTAGGGCTCTCGCTTCTGCCCACTTAGTGAGGTATTCCGCAGCCAACACAATATATTTGCACCTATACATACTGCTTGGCTTCAAGGGTCCCACAAAATCCATACCCCACCTTTTAAATAGCTCTTGTAGCTGGGAGGGAAAGAGGGGCATGAAGTCCCGCTTGAGTGGTTTCCTCGCACATTGGCAAGTGTCATACCCAACCACCCACTACCGAGCATTAGCGTGTAGAGTTGGCCACCACAGATCGGCTAGAAGTACTTTCCCCGCGGTTGCATCCGGTCCCATGTTTATTTATTATTAAATCCGTCATGTGCTTCCTTCAAGACACTGGGGATTTCCTCCTCCATGACACATCTCCTCAAGATTTGATTAGTTCCCATTTTATACAAAAGACCATTGATCAGTTGGAAGGTCTTACTCTTCAGTGCTAGCTTCCGCCGTTCCCCCGGTGGCATCTCCTGCGGAAATGTGGAAGTAGAGAGGTACTGACCAGTCTTCTCGTACCAAGATGGTAGTACTGCAATCTGAAACAAGTGCGCATTCGGAAAGTCCTCGTTTACCCCTTCAACCGACTCCCCTGACCTGATCCGTGATAGTTGATCGGCTATCACATGGGACTTTCCTGGCCGCACAATAATGGTGAAGGTGAATTCTTGCAACAACAACAACCATCTACTTACCCGACCCTGGATGGTCGGTTTATTTACCAAGTACATTAATGCCTATTGGTCTACGTAGAACGTGAACGGGATCGCCAACAAGTAGTGGCGAAACTTCTAAACGACATACACCATCCCAAGTGCCTCCCTCTCCGTTGTACTGTAGTTCCGTTCAGCCCTTGACAAAAGTCGGCTGCCGAAGAAGACGGGGTGATTCAGTCCCTGCATCCCCACTTGTGCAAGGGTGGCGCACCAATGGCAAAGTTGGAGGCATCAACGTGTACGTGAAACTCTTTATTCCAATCTGGGTACACCAGGATTGGCGCACTCACTAGCCGCTCCTTCAGTTTCCTGAAGGCTCCTTCTTGCTCCGTACCCCATACGAACGGCTCCCCCTTCCTTGTCAGCTTGTCTAGGGGCCAGGAAACTTGTGCAAAGCCTTTGATGAATCTCCGGTAGTAGCCAATGTGGCCTAAGAATGACTTCAGCCCTGTTACATTCATCGGACTCTCCATATTGATAATCACCCCTATCTTGTCCAAGTCTGTCTTTAGTCCTTCTTTGCAAACAATGTGGCCAAGGAGCTTTCCCTGCGGCACCATAAACCTACACTTTTTCGGGTTGAGAGCTAGCCTGGCTCTTCGACACCTCTCCATACATTCTTCGAGTGCCTTCAGATGAGTGTCCTGGTCACTGAAAATAGATCAGTCATCCAAGAATGCCTTGAAATTCCCTATTGACATTTTGTCAAAGATGTGTAAAATTATTCTCTAGAAGGTTGCCAGTGCATTACATAGCTCGAAGGGCATGGGATTGTAGGTGTACACCCCATCTTCCACCACGAAGGTAGTCTTTAGCTTATCTTCTTGTTGTCCTCAATTTTTGATTTCAAAAATTGGACTATCACATGGAAATTTTTGTTAAAAAATGAAAAATTTTACTATATGGAACGCTTCTCGAGGCAGAAATTCACCCCATCCTTGGACTGTATCGATCGTTGATCCATCCCCAAGCTACGTTTCGAATTTCGTCGCGTTTCGAGTCTGTTTGCTATGTTTTTGCTTCTATGTAGGGGAATTTTTCGATAATTACCAGTAACTGGTAATTTGTTTTTCAAAACCCCCTTGAAGCTTTTAGTCTTGTAGGGGAATTTTTCTCCAATTACAAGTTTTTGGAAAACTGGTAAAAAGGGTTTTAAAACCCCCTTTACTAGTAGAATGACTTTTAAGTGTTTTGTAAAACTTGTAAATGGGTTTTTAAAACCCCTTTACATGTTTTTATGACTTAAAGTTATTTTTATTTTTAAATAGAACTTGTAAATGGGATTTTAAAATCCCTTTACATGTTTTAAGTAAAATCACTTGTAAAGGGAATTCTATATCCCTATTACAAGTAATTTAACTTGTATTTCCTTTTCTAAAACCCGAAATTTGCCTTAGAGGCAAAAATATGAACATTTTGAAAACTTGTTTCATTCCTAAAACCCGAAATTTCTCCCATGCCTTTGCAAACTGATTTGGGTTCGAATTTTTTGGAGGAAAGATAGGGATTCCTTCCAAATGTAGATTTGCTGCAACTTTGAAGGATTCAAACCCTTGTTCTACGCATCTATCAAACTGATTTTCGCCATTTGTCTTCTTCAACGTTTTTTTTTCTGAATCTTGCATTCATGCCATTTGCCATGGTTTGGAGGTTCGAATCTACCCATTCCTAAGGCGTTTTTGATTTAATCATAAATGGGTTGGATTCCAAACTTCATTCAAACCATTTTATGCGCGTTTTGGGTAATCGATTTGCAAAAACGCCCTAAAAACCAGTCACGTTTTTTGCAAGTTTCGCACCTTTCTCATTCAAGGTATGCTTTCAATCCTAAATCATTTTTGCTTTCTCTTGCATTTAATGATGAATCAAATCAGTTTCGAACTACTTCCTTGGCATTTTTCATGGCATTTTGATAGCAAATCGGTTTTTCTTTGGTCACCATGCGTGGCTAAGTTTCTTCCTTTGTTTAAATTCTATTTAAAGGGTTTCATCTTCCATGTTTGGTTGACTCTACAAGCTTGGATCTCTCCTCATCTTTGCAAGGTAATTTTTATTTTTGTATTTCTTTCTTGTTTCTTTCCTTGCATTTTCTTGTTTAAGTTTTAGTTTTGTTCATGTTCATATTGGGTTAATGAGAGGAAATTCCCCATTTTACAAAGAAATTTGTAAAGTAAAAGTTGTTCTTCCCCTTTGAAAATTCTCCTTCTTTACTTGCATTCGGGTTTTAGAAGCCCGATTGCAAGTAAGAGGAAAATTTGTGTTCTTCCCTTTTTTGGACAAAGACTTAACCTTCTTTGATCCAAAAGATCAAGTTTCAAAACAAGAAAAATGTGTTCTTCCCAATGTGTTCTTCCCAATTTGCAAAGAAATTTGCAAGTGTGAAAAGTTCTACCTCAAGATGTGTTCTTCCCTTTTTGGACAAAGACTTAACCTTCTTTAGTCCAAAAATCAAGTTTCAATGACGAAAAAATCAAGTTCTTCCCAATTTCGGGTTTTGAAATCCGGATTGCAAGTTGAAAGTTCTTCCCATTTTGGCATGACAACGTTCCAAGTGATCTTCCCGAAATTCATTTTTACCTATCCGTTTCCAATTCCCTCATCCGTATTTATCATTTTCGTCATTTCCCGCATGCCTAAATACCTTTTTTTCGTCCATTCCTTCGATTTTCAGTTTGTAAATAAGTTTGCATTTGGATTTATTCATGCTTCGTGTTTTGCAAGTATAATTGCATTCAGAATTTAAAACCCGATTGCACATTTGTACTTCCCTCTTGTGTACTTGCAAAACATGTTTCAAAACCCGAAATAAGTCAAAAGCTTATTTTTCCACCTCTTATATTTCCTCTCACAAAGCCAAACTACGAAAGTTGAACTTTCCCATTTGGAGGAGTGAAAATGTCTAAAGATATTGACTTTGATGTTGCCTTGATACTCTTGGATTTACATTGCAGCATTCCCAGTTGTTTCCAAATGACAAATGTATCATCATCTCCCACTCCAAAAAAGATGAAATACAGGTATGATAAATACCAGAATGAAGTTCCGCATTCACAGATTTCCTCCTCCCTTGATCATATCAAGGATACTGAGATAGGGCATGTTGACATGTCAGAATTCATACAAAGGATTGAAGACCCGAAGGAGGGTGATATGCAATGGTTGCTGGACAGCCATATCCATCATGCCGCATCCTTTCCAGTTGCTGCCCTAGAACCGGAATTTATTCTAGCATGTGCTCATCATTTTGATAAAGAGACACGAGTCATTAAAAATGATGATGGAGAAGTGATCATTCGCCTGGATGTAGAAGCTATAGAGAGGGTTTTCAAAATACCTTCCGAAACCATTTATATAGAGATCTCCAAGTAAAGTGCAGCTGGATACTTTGCCAAAAGGGAGAAAGACTGTAAGCGTCATATCAACAAATGGATTCATGAACCTCGCACTACGCTTACCAGATGGGCAAAGTTATATCGATCTAATTTCAAGAATGAGATCGGTGATACTATTACTCTTCTTAGCCGTATGATGGGATTGGAGCATTCCAATGTTTTTGAATCTTGGATGTACCAATTTATTATGCTAGTAAGGTAGTCTCAGCACATATGTTGGGGTGAGATCATCAGTGATGCTTTGTGTGAGCAACTTGCAGTTGTCTATACTACCTTCACCTTCTACATGAATTCATATCTCGTGTATATTGCTGCGTCACTTAGACATTTCCCAGGTCTTTCTACCAAGGGCGACTGCATGCTTGTACCGGTTTGGGAATACTATGATCAGTTGCCTCTAAGATCAAGTAGGTCTCATTTCAGAAGGGTTCAGGACGCTTTCTTTGGTCATTATTTGCGTCAATTTGATAAGAACCTGAAGAACAAAAGAGTCTCAGATGAAGCATGGGAAAAGGTGAAAGAATATGGTTGTTTGTTTCTCCAATTTCCAACTTTTACCTACATGAGAGTTGGATGCTATGGAGGGCAGCCTTACATGCTCCCACGATACCCAACAGATAAGATTATTCTCATGGAATTGGGAAGGTAGATCATGGCTGTGCATACACATCAGTCAGTTAAGCACAAGGTTGGCATGGGTATTTCTTCCAACAACCCATTGAAGATTGGTCAATATTCTCTAATGACTTCAATCAAGGCTAGGGCTATGGAGATTGAGTTGCAAGAAATTAGACTCAAAAGATTCAAACCTAGAGCTGATTTCGATTACCGAGGCATGAAGGAGAAGATCAAGAAGACCTTCATCCATGTACACCGGATAGAAGATATCTTGGTTGATCTCCGTACCGAAAAGGAGATTCGCAAGATGGATTACTGCCGACTCACTACAGAACAGATTGTGGATCTAAACCTCGTGAACATGCCACAAGGTATGATTGATGATGGCAACGTTCTTGATCCTGAGTTTGTCAATCAGAATGTTGATGAGGCTCCGCTTCCTTCTATCCACTGGTCCCATAAGGAAGGCACTTCTATCTTGGATAGATTTCAATCAGTTCTTGCCAATACCAATATCTGGCTTAAGAATAATGGTGTCAAGCTCATTAAGTTTAAGGTTGGGAAAGAAGATGATTCTACAGGTCCTCTTGGGTGATTCTACGAGGATTAAATTGCGAGTCAGCCGTGCAATGGTGTTTTCTACTCAGGAAATAACAGTTCAAGGCAAGGAGAAGCCACAGTTGGAAATTCATGTGATTGATCCTGAAGCTTCAGAGGAAGAAACTCAATCTGATAATGCTCCTCAGTCGCTTTCTATAGAGTCCCCACATAATTCTCTTTCTTCACTTCCTATTGAGGTACCCATGTTTCCTCCTGTGATAGATGTGAGCTCTCAATCTGCCCCTTCAGTTTCAGAATCTCCACAGAACGTCCTTCCACTTTCAACGGCAGAACCATCTCAAGGCCATCCTCAGGAAGATTTGTTGAATATCTTTTTGGAAGATCCTTCATATGTACCTGTGTCTGATATTGATACTTCTATGACTTGTTTTGATGAGTTCATGACATCTTCATCACATCCTTTCGTCACTCAGCAGACTATGGTGGCTATCCAGACGGACACTTCTCCCAAGGTCACCACAGTTATTCAAACAGAAACTGCTTCTCCCTCTATCCCAGAATCAGAGTTAATGGCTTTACCTCCATGGCTCAGTTCCTTCACTACAAAGAGGAAGAAGCAGGTGATCTCACCTGATCCCTTTGACTACCAACAGTTGAAACAATCAAAACCTAAAGCTGTTAAGAGGGCAAAGACAGTTTCAAGGGTGACCGTTGATGAAAATCGGATGAGAGTGGCAGAGATTGCTGAACCAATATCAGATAAACTAGTTGGAGAAATGCAAGCAGCTGATTATCGGATCACCAAAGTTCAACTGGGTAAGCAGACTCATGAGGTTGTCAAGCATGATGCTCAACAAACAGTGGCTACATTGGTACAATGGTATGATGAGGTGTTGACCAAGAAAGATCAACTGGAAGTAGAGAATCAAAGACTCATGGCAGTCATCCAAAGTATTACTCAACCTTCAAGTGGAGAAGGCCAAGTACCTATTTCTTCCAGGGTCAGTGACCCAATCCAAGGTATCGAGAGAGCCGCCCAAAAGGTTCAAGCTTTAGACACCTGGGTTGATCAACTGCATGACTTATGTTCACAAGTCATAAGACAGGTATTTGAAACAATGGCTAAATTGGAGATCATTGAAGATAAGTTGAATCAAATCTTGGGTGCTTTCAAACTAAATTTGGAGAAGGTTGAGGGAAATTTAGTTTCTTGGCGAAAGATGCCTCAACATCAGTTGGGCGTTCTTTAGGTGCATGACGTAATTCCTTCCAGAGTCACGTACATTGAATATGAGGAACTTCTGGAGAACAAATCTCTTGTTCTCAAATCACTCATTGAAGAAATTGATGAAACCTTAAAGTTGCGTGAAGCAATCTTTCAAGATGTAACCTCCCGTTGTAAAAAGGCATCCTTCGACATTTTAAATCAAAATGATGAGCTGCTGCTCGAGGAAGAAGTTCTTGCAGATCTGCAACTCAAGATTCATGATGAATGGAGAAGTGAGCAATTCTCAGTCGCTTCCATTCAAATATTGATTAAGTATCAAACTGAGTTGCAGGAAATCCAGTCAGCATTGGAAAAGGGCAATTCCACGCTATGCCAATGCCATGATGTCATCGTAAAGACTAGGGTGGTGGCTATGAACACTCATGAACTAGATCCTGATGAATTGCAGAAAGTTATTCATAAGTTTGAATTGTTCATATCTTCAAAAGTTGCAACTTAAGTGTTTTTAACACTTGTTGTAAAATTTTAAAATTGTAATTTCAAAATTGTAGTTTCCCTTTCGGCAAGTTTACTAGTAAAAAGCATTTTTGTAATTGCAAGTTGTCATCACTTGCATTTTTGTAATTACTTGTAAGACAACTACAAGTTGTGTCCGATTAGGACTGTAGTTGGAATAAGTCTTAGTTATTTATTGAAGTCGTAATTAGTTGTTGAATAGGTCTTGGTGGTTGTGGGAATTTCTCAAGTTAGTTAGGATCCTCCCACCTTTTTCTCGAGGCTCCTCTCCTATAAATAGAAGAGAGGGTCCTTTGCAATCTTTATTTTTTGGGAAAGCAAGCAAAAACTCTGCCAAATTTACAGCAAGAAGTCTTTGAGCTTATGTATGTGAATTGAAGGTTTTGAAGAACAGTAAAGAAGGATTACTCAAGTTTTGAGTCTTTGAGCTACATGTTTGAATTTGAATCTTTTTATTTCTTCTATGCAAAGTGTTTCTAAAGGAGCTTAGTCCAATCTGATTTGAAGTGTTTGAGCTGCAAGTAGAGAAGATTAATTAAAATAGGAAACTCTCTTGAAGGAGCAGCAAGTCTTTGAGCTTGCGTCTATTCTTGAGGAAAAATTACTGTTTGATAAGAAATAGCAGCAAGTTTTTGAGCTTGCATTAGTTCTTGTCTTTGTGTTAAAAGAATAAATTATTCCAGTCTTTGAGCTGTCGTCTTTTATTCATTGTAAAATTTAGTATAGCAAAGGGTAGATAGGACTTCCAATAGTCAAGTCTTTGAGCTTGATATTGTTGTCCCATCCCGAAGGAAGTGACGGAAGTCTTTGCACTTTCAGGAAACTTCATTTCCTTTCTCTCATTTTACTTAAAAGTAGATACTACTGTTCATATTCAATCGCTATCCTTTTCTGTGAAGAGAAAAGGATATTGTCTTTCTTGAAGAAAGAAGGAAGACTGCTGTACCATCCTGTTTTTATTTCAATTTTAGTTAGATAGGGGGAGCCTTCCCTTAATTAGGAGAGTTTTTACTCGTGTGCTGTGGTTGAAACCACAATTTTGTATATTTCCCCAAGTGTACAAAATTTTCAACCAACACTTCTTCCTCAATACTTATCTGATTGTACCCCGAGAAACCATCCAAAAACGTGTATATCTCGTGCCCGGCTACTTCTTCCAAGATGCTGTCCGTGAACGGGATTGGAAATGGATCTTTGATTGTTACTACGTTTAGGTACCAGAAATCTACGCATATCCTTATCTGGTTAGCCTCCTTCTTGAAGGAAATAACGATTGGGGAGAACCAGTCACTTGTCTCCACCTTGAATATGATCCCAACCTCCAACATTTTATTGATTTCCTCATTCACCTTGGCCATGTAGTTCTTGTTCATCCTGTACGGCCTCTTCCATATGGGTTGGGTGCCAGGTACGAGGGATATGCGGTGTACGCACAGTTCCAGAGGTACCCCCTTCAGGTCCTTGTATGTCGAGGCAAAGACATCCTTGTACTCCAGGAATATCCTGAAAGCTGCCACCTTCAGTACAGGGTTCCAATCATCCCCTACGAGTATCACCTGCGAGTCCTCCTCCTTGCCTAGATTGACTTTTTCACATTAGGTTCCTCACACTTGATAGGTTTGTCCCGTTCAAACCGGTGGGCCGGTGTGTCATCCATCCGTGCCACCCCTTCCCGGTACCTACCGTACTCCGAGGGAAATGACTGCTCTTTCGTACTGCCACTTGATTCCCCAATCTCGCATATCTGCAACATGTGGCACTCCGAGTGGAATACCTCGTAGTCCTCCATCTGCCAATGGAAGAATCCGACCAATGAACTAGTTTCATCTTCAGAGCATCCGTCTAGTTTTAGCACTCCTTCCTCGTTGGGTTCCATCCCTCTATCTCCTTCAGAACCCCACTCCCATTTGTTTGAGTCATCTGAGTCGGAGTCAGACGATGCAAGCTCTTCACTGATGGCCTGGTTCCTCAGGTCAATCACATACTTATGGCCCTCGCTTTCAATTGAGAGTATTCTTTTTCTAGTTGTGATTGGCTTTGGCCATGATCAGCCATCCCCTTCTGAGGAGGGCGTCGTATGCTTTCCTTTCCAGTCGAATAACCACGAAGTCTAGAAAGAATTGCTGCATACCAACCACCACTTTTTGTGCCATGAGAGTCCTAAGGGGCTTGATGCTGTGTTGATCCACACCGACAAGGTGGAATGTTGGTGGCTAGAGGGTAGGCTTGCCAAGACCCTTCCAGGTTTCTTCCAATAGTATGTTGACGCCAGACCCACCATCCACAATGGTGTTTGTGAGCTTTTGCCCCATTATCTCCATCTCCACCACGATAGATTTCTGTCCAATGGTTACTGTGAGCAGCATAGGATCTATGGCATCCTTACTAGGTTCCGTCACTGGAACTGTACCAGATGATTCTGTTGCTGTTCGGTGTTTTTGGTCGGCAGTGTTGTCACCGATTGCATTTGTCAAGGCCATCCTCAACTGTGGCATGGTTTGTAGGAGGTCGGATACCCGCACGAGTATAGTGGTCTGTAACATTTGCTTAATGATAGTTTTTTCTGGTCTTGACTGAAGTGGAGTATTGGCAGCCTGGTGTGAGGCCTTTCGTTCTTCTGCCATCACACGTTCAATGTCTGCCCTGGACTCCCGAAGTCGTTCCTTCTCCATGCAAGGGTCAGGGTATGTGGCTTTCTTACTTTGCGATCTTGTGATTGCCAACACATTTTCCTCCGGTTTCTTTACCTCCAGCATATCCACCCCTTTTTGCTTTGGACATTCAATGTCCTCGTGATTTCCTGGACCGCACCACTTGCACAACAAACTCCCCGCACTATCTCAATTTTGACATTCCCACGCAAAGTGACCCCATTCGTTGCATTTCCGGCATTGGATCATGGGCCGTCCTTTTGCGTCGTACTGGATTTTACTCCTTGGGGTGATATTGTTGCACCGGTTGTTACGGTACCCTCTAGGAGAGGCGTCCGAGTTTGCTGCCGGCTTCGGAGGTGTGACTTGGTCGGACTGGGTGAAGAGCACTTGGGTGCTCCGTGCATTCCTTGATGGAATGTCCCATTACTTGGCAGAGGTCATAGAAGGCTTTTCGAGGGCAGCTCCCCTTAGTGTGCCCTTTTGTCTTACAGTCGGTGCACCATAGTTCCTTTCCCTCCTTGCCATTTTCTTTGTTAGCCTTTAGTTCTTTCATTATTCTTATCATATCCTTTCGGAGTGCTTGTATGGTTTTAGTCTCCCCGTTGCTGTCTTCATCCATACTATCACCATCACTCACTCGGTGCTTCCCTTAGGATGTCTTATTTTCACTTTCAATACCCATCTCACAGTTGTATGCTTCGTCATATGAGGGCGGAGGGATGGTACCAACTCTTCATCTTCTGTCTGAGGGACGATACAAGCCCTTCGACAAACCATCTCTTCTTCAGACCATTAGCCGGCTGGTTCTCCATTTTGTTCAGTAGTTCCCTCAGCCTTCTGTTGTAAGCCCACACACTTTCACTTTTTCCTTGCTTGGTATTGTAAATCTTCGCCATGATTTCGTTGTCATCACATAGGAGTTTGAACTCCTCCTGGAAGGCCTTCTACAAGTTGTTCCATGATGTTTTATATTGGGCATCCATGTCCGTATATCAGTCAATTGCTATTCCTCGCAGGGTGGTTGGAAATGCCTTTGATCGTTTGCCTCCCAGATGGTTACGCATGTCTTGAAATGTCATACGGGGTCCTCCAACCCGTCGCCCATGAACTTTGGAAGCTTCTGTTTCTTTGGGGTGTGTGCCATTGTCTTTGTCTTGAGGGTTTTGTGTAATGCCTGGAAGTTATTTTATGCCTGGAAGGTATTATGTGCCTGGAAGGTACTGTACGCATTTGACCGGGTTGGACCGTATTGCTCTGTCCACCCCCGTCCTCCGCGCTTTGGTCACCCTCACTCCTATAGTCCCTCCTTGGGGTTTCTGGGTCTGACCCTCCTATTTTGTTTTCCTCCGTCAAGGACAGATTCCTGATGCTGAACAATGTTGTTTCAAAAATATTGGCTATCTCTTCGTGCAGATCCCGTACCGCCTCCTCTCCTTGTTCAGAGTACTTGAACGGATTGCTCTGCGACTCGGCTCTGGTGTCTTCACTCGAAGTCGAGTGTGGAGCCTGGTCGGCGAGATCCTCCTTTACGCCTGGAAATGGTAGGTTCTTGGCGACCTCCTCCAACTCCTTCCACGTACACGATCTCTGTCTCTCTCGACTACGACTCCTACTCACACTCCGGCTCCTACTACGTCTCTCCGGACTCCTTGAGTCAGCAACTTCCCTCAGCCGTCGTCTCCGTTCGGCTTGTTCTTTTATGCAGAGGGATCTCCGAATGGTTTCCTCGTCTACTCCTTTGGTGGTAGGGTTATGTCTGTCTTTGTTTGGCCGTAGGGGCATTAATTGCGGGGAGTGCGACGTCGGCTCGTGTCCCTTTCTTCTTCCTCCCTATGGTTCCGCTCCTCGTACCTTTGCAGTACTTGTTGCTGACGGAGTTTCCGTGCAGTTTCCTCCCTTTAGTCTTGGAGTGCAATCAGATTTTTGGTGAGCAACCTTGGAATGCTCCCGAGCAGATCAAAGATGGGAATATTAATGGTGAGTTCACCACGTACCATGCCTTCAGAGACGGCTCTCTCCCGAGCCTCCCTCTACACGTACTGTGTGAATGACACATCCCACAACTCTACCAAGTCTTCCGTCAACTGATCCTCCCGTGCCCCTTCCTCGGTTCTTTCTTCGTGTGTGTCATTGTCTACGATAGTCAATTGCTGGTTGAATGGCCGACCCATTAATTCCTTCCACCTACAACCATGGTTATCTCAAGGTTCGTATAGGCAACGACGCCAAAATGTTTAGTCCCTACGATGAGGTTGGTAAACTCACGGATAAACAAAGATATTCCACACGTACCAACAACTCATGTAACAAGAACATTCATGTATATAAAAACATACATTACAATTATAGAACAGATATGGTAGAATGATGATATCTTTATTGTATTCAAAATATGCCAATACAATGCTAAGATGTCGAGGTTCCATCCACACATTATATAGACCCGATAGTTGGCCAGGCTGCCAACCGTCACAACCTACCAACTACCAACTACCCCATGGGAACCTCTCAGCAACTCATACATAACAAAACATAAAACACCCCAAACAACTATAAACTAACAATGAGCTCCTGTCCCGTTGATGTGTTTTTTACGCACATGCAAACTCAGAATAAAATACTAAAGTATCTTATCCTCTCTTGAACAAAATCTCTCGGATGCTGAAGATTTGCTTAAGGTTCATCCAAGAAAGACTCCAAGGTTCCAAATGTAGGATCTCTACGTGTGGATAAGCTTAGTTGGTTTGATGTGATTATGCTGGAATAACAGGGGGACTTACATTCGAATGCCTTCAAGGTGCTGTGAGAGTTGATGTTGTGGTTTATGTCTTTGTCTAAGTGAGTGCTCCTTGTATAATCACCTTCTTATGCTTGTCTTATGAAGTTCCCTCGAGTGTATCTTCCTTGCAGCTTGATCTTGATGTTGACATTTAGTTGCTTTTATCCTCTTCCAACGTGATTCTCTTCATTTCTTTCTTCATTTTCTGCAAAATAAACAAATAAGCATCAACACATGATTTATAACCTTTTCATACTTCTATTTTGACCTGATCTCTCATTCTGATTTCATGTGATTTTTCACTAAATCTGATCAAAGGACTGACAATAATCAGTGAATTAGCTGATGTGTATTGATTTTTTGAAATTTGCTGATGTGCGTTCAAACATGAAATTCACTCATAGGGCTTAATCTTTGAGGTTCGCTCATTGTCCTTTGCAAAGACAAGACCTATAATTGAGGTTCGCTCTCTGACCAGCCTAGGGACAGGACCTATATCATAAATTCACTCACTAACCTTTGCAAGGTATGCTCTCATCAATTTGCTTCATGTCTTTTGGGTGGTCAAGGTCAAGATAAGTAATTTCGCTCTATGTCTTCTCCAAGGACAGGCTTCATAAGGCCGTTCGCTCTCTGTTCTTGGCAGGGACAAAACCTATAATGGCATTTTTCGCTCTATGACCCTTCTAAGTACGAGCTCAAGTTTGCTCTGTGACCCTTCTAAGGACAAGGTTGATTCTAAACAAAGTTCGGATCAGGATACATTCTAGTTCAGTCTACCATCAGCAAGGAGAAGGCATGCAAATGATTTCGCCCAATGTCCTTTGGAAGGATAGGACCTATAACAAAGTCTCACTCTATGTCCTCTCCAAGGGCACAACTCAAAGACAAAATTCGCTCAAGGACCTTGCTAAGGACAAGACCTTTATGACAAGATTTTGGCAAATCATCCTAAGGACATGAAATTCACCCCTTCCTTTTGCATCAATTTCAAATCCTTAACCTCTTCATATGAACACATCATGAATTCGGCCTCTCAAAAATACCTATATAGGAAATTTGCTCTGTGACCTCTGGAAGGACGGGACCTAAATCAAAAGCTCGCTCCAAGGCTTGAGCAAGGACATGACTTAAATGTTTCGCTCTAGGACCTTGATGAGGCATACCACCTTAGTAAAATTCTCGCCCTAAGACCTTGGCAAGGACATGAATTTGATGGGAAATTCGCTCAATGACCTTGGAAGGTACAGGGCTCTCATGTCCTTAAGAAAGATTCTTGATTCAATCCTTTCACCTAACTTGACGAACCTTTTGGCTACTTAAGAAACTTTAGCCCTTCAATGCAAAGACTAATAGGAAAGACTCTAAGACAACCTAGGACTGAGCAAAAGGACTAACCCTAGAAAGCGAAAAGTGGGGGTCCCCATTTGCAATGGGGCGATGTGGGAATACCTCACAACACGTCCTATCCTAGCAATCCCATACTTTACTATTTGAACAAAAATGCGATGCTTCTGGGGAAGGTATTGGAGCTATATTAATGCAAATCAAACATCCTATAGCCTTTGAAAGCAAACAACTAAAAGAAGGCAAAATAAGCTATTCCATATACAACAAGTAAATGCTAGCAGCTATGCATGTGTTGGCCAAATTCTGGCAATATTTAGTTTGTGGGAGATTCATTGTAAAAACCAATCACAATAGTCTAAGGTTTTTTTGAAACCAAAGAGATTTAAATGATAGACAACAAAAATAGGCGAGTAAATACAAGCTTACGACTTTGATATTGAATACATGAAGGGGAAAAACAATGTTGTAGTCGATTCTCTTTCACGACGCCCCCAACTTTGCTCCATAACAAGCATCTCTACGGACTGGAAGAACACCATCATTGCCGAGTACGCCAAGGATCCTCAAGCCAGTGACGAAGGGAATCTACCAAATGAAGAATACAAGGTGGTGGAAGAACTTATACTATACAAGAATACGGTCTTCCTTGTACCAAGCTCAAAAATGAAAGTTAAGATCATTAAAGAGTACCATAATAGTCCTTTAGTGGGCCACCAAGGGTACTACAAAACTTATAAGCAAATAAGGGGAAAATACTATTGGAAGGGCCTCAAGAAAGATGTCGTTAGACATGTTCAAGAATGCATAACTACCAAAAGAACAAAGTGGAAGAGGTCCATCTAGCAAGTCTCCTCCAACCACTGGCCATTCCAAACCAAAAATGGTAAGATTATTTATATGGACTTCATAACTGGACTTCCAAAAGTACATGGCACAAATTGCATATACATGGTGGTGGATCATCTCGCCAAATATGCACATTTCATCGCAATATCCACCGACTATAGAACACCCCAAGTCATCAAGGTCTTCTTCAAAGAAATTTTTAAGTTACATGGCCTCCCCAAAAACATTGTTAGTGATAGAGGCAACCAATTTCTTAGCTTGTTTTGGCAAGAACTCTTCCATCTAGCAAGAACTGAACTCACCTCTAGCACATGCTATCATCCCCAAGCAGATTAACAAATGGAGATTGTGAACAAGTGGGTGCAGGGATAACTAAGGAACTATGTAACATGACAACAAAATGCATGGCTCAAGTGGTTAACCTTGGGGAGTATTGTTATAAGACCACCCATCATATGTCGATAGGAATGAGCTTGTTCAAGGCCTTGTATGGATACGAGGCGGTCTCCTTTGGAAGTTTGATTCTTCAAGAAAGTCGACTACTAGGGGCCAAAGACTTTGTGCAACAAAACATGGATATTATGAACGCAATCAAGGACAATCTACACCATGCATAGAACCAACGAAAGATTTATGTTGACTTGAACCAAACCGAAAGGACATTTGAAGTTGGGGACTTGGTTTTCTTATGACTGTAGCCATACAAGTAGTCTTCAATCAAGGTCAGTGGAGCCGAGAAGCTCAAACCCCGGTTCTATGGGCCATACAAGATTCTGAGAAGGATAGGTAAGGTAGCCTACAAATTAGGATTGCCAGCAAATAGAAGAATCTACAATATCTTTCATGTATCTTGGCTCAAAAGAGTGCCAAGTCAACATGTTACCCCATGTGTAGCACTACCACCACTTAATGATGAGGGCAAATTAATTTTGGAACTTGAAACCGTTCTGGATGTGAGAGAGTAGAGATTAAGGAACAAGTCCATCTTCGAGTACTTGGTTAAGTGGAAGGGCTTACCTATAGAAGATGCTACTTGGGGAGGAGTTGAAATCTTTGATCATACAAATTTGAAATTGCTTGGGGGCAAGTAATCTCAAGAAGGGCGGACTATCATGCTCCTGCCATAAAATGAATGTCAATGCCCTAGGAAAATTGTCTTAGTTATAAGACTTAACTATTTTCTTAATATGTTAAGCAAACAAGGAAGTACCAACTCATGATCAGTGATTGCAGCAATTGACATTTTTATATTAAAGCAAGAACAGCAATTAGAATACACAAACAGGCAGTAATGACTAGTAATATATATAGTTGCGATCTTGATAAAGAATTGACATAATTGCAGGAATAAAAGAGAGGAACTAATGTTATTAGTTTGAAATAAAATAAAGATTAATATCAAAAGGGCAGCGACTTATGAAAGGTTGTGTCCACTTCTGAAAAGTCAGCAACTTCCAAAGACGCCTACCTTCATGGAGAGGTTAAGATATATATATGAAGAGAACCACGATGGGAGAGGGCATCAGACAAGAAATCGAAAAGCATCAGTGACCTTATATCAGCGATCATGATCAGATCAGAATTTGTTATTTATTTGCAAGCAGCAATATTCTTGCTCATTGTGGTATGCGTGAAAATATGTTTAAATAAGTATGCCTGATATATGCAGCAATATAATGTTTAAAATTTAAATGCATATTAATATAGATGATAATTCAAATAATATATTTGGCACATAACATCATATATATTAGATGAGTAATAATGTGGTTTTCTTTCACCAAATAGCAGCAATAAATCATGGCAAGGTATGGGAGGGAATACTGATATAGGCCTCCTCACTAGGTACACCACCTCATGAAGTATTGATAGATGGCGGAAGGCCACATGAGGCCAAGAGGGATGGTATATCCGCTCTTGGGCCTATGGTAGAGAATTGCTTTGGGCACCCTATTGTAGCTTCTCCTCCAACCTCTACATAGGTTGATTGTTAGGATAAATTTAAGGAGTCTCAAGCATAGAGGGGTGGATAAGGCAGCATGGATAGGAAGGGCAAGTACAAGTTGTTGGCATTGAGGTTGTCATTGATGTCAACATGTGTGTATACAGGGCTGAGTTGATGGAGATGCAGAGAGACATGCAGGACACCCGTTGGATGAAGATGCAACAGGCATGCAGAGTTGATTGATGTCAACAATCGGAGGACGATGAAGACACAGGTCAAAGTTGACCAAAGGCTGCAGTAGGAAAAGGTTGTGCATAACACGCAAGTTATGCAGTCGTGCATAACACGTGTTATGCTACACAAAAGTTGTAGGTTGCAGAGGAATTGGTAGGCACAAAAGAAGTGATTATTCTTGTTGCAGATCAAAAATAGTGAAAATAAATGTGTTTTGATAGTTTTCGGCAAGACCCTCTTTCAGTCTCAATGACATCCCTACGTTTTGATATAACTTGGTCATCGCTGTGATCATTTTTGGGCTATGCAGACCCTTTTGTGTTATACCGACAAAGTTCATTTTTGGTGTAGTGGTCGTCGTGTCTTGGCGACATCCTTCTTTACGGGTTTCTGTTTGGTCAACATGTCTTCATGCGGAGCTACAAGGTTAGCGTCTTTTTGTAGGATCATCTAGTTGCACAATTCCGCGTTAATCCGAACCATCCAACTGAAGAAAATTGGTCTCCATTTAGTGCGTTGTGATTTATTTGTGTGGGGTCTAGTCAAGTCTCTTACTGGCCTATCGCGTCCGACTGGAAAAGTTGATGTTTATCACTTTTGTTCTCAATTCTAATTTCTCGCCGATATCCGACCCCTGATTGTCGGGCCTACTCTGTCCAAAGTGTTTGCAGATTTCTAGCTGGCTTGCATTTATTGCTCTGTGTAAATGATGTGTTCGTGTGGTCCCCATTTCATCAGTGTGTCTGTTGAAGTCTTGGTGGCGGCAGTTGAATGGTCCACGCTGGTGGTGTCATATTCTTGGTGGACCCAAGTGCCAAGTAGGAAGGCAGGGTAGCGGAGTTAGCCTTAACTAGCTCCTTGTTTCAATCGTGCAATTGTGCGCCTATGCAAGCCATTGATCTGGTCAAAGATGTGGCCCATTTATGTGGGGCCCATGGCGGTTTATGTTCCCTTTGGTACGTCCTATGTTTGGCCCACCTCGTCCAATTGTTTGCAGATATCAGTTTGGCGACCATTCATTGGTTCCACGTGGCAGCCTCCGGTTGATTCTCCCTTGCCATGGTGTGTTTGTGTGGGGCCTCATGTTGTGTGGTGGCAAAGGTTTTTTCGCCATAACCTTACCTTTTGGCAAGACTTATTTCGCCTTTGGCCGCCCTCTTGTGTTACATCGAAACTATTTCATTTCGGTGTAACGGACTCTCCATTATGGCGATGAGGGCTCCATTTTGGTGTGACAACAATACTGTCTTGGCGACAAACCAACTTCACTCCCCATATCACACTCTTTCTAGAAAGGGTTGACCACTTTAAAAGTTCACTTTCAAATTATTACCAGCATTTTTTTTGAACATGGCAATAGAAAGCTCTTTGTATTATTTTTCAATGAAAATTTAGCAGAATCCACAATAGTTTCTAATCTGGTTGCTTCAGATATCATACAGAAACTAAAAAAAACCAAAAGAAAATACAACAAACAAATTTAACTGGTCTGCCTTTATGTCTGGAAACATACTCAAAATTAACACAAAGTTTATCTAGCATAATAGTCATAATACAACTTCTGATAATAAAGAGTAGAAGTATTCCCAAGTTCTCATTTTTAGTAACTGAAATGAAAATGTCACGAGAAAACACAAAGCAAGAGAAACTGTCCAGCAATATTATTATGAATCTCTTGGTTTCCCCAGGAGTGACTAGGCTGGAACAATGCCTTATCTGTTTCAAAGGAACTGGTTTGTAGCACCCATGCTGACCAATCCTATTAATATATCTGCTTTTGTATGCCATGTTGGATTTCTGAAGTTGAAGGTAGTCTTTTGTGCATCAGTGCCACCTGTTGATATCAGACAAACAACAGAAAATTTCAAGAAGTGAAACCAGCAGCTTATATCTTAAGCCTCCTTATGCAAGTTCTGAATTGGTTTGCCTTGTAGTTCACCATGCTTTTCCAGATATAGGATACATTCTCTTGATTATTGACCAGCTCCTGTACATTCTGAACGTCTGTCTGCTGCTTCCTGACAACTTGCCCTCTATTCATATTACCACTTCTCTCTATCTTTTTAAGTTGTTTTGCACCAGTTAGCTCTGCCTAAGTTGTCACCGCGGCTGGGGAACTTTTAGGGTCAATCCTGGGACTCATCTGGTCATGGGCACAGTTCATGGAATTACTAAGTGGGTTTGGAGAATTTTGCAATTGCTTCTCCATAATATCCACCTGTTTTCTGAATCTCTTTGTTCCATAAAATATTTGTATTCCCTTGCTTCTGATGGGGTATTGGAGGTTTAGGAAAAATGAGAGTCATGTTTTTTTATGCAAGAACATTCTTGTGCTGGGGACCCCTCTTCTTGGGAGCATATGATTTCATGTGATATCTTTTTTCTATGAATTATTTTCAAATTCCAAATAAATTAGCAGAAAGCCAGACTGTATAGGATCATGCTTTACCTTAGGATTCAGCTTGCTGAAATGGCCATAGTGCAGCATTATGGAGGGGTTGGAAAGCCAATTACTGCAGTTGAAAGTCAAATTAGCCACCGTGTTGACTGCCACTCCTTGGCATAAAATTCTGCCAATCAATTTAGTCTCTGCATTTACTGTAGCCCACATAACACTCAACTCATACTCATACTCCTCAATCCACCAGAGGGACATTTGCACATAGCAAATTACTAGCAGAGAATAGAGAAAAGGAAATAACCAATCCAAATTTTCACAAATGCAAAGGGACTCAAATTTGGAGAAAGCATAGTGAACTTTGAGGAGAATGTGGAATTAACAAGCAGATTTTATCTCTTCTTTCTACTGATAACCACTGCTCCATCGATGACTTGCAATGTGATATTGAGTGTGATTGGTTGATTTGAGGAGCTCTATCTCATCATTATCAATTATTGCAATAGGTAACGGAGCAGCTTGGGTGGTGGATTTATTGCAATTAAACTCCACAACTATCATGAGGGTGGTGTTGACGTGTTTTTTATGACACTGTCGAACACAGAATAAAGTTACCAACGGTCACCTTACTCTCTCTTGATCAAAGTGCGATTGTAGGCTAAGATTGTGGAAAGTTTAGACAATCGACTCCAAAATTCCTTTATGCAACGGACGTGACTCAGTTGGTTGATGTGATATATTGGTAATCCAAGGGGCCTTACGTACACTCAAAGAAGACTAGACAATTTTGCAACTTCAAGGAATTTAATTCGCGAATGATTTATCAATGTGAGCTCTTTTTTAGGATTTTTTGGGTTTAAGATATGTAGAAAGTAAATGGGAAGGGTTTAAAAATGCTATTTTAATCTAAACTAAATCTAAGAACAAGGAGACAGGGATTGCTCAAGTGAAACCAAACCACACTTTGCGTTGCCACTAGGAGACAACTACACAGAGGCGGTGCAATCTTCAAAGGCTGTGCGAAATGTTTTTTAGAACACCAATGAACACCATCAATGAACAATGTCCGCCTGATGATCCAAGTCAAGTTTCCACGTATAAAAGGCTCAGACTAACTGTTGTGAGGTATTCACGCATCGCCCCATCGCAAATGGGGACCCCCACTTTTTTCTTGCTTCTTAGGTTGTGTTTGTGTCCTTAGCTATTAGCCTTTGCATTTGAAAGGGAAAGTAAGGTCAGGCAGCCAAGAGTCAGGTGAACAGCCCTGTGTGAAATAAGTGAGTAAGTTTGTAGGGTTTGCATGTCATGTCGGTTAATTAGGAGTCTAGCTAAAGAGTTGAATAAAATTGCTAGTAGCGTCAATCCAAGATTTCAAGGTTGTAGGTAAGCTCCTTTTGTCTTAGTTTTCTGTGGTCGAGGTTGTTTCCAAGAGTTTTCATCTCACAAGACTGAAGGGAAATGCATAAGAGCAATTTTAAGATGACAAATCACCTTAGTCTCTAGGCCTCAAAACCACGCTTCATGTTGAGTGATAGATGAGTGAATTTTCCCTTGAGTTTTTTGCTCGAGAATTGGTGTAAGTATGAGTTTGAGCATTTGAATGAATTATTCCAAGGATTGAAATCTTGATAAGCTCATTTGCAATCTGCCTCGTCTCTAAGTCTTCTCTAGGTTTGAACTTCATGACTTGCACTTTTGGAGCGAACTTCATGTTTGAAAGATATGGAGCGAACTTCATGCTCGAGAGGACTGAAGCACAAAACGAACTTCATGACTTCACTTCCTGGAGCGAACTTCATGATATCACTTCTTGGAGCGAACTTCATGAGTGAGACTTCTGGAGCGAACTTCATGTTTGAAGGATTTGGAGCGAACTTCATGAATGAGGAGATTGGAGCGAATTTCACTTTCAAGCTTTCATAAACGAGGCTGGCAATAAAGGAATGAAGTGAAGGATTTGAGAACACTTATGTTGTCCTCAATTTTTGATTTCAAAAATTGGACTATCACAAGGAAATTTTTATTAAAAAATGAAAAAATTTACTCTATGGCACGCTTCCCGAGGTAGAAATTCGTCCCATCCTTGGACTGGATCGATTGTTGATCCATCCCCAAGCTACGTTTCGAATTTCGTCGCGTTTCGAGTCCGTTTGCTATGTTTTTGGTTCAATGTAGGGGAATTTTTCGATAATTACCAGTAACTGGTAATTTGTTTTTCAAAACCCCCTTGAAGCTTTTGGTCTTGTAGGGGAATTTTTCTCCAATTGCAAGTTTTTGGAAACTGGTAAAAAGGGTTTTAAAACCCCCTTTACTAGTAGAATGACTTAAAAGTGTTTTGTAAAACTTGTAAATGGGTTTTTAAAACCCCTTTACATGTTTTTATGACTTAAAGTTATTTTTTATTTTTAAATAGAACTTGTAAATGGGATTTTAAAATCCCTTTACATGTTTTAAGTAAAATCACTTGTAAAGGGAATTCTATTTCCCTATTACAAGTAATTTTACTTGTATTTCCTTTTCTAAAACCCGAAATTTGCCTTAGAGGCAAAAATATGAACATTTTTAAAACTTGTATTTCCATTTCTAAAACCCGAAATTTCTCCCATGCCTTTGCAAATTGATTTGGGTTCGAATTTTTTGGAAGAAAGATAGGGATTCCTTCCAAAGGCGGATTTGCTGCAACTTTGAAGAATTCAAACCCTTGTTCTACGCATCTATCAAACTGATTTTCGCCATTTGTCTTCTTCAACATTTTTTTTTCTGAATCATGCATTTGTGCCATTTGCCACGGTTTGGAGGTTCGAATCTGCTCTTACCTAAGGCGTTTTTGATTTAATCATTAATGCGTTGGATTTCAAGCTGCATTCAAACCGTTTTGTGCACATTTTGGGGAATCGATTTGCAAAAAACGCCCTAAAAACCAGTCACGTTTTTTGCAAGTTTCGCACCTTTTTCGTTCAAGGTATGCTTTCAATTCTAAATCATTTTTGCTTTCTCTTGTATGTAATGATGAATCGAATCATTTTTGAATTACTTCCTTGGCATTTTTCATGGCGTTTTTATAGCGAATCGGTTTTTCTTTGGTCACCATGCGTGGCTAAGTTTCTTCCTTTGTTTAATTTCTATTTAAAGGGTTTCATCTTCTATGTTTGGTTGACTCCACAAGCTTGGATCTCTCCTCATCTTTGCAAGGTAATTTTTATTTTTATATTTCTCTTTTGTTTCTTTCCTTGCAATTTCCTTGTTTAAGTTTTGGTTTTTGTTCATGTTCGTATTGGGTTTATGAGAGGAAATTCCCCATTTTACAAAGAAATTTGTAAAGAAAAAGTTGTTCTTCCCCATTGAAAATTCTCCTTCTTTACTTGCATTTGGGTTTTAAAAACCCGATTGCAAGTAAAAGGAAAATATGTGTTCTTCCCTCTTTAGACAAAGACTTAACCTTCTTTAGTCCAAAAATCAAGTTTCAAAACAAGAAAGATGTGTTCTTCCAAATATGTTCTTCCCAATTTGCAAAGAAATTTGCAAGTGTGAAAAGTTCTACCTCAAGATGTGTTCTTTCCTTTTTGGACAAAGACTTAACCTTCTTGGTCCAAAAATCAAGTTTCAATGACGGAAAAATCAAGTTCTTCCCAATTTCGGGTTTTGAAATCCGGATTGCAAGTCGAAAGTCCTTCCCATTTTGGCACAACAAAGTTCCAAGTGATCTTCCCGAAATTCATTTTTACTTATCCGCTTCCAATTCCCTCATCCGTACTTATCATCTCCGAAATTTCTCGCATGCCTAAATACCTTTTTCTGTCCATTCCTTCGATTTTCAGTTTGAAAATAAGTTTGCATTTGGATTTAAAAACCCATTGCAAATGCGTTCTTCCCAATTTTCAAACTGAAAATTCATTCTTCTTCCATTTAATCATGCTTCGTGTTTCGCAAGTATAATTGCATTCAGAATTTAAAATCCGATTGCACGTTTGTACTTCCCTCTTGTGTACTTGCGAAACATTTTTCAAAACCCGAAATAAGTCAAAAGCTTATTTTTCCACCCCTTATATCTCCTCTCACAAAGCCAAAATACGAAAGTTGAACTTTCTCATTTGGAGGAGTGAAAATGTCTAAAGATACTGACTTTGATGTTGCCTTGATACTCATGGATTTACATTGTAGCATTCCCGGTTGTGCCCAGATGACAGATGTATCATCATCTCCCACTCCAAAAAAGATGAAATACAGGTATGATAAATACCAGAATGAAGTTCCGCAGTCACAGATCTCCTCCTCCCTTGATCATATCAAGGATACTGAGATAGGGCATGTTGACATGTCCGAATTCATACAAAGGATTGAAGATCCGAAGGAGGGGGATATGCAACGGTTGCTGGACAGCCATATCCATCATGCCGCATCCTTTCCAGTTGCTGCCCTAGAACCAGAATTTATTCTAGCATGTGCTCATCATTTTGACAAAGAGTCACGAGTCATTAGAAATGATGATGGGGAAGTGATCATTCGCTTGGATGCAGAAGCTATAGAGAGGGTTTTTAAAATACCTTCCGAAACCATTTATATAGAGATCTCCAAGCAAAGTGCAGCTGAATACTTTGCCAAAAAGGAGAAAGACTGTAAGCGTCATATCAACAAATGGATTCATGAACCTCGCACTGCGCTTACCAGATGGGCAAAGTTATATCGATCTGATTTCAAGAATGAGATCGGTTATACTATTACTCTTCTTAGCCGTATGATGGGATTGGAACATTCCAATGTTTTTGAACCTTGGATGTACCAATTTATTATGTTAGTAAGGCAGTCTCAGCACATCTGTTGGGGTGAAATCATCAGTGATGCTTTGTGTGAGCAACTTGTAGTCGTCCCTACTACCTTCACCTTCTACATGAATTCATATCTCGTGTATATTGCTGCGTCACTTAGACATTTCCCAGGTCTTTCCACCAAGGGTGACCGCATGCTTGTACCAGTTTGGGAATACTATGATCAGTTGCCTCTAAGATCAAGTAGGTCTCATTTCAGAAGGGTTCAGGACGCTTTCTTTGGTCATTATTTGTGTCAATTTGACAAGAACCTGAAGGACAAAAGAGTCTCAGATGAAGCATGGGAAAAGGTGAAAGAATATGGTTGTTTGTTTCTCCAATTTCCAACTTTTACCTACATGAGAGTTGGATGTTATGGCGGGCAGCCTTACATGCTCCCACGGTACCCAACAGATAAGATTATCCTCATGGAATTGGGAAGGCAGATCATGGTTGTACATACACACCAGTCAGTTAAGCACAAGGTTGGCATGGGTATTTCTTCCAACAACCCATTGAAGATTGGGCAATATTCTCTAATGACTTCAATCAAGGCCAGGGCTATGGAAACTGAGTTGCAAGAAATCAGACTCAAAAGATTCAAACCTAGAGCTGATTTCGATTACCGAGGCATGAAAGAGAAGATCAAGAAGACCTTCATCCATGTACACCGGATAGAAGATATTTGGGCTGATCTTCGTACCGAAAAGGAGATTCGCAAGATGGATTACTGCCGACTCACTGCAGAACAGATTGTGGATCTAAACCTCGCAAACATGCCACAAGGTATGATTGATGATGGTAACGTTCTTGATCCTGAGTTTGTCAATCAGAATGTTGATGAGGCCCCGCTTCCTTCTATCCACTGGTCCCACAAGGAAAGCACTTCTATCTTGGATAGATTTCAGTCAGTTCTTGCCAATACCAATATCTGGCTTAAGAATAATGGTGTCAAGCTCATTAAGATTAAGGTGGGGAAAGAAGATGATTCTACAGGTCCTCTTGGGCGGAAGTCTGAAATTCAACTAGACAACAAAGAAGGTGCATCCTCTTCTAGTACGAGGATTAAATTGCGGGTCAGCCGTGCGATGGTGCTTCCTCCTCAGGAAATAACAGTTCAAGGCAAGGAGAAGCCACAGTTGAAAATTCATGTGATTGATCCTGAAGCTTCAGGAGAGGAAACTCAATCTGATAATGCTCCTCAGTCACTTTCTACAGAGTCTCCACATAATTCTCTTTCTTCATTTCCTATTGAGGTACCCATGTTTCCTCCTGTGATAGATGTGAGCTCTCAATCTGCCCCTTCAGTTTCGGAATCTCCACAGAAAGTCCTCCCGCTTTCAGCAGCAGAACCATCTCAAGGCCATCCTCAGGAAATTTTATTGAATATCTTTTCGGAAGATCCTTCATATGTACCTGTGTCTGATATTGATACTTCTATGACCTGTTTTGATGAGTTCATAACATCTTCATCATATCCTGTCGTCACTCAGCAAACTATGGTGGCTATCCAGACGAACACTTCTCCCAAGGTCACCACTGTTATTCAAACAGAAACTGCTTCTCCCTCCATCCCACAATCAGAGTTAATGGCTTTACCTCCATGGCTCAGTTCCTTCACTGCAAAGAGGAAGAAGCAAGTGATCTCACCTGATCCCTTCGACTATCAACATTTGAAACAATCAAAACCTAAAGCTGTGAAGAAGGCAAAAATAGTTTCAAGGGTGATCGTTGATGAGAACCGGATGAGAGTGGCAGAGATTGCTGAACCAATATCAGATAAACCAGTTGAAGAAATGCAAGCAGCTGATTATCGGATCACCAAAGTTCAACTGGGTAAACAGACTCATGAGGTTGTCAAGCACGATGCTCAACAGACAGTGGCTTCATGTGCACACCATCTAGAGCAATCTTCATCTTCAAACACTACAGAAACAAATCTCAACTTCATGAGTTAGCATGCATGAGCGAATTTCATATTGAATTTCACAAACTCAACATGCAAGAGTGAACTTCATGATTTGACCTACATGAGCAAACTTCACAATTTGAAGGGTATGAGTGAAGTTCAAGAAAATGAAGAAGAGTAAGACAAGGACAACTTCATGAACATCAAGGGTGGAGTAAATTTCAAGAGCTCCCCAAAGAGCGCTAAAACAACTTCAAGTGTTGCTTCATGAGGGCGAATTCTCTTTATATACTCTTGTTAAACCTATATATCGTGTATTTGATACTTGTTTGTTTGTTTTGCAAGAGATGGAGAAAGAAATTCTTGGTTGAAAATTTTGTACACTTGGGGAGATATACAAAATTGTGGTTTCAACCACAGCACACGAGTAAAAACTCTCCTAATTAAGGGAAGGCTCCCCCTATCTAACTAAAATTGAAATAAAAACAGGATGGGACAGCAGTCTTCCTTCTTTCTTTAAGAAAGACAATATCCTTTTCTCTTCATAGAAAAGGATATCGATTGAAAATGAACAGCAGTAACTACTTTCAAGTGAAATGAGAGAAAGGAAATGAAGTTTCCTGAAAGCGCAAAGACTTCCGTCACTTCCTTCAGGACGGGACAGCAATATCAAACTCAAAGACTTGACTATTGGAAGTCCTATCTACCCTTTGCTATACTAAATTTTACAACGAATAAAAGATAACAGCTCAAAGACTGAAATAATCTATTCTTTTAACACAAAGACAAGAACTAATGCAAGCTCAAAGACTTGTTGCTATTTCTTATCAAACAGTAATTTTTCCTTAAGAATAGACACAAGCTCAAGACTTGCTGCTCCTTCAAGAGAGTTTCCTATTTTAATTAATCTTCTCTACTTGCAGCTCAAAGACTTCAAATTAGATTGGACTAAGCTCCTTTAGAAACACTTTGCATAGAATAAATCAAAAGAATGAAACTCAAACTTGTAGCTCAAAGACTCAAAACTTGAGTAATCTTTCTTTACTATTCTTCAAAACCTTCAATTCACATACATAAGCTCAAAGACTTCTTGCTATAAATTTGGCAGAGTTTTTGCTTGCTTTCCCAAAAGATATATTTACAATGGGCCTCTCAAGTATTTATAGAAGAGGAGTCTTGAGAAAAAGGTGGGAGGATCCTAACTAACTTGAGAGATTCTCTCAACCACCAAGACTCATTCAATAAATAACAGAGACTTCATTAACTAACTAAGAGTTACTCCAACTAACTGAGACTTATTCCAACTACAGTACTAATCGGACACAACTTGTAGTTGCCTTACATGTAATTACAAAAGTGCAAGTAATGTGTAACTTGCATTTTACAAAAATTACTTTTACATGTAACTTGTCAAAACAAATTTACAACTAAAGATTACAAAAGAGGGAAAATTCAACTAAGTGTTGAAAAACATTTAAGTTGTATTTTGTGAAGACACGAATCCTTGAAATTTCCGAATGCTCGCTTGTAGTTTCTCGGGATTCGGTTCATGGGTGTTCTTAGCAACTACCATAGTCTTCACAATAGTGTCGTGACAGCGGAGGAGCGCGGAATTGTCTTTATCCAGGATAGATTGGATCTCATGCAAAAAGGCTTGGTGTTTCATCAATGCTTGAATTGAAGTTGCCGAGAATTGTTCGCTCCTCCATTCATTATGAATCCTCATTTGTAAATCAGCAAGAACTTCTTCTTCTGGAATCAGCTCTCCATCCTGACTTACTATATTACAAGAGGCCCTTTCACAATGTGAGACAATACCTCGATAGACTTCATCCCGGAATCTCCTTGCATCACTGATCTCCTCAATGAGGGATTTAAGAACAAGGGTCTTGTTTTCGATGAGTTCCTCAAATTCCAAGTACATGACCCTGGAAGAGATGATGGCGTGCTCCTGCAAAATACTCAGCTGTTGTTGGGGCATGGTACGCCAGATTGCCAGACTTTTCTCAACACTTTCCAGATTCTTTTTGAAAGTGTTAGAAGTCTGATCCAGTTTCTCCTCAATGGTTTCCATCTTAGACATTATTTGAAAAATGTCTTTTACCACTTGTATACATTGATCATGAAGTTGATCAACATAGGAATCCAATGCTTGTACTTTCTGAGCAGCCCTTTCTACTCCACGAATCGATTCTTGGGAACCGGAAGAACCTATGGAGTTACTCCCTTCAGCAGCAGGTTTTGTGATTTTATGAATGGCTGCCATGAGCTGTCGGTTTTCTTCTTCTAGCTTGTCTTTCTTTGCAAGAAGATCGTCATACCTTTGCACTAGTGAAGCAACAGAAAACTGAGCATCATGTTTAATGACCTCATGTGTTTGCTTGCCCAATTCTACCCTTGTAACCTTATAATCAACAGCTGACATTTCATCAAGTGGTTTATCTGCAATAGGTTCCACAATTTCAGCTACTTTCATCTTGTTGCTATCAACAGTTACCCTAGAGATAGTCTTTGCCTTCTTAGCAACTTTGGATCTGGACTGTTTGAGTTGTTGGTAGTCAAAGGCATCAGGTGAGATCTCTTGCTTCTTTCTTTTCGGGGTGAAAGAACTAAGCCATGGAGGCAAAGTCATCAACTCACTTCTAGTAGTAGCCGTAGGCAAAGGAGAAGTAGTTTCTGTTTGAATTACCGTGGTCAGCCTGGGAGGAATATCTGTTTGAATAGCGACCACGGTTTGCTCAGTTACCAATGGACATGAAGATTGCGTCATGAATTCTTGAAAACCAGAAGTGGAAGTATCAATTTTTGATAACTGAATGCAAGTGGGATTATCTTCAGGAACTTTCAACACACTTTCTCGTTGTTGATCAGGAGAAGGCTCGTATGCTGAAATGGGAACTGCATTCTGAGGAGACTCATCTATGAGCAAATCAGGAGGAGAAAGATGCGTCTCAATGGAAACTGGAGGAATGACCTCGTGAGGCGAGTCTGAAACTGGAGACCTAGGCGCATCGTCAGATTGCTGCCCCTCTTCTGGATTATCCAGATCGATCACCCGAACATGGAACCGTGATTTCTCCTTCCCACGAGTAGTCGTCTCCTCAGGAGGAAGCACTACTGCACGACTAACTCATAACTTGATCCTTGTGCCTGAAGATGAAGCACCCTCCTTGTTATCAATCTGAATCTCAGACTTCCGTCCAAGAGGCCCTGTAGAATCATCTTCTTTACCAACCTTGATTTTGATAAGTCTAACAGCATTACTTTTCAGCCATGCGTTAGTGTTGGCCAAGATAGGCTGAAATCTGTCAAGGATGGAGACGCACTCCTTGTGTGACCATTGGATCAAAGGAAGTGGAGCTTCCTCAACCCTTCGTGAAATATATTCAGGATCAAGTATATGCCCGTTATCGATCATCCCTTGTGGGATATCCGCCAAGTTCAAGTCAACAATTTGCTCAACAGTGAGCCTGCAGTAATCCATCTTCAGAACTTTGGCTTCCGTGCGGAGATCTACCCAGATGTCTTCAATGCGATGAACATGCACAAAGGATTTCTTGATCTTCTCCTTCATACCTCTATAATCAAAATCAGCTCTAGGTTTGAACCTCTTAAGCTTGATTTCCTGTAATTCAGCCTCCATGGCCTTAGCCTTCACAGATGTGACAAGGGAGTATCGACCAATTTTCAATGGGTTTGTGCTAGAGATCCCCATTCCAACCTTGTGTCTAGCAGACTGAAAAGTATGAACAGCCATGATCTGTCTTCCCAACTCCATAAGAATTATCTTATCGGTTGGGTATCTTGGAAGCATGTATGGCTGTCCATCATAGCATCCAATCCTCATATAGGTGAAGGTGGGAAATTGCAGGAATAAACACCCATACTCAGACACTTTGACCCATGCCTCATCTGATACTCTTTTGTTTCTGAGATCCACGTCAAACTGACACATGAAATATCCGAAGAATGCATCTTGGACTCTTCTGAAATGCAATCTGCTAGGTTTCAATGGCAACTGGTCATAATATTCCCAAACTGGTATAAGCGAGCGATCACCCTTGGCAGAAAGACCTGGAAAGTGTCTAAGTGACGCTGCTAAATATACCAAATAAGAATTCATGAAGAAGGTCATAGTGGTAGGAACTGCTGCAAGTTGTTCGCACAAAGCATCGCTGATGATTTCACCCCATGAAATGTGATGCGACTGCCGTATGAACATAATGAATTGATACATCCATGGCTTAAAGACATTAGAGTGCTCAAGGCCCATCGTCCTGCTGAGAAGAGTGATGGTATCTCCTATCTCCCACTTGAAATCACAACGGTACAACTTTGCCCATCTTGAGAAGGAAGGACGAGACTCTTGGATCCATCTATTGATGTGTCGCTTGCAATCTTTTTCCCTTTTCACATAATACTCTGCTGCACTTTCTTTGGTGATTTCCATATAAACAAGTGCAGGAGGTATTTTGAAGACCTTCTCGATTGTATCCGCATCAAGACGAATTATAGCTTCACCATCATCATTTTTGATGACTCTTGACTCTTTGTCAAAATGATGGGCGCATGCAAGAACAAACTCAGGTTCTAGGGCAGCCACTGGGAAAGAAGATGCATGATGGATATGGCTGTCCAACAGCCGCTGCAAGTTGTTATCCTGTGGATCTTCTACCCTATGAATGAATTCTGCCATATCAACGTGCCCTATTTCCATGTCTCTGATGCGATCCAAAGGAGAAGAAACCTGGGAAGGTGCAACCTCATTCTGGTATTTGTCATATTTGTATTTCATTTTCTTTGGAGTTGGCGATGCCGGCAAATCTGACATTGATTGTGAACCTAGAATGTTGTGATGAAGACTTAAAAGAGTTAAGGCAACATCATAATCAGCTGCAAATATCATTCTTGCTTCTTCAAATGGGTAAAACTTTGATCTCTGAATTTCACGGTTTTGTGAGAGGAAGAGGGGAGATATGTAGAAATGGGAAAATCTTGACTTTGACCAATTTCGGATCTTGGGAGAATTTTCGCAAGTATACAAGTTGGAAAGGACATACATGCAATCGGGGTTTTAAAACCCGAATACAAGTACACTTGTAAATTCGAAAATGGAGAAATGGACGAAAAATGGGATTTTGACTTGCGGGAAATGATGGAAATGGAAAGTACGGATATGGGGAACGTGAATGAATAGAAATGAGAATATCCGAGAAAGTCATTTTTATGAAAATGGGAAGAACTCTTCAACATGTAATCCGGTTTTTAAAACCCGAATTTGCAAGGGAGGGGTATTTCACACTTTTCAAGCTTGGAATTTTAACTAAAAATGATTAAATTCCTTAATTGTAGGGGAAGGACAAAAATTTCCAGCGAACTTGTAATTGAGATCAAAAATCCCGAATACAAGTTAAGAGGGAATTTTTAGAAGAACAATGCAATTCAACAATTGCATTTCAAGGGGAAGATTTCTTTCACGAAAACCAAATTTTTTGGGGAAGAACATCACATGCCAAAAAATGTAACTAATAACGAAAAATAAAGAAAACAAGAAAATAATAAAATGAAGAGAAGAAAGGAAGGAGAACATACCTTTCTAAAAAATGCAAAATGCTTCTCCAATAATGCAACAATTCTTGAAATGAAGAAGCAAAACCGATGAAATGGAGCAATCCGGAATATCAAACCCTTATCACGTTTTTTGTAAAAATTCCCCAAATATAGCAGCAATCTTAAACTTGGAGGACCAAAATGCCAATGAGAGTGTGCATCCAAGCAAAACGCCTAAGGTAGAAGAAGAAATAATGACGCCAAATGATTGAAAACGCTGCCAAAGGGAGAAAACGTGGCCAAAGGAAATCATGTGGCCACCATAATAAACTCCAACGGCATCATCAAATGGTGCGAAAAACCTCTCACCCTCCATGCCTTAGTAGGAAAGGGCAAAACGATTTAGGAGTGTGCAAATTTATGAAGTAAAAAGCGCCCAAAATGTGGGTTTAAAGAACCACATTTTTGCTGATTTAGCTCCAAAAACCAGTCAATATAACCTCCTTTTGGAATGAAAGATGTTGATGATTGCATGAAAATAGGGTAGAAGCAAAAACCGCCTTCCTTCCCTAAAAATCTCCACAAAAAATTGCTTTGAAATCTTCAACAAATCAATTTTTCTTGCAAATCGCGTTTTGGGAGACATATGACAAGTTTGATTTTCACTTTTCCCACTTTCATGTCAAAATCGGGTTTTTTAAGACAAATAGCAAGTTTAATTTTTCACTTTTTCACTCATCAAGCTAAAATCGGGTTTTTTGGAGCAAACTGCAAGTTTAAAAATACTTGTAAAAGGGAAATAAAATCCCTACAACAAGTTAAAAACACTTGCACATATGTAATGGGGATTTAAGATCCCTATTACATATGAAAACCATTAAAGTAGGGGTTTTTTGAACAAACTGCAAGTTTATTTGCAGTTGAGCCAAAAAATCCCTATTTTAACTAAAAATGACCAAAAAACAATAAAAAGATAAAAACATTAAAGGGGAAACTTAAAATAAATTACAAGTGACATATTTAAAATAAAAGTGCACATGTAATTGATCAAAAATTCCCCTACAAAGACCATAACAATAAATATCATTAAAACTTGCAGTTTGAAGAAAATTCTCCACCTGCAGTCTGGGTTTTAAAACCCGAAATTGAAGGAAAGGCATAGCAAACGAACCCAGAATTGGACGAAATTCGAAACGTAGTTCGAGAATGGACTGAGGATCAAGCCAGTCCAAGGATTAGTTGAAATTCTACCTCGGGAAGCGTGCCATAGAGTAAAAATTTCCATTTTTTCATAAAAATTTCACCGTAGTGGTCCTTCATTTTTGGAAACAAAAATGAGGACAACAGAAATAAGGAGATCACACAAGAAGCATTCACTTACACAAAGACATGATCTACAACATCAACGACATGAAGGGAGTCACAGGAGAAGGAATTTTGAAAGAGAGACAATGGTGACATCAGAAGCTCATCAATACTTCAAAACTAAGATCTATACCTTGCACTTCCATGATCAAGGGATTCGAGAAGACAATTTCAGAAGAATTAATGAAAGTTAGAAGATTATCATCATCATCGCTGAAGCTGGATAATGTTGAGTATCAAGAGATACTCCTCCATGATGATCCATCAAAGCTACAAAGTGTGAGTTGAAGTGGCATCCTAGTCATCATCCCAGTCACCATTCACCAATCAGGGAAGGTCTACCTCAGCATGTCTAGATGCAATGTACCAAGTTCATACATGAAGGCACAAACTCCAATGTACCTACCCCTGATATCTATTGGTTCACATTCTCTGAATGTAATTTTCTCATTGGCTAAGGAGAGTTTGTTGTGACAAACCCTAATTAGGGTTTCATTGTAAAATCTTGGCCATTGATGGAGAATCAATCCTAGCCGTTCATTGTAAATGAGCTCTTTATATAAAGATCGAACTCTTGATTCGTAAAGGCTAATAGTGAGGAGAATAGTTAATAGTGAGCTAATAGTGAGTAGAATAGAATAATAGTGAATAGAATAGCAAATAGAATAGAAGTTAGATTAGGAGAAGGCAAAGATTGTTGCCAAACCATGTTGTAAAGAACAATTGATTCCATTGAAGTTATGGTGAATTTGATTCGTTACTTCAACAACTCGCATGGTCTTTGCTTCTCAATTTGCTTTCATGTTGATTAAATTGAGTGGAGGAATTTGTTGAATGTATTCATGTGGAATCCGTTTTGTCCATACCACTAACCTCTTACTGATTGTAAGCATGCCTTGTGTGGTCAACTGGAATGATATGAGCTTAACTTCGAATCGTTCTACATTCATTGCTTATCCATTAACTTGAGTGGTGATCGATGTTTGATGGTATTGATCCGAATATCTTTGAAATATCCTTAGAAGATTGCACTGAGCTTGTGTCAAATTGTTCAAGTTGATGGTGAGACCTCGCTCAGTAGGATTCCATCTAGTCATTCATTCATCTTCCTACATTCTTAGGATTAGAATAGACTCTCTCAACCACTCATCTTTTGCCATTTTTTTCAAACTCTAGCTAGTTTAGGATCAAAAGCATCACCGTATTGTAATATCAGATGATCTAGGTTCCAACGAATAAAGCATTCAGGCATTCGAATGTAAGTACCCTTGTGATTCCAGCATAATCACATCAAACTAATGAGCTTATCCACACGTAGTGACCCTGCATTCATGAACGTTGGAGTCTTCTTGAATGATCCTTAAGCTAATCTTTAGCATGTGAGAGATTTTGTTCAAGAGAGTATAAGATACTTCAGGTATTTTATTCTGTGTTCGCATGTGTGTAAAAAACACATCAACACTAACCTTACAAAGTTAGCAACAATCAGCTACTAACAAAAGGCATGAGCAGGGTTTTGCACTATAAATAATCTCATCAATCCCGTTCATCTAACAACTTGAAAGCAAATCTAATCTAAGTGAAGAGAGCGAGATTATGCAAGTTGCCAAAACAAAACAATTAATACACCATCAAACTGAATAATGTATTAAGTTACCGCTTCAACACCTTATCGCAACAATCTCAAAATCAATCTCTCCTTCCTTACAAATGAGGGGGGTCACCCCTTTATATAGGCTTTTTGCCTTGGCTACATGCAAACCCTAATTAGGGTTTTCCCCTAAAAGATTCCCCACACATGATGCAACAAGGTGGGAATCTACAATAAATGCCTATGATGCCCATATACAATTAATTCTAGCCCATTACAAATGGTATCCAAAATGCATTAAATGCATCATTCTTTACTAAATTCGCCCAACATGCACTGAATATTCTCTCATGCAAAAATCGCCTCATCATGTCATAAATGCACCATCACCTCCATATGTGACAGCTACATGCAAAAGGAATCTGTCATAATGCTTTAAATGTGATGGTTGCATGCAAAAGGCGCTCCATTAATTCAACATGCGATGACCCTCGCTGCCACTTGGTCAAAATATTCCAGCAATAAGTATGCCACTATGTCACTCGGTCAAAAGATCTTTGTCCAGAAATGGATGACCATTATCTCGTTCATTTATGACATACACAACGAATTTGGCGATGACTTCTAATTCTCCTACGGAGACACTTGGCACACTCTATCCGGAATTCCATCAAATCAATTTCTTCTTCACTCTTGGATAGAAAAATTTCCCATTTTGCTACCATTTCTCGTGTCGTCTGCATAGAGTTGGAAAAGGAAGAAACAGTTTCAAAGTGGGCCTTGGAAAACGATCACACAAAGAACTCATGCAATTGAGTCCTTAGGAAATTCATAGTTACTTCGTCCTCATCTAGCTGTTTTGCAAACAAGGCCTCAATTGCGCTGATGATTTCCTCTTGTATCCTCCTGATCGAGTCTTTCAAAGATAAAGACTCCATGTTGAATCTCTCGAAGGCCTCCCTTCTAGTGCAGACGACATAGATTCATCGCAGAAAGTCATAAACTTCGTTCTCTTGAATCACCTTCCCATCAATCAATGTCTACTTTGGGACTTTCGTCATGGCTCTGAGACGCGGAATGGTTAGGTCCTGATAAATATGAACATCTTCCCATGCACCATCTGCACCTTCCAATCGGTTCAAGAGGGCAACAAGTCTAGAATGAAGGCTAGCCAAGTCTTCAATGAATTTCTCGGCGGCGGTGAAAGCATCCTCTATCCACTCCTTAGAATATCGGGCAATTTTCCTAACCTCTTTAGCATCATTAATGGACTCCTTCGGAAGAGAAGAGGGAGGAATAAAAGATGGATCCTCTTCCCTAGGTGGGTGTTTGAAACTTTTAGTATACTCACATAAGGCCCTGGTTTCACTTTTCCGCCTTTTGCACTTTGCCTTCATCTTTTGCATCTTTTTTGTCATGGCCAAGGATGACCCTTCAAATTCTTCCATTACTTGAACTGTGGAAGCACACCCTAAATCAACTTATTTGATTACATAGTCATCTGGCGTGATCTCATTTTTGTCCTTATTCGTTGCAGGCTCAACTATATGCAAAGTTTTAGATCTAGATTCATCTCTTGTGACCTTGGAGAACTTTTGAGCAGCCTTCTTTTCTATTGGTTTTTGTAAGAACCCAACTTGGCTCTCCTCTGCTGACTGTTTCTTTTGAATGCAATAGATTTGAATTTGTTTTGGTTTTTGAATGTTTATAGATTTTTTTGTGTTTTTTTTTGGTAATAATGAGCAATGAAACAATACTGGAATAAACTCCTATGCTTAAAATAATACTGGAACAATAATATTACTGCTGGAATTAATTTACGAGACTATCAAGAGAATATTTGTTCTGTTTTATGGCCAATATGCCTGGAAAACAAATTCATTACAATGTAAGATAAAAACCTGATTTTTGCTGTCCCAGTAGTTGGAAAAAATCTGCAAACTGCAAATTTTAATTTTTTTGAAAAAATTACTGTTCACGCGGCACTGTAGCAATCCGTACGGCGGCACTATTCACGCGGTACTGTTCACGTGGCAATGTAGCAGTCCGTACGGTGGTACTGTAGCAATCCGTACCGTACTTGTTAATCACAAAAAATTCTTCAATAAATCTGCAATAATTTCTCGTGAATTTATTCTTCAATCTTGCGCAATTAGATGCAAATAAGACCTCTGAATGAAGTCTTCCTGGAACCAAATATCACTGAATATTTCATCAGCTCAGATGGTGAACATTGAAGCAACTACGTCCTCCAATGGTGGTTGAAAACCCTAGTCTCCAGAGCAAAACCCTTTCAATTTCACAATGTCAAAATAAAATAGCCATCCTCTTCTTTCCAAACTCAGCGCTATTTATCCTTTTTGCAAGTCGTACCCTAATCCTCTTAATTACAATTTTGCTTGTAATTTCATTTAATTTCACTTTGGGTGTCAAAAATGATTTTAATCATTAAATGGGCATTTAATTTTAATATTTCAATAGTCTGGCTCAGATAATTTAATTAAAAACATGGCCCCGTCTAATGATGAGTTGACCCTCAAGTTAAGTGATTATAATATAAAGTCACTTTATAACTTTATTATTAAATCACTTAATAATAAATGCTAAGTCATTCAAACTTGTCTAACTCCACGAATATTTTGAATTTAGCTATGCCGTCTGAAACTGGAGCTCACTAGTTGACCACCCATATGACCATGATGTCTGCTAAAAATAGCTGGGGTCCATCTCCAACTGCTAAAAATAGCCTGGCCAAGCCAAACTCAAAGCAAAACTCATCATAAACAAACTCTGGCAACCCAGAAGTGTACTCTGCTCTATCCCCCGGAAGATCTCCATGCCAAGGTGACCCTCTATCCAATCCTACTAGCCTACGAGGGTCTCTGATAGGCTAATCACAAGCTAGAGTGATGTCTCTAGCTAGAAGGGGACATCACAGTTTTTCTATTCTTCTCAAAATTTCCTCCAACTCCTGTGTTGGATCTACTTCGCTTTTTGGTTCCTTCCTCAATCTATCTCTCAGCCAATCTATAGCAGTTGTTGGTTGATCCCGAATCTTCATATGTGCATACTCCTGCGAAATTTCTTCCATTTCTCCAAGGATTGTTTCTACAAAACTATCCTGGCGTGGTTCTTCTAGATGGGGAGGATGTTATTGCCTTTGCTCTCCTGGCTGAGTTGGCCCGTGCGAAGTGCTAATGCTGAGGAGATCATGTGTGAGTGTGGTATCCAAAAATTCACCCTGTGGTGGATTCAATGGATTTTCTTGAGTGAACATTTCCACCTCTCGCACGCTGGAAGAATTGGCTGGGGATTGAGCTTCTTCCACCCTTGCTCTCTTTTGCTTTGGTTCCTTCTGGTGGACCTCTGTTGAGTAGCTGACTGAATTTCTTGTTGGACATTTGGCTGGACTTCCTTCCTTTTCCTTGCCCTAGGCTTCTTTGGATTGATCCTTCCTTCACTAGATCTAATCTTTCCTTGCTGAATTCCTCCTTCTTTAGCTTTGGCATGTGGAGATCCTTCTGTGGCCTCACCATGAGAATCTAGACTTACCATTAACTGGTAGCTCAAGCTGACCAAAATGACTAAAATGTCTAAGTCATCAACCTCGGGTTCTGGCCAATTCGACAATTGTATGGGCTGGTCCTTGAATATCCCAAACTCCGATTGCACCACGTTTGTATCATCTTTCACTTGATTCTAGACTTGCACTATTTCACCGATCCTGATCATGTTGAGGGGCAGTCTGCAAAACATTTTCTTTCTGACCTCAAGGTTGGCCCCAACACTAGCCCGAAAATCTTCCAGGTGAAACTTGTGCAAAAACTTTACTCTAGCAACTTTCATGATTTTACGATATGGATCGTAGCAAGACCTGGATGTGTAGAATGGTAAATGGTAGAATGCCAATTCCTCTACTGCCTTTTCAGCTGCTGGCAGGTTGGGACACAATTTTGCATAATCACCAAGGACAACAGGGAATTCGATGGACAACTTTTTTTTTTCTTTTTTTCTGCATTTGATCGTAGGCTGTGTTGGTTGAAAATTTTGTACACCTGGGGGATGTACAAAATTGTGGTTTCAGCCACAGTGTGTGAGTATAAAACTCTCCTAATTTAGGGAAGGCTCCCCCTTTGTTTTCTACTTCAAGAATTCAAAAATAAACTCTAACTCTAAATCTATTCTAAATCTGGGTGAAACTCTGTCTTGTTCTCTTTTTTCAGGAAATACACTTATTCTTTTCTCTTCTTTCAAAAAAGAATCGCAACTGAAAGCACAAATGATTAATGAAGTAAACTAAATAAAGAAGCAAAGTTTCCATAAAGGCACAAAGTCCTCTGTTGCTTCTCCGAGATGGGAAAACAAAAAGAAAGCTCAAAGTCTTCAACTATCTACTCTCCTATCAATCTTTTTAGATGATTTTCTGGTAGCCAAGTACAATATGTAACAACTCAAAGTCTAACTACATGATGCACCTCTTGTGCACAAACATAGAAAATAAAAGCAGCACAAAGTCTGCAAGTTACCCCCTTTGCTTGAGCGTCCTACAATAGTTTCAAACATGACAAGCACCTCAAAGTCTATAGTATCAGATCTTAAAACCAATCTAAAACTCCAAACGCAATAAGCAGCTCAAAGTCTACAAGATTGAGCTTGAATCCCTCATGTATAACACCTGAAAACTCACAATCAATCTCCAGAAAATGTTGTCACATAACACCTTGAATCAACAAAAAGTTTGAAAACAATTTTTCTCTTTTAATTGACTGCAATCTGATTTACAACTAAGCTCAAAGTCTTAGAATGTACATACAAACTGGTATAGTTTTGTTGCATTGCCAAAAGATATCGATTACAATAGACCCCCTCAAGTATTTATAGGAGAGGAGCCTTGAGAAAAAGGTGGGAGAATCCCAACTAACTTGAGAAATTCTCTCAACCACTATGACTTATTTCAACTATAGTCCTAATCTAACTCAACTTGTAGTTGCCTTACATGTAATTACATTTTACAAAAATGCAAGTGAAAGCAACACTTGCAATTACAAAACTTGTTTTTACATGTAACTTGTCAAAACAAAATTACAAATGCATAATTGAAACTATTCTATGTGTTTGAAAACACGACTTTAACTACATCATCCTCTGTTTTGAAAATCTTCATGCTGCTACAAGACACTCTGTGATCGAGGTAAATGACATCTTGAACTGGAACAAGAACTTGCACCCTTGATAGTCTTTGTGTCTTTAACTAACAGACTTCAACCTTTCACATGCTTGGGGTAGTACTAGCTTTTCAGGAGGGAAGTTCTTTGCAGGGCTGAAGTAAGAAGTCTATCTCTATCTTAAAAGCATTTTATGCTCTCAATCATTCATATCACTTATCCATCTCCTTTTGTGGCTCCGTCATGTTGTTGTTCTTTCTTTCTTTGTATCATCCTCCAATCTTGAAATCTGTTTGCAGAATAAGGCCCATGCCTTTACTTGTTGGTTTGATAGATCGTGTGTGCAAACAAGATTGTTAAGGGAAGGGATAAATTGATGCAAAAATGGGCTCACAAGTGAATTTCGGGTTTTGAGGACTGCATTACATGTGGGGAAAAACAAGAGCATTGACTTGCAATTGTGGAGAACAAACATGCAACTTCATGTGTAATGGGAAAGCACAAGTCTGTATTTGTAATTGCATCCTTTAAGACTCATTTTCAAGTTTTTTTAAGTGCATTTTGGACCAATTTCGGGTTCTAGAAGGCTGACTGCAAGTAAGAGAACATTATAACTTGCACTTGTAATCGGGTTTCAAGCACACCACAAGCAATATAGACTCCCACCATGTTACATTTCTTGTAGCAGGAAAGAACGGCTTTGCATTCAACTCAAAGCACGAAAAACGGAAAGGTAGAAGAATCCCATTTGGCACCAAACACTTCACATTGAATGTTGGATGCAAAACGGATCACAACATGGTGGAATACGTGGTCAAAGCGCCAAAAATGCAAAGCCAAAACAACGCATATGGAAGCAAAACACCCCCACGTTAATATGCAGAACGTGGCAAAGTTGCGGTTAAATCCACCAAACACGTGGCAAACTGAAAACAGATTTAACCAAGAATACTTCTACTTGGGTCGGATTTCAGATTGAAAGCCACAAAATCGATGCCCTTGGAAAGGAAAAACGCTATCGGGTTTTGAAAAGTTTATAGCAAGCAATGGGCATAAGCTAAAACTTGGAGCAAAAAAGATGCAATCGGGTTATAAAAACCCTATTACAAGTTTTATTAAAAACTCTCCTTCCTTCAATCTTCCAAAACTGGGTTTTAAAGAAACAAAAGCATAAAACATAAAAACACTTAAAGACTTGTAATCGGGTTTTAAAATCCCTATTTAAAATAAAGAAAGTAGGAACTTTTAAGAGAACTTACAAGTTCTCATAAACTTGTATTTTTAAATTCACTTGTAGTTTGACTAAAAAGTTCCTTCAAAACAACTTAAAAGACAAAAGGGAAATGGAAAAGAAATAACAAGTTATGAATTACACATCTTTTATAAACTTTCATTTGTAATTGTTTGAAAAAGCTCCTATAACTTAAAAACAAAAGTCTCTTTTACTTGCAAAAGTAGGAAAATTTCCCACTCGCAGTCCAGAGATCAAAACCCGATTTTGAAGAAAAGACCAAGCAAATGAACTCAGAACGCGATGAAATTTGAAACATGGATCAAGGATGAACCGAAGATTAGTCTAGTTCATAAAGGAGCAAGAATTTTGCCTCAAAAAGTGTGTCGTAGAGAAAAATCTCCAACTTGCAGTTGCTGCTCTGAAACCCAAAATTGCACAGAAAGCTAGGAAAATGAAAGCCAAAACTCACCAAAACTTGGACAACGATGGCAAAGACAACTCCTGATGATTTGACAGTGTAATGTCCCCAATTTTGGAGTAAGAGTAATTAATTAATTTAACTAGTTAAGTTGTCCAAATTATTATTATTTTTTAATGGATAGCTTAATTAATTATTTTAATTAATAGTATTAAGTTAATTATTTATAAAGTTATCAAATAAATTAAAAATTAAAAGATGACTTTATATTTAATTAATTTAATAAAGTGACAATTTAATTTTATATCATAAAGTCACTTTAATGGAATAATACTATTTCTAGAAGTTTCTAGAGATGAGCTGAAAAAAGTATAAAAGGAGATCTAGTTGAGCTTCAAGGTAGTTTGGGAATTGAATCTTGTTATTGATTGAGTTTTGTAGAGCCAAGGGGTTTCTGCAGAGTATTGTCTTTGGGAACAAAAACTCCCATTGATAGCATAACTGAGGGAGTGAAAGATCTCTCGAGGGGTTGCGTTAAGGAGGTGATACTTCAGTCATCTCATTTGTGTTTGAATTGTGGCCAAGGGCCAACCTTGCTTAAGTTCGATTTGAGAAGTGGTTGAAGACATTTTGGTTGTGGCATCGAAACCTTCATATGATTGAGGCACTCTTCTTGGGGAAGGTCAACGATGATGCTTGGTGATTGAATGGAGGCTTAAGTGATGGCAATCAATAGTTATAAACTAGCAATCTGAAACCAATCTGAAACAGGGGCGATTTTGAGAGGAAATCTATTTGGCATTTTTGAGGCCTCCATTTCAGTGGATATCGCTTGCTACGTCATCTCCAACATAGGGCGACTTCTCTTGCTAGGGTCTTAATGGATTTGTAATGCATTGATCTTATATATATGTTGCTGTTGAAGATGCCATTAATCTGAAAATATTATTGAATGATAAGAGTCCAAGTAACTACTTGTTCATTGTAATTGATGATTGCAAATAATAAGGAGATTGATATTGCAACTCTCTACATGATCTTGTATCTATATTCATTATGTTTGTAGTTCGCATGCCAAATGTTTGTCTTTATTTTTGCTGGCTGTAACTGCGCATTTCACCTTTTAAAGTCATGTATATGCATTGGAGGGGTTAAATAAAAGTTATTCATGCATTATAGTTCAAGCCTAGACATTGCAGGGATCATTGGCAATCAATTTTTGATGCTGTGTAGTCACCAAAACGATATTATACGAGACTAATACTCAGACCAGCAAACTGAGTGTTTGTATGTGAAGTGTTTGACATTATTTCTTGAGTTGGATTCCGTCATTTTCACACCTATATTAGCGAGGAATAATAAAGGTTAATACTCTTAAAGAAGTCTGAAGTTTTTCATTAGTCATATGTCAAGTAAAAATTGCATAACACACAAGTTATACTAGCTGTCCAGACTGCATAACACGCAGGTTTTACTGACAGAAAACTAGAACATCAGGTTTTCTCTCTATTGTTCGATAATATCCCTTAGACATCTCTGTCTTATAACAGCAGGGATATTTCAGTGGTATCAGAGCCAAGATCTTGCCATCCTGTTGGGGAAGTCGTTTACAATCAGAATAGAGGGAAAGATGGGCTTCAACAAATCCACTATTGATTTGATGCAGAACTTGTATGAATTATTGAGTGATCTGGAAACACAATAGGGAATTCGAAGAATGTTTGGGAAATCAAAAAGGAATAGAGTTACTTCACCCATGATAGGCAAAAATTTATATGAAGACTTTGTTAGACATGCTGATTCAAGGACAACCATGGGGAATGAGTTGTCTACATCATCTTTGCAAGAAATTTCACTTGAGACTTCTACATTGGAGGCTAGCATAGAGCATGTTAATGATGTGGGTGGCAATGGCATGGATGATCATATTGCTTCTTCACCTTCACATGATGAAAAATCAAACTATGGAAACCAATGACAGTTGGAAAATCAGTCCTTTGTAGCAGCTACTCCGAGAGAAGGAGATGAGACAAATCAAGACTTGATAGTAATTGATGAAAAGAAGATTCCAAAGATCTGAATTGCGACAGTGATATTCCTCCTCATTCTTATGATATTGCTACTCTTATACATGGGAGAACTTGTGAAGACGAGACTCCAAGTGTTGGTTCACCTAGTGATAGTTTGGGGATGGAAATTCCAATAGAGACGCACTTGTGAAGCTTGAGGAATATGACAAGTATATTGATGACAGTAGACACATTTCTTCACTTCATCATGAGAATGATGATACTTTGGAATCATCTCTAGATGACACTCAAGAATTGGGTATTAAAGATGAGCTTGTAGGGATGAATTCAAATCATGAGCATTCTAATTGTTCACATCAGACTTGGTGGATGTGAAAGATGAAGTAGTCGCTAATGTTTTGATTACTCATGATGAAGGTAACATTTTGCAATGGCATGATATTATCACTGATTTGTTTTTGGGCAGCAGCTGTTTACCTCCTCATTCTCACGAGTTTGCAACTTTTACTCATGGAATGACAAATGAAGAGAAGTCTACAAATGCTGACATTCATAGTGAAAGTGTTGAGAATGAAGTTTCCAATAAGGAGGTGCATGTAAGAATTGAAGATGTGACACAAATGCATGACGGTGGTGCTGATTGTTATAACAGCAGTGATACACCTCTTCATCCTCAAGGTGATGCAACCTTTAATCATGGAGAAGACAATGTTATGGAGTCACCTAATGTTGGCATTCATGTTTTGGAAGATGAACACAAGTCATTGGTTGAGGATGCATCTAGTAAAAGGTCTGATTTTATGCCTCATAACATAGAAGATGTAAAGAGGGCTCAAAGCATGTGTGACGAGTGGTTAAGGAAAGCTAGGCAAGCTAAGTTGCTAGCTGCCCAAACAAGACAACACTTACAAAAGGTCAAGGAGTGATGCAATCATATAGATCAAGCAATACAACAATGTCATAACCCCTCTTTGGACATTGGATTATTGTGATTAAATAAATACGATAATTAAAACATTTATTAATTAACATCTAATAATATTAGAAAATCGTCTCATTTACGAGACTTCACGATTTTCCTCTTAAGTGAGAGGGTTGTCATAACCCCACATCCGGGTGATGTAATTAATAATAGATTTTGTGATTCTTCATCATAATAATAAACTATCATTTGTTATGTAATTAATTGAAAAATAATTTAATAATAAATAATAATAAAATTAAGATACAAAAGAATACAAATAAAAATTAAATATAATTAATACACTTATTTGGTACTGATTCATTATCCATTTATTTAATAATTAAAGATTCATTGAATTAATTAAACTAATAATTAAAGAATGTGTGAATAATTAAAGAAAGTGTTAATAATTAAGTATTCATTTGGGCTGAGTGTGTATTAAACCAAATGAAAAGATTAATTAAAGTGAATCATATATTAAGATGGGAGGACGTGATTCAAGAATAAATCACGACTCTCCCATTGTTCGTGCCTTTCACTCACCATAAAAGGTAAGCTTGCGTGGGAGTCAAAGGGGAGATAGGGGGGAACAATTAATAAAGGAGGAGAGATACTTCTAGGCAGGAGACTTGGTGGATTTCGGGAGTTCTTGTTGGCTTCTTCTCATTGTTTGTGGGGGGATATCTTTATTATATCCTATTCAGAATGCCCTTTGCCTCCTGATGACTTAGATGAATAATGAGAGTGACTTCAAAACATACCCGGTGCCTGGCGTTATCATTATGATAGGGAATCTTGACCAGATATAAGTATAGTCGTCATTGCAAAGCCATTGGGGAAATACGGAATCACCAACATTAAGCATTCAAACTCTATATAGAGAGGAGACGTCACAGGTATGTCTCACCCGCCTCAAGGAAAATATAGAAACTACTGTATCACAATGCAGTAAGATCCATATTTTGAATCAGTAACTAGAACAGACATAATACGATATATATATATGCACACACATACAGATTTCTCAAGCATATAAATCTGATGATAATCTGTTATTAAATATACAATAAGATACAACATGTCTAGGATTAGATAATATGAAATAAATCGCAGCATAGATTTGGCAAGCAATTTCTAATGAATTCGTATTCAGTCAAACTGAAATGATAATCATAAAACATAAGGATAAAGTAAATTATGAATTGATACATTGCTACAGGTTATTGATAAATCTGGACTAAACATAATGACCCGTTTAATATTAATAACAGTGAACAAGAATAATGATTTACATTCATATGAATTTTCTTAATATAGGAGTCCGACAATGTCTTTAGGCAGAATTCAATAACAATATTAATATGGACAGCAAACAGTGGTAGACCAGATCTGACATGTGTCAGATTTGTTTGCCTTTACTAGCACAATATATATATATTAATGATTAATAAGCAATGGTAGTATTAAGGATTTATACAAAGGGTAATAAGCTAATACATAATAATTGTTAATATAAATATATATTTATATATATATAAAGATGTTTGATCAAAAGAAAGAAATAATAATATAAGATCAATAAGATAGAAAGAACTCTTAGTAAATAGTCAATAAGAGGAATAACAAGATTAATTGTCTAATGAGGATCGTCTAATGAGGAAAATACATAAGTACTTGTTAATAACCAATAAATTGAAAGACTTTATGTTTAGTCTCTCAATCAACCAATATTAGTATATTGAGATAGATTAATTATGTTAATTAGGTAGGGGACATTACAAATTAATTAGTAAATTAATAAATATTATTAAATCACCAGAACAAAGTATTTATTAATTAGTTGATAATAATAAGTATTTAAAATGCGTAAATGATTTATAAATCAAAAATAGGATTAATTATTTAGTATGGTAAGATAGCTAGTACTTGATAGACTACAAAAAAGGTAGAACATCCTAGGTTGGATTCATGTTAAGATAGTTTTGTCTCTTAATCGATTTAGTTAAGTTATAAATATATTGGAAATCAATTAATTACGGTTAAACTGTCTTGAACGAAGTAGGGGATATTACAGAGGAATCCAGAGAGAGATTCATAGGGAATCTCTTAGAGACAATATATATATTGTAGAGGTTAACCATATGCATATGTTAGAGATAGAGAAGCTTGAGCAGGGGTGGGATCTCCGCCAAGCTTTGAGAACATTAATGATTTCACTCATTAATAGAGATCCCAAATAGAGTTCTTAGGAGGACGACATCCTGGGTTGCTCCTAACTGAGAAATGTTTCTCAATAGAGGGTTGGGTCAATCCAGGTAAGGTCCAATTGAGTATTGTATCCTTTTTTTATATAGATAACAATAAATTAGTTAACATTATTTGTTAAATATGTAGAATAACGTATAGCATTCTTTCTTTTATAATTGCACAAATAAATATATATGTTTAATTATCTTTCATATTGTTTGTATACTAACGTTTGTTTGCAGGACTTGAACGCCAAATAATCCAATCCCCAACTGGGAACATTACAAACAAAGAGAAGCATATCTTCGATCACTCTTTCTTCCAATGAAAGAAGACATAGAGATGGAGCATGAGCAAGGTAAGAATGATTACAAATCAACTTTAGAGGAATCACATGTTGCTTCATTGGGTTTTCATGATGATCAAGAAGTTGAAGAATATGGAATCATGGATGAGCATAGTGACTTCATGGGTTTTCATTTTTAGGGAATTAGCCACACATGAATTACTTTGGGATGTTAAGGAAGGCACCTACATTACAAATTTGATGTGGGCACCTATTTCTTATGATATGTCAGCTATCCACTTGTTGATTGGTGACTCAATTTCCCTTGATTCTGCATGGGTTAGTGGCTGTCTTATTTTGATTTCCAATGCACTTTCAGATTTGGCATGGTCTACATCAGCTATTCAGACCTACTTGATGGGTAGTGAGTATGTGATGGAAGGTTTATTTGATGACTCACTTTGTGTAGAGGTTGGGATCAAGTATGGTCAGTTACTTGACTTGCTTCCTTTTGAGGCTTATACTCCTGTGGCATGTGATGAGGTGATTGAATTGATTCAGCAGATTCAGTTGGTGTTACAGGAGCTCTTTGGTGATAGCAGGGACATTACACATATTTTCCCTTGGGATCCAGGTGGAGTACAGTTTTTCTTGCAGCTGAGATTGCTTGGGGACAAACAATTTCAAGAGGGGTGGATTGTAATGTCCCCAATTTTGGAGTAAGAATAATTAATTAATTTAATTAGTTAAGCTGTCCAAATTGTTACTTTTTTTTTATTGATAGCTTAATTAATTATTTTAATTAATAGTATTAAGTTAATTATTTATAAAAATTTAAAGATGACTTTATATTTAATTAATTTAATAAAGTGACTTAATTTAATTTAATATCATAAAGTCACTTAAATGAAATAATATTATTTCTAGAAGCTTCTAGAGATGAGCTGAAAAAAGTATAAAAGGAGATCTAGTTGAGCTTCAAGGCAGCTTGGGAATTGAATCTTGATATTGATTGAGTTTTGTAGAGCCAAGGGGTTTCTGCAGAATATTGTCTTTGGGAACGAAAACTCCCATCGATAGCATAACTGAGGGAGTGAAAGATCTCTCGAGGGGTTGCGTTAAGGAGGTGATACTTCAGTCAACTCACTTGTATGCATGAAGTTTCCACAGTCCATATTGATATGTTTTTTATTTATTTGGATTCGAGTGTGTGAGTTTTTACGTTGCCAACGTTTCAGATCAAACACCATGATCCCGTTGATGTGTTTTTATGCACATGCGAACACATAATAAAATATCCAAAAGTATCTTATCCTCTCTTGAACAAAATCTCTCGGATGCTGAAGATTAGCTTAAGGAACACTTGAGAAGACTCCAAGGTTCATGAATGTAGGGTCACTACGTGTGGATAAGCTCTGTTGGTTGGTGTGATTGCTTGTTTCACAAGGGAACTTACATTAGAATGCCTGAATGTTTGATTCGCTGGAACTTAGATCATCTGATGTTACAATATGGTGATGCTTTTGATCCTAAACTAGATGGAGTTTGAAAAAATGGCAAAAGATGAAGGGTTAAGAGAGTCTATTCTAAATCTTAAAATGTAAGAAGATGGATGAATGATTAGATGGAATCTTACTGAGCAAGGTCTCACCATCAAGCTGAAGAATTTGACACAAGCTCAATGCAATCTTCAAAGGACGTTTCAAGGATATTCAAATCGATACCACCAAACATCGATTACCATTCAAGTTAATGCATAAACAATGAGTGTAGAATGATTCGAAGTTAAGCTCATATCATTCCAGTTGACCACACAAGGCACACTTACGATAAGTAAGAGGCTAGTGGTATGGACTAGGCGGTTTCCACATGAATACATTCAACAACTTCTTGTTGGTTGAAAATTTTGTACACTTGGGGGAAATATACAAAATTGTGGTTTCAACCACAGCACATGAGTAAAAACTCTCCTAATTAAGGGAAGGCTCCCCCTATCTAACTAAAACTGAAATAAAAACAGGATGGGACAGCAGTCTTCCTTCTTTCTTCAAGAAAGACAATATCCTTTTCTCTTCACAGAAAAGGATAGCGATTGAAAACGAACAACAGTAACTACTTTCAAGTGAAATGAGAGAAAGGAAATGAAGTTTCCTGAAAGCGCAAAGACTTCCGTCACTTCCTTCGGGACAGGACAGCAATATCAAGTTCAAAGACTTGACTATTGGAAGTCCTATCTACCCTTTGCTATACTAAATTTTACAACGGATAAAAGATAACAGCTCAAAGACTTGCTGCTATTTCTTATCAAACAGTAATTTTCCTCAAGAATAGACGCAAGCTCAAAGACTTGCTGCTCCTTCAAGAGAGTTTCCTATTTTAATTAATCTTCTCTACTTGCAGCTCAAAGACTTCAAATCAGATTGGACTAAGTTCCTTTAGAAACACTTTGCATAGAAGAAATAAAAGATTCAAACCCAAACATGTAGCTCAAAGACTCAAAACTTGAGTAATCCTTCTTTCTTATTCTTCCAAACCTTCAATTCACATACATAAGCTCAAAGACTTCTTGCTGTAAATTTGGCAGAGTTTTTGCTTGCTTTCAAAAAGATAAATATTACAATAGACTCCTCCAGTATTTATAGAAGAGGAGCCTTGAGAAAAAGGTGGGAGGATCCTAACTAACTTGAGAGATTCTCTCAACCACCAAGACTCATTCAATAACTAACTGAGACTTCATTAACTAACTAAGAGTTACTCCAACTAACTAAGACTTATTCCAACTACAGTCCTAATCGGACACAACTTGTAGTTGTCTTACATGTAATTACAAAAGTGCAAGTAATGTGTAACTTGCATTTTACAAAAAATATTTTTACATGTAACTTGTCAAAACGAAATTACAAATGCATAACTAAAACTATTCCATGTGTCTAAAGACACGACTCTAACTGCATCATCCTTTGTCTTTGATGATCTTCATGTCGCTTCAGGATGCTAGAACTTGAAGTATTCTAGATTGGTAAAGACATCTTGAACCGGAACGGGAACTTGCATCCTTGTCTTCTTGCTTGGGGTAATACTAGCTTTTCAAGAGGGAACGGGCTGCCTTCCTCTTTTCATGTCATGACCATCTTTGTCTTGAAAGCATTCTATGCTCTCAACCATGAATTGTTGTTGTATCTCTTCTTTGTATCATCCTTCATTCTTGAAATCTTCTTGCAAAATAAGGCCCATGCCTTAATCCATTGATTTGGTAGATCGTGTGTGCAAACCGGACTGACAAGGGAAGGGATAAATTGATGCGAAAATGGGCTCACAAGTGAATTTCGGGTTTTGGAAGCTGCATTACATGTGTGGGAAAAACAAGAGCATTAACTTGCAAATGTGGGAACAAACATGCAACTTCATATGTGTAATGGGTAACTACAAGTTTGCACTTGTAATTGGTCCTTTAAAACTCATTTTCAAGTGTTTTTTGAGTGCATTTTGGACCAATTTCGGGTTCTGGATGGCTGACTGCAAGTAGACTTTAAATGGGGAAAATGAATGAAGGTGTGAAATGAGTGGATGAATTGGTATGTACGGATGAGGGAATTGGAAGCGGATAGGTAAAAATGAATTTCAAGAAGATCACTTGGAACTTTGCCAATGCAAAAATGGGAAGAACTTTCAACTTGCAACCCGGATTTCAAAAAAAAGATGGTTAAATCTTTTATCCGTAAGGGAAGAACAATGATTTTCATCCAACTTGTAATCGGAATTTAAAATCCCGAATACAAGTAAAGAGGGAAAATGGGGAAGAACAATGCAATTCTAAAATTGCTTTACAAAAGGGAAAATCTCTCTCACAAAATCTGATTTTTGGGGAAGAACCAACCATTTACAAATTTACAACTAGAAAGAAAAAAAACAAGAAAACAAGAAAAAAGAAACAAGAAGAAAATAAATCTTACCTTGCTCCAATGTGAAAATGCCTCTCCAAAAGATAATCAATCTTTGAAATAAAGAAGAATATCTCTTAAAAAGAAATTAACCGTATTCCAAAACCCTAGCCACGTTTTTGAAAAAATGGCAAAAACTCAAAAACGTGGCAGCAAATGCATGAGAAATGGCATGGAAAATGGCCAAGACTCTTTCTAACCTCAATACCTTAGCATACCAAGCCAAAACGATTCATAACATTGCTGATTCGTGGCATTTTTAATGAAGAAAAACGTGGTTTTTTAGCAAAAACGTGTTTGCTGTTATAAACCTAAAAACCAGCAAACTTAACCTCCATGTGGCGTGAAAGGTGTCTAAAAATGCATGGAAATAGGAAGGAATCCAAAACGCCTTCTATCTCCCAAAAAATCTCCACAAAAATTTGCTAAAAATCTTCAAAAAACATGTTTTTCCTTGCAATTCGGGTTTTTTGGAACAAATAGCAAGTTTAAAATGTATGAAACAATGAAAATCGGGTTTTTTGGAGGATATGACAAGTTTAAAATTTCACTTTTTCAACATGTTAGGCAAAATCGGGATTTTTTGGCCAAATAGCAAGTTTAAAATGTCAAAAATGCACTTTATGAGCAAAATCGGGTTTTTTTGACCAAAGTGCAAGTTTTAAATTGTCACTTTTTCACTTACAAGGCAAAATCGGGTTTTTTGGAGCAAACTGCAAGTTTTAAATACTTGTAAATGGGAAATAAAATCCCTACAACAAGTTATACATGCTTGCACATATGTAATGGGGATTTAAAATCCCTATTACATGCAAAAACCATTAAAGTAGGGGTTTTTTCACCAAACTGCAAGTTTACTTGCACATATGTAATGGGGATTTAAAATCCCTATTACATGTGAAAACCATTAAAATAGGGGTTTTTTGACCAAACTGCAAGTTTACTTGCAGTTGAGCCAAAAAATCCCTATTTTAACTAAAAATGACCAAAAAACAATAAAAAGATAAAAACAACAAAGGGGAAATTTAAAATAAATTACAAGTAACATATTTGAAATAAAAGTGCACATGTAATTGGTCAAAAATTCCCCTACAAAGACCAAAACAATGAATATCATTAAAACTTGCAGTTTGAAGAAAATTCTCCACCTGCAGTTGGGGTTTTAAAACCCGACCGAAGGAAAGACATAGCAAACGAACCCAGAATTTGATGAAATTCGAAACGTAATTCGAGGGTGGACTAAGGATTAAGCCAGTCCAAGGATTAGTCGAAATTCTTCCTCGGGAAGCTTGCCATAGAGTAATTTTTTTCATTTTTTCACAAAAATTTCATGTAATGGTCCTTCATTTTTGAAAACAAAAATGAGGACAACACTTCTTCCATTCAATCTAATCAACATGAAAATAAATTGAGAAGTAGAACCACGAGGCTTGTTGAAATAACAAATTTCACCATAACTTCAATGAAAAGAGTATCTCATTTACAAGTCATACCAACAATTCTTCCCTATCCTAATCTACTCTAATTGCTATTCTAATTGCTATTCTTCTATTATTCTATTCTACTCACTATTAGCTATTAACCCACTATTAACCTTTACAAATGAAGAACCTGAGCTTTTATAGAGAGCTCATTTACAATGAATGGCCAGGATTGAATCTCCTTCAATGGCCAAGATTTTACAATGAAAACCCTAATTAGGGTTTGTTACAACAAACTCAATTTGGCCAATGAGAAAATTACATTTAGTAAGTGTGGACCAATAGATATCAGGGGTAGGTGCCTCGGAGTTTGTGCCATCACTGGTGACTCAGGTACATTGCATCTAGACATGTTGATGTGGAACCTCTTCGATTGGTAGAGATAGTGACTGGGATGCCACCTTGATCTTGCATGTCGTAGATTCTACTTGATGCATCATGAAGGAATATCTCTTGATACTCAACATTATCTAGCTTCAACGATGATGACGATGATCTTCTAACTTTGATTAACTCTTCTAAAATTGTCCTATCGAATGCCTTGATCATGGAAGTGCAAGGTGTAGATCTTAGTTTTGAAGTATTGATATTGCCTTGAAACGACCTCTTGATATCAGCACTGCCCTTCTCCTTCCTCCTTGATTTCTTTCTTCATCTCCTACAAAACAAACAAGCAAGTATCAAACATACTTGATATATATATAGGTTTAATTAAAGCATATAGAGAGGATTCGCCATCCTGAAGTAACACTTGAAGTTGCTTTTTGCTCGTGAAGAGGAGCTTCTGATGTGTATTCCATTCGTGATGTTCATTAAATTGCCCTTGTCTTTGAAGTCACTCACTTCATTGAGATCATGAAGTTGTTAATGTAGATCAAATCATAAGGTTTAACATGAAACTCGCTCATGAAGCTTGATTCATGAAGTTGATATTCGCTCATGAAGCTTTTGAAGATGAAGATCGCTCTAGTTGGTGTGCTCATGAAGTTGTTTCTCTCATCTTGCTCATTAGGTTTGTCTTTCCCTTCCAACTTATGAGGTTCGCTCATGATTTCTAACTCACGAAGTTCGTTTGGGTGAAGCTTGCTTGCATGAAACTCGTTCCAAATCCTTGAGTTATGAAGTGTACTTGTTATGAACATTTGCTCTAAATCTCCCAAACATGAAGTTCGCTCCAAATGGTCAACTCATGAAGCTGACATTCATCTCATCGACTCCTGAAATTCATTCATCTCATCAACTCATTCTTTTATTTCCAATTTTCATTCATGAAGGTTTGAAGGCAAAATTCGCCCCAAATCCCCAACTTATGAAGTTCGCTTCAAAAGCTCAACTCATGAAGTGTATTTAATATGAAGTTCGTTCCATTTCGTTGATTCATGAAGTATGTTTGTCATGAACTTCACTCCAACTCTCCCAAACCTGAAGTTCGCTCTAAACTGTCAACTCATGAAGTTGCAAATTCGCTCCAAATCAGCAAGTCATGAAGTTGTAATATCTCATCCGAAGGGTTGTACTCATGATGTCTTATTTCCATTGCCCTGTTTGCTAAGTTTGCTTGTCTTCTCCAAACATTAAATCTGCTCCAAACTGTTCAAACCTGAAGTTCGCTCCAAAACAGTCAAACCTGAAGTTCAACTTCGCTCCAATCCTTCAATTCATGAAGTTGTGATTTCGCTCCAAAACTTGAACTGCGGAAGTAGGAGATTCGCTCCAAAACAACAAGTCATGAAGCTTTATATGTGAATTTCGCTCCAAACACCTTGAACCTGAAGTTCGCTCCAAAAGCTTCAAACCTGAAGTTCAACTTCGCTTCAATCCTTCAATTCATGAAGTAAGAACTTCACTCCAATCCTTCAATTCATGAAGTTGATATTCTGTAAATTTGCTTCATCTCTTTGATTCTCTTTTTATCAAGAACTTCACTCCAATCCTTCAATTCATGAAGTTGATATTCTGTAAATTTGCTTCATCTCTTTGATTCTCTTTTTATCAACAAAGGCTTGAAGATGTAATCTGTTTCAATCTTCTCTATTCATGAATCTTGCTGCTATCCATCAGCTTGTGAAGTTCAAGTTTGCTCTCTAAGTCAATTTGTGAAGTTTGCTTGAGAAGTGCAACTCATGAAGCAATTATTGCTCCAAAACCTTTGAACCCAAAGTTCGCTCCAATCCTTCAAGTTATGAAGTTGGAACATTGCTTTAACCAACAGCTCATGAAGTTCATTTGGCATTGTATCTACTCAAGGCGATCATCCTTCATCTCTCCCTCAACTTCGCTCATGTTTTGATTGCTTATGCATGGTCATTGATGAAATTCGCTCCAAGAAGTAAAGTCATGAAGTTCGCTCCTAGACGACAACTCCCGAAGTTCAAGTTCGCTCCTCTTGGTGGAATCATGAAGTTCGCTCCTAAAAGCAAACTCTTGAAGTTATCAAGTTCGCTCCAAAACCCAAACTCGTGAAGTCATCAACTTCTAATTCATTTCACCTATTTATACCCAACATCACTCTTAAAATCGCTCCACTTCATAGGATCATGAACTTCTCTCCAAAACACCAATTCATGAAGTTATCAACTTCGCTCCAAAACCCAAACTCATGAAGTAGCAAACTTCGCTCCAAAACCCAAACTCGTGAAGTTGGAAGTTCGCTCCTTTTGGTCAAGTCATGAAGTAGAGGATTTCGCTCCAATTTGCTCAAACACGAACTTGACATTCCCTTACAGGCCTCAAGCATGAAATTCCTTTTGATCTCCTTGCATCTTCATGAAATCACGGAATTCGCTTCAAATATGTCACTCTTGAAGTTCGCTTCAAGTTATTGACTTATGAAGTAGACTCAAGCATGAAGTTTGTTATGATCATCTTGCATCTTGATGGAATTGTAAAATTCGCCTCAAATGTGCAACTCATGAAGTTGATTCTTGATTTCCCCAACATGAAGTGAGTGTTCACATCTTTCTCCGTTCTTCCATCTTCACCATGAAGAAGTTCACTCCAAATCCTTCAAGGATGAAGTTCGCTCTGAATATCTCCAACATGAAGTTCGCTCCAACCTGAAGTTCGTTTCACTTCCCTAACGCATGAAGTTCGCTCCAAAGTATGAACTCCTGAAGTTGAAATTCATTCATGTGTGCTCATTCATGGAATTCGCTTTGATCTCCCAACTTGTGAAGTTTGCCCTTGGTCGTTTGAACATGAAATAATTGTTTTCAAATCTCCCTCATTCTTCCACTTCCAACATGAAGAAGCTCACTCCAAATCTCCCAAGCATGAAGTTCGCTTCAAGTCAGCCAGTCATGAAGTTCATTTTATGTAAAATTCACTCCAATCCTCTCAAGCATGAAGTTCGCTCCAAACCCCGAGTTTATGAAGTTTTGAAGGTGAAATTCACTCTTGAGTCTTTGAAGATGAAGTTCGCTTCTGAGGTTAAGTTCATGAAGTGGATTTCAAACCAAGACCAAACTCCTGCTTGCACTCTCAACTTCAATACCCTGAAACTTACTCAACATGAGATCTTAGAGTGAGTCTTCGGTTTGTGGGAGAAATGTAAGAAATTCACTACACAAGGAGTGTTCATGAAGTGAAGTTCGCTCATCAAGAGTAGCACTTGAAGTGACCTTCAAATTGACAATTCTTCCTTACTTATGATTGTACTTTTGACATCTAGAGCTTACAAACTTACTTCATATGCAAGTCTATCTACCTGACTCCTTAGCCATTCTTGATGACTTACACCCTTTGAATGCAAAGGCTAATAGCAAAAGACTCGACAGTACCAACTAAGAAGGAAAAAAAAGTGGGGGTCCCCATTTGCAATGGGGCAATGTGTGAATACCTCACAACAGATCCATCCTCAAGGCAAAAGAGCAAGTAAGAGAGCAAGAGAGCAGAAAAATAGAGAGGATAGCAGACCTAGAAGATTAAAAAGATGAAAAAAGGAGGGGACATGAAAACCAAAGGAGGGAGCTTATAAGAAAAAATAATAAACTAAAAAAGATAAGAAACAAAAATCAAACTAAAGGACAATAAAGAGCAAACACAAAAGCACAAAAAGCAACCACTAAAAGAATACCAAAATAAGGAAAAAAATAAGAATAAAATAAAAAAGAACAATGAAAAAATAAAACAAGAGCATACATAAGACAGCACAAAAAAAACAAAACAAAATATATATATATATATATAACAAAAAAGGGCAAAAACATAAAAGCCCCCCAAGTGGTACACAATTACGAAAAAGCAAACAGCATGCACACCAAAGAATAAGAAAACCAAGGGGGTATATATATGCGCAACCAAATATATAACTAAATAAATGGAAGCAAAAACATAGGCAAGCACGTATATATGCAACTATATACGTATACACACTGAACCCACCAGTAAATAAATGTATGTGTATATATACATGCATATGTATATATGTGTGAATGTATACATATATATATATGTATACATATATGTATATTGTATACATACATATATATATATATATATATATATATATACATACATACATATATATATATTTATGTATATAAATATATGTATATATATTTGTGTGTGAGTGTGTGTGTGTGTGTGTGTGTGTGTGTGTAAGTGTATGTGTGTGTGTGTGTGTGTGTAAGTGTATGTGTATGTGTGTGCGAAAATGTGTGTATGTTTATGTATATACACCTACATATGCGTATGCATGTACATACACATATACATGTGTATATATATATAAGAAAAACAAAACAACAAAGGTAAAAAGAAGTCAAATTGACAAAAGATCAAAAAAGACAAAAAAGAGGGGCAAGAAAACGAGAAAATTCAAGCGACCAGAGCCAACACATTCACCAAGAAGAGCTCCATAGGATAGGAAGGAAAGGGGTCAAGGAATGGGGATGGCAAGAGGACAAGGGAGGAAGAGGAAAGAGGAGATGGAAAGGAAGGGTCGAGATCAAGAGGAAGGGAAAGGGGGGGACAAGAGGTGGGAGGAAGTAGAACACGGAGGAGAGGGAGAACTAGGCATCTTGCGATGGTTTAGAAGGGGGAGCCAAGAGAAACTCAAATTCCAACCTCCATCTCGATTGAGGTTAGAGGGGTGATTGTGGATTTCAATGGCTTCTCTTACCTTCCTTCTAAAGTAGTTGTACTCAATTGCAACAATTTGGGTGTGCTCTAAGGGGATGTGGTGTATAGTCTTGGAAGAGTGCTTTGCAAGGGCTGATTTGAGGATCCTTTCATGTCTAATGTCAGCCCAATGCTGTTTGATTCTCGTGCTAATTGCGCGACCAGACTCACCGATATACGGAGTACCACAAGAACAAGTAACTTTATAGACACCTAAGCTGAGAAAGAGGACTTTGGGGTCTTTGGAAGGAGGGATGTGATGTCTAAGGGTTTTGAAGGGTTTGAAAGAGCAACGAAGGCCTCTTTTTTTGAGAATCTTAGCGAGTTTGTTGGAGAGGCCTTCCACAAACGAAAGAGAAGCACAAGAAAAGGGAGGAGAAGGAGGAGGGGAGGGATTGGAAATGGGAGCGCTCCAAGATTTGGCTTGCTTAATGGCCCTAAAGATGTGCTTCCTCTTGTAACCGTTTAATGTGAAAACATTGACAAGGTGAGTGATCTCTTGGTCAATATTTTCAGCATCACATAAGAAAAGCATGAGACACCAAAGTCTTGAGAACACCTGCTTTTTGGCTAGGGTTGTGATGAGAGGAAGAATGAAGATAAGAATCGGTATGGGTGGCTTTACGGTAAACACAACGAGCCAAAGAACCATCAGGTTTTTTGGTGAGAAGGATGTCCAGAAAAGGAAGCTTGCCATTGGTTTCAATCTCTTTCATGAAGGACATACATTTGGCAATGTTGTTCAAATGAGAATGGGAATCCTCCAATTTTTCACGACCATGGGGCCAACAAACATTGGTGTCGTCAACATAATGCTTCCACCACTTGGGTTTAAGAGGGAAAGAGTGGAGAGCGATGTTTTCAAAGTGGTCCATTTAAAGGTTGGCCACAATCGGGGAAAGAGGAGAAGGATGTCCAGAAAAGGAAGCTCACCATTGGTTTCAATCTCTTTCGTGAAGGACATACATTTGGCAATGTTGTTCAAATGAGAATGGGAATCCTCCAATTTTTCACGACCATGGGGCCAACAAACATTGGTGTCATCAACATAATGCTTCCACCACTTGGGTTTAAGAGGGAAAGAGTGGAGAGCGATGTTTTCAAAGTGGTCCATTTAAAGGTTGGCCACAATCGGGGAAAGAGGAGAGCCCATAGAAACCCCATCAACTTGTTCATAATTTACACCTTGGAACGAAAAGAAGGTCGGTCTAAGGCATAATTCAACCAAGCTAGCAATCTCATGGTTGTTCTTCCTTTTGACCAACTCAATGGAGTCAGGGATGGGCACCTTAGTGAAAAGAGAAACCACATCAAAGCTGACTAAGAGATCATTGCTATCAAGTTTCTGGTTGCGGATGAAATCAACAAAGTGGACTTAATTTTTGATGAAAGAGAAGGACTGGCCAGAAAGTGGAGACAAGAGCTTAGCCAAGTGGGCAGCCAACTTGTAGGTAGGGGAGCCAATGGTGTCCACAATAGGTCTAAGGGGTACACTCGCTTTATGGATCTTCGGAACTCCATAAATGGGAGGGGTTACCTCCTTGAATGGGAGTAAGCTCTTTTTAATGGCCTCATCAAGAGAGGAGTTAGCAATAGCCAATTTAACTTTCTTGAACAATTTAGAGATGGGGTCGGGAACCAATCTTTTGTAGCTATTGCTATCCGATAGGAGGGCAAGCAGTTTGGTCACACAGTCATCTTTGTTCATGATAATTGTCGCATTGCCTTTATCAGCTTTAGAAATGATGAGGTCATTATTGCATAACAAGCTCTTGAAGGCAGAAAGTTCAGCCTTGGGAACATTGCTCTTAGGGGCTCTAGCGTGGCAAAGAGCAATAGCGCAATCTTGTCTCACCTGTTCAGCCACATCATCAGGAAGAGATCTGACAACCTTCTCAATTTCAATGAGAATATCAGACACGGGGATGGAGGGGGAGATCTTGAAACCCAGGCCTCTCTTTAAAAAATTGAAAGAAAGCAGATCCAGATAAGCGCTAGAAAGGTTCACAACAAGCTTGCTCTCCCAATCATGGACCAAGGAAGGGGTAAGATTGGGGGTGGGAAGATGATTGAACTGAGAGCAGGCTTGAGAAATGATCGGTGGGAGAAGCGAGGAAGGCACAGGTTTTGAAAGGGACAAGTCCACGAGAGAGGGGTCAACAATCGGAAGGAGGCCATGATCATGGTTGGGATTGGAGAGAGAATAATTAATGTGAAAGTCAGCCATAGAGGGGACCGTGGGGAGGAGGGAGGTGACAAAAAGGTGATTTGAGGCTCGAGGAGAGATCGGATCAGAAAGAGAAATCAAATCGTCATAAATGCAAGCAAAACGTTGCAAGGAAGGAGAGAGAGAGAGAGGTAACGTACCAGGAGAGACTTGCAGCCGACTGTTGGACCCAGAGAGTTGCTGGACCATGGCACCGTTCACTAGATTCAGCGAGGAGGAAAAATTGGTGAAGGAAGACAAGGGCACAATGGCGCACTGTGAGGAAAGACTTGGAGAGCGCAAGATAGGCGCGATAGCGGGAGAGCCCCGCGTGCATGTAGAGAGGGATGCGTGGGCATAGGGGGAACACGAGGACAGGGAGGACTCGGGGCCCCCTCGTGGAGAGGAAGGGTGGAGGGGAGCAAGAGAGAAGAGCCAAATGTATATGTATATGTACATGCGTACGCATATGTAGGTGTATATACATAAACATACACACACTTTCGCACACACATACACATACACTTACACACACACACATATATACATATATGTATACATGTATATGTATATGTATACATACATATATATACATATACACATATGTATACAATACATACATACATGTACATATATATATATATATATATACATGCATACATATATATACTCACACATATATGTATGCACATATATACATATGCATGTATATATACACATACATTTATTTATTGGTGGGTTCAGTGCATATATGTATATAGTTGCATATATACGTGCTTGCCTATGTTTTTGCTTCCGTTTATTTATTTATATATTTGGTTGCGCATATATATATATATATACCCCCTTGGTTTTCTTATTCTTTGGTGTGCATGCTGATTGCTTTTTCGTAATTATGTACCACTTGGGGGACTTTTATGTTTTTGCTCTTTTTTGTTATATATATATATATATATTTTGTGTTGTCTTATGTATGCTCTTGTTTTATTTTTTCATTGTTCTTTTTTATTTTAATCTTATTTTCTTCCTTATTTTGCTATTCTTTTATTGGTTGTTTTTTGTGCTTTTGTGTTTGCTCTTTATTGTCCTTTAGTTTGATTTTTGTTTCTTATCTTTTTTAGTTTATTAATATTTCTTATTAGCTCCCTCCCTTGGTTTTCGTGTCCCCTCCTTTTCTCATCTTTTTAATCTTCTAGGTTTGCTATCCTCTCTATTTTTCTGCTCTCTTGCTCTCTTACTTGCTCTTTTGCCCTGAGGATGGATCATGGTGTTGGATCCGAAACGTTGGCAACGTAAAACCTCACACAGTCAAATCCAGAAAAATAAAAAACACATCTCATTTGTGTTTGAATTGTGGCCAAGGGCCAACCTTGCTTAAGTTCGATTTGAGAAGTGGTTGAGGACATTGTGGAAGCTTAAGGATTCCAATACATTCAAGGAGCTGATAGCACTTGCTCATTTCTTAGTTTATTCTCAGATAACTTCAGATTACAATCAGCTTGTGTGATGCCACGATTTGTATCTCAAGGGATCATTTTGATCCACACTTGCATCTACATATCAAAAGAAGAAAGGTGATTCCTTAGGATCTTTTTGCAGGTGATTGTGGAGGAGGTTTCAGTCATAAATCAGGTCTGAAGCTAGTTTGAACCATTCCTTTACCCACGATTTTGCTCATATTTCCTTGTTGTGGCATCGAAACCTTCACATGATTGAGGCGCTCTTCTTGGGGAAGGTCAATGATGATGCTTGGTGATTGAATGGAAGCTTAAGTGATGGCAATCAATAGTTATAAACTAGTAGTCTGAAACCAATCTGAAACAGGGGCGATTTTGAGAGGAAATCTATCTGGCACTTTTGAGGCCTCGATTTCAGTGGATATTGCTTGCTACTTCATCTTCAGCATAGGGCGACTTCTCCTACCAGGTTCTTAATGGATTTGTAATGCATTGGTCTTATATATATGTTGCTGTTGAAGATGCCATTAATCTGAAAATATTATTGAATGATAAGAGTCCAAGTAACTACTTGTTCATTGTAATTGATGATTGCAAATAATAAGGAGATTGATGTCGCGGCTCTCTATAACTGCACATTGGTCTTAATGGATCTGTAATGCATTGGTCTTATATATATGTTGCTGTTGAAGATGCCATTAATCTGAAAATATTATTGAATGATAAGAGTCCAAGTAACTACTTGTTCATTGTAATTGATGATTGCAAATAATAAGGAGATTGATGTTGCGACTCTCTATATGATCTTGTATCTATATTCATTATGTTTGTAGTTTGCATGCCAAATGTTTGTCTTTATGTCTGCTGGCTTTAACTGCACATTTCACCTTTGAAAGTCATGTATATGCATTGGAGGCGTTAAATAGAAGTTATTCATGCATTATACTTCAAGCCTAGACGTCACAGGGATCATTTGCAATCAATTTTTGATGCTGTGTAGTCACCAAAACAATATTATATGAGACTAAAACTCAGACCAGCAAACTGAGTGTTTGTATGTGAAGTGTTTGACATTATTCCTTGAGTTGGATTCCATCATTTTCACACCTATATTAGTGAGGAATAATACAGGTTAATACTCTTAAATAAATCTGAAGTTTTTCATCAGTCATATGTCAAGTAAAAACTGCATAACACACAAGTTATACTAGCTGTCCAGACTGCATAACACACAGGTTATACAGACAGAAAACTAGAATAGCAGGTTATCAGTCTATTGTTCGACAATATCCCTTGGACATCTCAGTCTTATAACAGCAGGGATATTTCAGACACTAACAAATGTGAGTTTTGCACCTCGTAAAATGTGCCTTACAGACAAAACTGATGCATTTTAATTAAAAAATTGTAGGGGTTGTCACATTTTTGAAAATTAAAAAAAGAGGACAACAGTTTGTCAACTGTCTCATAAATTCCAACAACACCAACTTATCTGATGGATATCTTGGCAGCTTATATGGCTGGTAGGAAAATCCCCTTGTCTTGATATAAGTAAACTTTGGAAACTGCAAGAACACAACCCCAAACTTCTACACCAATGCCCTGGCTTTAGGTGATACTCTTGGATGAAGCTGATTTTGCATCAACCTGGTTAAGTACATGGTAAAAGTGTCATTCACCATTTGAATAACTAGTATCGTGTAGGTGCAGCTGGGGATAGCATTCATGGACCTTCAACTATGTTGGTCCGCACCTCATAGGCCCATTTCCTGGCAAACCATCAAAGCCACCCATCCTTGCGAGTGAATAAATCACATAAGAGCTCATATAGAAGGATTGGGTCTTCTTTTCCTTTAGATTTTTAAGTTGTTCGTGCACATAATGGCTGATTAACCTGGCCCAATCCACTAATCCATTGGCATTCATGACTTCGCTAATGAAGAAAAACATCTAGGTCTCAAAATTGATGGTATATGAACACCCCATAATTCTACTCAGCATCATCAACAAGTCCACATACTCTTGCTTGAATTAAAAAATAGTGAGTTGTTTGGGCATTTTGGAGATGTGTGGCCTCGGCTTCTCCAACTAGCTCTTGTTGATGATTTCGGCACATCTATCAAGACCTGCAGCATATACTGCCTTAGCTCTCTCCATAGTTCCGTAAGTCATGGAATGATGTGATGGAATCCCAAATGTTTCACCAATAGCTTTTGGAGTCAGGTTGGCCAAAAGCTTGTCATTCTCTGCTGAAATAGTTCTTCTCTCCGGGTTTTAGTGTTTTGCGCATTCTAGGATCAACTCCGGACATTGAATAGGAGGGAAACCTGCTGCTGCAACAATTTTGCTTTAAACAATCCTGGCAGCGATAGGTGATGGATTATGTCCGGTTGTCCCAAGCAACCTAATTCAGAAAGAATCCAAGTTGAAAGTCCCCAGATTTGTGTCGCTGATTTCTTTCCACCTGGACACCATCTTGGATTCTGGAAGGAATCCTTTCATCTCAACCTTGATTTGTGCTTGTCTGGAAATAGCTCCTGCCTTACTTGACTCTGCCATTCCTCCGTGATCAACTTCTGAAAAAAAGAATAAGAAATTCTTCAAGCCTGACTTTCATCACCTCTCTCCAACTTTAACCTTTTCTCCAAATTCTCACGTGAAAAATGAATTGCATTTGCTTGCTTAAATAGAATTCCTCCACTGTTGCCGGGAATAATCATTATGTTATGTTGTCATATTATGTTTATGTTGTCGTCGGTAATAATGAGTTATGACAGTCAGTTAGTTAGTTGTCCTGAAGGGCAGCTGGACGTGACGGTTGGTCGCACCCCTTCAGGTATTATATATTGCATACCGTTCCTTCTTAGTATCACATGATAGTGGTATTTTGGGGTTTAATGTTATAAGCACTTGATGTACATGGACTGTTGAATTAATACAGAGACTAGTTATTTAATATATTTCCATTATGTTCTGTGCATTTACTTTTTGCATTTAATCGTTTACCTGTATGTGGCAAACATTTGGCGCCGTTGCCTAGACATACTCGGGAACGGAGGGAGTGGATGGTGCACGGACACGATGGGCCTACCCGTTGGTGAGATAAACCCAGAGGCCAACGACGCGCAAACGGAACAATCGTCGTGGGACGCAGAGCGTGATGGAAAGAGGCGAAGGGCACATTGTTGATATAAATCGTGGCCGAAAGGTAAAATAAAAAAAATAAAAAAAGGTTTTTTTTGTGTACATGGTGTGTGCTTGCTATGTACGGAAGTGATTTATACCAAATATACTAAATAAGAACAAAAATAAAAAGATACAAAGTGACGAATGGGAAGTGGCACAAAGAGCGTTGAATCTCAGACAACAAATAGAACGAAGGCGTAGGCTAAGGCAGCTTGCCGAGGGACGACCGGCCGAGGGGTTGCTCGAAGGGAACCCAAGAGGTGTCACGGGGGTTGTGGAGGCAGAGATAGACGGAGAGCAATACACTCTCTACACTGTCGTAGGTTTGCCCGAAGGGAACAAAGGAGTCACGGAGGGTGCCGAAGGAAAACTCTACAGTTCGCCAGAATACCACCGTAGGGTAAGAAGTCGCGAAGAATTGGTGGAACAAACAAGGCAAAATCTAAACCTGATTGAAGCTACCAGAGACCTACTAAAGAACTTGTCCATTTCGGAGGACAACCGGAGGGAGATGACTGACGGTGCCGAGGGAGCACAAGGGTACCGTACGGGAGGCAATTTGTTCGGTTCGGGGTCAACAACCTTCTCCGAAGGACCCACGAGTGGAGGGTCAGGTGCAGGAGGCGGAGGTGGAGGCGGAGGATCACTAGGTACAAGCACACAAGGCATCAGAGGAGCGAGACCCAGTGGTGGGATGGCTAGTAAACAGAGTTGCCGAAGTTCAACGGCGAGGGGAAGGACGATCCCGTCCGCCATTGCCGCACTTGCGAAACCATATGGTCAGCAAACGGTGTTACCGACCAGGACGAATGGGTAACACAATTTCCAGCAACCTTAAGGGGAGTGGCCATCGACTGGTACTCCGATATGGATAAGACCAAAGTCGGCACATGGCCCGACTTGAAGGAGTTCGGGATAGAGTTTCGCCTCCTCAGAGACAACAATGAAATAGTCGCCGAAATCTATGGCACAAATCAGAACAAGAATGAGACGGTTCAAGCCTATAGTCGGCGGCTCAAGGAATTGTTGCGGAAAATGGAGAGTCAACCAGCGGATGGGTTGAAAAAGAGATGGTTCGTGGAGGGACTGAAACACTCCATCCGGAAGAAGATGAAAATTGTTCCACCAACCTCGTACGAAGATGCATATAATAGAGTGATGGATCTCGAGAGCGAGACCAAGACATCCAAGAAGAAAAAGAAGGATAGCTCGTCCGAGGATGATGACTCTTCCGAGGGAAGCAGCAACGATGGCGAGTCCGGCTAAAAGGTGCAAGCCTTGCAGAAGGACATGCTGAGGATGATGAAAGAGTTGAAGGTTATGGAGGTCGGTCCGAGCAAGACCGACGAAGGGGAGCTTTGGTGCACGGAATGTAAGACGGACGGCCACACGAAAGGCTCCTGCCAAAAGAAGGCCTATTGTGATATATGCTAGTTGATGGGGCATCCCAGTTGATGGGGCATCCCACCAGGGAATGCCCCTACAACATGAAAACACAGAACCAACAAGTATTGCTTACGCAGGAACAACCAACTACATCGGGCAGTACCGACAGCTCTCAGGTGAACAACAATCCAACATCGGGAGGCTACCGAGATAACCGGTGGGGAGGACGAAACAACAATAAAAATACAGGGAGCCGGATCCAATACGATTCCAAAGGTCAACCGATGGTACAATGCAAAGCGTGCAACCAGTGGGGGCACTTCACCCGATACTTCTTGAAGGGAGAGGCCACACAATATTTGTGCAAATGGTGTGGACCGGGAGACCACGAAGACACCACCTGCCCGAAGTTCGGCGTCAACTTGCTCAATATCGAGGAAGGCAAAGAAGAGGAAGTGTTGGCCGTAACCCACGCCCAAGCCAGACATGCAATGTGCCCAGACCTGGAGACGGAGAAGCAAAGGGTATGGGAAGCATGAGAAGAAATTGAGAAAGAGATACGAGAAAGGGCGAAGGCGAAGGGTATGACGGGTACTTCCAGCTGACTGGAGCTGGAGGATGCTATATTAAATCAAATTTTAAAATTAAAACTGGAGTTGCCTGTGAAGGTACACGACCTCCTCCAGACGATGCCTCAATTACGAACGGCGTTGCTGAATAATCTCTCCCAACCACGCACCAATACCAACCACCGCACAGATGTTCCTGGGGGGTCTGCAATAGACCCCATGCTGCTGGCAGTTAACACTGGAAGGAACCTGACCATTGTGGAGATGGGTATCCTTGGCACCATTCTAAGTGATACCATCATCGATGGTGGACTAGGAGTGAATGTTCTTCCAGAAGAAACCTGGTGGAAGCTGGGGAAGCCGACGCTGTGGCCATCTACATTCAATCTATTGGGAGCAGATCAACATGGAATCAAACCCATCGGGACACTGATGGGCCAACAAGTTACCATTGGGACACAACCCTTCATATTGGACTTAGTGGTAATCCCACTAAAGAAAAAAGGGTATGATGCGATCTTAGGGAGAGGGTGGCTGGTGGCAGCCAAGGCCACCCACAATTGGAAGAAGAACACTCTGTCTATGGAGAATGGAGGAAGGAAGTTTATCATAGACCCTGGGACACAGTTGGTTAGTGAGGAACTGGCATCATCTTTAGAATCAGAGGGTGAAGGAGAAGGCGACCTAAGGAACGAAGGATGGGGCTGCAGGGAGCCCAACGACGAAGGGATCCGAGGATGAGGAACTACCAAAGTTCGACCCAAGTGTTGGAATTTGTCAAGAAAAAACAAAAAATGGCTAAGTGTGGAATTTTCCACAATAAAGAATCAAATTTTGACTAAGTGTTGGAAAGAAAACACGAAGAATGAAGAAGAATAAAGAGGAAAAGTAAAGAGGAAATGAATAAAATCCTTGTCCAAAGGATGGAGTCTACCTTACTTAGCACATGCCAAATTCAGAATTGAGGGCAAATCCATAGGCAAAGTTCATTCGAGCATAGAGACGGCCAAAATATTGGCTAAGTGTTGAAAGGTCCGCATGATGGTGTTACAAAATGAAATTGAATAGCCAAAATTTGGCTAAGTATGGGAAATAGTTCACAGAGAAATTTCCAATTTCCTCCATTGTGGCAAAGGCATAGGGGATTTCTTCTCCAAATTCAGGGAACATGAAAGAATTTCTAGGCATCAAGAAAGGGAAGTCTTCAGACTTGGAGAAAATATAAAATTTTTTTTGGACTTCTTGGAGGATTTCATTTACAATCCTAGACCTATTGAAGTAATCTGTAATATCCCTTGTCTAAATCTGACCCTGTTGTGATGATTTGAGCTCCAAGGAATATTGTCAAACACTTGTCTTGCAAAGTCTGTACTTGCTGTTCTTGTTTCAGTTTGTTTGGGTTTGTTTTGATGATTGCTAATGATGACCGAAAGCTTAAAAGGAATATAAATAAGCTTAACAAATAACAGAGATGGAATGCAAGACTTCTCTTTTAGATATCCAATGGCTTATGAAGATTGAAAATGACTGTAATTGATTCTTACAGCCAATAAACATTTCTACAAACACTTGGCATGCATACTAGTGATTCAATATAAATTGAATCAATAACTACAGCCAAGGCATTTCATCAAACAGTTATCATGCAACCTCTCCTTCCTTTTATTGATGTTCTATCTCATTACAATGCTAGTATAAAATGATGAGCTAGGACTCTTGGCATTACAATGTAAGTTTGAGTACTAAATGCAATTTTAGAGAGCTGGAAATGATTGTTATTTTGAATAGATTATATATACCAACTCATTTATGCCAAAACATACCCGGAAAGACAAGCTGTTCACTTTTATTGAAATCTGGAAATGCTCATTTATCTATGAATGTGACAGCTGAAAGTGATCGATCTGCTTTAGTGATAAATGTTCTAAACCAAAGTTCCCAGACTCGGACTCGACAAGGCCGACTCGACTCGTGACTCGGCTATGACTCAGCAACGACTCGGCAAAATAAAAAAACCCTTGAAATCAAGAGATTTTTAACAATTTAAAACTTGTTTCATGCACCCATTATTGAATAAAGCCCAATTATAATGTGTGCTAGCTTGTTATGCCATGAAAGGCATGCTGGTAGAGTATCTACTTGTTTGGGGCTTCTGTTTAGTATTTTCTTTGGCCAAATTGAAATTTTGGGAGCACCAACATGAGACATCATGAACATCTTCACTTGGAAACTGTAACAAGTGCTTGTGTATGGTAGCATTAAATAGTGTGCTTGTTGAACTTAGGTTTTACCTTGGGACTATAGTTGACCTTGGTCTTTCCTGGACCTCTTAGATTTTAGGCTATATATATGTTGGATGGAAGGGAGAATTGTGAGGCTAGAAGGGTTTGAAAATATGCTCCTCAGAGACATGTCCCTTGCCAAAAATAACCTTGTGCCCCATGGGGGGATTTTTTGGGATGTGGGGTCAAGTAGGAAATGTCCCCAACTCACCCCCTTTTTTCAAAATTTTAAGAAACATCCTGTTGTGAGGTACTCACACATCGCCCATTGCAAATGAAGACCCCCACTTTTTGCTTTCTAGGGTTAGCTCTTTTAGTTTTGTTGTTGTTCGTTTTAGTGTCTTAGCCTTTGCATTGAAGGGATTGAGTTTCTCAAAGGTCATCAAATCAAGTGGATCTCCTCAAGGTGGAGTGAAGGAGGTTAGGTCACTTGAGTGATTAGGGGTTATTTAGATCATTCCTAGGGTTTTTGTGTACCATTTGGTCACGCTTCATGTTGCTAAATCAAACCTTGGTTGAATGCATAGTGTCCTCTTAGGTCCCGTCCCTTGCATCAAGGTCAGAGTGAACTTGCCTTAAAAGTCTGGAATGTCATCCTGATCCTGAAATGGCCTGAAATTTGACTAAGTCTGGAAATTTGAAGGATCCTCCAAAAACTAGATTTTGCATTATAACTCATGGAGGTCCGAAACCACTCGAGTCTTGGAGCCTGGACTCGGCGAGTTTTGCCATAACTCCCCCGACTCGCGAGTCAGGCGAGTTCGCCGAGTTGGCGAGTCGATCCAAGCTCGGCGAGTTTTGCTGACTCGGGACTTGGACTCGATGAAGTGTCCTCTTAGGTCCCGTCCCTTACATCAAGGTCAGAGTGAACTTGCCTTAAAAGTCTGGAATGTCATCCTGATCCTGAAATGACCTGAAATTTGACTAAGTCTGGAAATTTGAAGGATCCTCCAAAAACTAGATTTTGCATTATAACTCATGGAGGTCCGAAACCACTCGAGTCTTGGAGCCTGGACTCGGCGAGTTTTGCCATAACTCCCCTGACTCGCGAGTCAGGCGAGTTCGCCGAGTTGGCGAGTCGATCCAAGCTCGGCGAGTTTTGCTGACTCGGGACTCGGACTCGGTGAAGTGTCCTCTTAGGTCCCGTCCCTTACATCAAGGTCAGAGTGAACTTGCCTTAAAGGTCTGGAATGTCATCCTGATCCTAAAATGGCCTGAAATTTGACTAAGTCTGGAAATTTGAAGGATCCTCCAAAAACTAGATTTTGCATTATAACTCATGGAGGTCCGAAACCACTCGAGTCTTGGAGCCTGGACTCGGCGAGTTTTGCCATAACTCCCCTGACTCGCGAGTCAGGCGAGTTATGGTGAAAATTCACCAAGTCCGAGTCCCGAGTCAGCAAAACTTGCCGAGCTTGGATCGACTTGCCAACTCGGCGAACTCGCCTGACTCACGGCGAGTTTGGGAACTCTGTTCTAAACCATATCAAACATTCAAAGGGCTCCAAAGTCCATGGCATCCTCAAAAGTGATGAAATATGCACCAAAGCTTAGGCATTTTGCCTCAAGCTTACATGTCCCTGCCCAGAACTTTGCTACAGACTGCTGTAAGTTGCAATCTGCACTTTGTGAGCCCATGTGGCTATGTAGTGAGGCACACACAGCAAATAGAACCCTCCTCAATGATATAACTTCATACCCTTGACTCTTCTTGAAGTAAAAGCACCATACTAATGAGCAGCATGAGTCCCACGTGCCAAAGGAATTAAGGCACAGCAGCAGCAATATTCTTTGTAAAGTGAATACCTCTTTTTTAAGTCTTCAATCTGCAACAAGTATTTTTCAAACCCTTGATGGTAAACTAGCAATCAAGAAAGAAATTTTTAATAACTTCAAGACTAGACATTTGCTCCAAGGGGAGACTTCCAGACCTCAAAGATTCAAATGTAGGTGAGAAGAAGAGATCAAAATCTTGAAAGGAATCCCAGATCAAAGCTAGGAAGAAGCAAGTGCAAAGGACAAAGTTGTCAGCAAGGAAAGATATTCTAAGGTAAGTACGTGGAAGAATAACAAAGTGACTAAGGAGGACATCCAACACGCTGAGGTGGTGCCTCGTCATCTTCCAACCAATCAGATTGTTCCAAGTCAACATGTCTAGGTTCAATGAACTGACTTATCCATAAGCTTCTAGAAGGAACACTTCACAATGCAACAACCTTTTATTATATTATTGGTTTATATTTAGCAAGGAGGACAAGTGTCCTCAAATGTAATTTTCTCATTGGTCGAGGGGTAGTTAGTTGTAACAAACCCTAATAAGGGTTTTATTTTGCAATCTCGGCCGTTGATTTGAAATCAATCCTGGCCATTGAATTGTAATTGGGGAGCCTATAAATTGAGCTCACCCCTCATTTGTAAATCATGGGAGCATGTTGCAAAACATGTTGAGATAAGTAAATTGTTGTTTACAACTGCCAAAGTAATAAGTAATGCATTGTTCAAATTGATGGTGATTACTTCTCTTATTTTGGAGTTTGCATGGTTCTTATCCCTCATCATAGTTTAGATTTTATTTCATGTATGTTAGACGAATGCAAGATTTGATAAGGATTGATTTATGGTGAATCTTCCGCTCATACTTTTGATGAACAGATGATTTTTGTTCATTGTGTAAAGTTAGTCTGAGCTTACTTTGTGGATGCTTAACTTTTGTCTGGATAAAAATTGTTCGCTTTGATGGTAGTTATTCATGACGTGAAAATCATAAGCACATCCCTTGAAGATTGCACCCACTTTGTGTAGTTGTCCTAGCGTGGCAAAGCAAAGTGTTGTTATTGGGTTCACCTAATCAATACTGTCTCTTGAATTCTTAGGAATAGATTAGAACCTCTTAACCCTTATCTCCTTTTTAATTTTCTTTAAGTCCATGATTCAAGACCCAATCGATAGAGCTTCATTGTCTAGACCTTCATTGTGAATTGAACAAGCCAAGCATAACTCCTACTTGTATTTCAGCATACATAACCAAGGAAGCTATCCAACACAAAGTCACACGTTCGCACATATAAACCTTGGAGTCGCCCCGTGGTCTTTCTCACAATCTTGGCACATAGTGATTTTGTTCGAGGGTAGAGTATCCTTGGATATTTTATTTTAATGTTTGGTAAATGATAAAACGTGAATTAACAGTGCCCCACCTCCAAACTGGGCGCTAATTCCATACCTTGAGGGAATTTGACTTATCCTTGACTTTCCATGGCACCCTTTGTCTAGCGCTATGATGCACACTTGGGCGCTATTTTGCTATTGTGGAGGAAATTTGACTTCTTTAACTTTTCCTTGTAACCTCCTACTGAGTGCCCCATACCTAACCTTGGGCGCTGAATTACTCCCATGGAAGAATTTTCATCTCTTTTGGTTTTTTTCATGATGCCTTAGTTTTGGTGCCCTTTATCTGACTTGGGTGCTACTTGATCCTGATGGAGGAATTCTGAATGCATGGTGATTTTCCTTGTCACCTTGAAATTGGTGCCTATTCCAAACCTTGGGTGCTGAATTTGCCAATGTGGAGGAACTTTGAGATTTTCATGTTTTCCTTGACCTCTTGGTTTTGGTGTTTGATTATCTCCTTGGGCACAAATTTGGCATCATGAAGGAATTCTTGGTGTGGAGGAAAAGTCCTCCACACCCTTGTTTTAGCACCCTCCATCCTCCTTGGGCGCTATTTGGGCATGGTCAAGGAAAATGGGGGTGGAGGAAAATTCTTCCACCACCCCTCTTTAGCGCCCTTGCTCTTCCTAGAGCGCCAAATCCCCTATGCCAAGGAATTCGACCATACTTGCACATTTTTGCCTTGGCGAGGATTCATGCTTGGTTCTTCATCCATACTTGGTCGATTTTCAACCATGCATTTGGAATTGAAGTGCATTGTGCCAGACTTAGAAGATTTTCCACGTTTTCCACTTTTGGAATGGGCGTCCATACTTAGCCATTTGTCGACCAAATTGCCCGCTTTTTGAATTTTTCGGATTTAGAAATGCTCAGGAATGCCCAGTCTTCAATGTCTGCCTGTGAAGAGCCCGCCATAATAGACTTTCCAAAAATAGAAAGTGTTTCAAAATGTTAGTATCAGGGCAAAACAGGCTAGAAAAGCACTTATTAAAAATAGAAACTTACTAAAAATAGTAAGTTTTATTTTTGGCAAAATCAGACCAATCTGGGAGGCAGTGAAATCCCTAAAAAATAGGAACTTTATAAAAATAGAAAGTTGCTTAGAATTCACTCAAATTTCATGGGTAGGTTCCTTAAAGAGTCCTGATTCCAATGCAACGTTCAATTTTTCCAAAAATCTAAAGGAAATGCCTCAAATTCAAGTCTGAAGGGCAAAACCCTAAAATGGACAAAACAGGCCCCTGCAGATTTGATTAAACTGACCCCCAAACACTTGCAAATTGAAAGGATTGACAAGACTGCTGCGAAAAGACCCAAAAACCAAAACCAAAAGACCGAGAGGGCCTAAAAAGTAGGGGGTCCCCATTTGGAATGGGGTGATGTGTGATTAGGTCACAACAGGTGGCCCAATTCCATGTTGTGTGATTGGTTGATGCCACCTTATATATTTGCATGGCTATCCTAATTACTTGAATTGCACAGGACTTTTGTTGTTTATAAAATCTTCATGGGCTTCTCTAACCTTGTCATCCACCTTATGTGAATTATGGCAATGCTAAGAGAGGTGGACATGACCTCAAAAGGGCAATTTAGCAATGAAATCCATCACTCTGTTCCTTGAGTGGTAAAGATAAAAGTGGAGATCATCAGACTCATGAATCCTGTGAAAGATCATGAATGCCTTTGACAACCAGTTGCAATTGCCAATTACCTTGGTTTCTACTATTTTCTTTTATTTTTTCAGGAGGTTGGTGAGTATTTGGGTATTGGCTAAGTTTCATCTTATGGTTGCTAGCCTATTGATTTATGTGCCAACTTCTAAACACATGCAATATTTCTTGCGAATGTCCCTAGGTTTTAGGAGTATCCAAAAATTTGTATGGTCCAGGATTGTCCCTACATATTCATCCTGCCTCTGAAGAGACAGGGTTGCCCTTCAATGCATAATTGGTGTTTAGCTTGCATTGGCCTGTTATGGGGTTCCCATTCCACACTTATATTCACCTTCTTATCATCCACATTGTTGGGGTCTTTTCCTAGTATTCCATATGATAATTTATATTGAAACATTATCAGGTCACAAGTCATTTGTGGTGGTAGATTGATGATGCAAAAATAACAGTATGAAATGCAACCTACTGACAATCAGAAACCATTTGTCTTTCCCATGATCCTAGAAAACATTGCATCTTAATCATTATTTTGGCTTTTCAGAATAGATCATAAAACTATTGTCACTGAACGAAAATCCAATATTTTATTTTATCTTGTTTCATGATGCTGTAGGATGAATTTTTTTCCCTCTGGGGGACCATATTTATTGTCGGGAAGGACACTTTGGTTGTCTATTTATTGTTTCTCATGGACATTTTCAAAGTAATATATGTTTGATAAGCATATTTGTAATTCAAGCTAATTCTCCAGCTTTATGAATTTTGAGTAAACAATATAACTTGCAAGATTTCTGCATATTGTAAACATGATTCTTCAGCACTTGGACTATTATTGGAGATGCAGATCTGCCTAAATGATTCACTTCCACAAGACATTTTTGCAGACACTTACTTTCTGCTGTTGTATTCATTTTATTTTCTTTGCATTGACAGTCGCATCTTGGGAGCATCATCACTGTTGCTAGTTTTCTCATATCCTCTCATGAAAAGATTCACATTTTGGGTAAGAAATATCCAGTTAATATATTCTTCTACTGTCCAAATGGGTGCCTGTGGCAAATAACTTTTTCTTTTTTCTTTTTTTAATCAATTTACAGCTTTACATAAATAGCTGCATTTTTATTTTCAATTCATGCGTATGGGATTATGATGGATTTATATATTTTAATCAGATAGGCTTGGGTCAAAACATTTTGCTTAGGTGTAGACTATGCACCTATTTGGGATCATTGCTTCTTTGATGCATTGTGAAACTAGTGTCATGATACAACTAAGAGGATAATTTCCTGTTTTTGTTTGTAGCCTCAGGCATATCTGGGGTTAACGTTCAATTGGGGTGCTTTACTAGGATGGGCAGCAATAAAGGGTAGCCTAGACCTGGATGTTGTCTTGCCTCTCTATGCATCTGGAATATGCTGGACCCTTGTGTATGACACTATCTATGCTCACCAGGTATAATGTATAGTCTCTTGGTTTGTATTCACAGAGTTGAAAAATCATTATTTCAAGTTGATTTTGTTATACAGAATCTTACTGTAAGTTTGTGCTTACGTTTGTACTATTTGTAATTATTTTACAGGACAAAGAAGATGATTTGAAAGTCGGTGTCAAATCAACTGCGTTGAGATTTGGAGACCAGACAAAAACTTGGATTACTGGCTTTAGTGTTGCATGCATAAGTGGGCTTATACTTAGCGGGTTCAATGCTGGTCTTGGTAGGTGCTTGGGTGTTTTTTTTTTTTTTTTTTGAGTTTTCAAGTTCATTTGCTTTATAACACAGAGAGCAGTCACATATTTGTTTTTGAAAAGGATAAAATACATATTGAATGGTTGGTCATATGTACAGGATGGCCATTTTATGTAGTTATGACAACAGCAGCTGGACATCTTGCATGGCAAATTATGACACTTGATACCTTGTCCCGTGCTGACTGTAACAGAAAGTGAGTATTGTTGAATTGTCTTGTTATGTGTCATGATAATAGTAATGATAATTAAGAACTATACCCCCTCATCAAATGAGTTTGACTTTAGGTTGCTCTTTTCTATTTTGCACATTAGTACATATTTTTTCAATGTTCTCTACGAAGCTATTTCATTGATTCTACAGTAGCTTTGTGCTGCCATTCGAGTAAGTGCTTTCATTTTAGACTGGAAATAGATGTTGTTTTATGGCATTCAATTTTAATAATTGTAATATATCCTTGTAGCAACTGAATTCTAAATTTGTATTCTTCTGAAATAAGTTCTGTACATTCTTATCCTACTATCCCTGATTTGTGTCTTTTCATTCTACAATCGCCCTTTGTCTCATCATGCGGTCATACCATCATTTGTCCTTTATGTCAGTTCAAAATGTGTAAAAGTAATTCTTCATGCTTGCCCATTCTCTATTTGACTGTTTATTTTTTGATCTAAGTCCTCGAATGTCAAATGTTTTCCTAAAATTCACTAATATGATAGCTTTATAGATGCCATACAATTGTTTTTTCTTACTAATTTTGGCTGTTCAATAATGCTGTTTTTATCTTCTTTTAAGTTTTGGGCTATCTGTTCGTTATCTTCAACACCCATGTTTTTGTTTCATGCAAATTGGGGTTGTGTGTGTGCCCCTTGTCCTTCATTGAAGTAAACAAGCCAGTACATATAACCATATCAGCAAAAATATTTTGGGGAAAAATTGGCAAACTAAAAGTATATTATTTTAAAAAAAAAAAGTGGTTTAATTGAAAAAATATAGAGAAAATCAGATTTAAAAAAAAAAAAAAAAAAAAAGGAAAAGGGACTTAAAAGTACTTGTTTTTGAAATGTAAAGGCATTGCCATATCATAGACACATACAGAGAAAATACAATTGAGAGTTTAGCCCACGAATTGTAGAACATAGATTATTGTTTATATTCATATTGCTGATTACATTGCATTGCACAAAACATACTTCATAGTGCATGAAGAATAACTAGACATTGACATTTTGCAAATTTTTAATTACAACCGAGTTTGTACAAAATAAAACTACAAACTAAGTACAAAGCTCCAAAAAATTAGATATAGCCAATAACTCTTGCTACTACAAAGAGAGCTATACTAGAGGGTTGTAAGCCTTGACGATGAAACTCCTAGGTCATAGCCTCTCTTAAGTTCTTCAATCATATCACTACCAATGTTGGTTCTCGTTAGCATATCAAAATCCTTAGGTTCGAGAAAGTGATCATTGGCAATCCACTCATACTCTAGATCAAAATCAAGGTCGTTTGGCTTGTCATCCTCATCAGTACCTGATTTTGTCCACGTAGAAATTAGTCTTGGCAATATTGAAAGTGACAAATTTAAAATCATAATGAATACAATTATAACCATGATTGTGTAATGTCACTTGCCTAATTTGCCCTAGAATCATAATTGCAACAAATTATAGTTAGGGTTACATCTTACCAAGTAAATATCCCATAATAATGAGACTCGAGATTTGAATCATGCAATCATAATATAAGAAACATATACAAATATATATATATATGTATTCAATCATTGGGGTTAGACAAGATCACACCACATTCATGTACTATCAATGATATTATACAAACATATTAGGGTTTGGAGGAAGAGACATGATGGGTCCTGTTGTGACCTAATTCACACATCGCCTCATCGTAGATGGGGACCCCCTGTTTTTGCTTTTTAGGGTCTTGTCTTAGCTTTGCATTTTCATAAATCTTCATTTTGAGAGAGTTTAAGAGTTAGAGTTTTGAGGTCATCCTATTGAGAAATCTCACTCAGAATTGCATTTAAGTGTTGTCAAAGAGTTCAGGAGGTCCAAAGGACGAGAATCGCAATTGCTTTGGGTCATTTTTGACAACTTGCTATTTTAAGAAATTTTTGTTTTTTGTGCTTTTTTGAAAGTGGCATATGGGTTTTGTTCCTCAAGTCATTTTAGTACTATCCATTTTGCCGAAGTTTGAAAATCTGTGCCTCTAGGTATAAAAGGCAGGGCTTCGAAATTTTTGCTTTTTTCTGAGATTAGGGTTTTGTTCTTTAGGTCATATTGATCCTTCCCATGTCTTCAAATTTGAAATTTTTTGCTTCTAAGTGTAAAAAGCAAGGGATTGATTTTTTTTTCATTTTCTGAGATTAGGGTTTTGATCCCCATGCCAAATTATTACTACCTATGTTCTCAGATTTTGAAAATTAGTCTTTAAGGGTAAAAAGCAAAATGCAAACCCTAATTAGGGTTTTGTTCCAAAAGATCAGCCATTTTATCAGTACCCATGTTCTTAGATTTTGAAAATTAGGTCTCCAAGTGCAAAAAGCAAAATGGAAATCCAGATTAGGTTTTCTATTCCAAATGAACTAGGAAGGTATGAACATGGCATGAATACTATTGATCAAGTATAAAGGAAGGGATTGGAAATGGCACATTGAAAATTTCGCCTAAGTTGAAGAAGTAAAAATGGGAAATGCTTAGACAAGTTCGACAAGGTTCAAGGTTAGGCAATTGGAATGGCAGATGATCAGTCAAAATCGTCCAACGATGTCAAGCTTAGAAGATGTTTAAGCAAGATCAATGTTTGTCAAGGCATAAGAGAGTTGTCCAAGTAAAATTGTCCGAAAAATGTTAAACTCCTATCGAGGATTAACTAATCCATGGCAAGGGTTACTCAAACTCCTTCCTAGGGTTTAGCTTAAATATACACAAGAATGTCTGACAATCTTCTAAGTACACCTCATGTCCAAGCTAAGATTGTTCAATGTTGACGGGAATAATCATTATGTTATGTTGGTATATTATGTTTATGTTGTCGTCGGTAATAATGAGTTACGGCGGACAGTTAGTTAGCCGACGGGTAGGTAGTTGGAGTTGCGACGGTTGTGTCGCACCCCTTCGGCTGTCATATATTGTACCACCTCCGGGTGTTGGAGGACATGTAATGTTGACGATAGATTATAATATGAACATCCTTTGACATTAATGGCAAGCTTATTCTGGTACTTCTTTTGTATTGGCATTGTGCATTACTGTTCGATTTCTGTATTCTCCCTGTTTACCCAGTGAGGTAAACATTTGGCGCCGCTGCCTAGACGAACTCGAAACGGAAGACACGGATGGCGCACAGACCCAATGGGCCTACCCGTTGCTGAAATAAACCCAGAAGTCGATGATGCCCAAACAGAACTCTACGTAGGAGAAGACACCTACCGTGAGAACCGACAACAGCAAATCTTACGAGAATTTCATGAGCGCCAGGATGACGGACGTAGGGAAGACCGACGAAGGACAAATAATCCTTAAATTGTGAAGGGAGAGAAATAAAGAACACTGTTAGAAGCAGAAGAAATATGTTGATTGTATACAAAAGAATGAATTAATAAAGACGTGTTGTGTTTTGGTTTATGTGTTGTGAAACATGAAATTGTACCACAATTAATGCCCAATTTACTGAATAAAGACAGAAATAAGAAATTAGAAACCGACGAGTGGGAGGCTGCGCAGAAGGCTTTGATTCTGGAACAACGTGTAGAACGTAGACGGAGGCTGAGGCAACTTGCCGAAGGACGACCTGCCGAAGGGTTGCCCGAAGGGAACCAAGGAGGTGTCACGGAAGGTGCAGAAGCCGAGGGGAATTTCTACGCGTCGCCAGACTACTGTAGAGCGAGAAGCCTTGAAGAGTTTCTGGAGGAAACTAGGTTACGGAGAGAACTAGTTGAAGAGACTCGAGATCGGTTCAAAAACTTATCTCTCACGCCACAAAGGGAGGATCACCGAAGGGAGCCGGGCACGGGTGACGGCGAAGGGGAAGCTAACTGCACGGTAGTCGCTCTCACGCCACAAAGGGAGGATCACCGAAGGGAGCCAGGCACGGGTGACGACGGCAAAGGGGAAGCTAACCGCATGGTAGGTACAAGGCAGAACACCGTACCTTTGGTCACCACCACTAAAGACATCAGCGGCATCGGAGGGAGCAGCGCCGGAGGGCAGACACGGCCACAAGCACCTCCAAGTGGACAACTTCCATCAATGGCGACCAAACAGAAGTTGCCCAAATTCAACGGGGATAGCAAAGATGATCCCGCACGGCATTGCCGTATCTGCGAAACCATCTGGACAGCCAACGGGGTGACTGACCAGGATGAATGGATGAAGCAGTTCCCCGCCACACTGAGAGGAGTGGCTATTGACTGGTATTCAGACTTGGATAAAACCGTGGTATTCAGACTTGGATAAAACCGGGGTAACTACGTGGGATGAATTGAAGAAAGCATTCGAGAAGGAATTTCGGCTTCTCCGAGATGATAATGAGATAGTCTCGGAAATCTATGGAACAAAGCAAGGAAAGAAGGAGACCGTACGGGCATATGGCCGCCGGCTGAAGGAATTAGTCGGAAAGATGGAAAGCCAACCGGCTGATGGCTTGAAGAAGCGGTGGTTTGTCGAGGGTCTGAACCCTAAGCTACGACGAAAGATGAAAATTGTGCCTCCGACATCCTACGATGATGCATACAACCGGGCCATGGACTTGGAAAGTGAAAATAAGACGGCCAAAAAGAAGAAGAATAGATCTTCGTCATCCTCTGAAGATGATACGTCAGAAGAAGAGAGTAGCAGTGATGAGAAGCCGAAGAAGAAAGTCACGGCCCTTTAGAAGGATATGGAACGGATGTTAAAAGAGTTTAAGACAATGAAGGGGACCACAAGCAAGGATGATGAACTGTGGTGCACGGATTGTAAGGAGAGCAGCCACACAAAGGGTGTCTGTCCCAAGAAGGCATTCTGTGACATCTGCCAGATCATGGGACATTCTACGAAGGAATGCCCATACAATCTGAAGCAACGTAATCAGCAAGTGCTCTTTGCCCAGGAGCAGCCCTCCACATCGGATTCAAACAATAATGCATCTTCCGAAGGCTACCGAGGAAACCGACAAGGCGGACGGGGGAATAATAATAATTCCACTAGAAACAGGGTCCAATACGATGCGAAGGGACGCCCGATTATCCAATGTAGGGCCTGTAATCAGTGGGGGCACTTCACCCGTGATTGCACGAAGGAAGCCACCCCTCAGCACCTCTGCCGTTGGTGTGGGCCAGGCGACCATGAGGACGCAAATTGCCCACAGGCAGGGGTTAATCTCCTCAACATTGAGAAGGCTGAGAAGACTGGTGAGAAAGAAGTACTGGCGATCACCCGCGCCCAGATGAAAAAAGCCACTTATCCCGACCCCCGTATGGAGAAGGAGAGATTACGGGAGGCAAAGGCCAATATTGAACGTGAGATGACGACCGAACGACGGGACAACGAGGTGGCGAGTACATCATCCCGTACGGAAATGGAAAATAACATCATTGGGCAAATCTTGCAGATGGAGGTGCCGATAAAGGTAAAAGACCTTCTAGACTCTATGCCACAATTGAGGGCTGCCATCCTCACCAATGTGCAAAGCACCGCAGCATCGAGTGCACCACAGGTACGGGTTCCCGCCACCGCATCGTTGAGTGCACCACAGGTAGGGGTTCCCGCCACCGCTTCGAAGAGTACACCACAGGTGGAGGTTTTCGTCAGCCCTTCGACTGACCCGATGTTACTAGCCTTGAGCAGTGGTAGACACCCAGCTGTGGTAGAAATGGGTATCCGTGGGACCATTCTGAAGGACACCATTGTGGATGGTGGATCTGGGGTGAATGTACTACCAGAAGAAACATGGAAGCGGCTGGGGAAGCCCACCCTGTGGCCACCCACATTCAACCTGGTGGGAGCGGACCAACACGGCATTAAGCCACTCGGCCTGTTGATGGCCCAGCAAGTGACAATTGGTACACAACCATTCTTGTTAGATTTCGTGGTTATTCCCTCGAAGAAGAAAGGCTATGACGCCATCCTGGGGAGAGCGTGGTTGATCAACGCAAGGGTAAACCACAACTGGAAGAAAAATACACTTTCCATGGAGAAGGGAGGGCGGAAATATACCATTGACCTACACACCCAAGATGTCGGCGAAGAGCTCGCCTCTTCAGACTCAGACTCAGAGGACTCTAATAAAAGGGAAGGGGGTCCCGATGAAAGCAAGGGCAAGAACGCGATGGAGCCGAACAGTGAAGGGGTGCTAGAATTGGAGGGATGTTCTGAAGATGAGGTATGCTCGACTAACGGGCTCTTCCACTGGCAAATGGAGGATTACGAAATGTTCCAAAGCTACAGGCTCGAAGTAGAGGAACCAGAGCAACCAACAGAGGTGTACCTGCCGGAATACAAAGAATATTGGAAGGGAGACGCCCCAAACCCTGGCGACGTAAATAATCCGAAGAGTGTTGGCAACGATTGGAACCCTGTGTGGAAGACCGCAATCTTCAAAATCCTTATTATTCTTCTTCTTCTTATGTACGGGAAGGAGACCATGGTCCCTATAGAATTTGTGGTTCCAGGTCTTCGGATGGCCATGGAAAATAAACTTGCCACCAATAGGTTCAAATTGAAACCCTACCATGAGAGGCGCATAGGGGACCCGAGAGGCCGGAAGGACACCCGAGAGGCCGAAGGGGGACCCGAGAGGATGGAAGGGGACCTAAGAGGCCGGGCAAGCAACTCGAGAGGCATGGGACAAAAGCAGGAGACTTTTGGGCGAGAAAAACCGAGAAGGATGAAGGGCAATCCCAGAGACAGGGGACCTGAGCCGAAGACTCTCTAGACAACTTTAAAAATAAAATTTGAAAAAAAAATCACACGGTCGTACGACAACGACCGTACGGTCAAAAAAAAAAGAAAAAGGAGTGGAAAATGGCCACCGTACGGTGGGACCAAGGTGACAAGGTGACAAGGTGACACCACCGTGCGGTGGATGGTGCACCACCGTGCGGTGGAAGCACCGACGGTGGCACCATCGTGCGGTGGCATCACCGACGGTGGAACCACCGTGCGGTGGACGGTGCACCACCGTGCGGTGGAAGCACCGACGGTGGCACCATCGTGTGGTGGAACCACCGTGCGGTGGCACCACCGTGCGGTGGAAACACCAACGGTGGCACCATCGTGCGGTGGGAGCCACCGAAGGCGGTCACCAAGCAGCCCGCGGAAGAATAAAACGCCGCCAAACATCAAAGACGCTGCACAACACCACCGCGACGAAGAACAAAACAACCCCGCACACCGCCATCACCGCACAGCAAGGGGTAAAGGGAAGAAGACGCCGAACATCGCACCACCACGCCACCACGTGATGCGAAGGGTAAAGCACGGGTCAACCGCCACAGGTAGACCGTATAGGGAGGTTGTATGGCCGGGGTGCCATCGGGGACATTACAGTGCCCAAACAATAAAAAAAAAAAAAAAAAAAAAGCGATGACGGCCAGATTTAAAATGATTTGCTGGAGTCTGGAGCCTAGACACTGAAAATATTGGAGTGTAGAAGAAGGGTTTTGACATCATAAAATATCACAGAAATGATGCGCGCCATGGACTTTCGTGGGGTTCTGAAGGTTGTAAATTGGTGTTGGCGGCGAGGGCACTGCCCCTCGACCCCGCGGGGGCGCTGCCCCAGACCTCGCGAGGGGCGCTGCCCCTCGACCCCGCTGGGGGCGTTGCCCCCAGACCCCCAGTTTATTTTGAGCTACAGAAAACCACAGGAAGTGTTGTGCCCGCAGCTAAGCATTGGCAGGGAAGCCATAAGCCGTAGAGGGAGACGGATTTGAAGGTTGGGAACAAACAGAGTTTGACGGAAGGCATTGCAAGTCCGTGCAGTTGTATGACACCAGGGAGTTATTCAGTTCAGTTTTTAGCCTTTGGGGAGTGTGATGGAGGATTTCAGGTGTCGCCTAGCATTTGTGCCAACAGGTTGTGGCCACCTCCAGGCATGACTGGTGCGCTTTGAGGAACTCGGAGTATGTCTCGGCTGGATGTGAGGTTGCCTTGGTGGATGCATAGAGGGCTCGGGAGGAGCTGACCACCAGGTTGGAGGCAATAGTTGCGTGAGACTTAGTTCAGCGTACCCAGGAGTTGGATGCCGGGAGAGCAGCACGGATGGCTATTGAGGACAAATTGGCTAGGGAGACAGTATCATTTGAGTAGCAGTTGGTGGAAGCTGAGACTGGAAAACGTGTTTTGCAGACAAGTTTGGGTTAGGCACAGGAGGACTGTGATGGCAAAGGAAGCAATATTGGTGAAATCCGCACTTGAGCATCGGATGGTAGCAGAAAAGGGTTTTTAGGCGAGGACGCAGCAAGTGTATAAGATCCGGGATCGACTGGCGTTAGTAGTTCCTGCCGTTCATCTCTATTTTGTATTAAGTCGTCGGAGTCGACTTCTTTTCTTGGGGGGGATGATGTTGACGGGAATAATCATTATGTTATGTTGGTATATTATGTTTATGTTGTCGTCGGTAATAATGAGTTACGGCGGTCAGTTAGTTAGCCGACGGGTAGGTAGTTGGAGTTGCGACGGTTGTGTCGCACCCCTTCGGCTGTCATATATTGTACCACCTCCGGGTGTTGGAGGACATGTAATGTTGACGATAGATTATAATATGAACATCTTTTGACATCAATGGCAAGCTTATTCTGGTACTTCCTTTGTAATTGCATTGTGCATTGCTGTTCGATTTCTGTATTCTTCCTGTTTACCCAGTGAGGTAAACATTCAACAGATGGCAAACTCCTACCAAGGGTCAACTAACTCATGGCAAAAGTCAAGCAAACTCCTACATGTGGTCAAGCTCAAGCCTAACACTTTGCGAAGTCTGCCTAAGAAAGTGTGCATTAGTCCTAAAGTTGATCCAAGTCCGTCTTGAAAAAACATGGCACAAAAAAAAACAAAAACATGAAGTTCGCCTTGATAAGGTATGTCAAAGAATTTTCAAAGTCCGCCTTGTCCATCATGCCTTCAAAGTACGCCTAGGGAAGGTTTACCATGACACAAGGAATATGGACAAAGTTCGCCAAAGCTTGAGAAAGAATGTAGGCAATGAAGGGCCTACTTAGACGAGGTGGAAGATGGCATAAAATAAAGATGACATGAATTGCCAAGTCGGCAATAAAATGGCGACATGGCACTCCAATGAAAGAAATATAGCAAGTGTGATGACTTGGCATTCAAAAGTATTTAAAGCAATAAAATATATGGCATGTCAAAGACCTTCCTCAAGTTCGAACTTCTAGAAGGAGAATAAGGCAAATAAAACTTTCTAAAACATGATGGAAGCTTCTAAGGATGAAGTTTGAATTTCTTAGGGGAAGAATAAAACAATAAAACTTTCTGAATTTGCAAACTCCCTTCTAGAAGAAAGCAATGAAGAGTTAGAACTTCCTAAAGGATGAATAAAGCAATAAAACTTTCTTAAAATTACTTTCTTGTGTGCCAAGCAATGATGTTCAAATTTCTAGAAGATAGAATAAAGCTTCCAGAGGGCATCCAAGAAGCTATAAAAGAAGGTTTAATCTCATTAACACTTCTTTCTTCAAAGCAAGATTGAATTCTTCCTAAAATTCGCCAAAGGAGAAGCTCCAAAGTTTGATCGGGTTATCAAATTTGCAGCAGAGTTAGCAAAATTCGCCTTAAGGGATAAAAGCAAGACCAAGGGTTTGAAAGAAGCATTCAAGAAGTGCAGCATATCCTCCAAATTCGCCATTGCAGATTGAAGGTTTGATGATAAGACAATAAAGCTCTTCATATCTTATCATATTCAGAAAAATTCACCATTGCTCATCCTTGAATCCGCCTAAGTAGAGAAAATCAATCAAATCTGCACAGTCTCCTTAGAAATCTTCCAAATCTGCATTTCACCTTGTTCAGAAGACTATCAAATCTGCCCTTGATGAGAAAGAAAGACAAATTTGGAGGAAGATGCATACCTAAGATTCATCCAAACACAGCAAATTGAAAGTTTGCTAAAGATAAAGCTCTCATAACTTATCATATTCAAGATTCGCCTTGTCTGCTATAAAGAAAAACTTATGACAGATTCCTTGATGATCTTCCAAGTATAAAACGAACTTGTCTAAGGAAGGGTAAACTTTGCCCTGTCAAGGAGAAAGTAATCTGAATTCACATATTCAAGGGTTCGAAAGCCAAATAAAATCGTCTAACTGCTGCAATCCCAATTTGCCACGATTAGCAAGGTTGAAGATAGCAGATTGAAGCTTTAAAAGCCATCCAAATTCGCCTTGGAAAGGAAAGATTACTCAAGTTTGATCCACATGACCTTCCAAGCATAATACGAACCTGTCCATAACATGTAAATTCCGCCAAGAATGAAGGCATTCAAGTTGGAAATTTGTCTCACAAAACATGGCTTAACATATTCTCATCCAAGTCTGCCTAGGGTTGGACAAATGAAGCATCACACAAAAATGAAATAAATCTTGATAAAGACATGACAATAAGCAAGACAAATTATTTGATCAACCTTGGAATTCACCATGAACAACAAGCACTTCCAAACTCTTCTAATTTGCTAAGTACAAGAGAAGGGTTGTCCAAATTCTGTCCAAGCAAGATCAAATGATCTGATCATAGTCCTAAATCTACTCATGATAAGAGGACGTATGACTGTCTAAATTCCTTCCAAAATCACAAACCCTAGGCATAAGGAAATTGTCCAAACCCTTGCAAGTTAATCATACACTGACACATTGATTCATCCAGGCATAAATGGAATATGTGAAGATACCTAGCCAGAGACCTAAAATTGAGAATGAATTTGCCACGCCAGAAAGTTAAAATTCTGATCACAATTCACATAAAATCAGACCAGCATATTGGAAAATAAATTTGTCACAAGAAATAAATTTTAATTATTTTCCAAAATTCAAAATAATTTTCAACACTTCGAGAATTCAAAATTTCTAGAAAGTTCTAGAAGATTCCTTGATAAGATTGAATTTTTGAGAGAGAAAATAAAACTTTCCATTCTGGAAAAGATTAAAACAAAAAAAACAAAAAAACAATAAAAATTATTTAAAAAAATAAAAATAAAATAAAACAAATCAAAAATTTCTAAATTTAAGAACCCTAAACTCTATATATTTTCAACCAATTCACTTTCACAATTCATTATTCAGGTTGAAAATTTTGGAGAGCATTGAAGAGAAGTTCTCTCAAATTTTATAAGTTTTGGATTTTTGAAGAAGAATTGTCCAGAAGAAGATTCTTCCAAGTGTTAAAGGTCTAGAAATTAAGCACTTTTGTTTGATTTTAAGGCAGATTTTCAGAATTAGAGGTAAATTTCAGTCATAAAGAGGATTCAAAACTCAATTTGACTGAATTTCCTCACCTTTCTGTCTTATTTTCTCAAATTTTCATCAATTTTTTGACCAAACCCTTCAACAAGCTAAAAGTGAAATTTTCAGAAAAAGAATTTAAAATCAGAATTAAATTCTGAAAATAACATGAAGTTTTCATGTGTTTTTACAGGTAGCAATGAAGTTCGCCAGCAAAGGAGTATAGTTGAAGTCCAAAATCAAATCCAAATGGAAGAATATCATTGACATAGACCTTGGACATGTTGATATGGAGGAATTCATGAAAAGAATGTATGGACGTGATGGAAACATTCCTACACCTATTGCTCGCAAAATGATGCACAATGGAATTGTCCAGGCAGCTGGATTCCCACCAGCTAAAGAGTGTGTTGAGCTAATAGTTGAATTGCACTATAAAGCACAATCGAGAGAAATCATTGCACCAGATGGAAGAGTCCTAGCTAATCTTTCAGAATTGTCCATCCAAGAGACATTTGGTATACCAAAGCACAGTAAAACCACCTATAAGATTAAGGAGCAGGCCCAAAGGGTCTATGATAGTCAGTCTGAACTTTGTGCTGCGAATGTAAACAAGTCTTGGCTTCAGAAGAAAAGACCACAAGGAAAAGTGCCGAAGTATTTGTGGCATCCATTCTTCAAGGAAGAGTATGGTGATATCATCCTACTGTTGAATAGAGTAATGGGTAGCTCTAAGGGTCAGCTATTTGAAACATGGATGTATTATTTCATGGATGAAATCACCTCAAGAACCAAGTTATTTGACTGGTCTCGCATAATCAGTGATAACCTTCATGAACAGTTGATAAACTTGGAAAGGATAAAGACATTCCACATGAGTTCTTACATAATTTATTTGCTGGCTGCAACTTACAGATATTCAGGACTGATTTACAAAGGCATAGTAGGAGGTGGTGAGAATGAATTTTGATCATATGATTGTTATCCTCAACTGCAGCTTAAGGACAAAAGTTTCTGAGCCCATGATGCATTCCTGATGTATGTCACAAGAACATTGCAAGGAGGTACCCACAACAGACTTTCTCATGAATCAAAAGTCTAATCAGCAGGTACGGATCTTGGTTTATCCAGTTTCCAAAGTTTACATATGTCAGAATCCAAGGTTTCACGTGTCGTCCTTACCGATTGCCAATCTACCCAACCAATAAGATGGTCCTATTAGAAGTTCTCAGACAGTTGAAAATATATCAGAGCTTCAAGAGAGTAAGGCAGAAGGTAGCCTTATCTTTCCGATTCTTAATTGGAAATATGGAAGAATCTTGTTCAACTGCACAGGCAGGTGAGAGTGCCAGGCTAGAGATGTAGTGGTATCCTTTCACATTCTACCAATCCAGATGCAATTATGACCCTCACAATAACATCAGCAAAGGAGGAAAGATTCAGACATAAAGTAGATATAGAAGATTTCTAGGCAAATGCTGTTGATGAGTATGAAATCAGGATAAGGTTATATTCCAGGCTATCCATGAATTTCATCAAAGAGACTCAACCTTTTCTCGTACCATATTAGTTAGAAGATAGCGGAGAGCATAGTCCACTTGGTTTTGATGTGCATGCACCTCTTCCTCCTATCAAATGGTGAGCACTAGAGCATACAAAATTGACCACCTTGATGCGGCCAGTCATGACATATACAAAGTGGTGGGTTAATCAACAGTGTCACAGGTTGAAGCAGAAGAATATAACGTTGACTTATAATCTGATGGGAGTAGCAGAAGGATATTCTTCAAATGAAGAAGCAACACAAAATGCCAGACCAAGCGAGAGTGCTTAAAGGAAGGGGAAGGCAGTTGAGAACGAAGAACCTGCTCAGAAGAAGCAAAGAATAGAACCGTCTCATTCTGCCACATCAAGGAATGAGAAATACATATTAAATGTTGATGAATTGTTGGCTGAAATAGAAATTTCTTCTTCAGTTCATGAGGAAAATCCAGAATCAGTCCATCAGGAAGATGAACAACCACCATCTCCTACTGGCACAAAAATCCTAGAATCAGAGCATGACACAAAAATTGAAGAGGAAGAGTTTCAAGAAGGGATGATTTTTGCTCTCCAGGGTATTGCACGTGACATAGAAACAAAGGATGACCCAGAGGTAGTAGGCATCGAGCAACCCACTGTTCCTGAATGGCTGAAGAAGAGATTGAAGATGAACACACCAGTAGTAGAAGAAGAAGAAGAGGATGACATGGCAGATTTCTTGGCCAGATTAGAGCAAACTGTTGTGAAGAAACCAACCAAGAGATTTTCTACCACTCAGAGAGATGAGGCAGGTAACTGCACAGTGTCGATAACTATGCCCAAGGTGAACAAAGCAAAGGGATACATTGCTCCTCATGAGTATGAGATCACCACTTTTGACTTAGGCCCAAGCACAAAGACCCAAGCAAAAGATGACTTAGATAATTCAGCTGCTTTCATAAAGCAAAAATGGATGAGGAGACAGAAAAGAAGAATGAGCATAAGAGAGAAGTGGAGCACTTGAAAGAGTATATTCGGCAGTTGACTACTAAGCCACTAAATCAAACTAATCCAGAGGTTCTCCCACTTTTGGATTCCTAGCAAGTAGTTAAAAGTTCCGAGGAAGATGCAGCAACAACTAGAGAAACTAAAGATTGGATAGAAAGTATAAAAGAAGAAGTAGCCAAGTTCATAGAAGGAATTGCATCAACATATGATGAAACTTCTTCTTTGCTTTCCAGGATTGAGAATATGATAGAAATATGGGCTGAATTCCAGGATGTCCAGGATAGAATCATTCCATCCCCTAGAGAGTTGAAAGGAATCTCATCTCAAGAGTTGGTTAATCAAAAGATAATTGAAGCAGGGGCTGCTTATGATTTCAACAGTTGGCACTGGACACTGGTTGCATAGAATGAAGTCTTGGAGAAAGTGAAAGATGATGCTGATAGAATAGAAGGACAAACAAAGGCGATTCAAGACAAGATCTCCCTTGTAGTTACAGAAATGATTGGGAAGGATACCCTCTGAGAGAGTGATATGCAGTTGGAGAATTTGAAGGTCAAAGTTTAGGACATCTTCTTGGCCACCACAGGACCAATCTTGAAGGATAATTTGGCCAAGGCGTCAAGCCTCATGTCCATCAAAGATGCCTTTCACAAACAAGAATTGTACTGGGAGATCACTTTTGCTCTGTGTGCAGACAATTTGGAAGGGTTAGAGTTCAGGGTCAAGATGTTGCCACATGCCACCATGGAGGAAGTGGACCAAATTGTGTCCAAATTCATTGAATGTCAGAAGAAAGGGATACAATCCTAAAAAATAGCATCTTCGGCTACTTGTCTTGTTTGAAGTTGATCTTGAAGTTTATTTTGGAAACTTTATCTAGGGTTAGGTTGTCTACATCTTAGCCGTCGATCTTAGATTGATCTCGACCATTTATTTTGCTTTCAAAAACTCTATATAAACTCTCATTCTCCCATTTCATTGTTGTGGAGAGATTTATGAAATTGTTGCATAGAGCTATTTGAGTAATAAAAAATTCATTATCAGTATTGTTTTGAAATCTTTTTATTGCTAAATGGTTGCATGGTTGCATATTCCCTTCAACATTTAGATTAGATTTGCTTAATTAATTTGTTTTCAAGTTGTTAGATGAATGATAGATTTGATAGTATTGGTCGGTGAAATCTTGCTCAGACTTTTGTTGGATGGATGATTTCCTTTCAATGTGTAAAGTTAGCCTGAGCTTTTAATATGGATGTTTAACTTCTACTTGGAATGATATTGTTCAATTGTTGTTATCCTTCCTAGGTGTGAAAATCTTAAGCATAACCTTAGAAGATTGCACCGCTTTGCGTAGTTGTTCGAGTGTGGCGAAACAAAGCGTTGTTAGCAGTTTCACCTAATCTTTACCGTCTCTTGAATTCTAGGAATAGCTTAGAAGTAGTTAGAATTCCTAAACCCTCATCCTTTTTTTTATCTTTTTGGGAGTCCTAAACCAAAAAATCCAAAAACATAGAGTATAAATTGTTAAATCTGGCAAAGTTCAACTTGTGAATGATATTAGTTCTCAAGCGTAAGTCCCCCTTGATATTTTCAGCATACACTACCTAAGAAGCTATCCCACTAAAGTCGCTTGTTCGCACATATAGACCTTGGAGTCGCCTTGTGGTCTTTCTCGCAATTTTGGCACAAGTAGTGATTTTGTTTAGGAGAGGATAGAGTATCCTTGTGGTATTTTATTCTAAGTGTTCGGTAGATGATAAAACATCCACCAATAGGTCCGCCTGAAGCCATTTCTACACTAAGCCCAAGAGTGGATGTTTATCTGATGCAGGAGCATCCCTAGTTCATAGCAATCTTGCATCAACCAAATTTTTTTTCTTTCTGTTTACAATTTCAGCTTTTCTTTCTGTGTCCCGGTTTTGGCTCACCGGATCCTGTGGAATTGGATTCTACTTGAAGACTTGATCATCTTTCTTATTTCCTGACTGCATCACATTTGGATAATTTTTCAGCAAGATATCACTATCGGTTTCCTTGATAGTTCCCTGTTACTGATTGAAAGTTCTTGTTACTGGTTGCTTGGACCTATTTTGGTGATCTACCAAAACCCCTTCCGAAGCTTGCAGAGCTTTGGGCGTTGATTCCGATGTTCCTTGGCGTGTGGCCGACCTTTTCCCGCGATCTACGTTTCATCCTTTGGATTTTCCAGAGGAATCTTGTTCTTTGGGTTTTGATCCCTTTTGGGCCGACTGGATCCTTTGGATCAATATATATAATTGTACTTGAGTATTATAATGTAATCACTAGAAGAATCAAGTAGCGAGACTATGCGTAGAAGATAGATCTTAAGATTCAAGGTCCCGGTTGTGACCTATTCTGTATGTTCTACTAGGCCTGTGAGCCGGTTATGCTGTAACCTGGTTGTTACTGGTTGGTTGTAATCAATTTCCATGAAATAAAACAATCTGTTCTACATTGCCTGCATCATATCTTTGTGTTTTTGTTGTGTTAATCTTGCTGACCGGTCCAGATTGATCTCTTTGAGGTCCCTCCTCACCAGTGACTGCTTCACTATCAGAGCCCTCTTTGCTTTCTTAGTGTCTTTTACTTGCTTTCCCCATCAATGTCTCATCTCCCTAAAGACAAATGCTATCTTGCGGAGTTGGGCGGAGGTCGTAAGGGGGTTGCATGGCTCTTTTATGTAAGTGCCCTCTGGTCCTAGGAGCCATTATGGTCAACTCTAGGACAACCTACTTACTTAGTCCTCTTATACCTCTTTTGCTTACACCCCAATGCCCTTCCTACAAGGTGGCTTTTAAACAATCATGCATATCTTGTATTATATGATATGAACATACACTTAGCATTTTATATTAGGCATAAGCAACACAAGCACACACACATATACCGCAAATGAATATGAGAATGGGAAGGCTGAAAAGGGCAATATGGAGTTTGATATGAGATTATTAATAACTACCGGCTAAAGACTAGAAAATTTTGATGGTCTATAAATAAAACAATTTTCTGTTTGATTGATCTTAATTTTATATATATTCTATCTTTTAAGAATGATTTTAGGAGGTATTAGGCGGGGGCATGACAAATTGCAATTGCCTTCTTTGCTTGTTCTTGGATATTCTTCCTCCATCCTATGCTTTCCAAGGTGGTTTGCTATCTTGGTGTAGTATGAGCTGTGAAGAAAAAATTAATGTTTCCTTCACTTGTGTTTGGGCCACATGTTGTAGAAGAAGTTGTTGATCTAGATTCCTTGAAACACTCTTGTGCACTAGCTATCTCATTCATAGTAATGATCTTAGCTTTTGTAGAATTAGAAGCTATTTTTTTCCAATTCTTGCTTTTTTTGCCTTAATTGTTTTGTAATAATTGGTTTGTTGATCCCACAACCTCTTGCATATCTCAGTTGACAAATTTTATCCCAAGCTATTAGTGCCAAAAGAATTCTCATTAGTTGATTCATTTTTTGGCTGGTCCGTGCTGTTAAAGGTAGACAAGAGTCTCCACTCCAACTTTGCCACCAAGCATCTGCAAAATAAAATATTGAAGAGTTAGAAAGCAAAGTGAAAACATATTTTATCAAATTATCAATAGTTGTAAGTTACGACTTGCAACTTGTAACTTGTAAATTTGGAATTTCTAGCTTGTAAGATACATGTGAAAGACTCCAAATATTGTACCTGGGGTTTGAGTGGTTCTTCCTCTTTTGGCCAGTTCTGGAGAGAATAGCTTACCCCTCGCTTCTTCGTAATTTTGGAGTTTGGCCACAATGAGGTCTCTCACCTCAACCGTATCATCCTCTGAATGCATGTAGTGAGGCCCTCCATGACCTCTCCATTGGGATTAGAGTAAGAATCCTCAAACTTAAAACGAGGGTTGAGGAAGTACCTCGTTGCATGAGTGGGTTGGTGGAGCCGATTGTTCCACCTCTTATCAATAATTTCCCAAATGGGATCAAATTTGAGTCTATCCCCCTTGTAATTTTTGATAGCCTCCTTGGCCCTATCCATTACCTCATAAACATACCCCATTGGGGTTTGATCCCCATTTACCAAGTGAAGAACTCTAACCAAGGGGCTTCGACACCTACAATTGAAAAATACAAATTACAAAAAGATTAATCATTAAAGTTACAAATTAATAATGAGAGACTTGAATCAAGAATAATTAAATATTCAAGTTTTTAAGTTACCTTCACAATCTCTGCAACTCTTTGTGCAAATAGGTTGTTGAAGACTATGCAACACCCTCTCCTTTAGGCTTCTTTGAATAAGACGAGTCTAGCCGTTATAGACTCACAAACATTTGTTTCAAAGTCATCAATGCACCAAGAATGTTTTGCAACGTTAAGAAAATCGTTGCAAACCTTGTAACACCCGCTCTTACCAACTCTTTCTCTTGGGTGTGTTATCTTATCAAGTGAAGAACCCAAGGGTGATTGTAGATGTATTTTGTGATCCTCCTTGCATCTTCTACAACTGGTGTCACCCAATCAAGTTTTCCCTTGTCCTCCAAAAGAAGGTCAAGGAAAAACATGTGCTACACAAGTTGTCCAAAAAAGAGTGGGGTGTCTCTCTTGGAGGATTTTACCTGCTGCCACATATGTTGCTGCATTATCCATTATTATTTGTACCACATTGTCAACTCCCACTTCCATGACAATTTGCTCCAACATTAGAGCCAAAGTTCTAGCATTTTTAACCTTGTTGGAGGCATCCACCCATTTCAAGAACACCACATTGTTCTTGCAAGCAACCAAAAAATTAATTATGGTGCGGTTTTTGCCATCTGTCCACCCTATCAGAAAGAATAGTGCAGCCATTTTTTTTCCATTCATTTTTATAATGTCCCCTTCTCAATGATGTGCTTTCAGTGGTCCATTGGCCTATTCTAGAGACCCGTAGGCTATGTGGAATGGAGAAGTAGGGTTTCAAACGTTGGTGAAGCGAGAACTTACTATTTTTAGTAAGTTAGGGTTTGGCTGTTTGGATTGAGCTGTCTTACTGAGCTTTCCAAGCTTTGTCTCTGGGTGCGAAGATCATGCTTTTCGGAGGAGTAATTCATGACTTACTATTTTTAGTAAGTGACAGTATGGAGCATTTCTATTTTTGGCAGTGGACAGGGTCCTGATCCTGCAACAGTTCTATGGTCTTCTTTACTCTGCTTCATCCTGGTTTTGTTGATGATCAGTATGGTAGTCATAAGTGATTTAATTAAATATTATTTCCTTGTTCGAAGGTTTAATATTTAAATATTTGTATTTACTGATTAAATGTATTGAGGATGATTTAGGGAAAAATAATTATCTGATATCAATGTGTTATTTTCCTAAGTCAATGGCATAATTTTTGGTTGCGATTGGGGATGATAAAACATCTCATGTTATATTATTTTATGTTGCAAAATTGTCACCAAAGGTAAAGTTCAAACTTTGCCTAGGAAGAAGGGAAGTGGGCACCATGTTGGGTGAAGACTTGAAATGAAATGAAAGAAGTTTGAGTTGAGTTTGGGCGCCATTTGCATTTGAATTTGGGGGAGCTTGAAGTTATAAATATGAGCCTTGGGCTCTCATTTTAGGCATCTTGAAAAATTGCATCGTTATGCTGCTGGATTGGCGTATGAACTTGAAGCTTCGGAGTGAGGCTCCCTAGTATGACCAGTTTCGTACTTGAGATATAGTACCTAGTTGAGTGGTGTATTCTTGTGACATTTTCAGTATTTTCAAAGTGTGGTGTGTTTTTTGGAGTTGGTGGTTTGCTGTGGCTGAAGCAAGTTTTCGATCATACCTCCCTGCTTGGGCAACTTGTCATTTTGGGTACTAGCTAGGCCCCTTATTTGGAGATTCAGATTTTATAATGCAAATCAAAATTATCTAGCTAGGCATGGGTTTTGGTGAGTGCATTGGGATGCGTGTAGGGTGTTTTGGGGTGTTTGGTAGCTTCGTTTTGGTGTGTTTTTAATTGTTTATTGTCTAGTGATTGTTTGGGAGTGATTTGGGATGAATTGGAGGAGATATGAGTGAGATATGGGCAATTTAGTGAGTTTATGTATTGTTGGTTATGCATTTCCGGCTTGCTGTTTTTGGGTGTTGAGTTAGTTTGATGATAATTATCTCATGTGTTCAACATTATACTTCTACTCTATCTTTCCTCTCTATTGTAAGGTTAAGTAGTAGTACTACTAACCGTTTCTGGATTGTATTCTTCATATCTCGCTGAAAAGTGGAAGAGGCTGGCTTGCCGCCTATATCTGATACTTTGTAACTCAGTCCTCTCGGTGCATAAGTGGTTGAGTGATATTGGTTGTAATGATCCTCCCGCTGCATAAGCGGTCGAGTTGAGTTTGTTCGGTGTATTCAGTCCTCCCGCTGAAATATTGCGGTAGAGTGATTTGTGTTTGAAGTATTGTTCTCTTGGCTGGTTTATCGCCAAGTTCCTTGTTTTCCTATTGGATAAGCGGAAGGGGCTGGCTTGCCACCTGATATTGTATTTCAACAGTTCAACAAATCATCTCTAACAATCCCCTGCTACCGTATGCTCTCACCCTCCCAGTCTGAGCTCTCGGTGATCAGAAAGTGTAGGGTTCCTTCTAGTTGTTTGGATTTCATTATTCTAACCCTAACGGGTGATTGGTGTGATTGTGATATTGCTTTGAAAAAAAATAAAAATAGTGGGAATATTACATTTTCTTTGGTCTTCCACCACTTCTCTTGCTCTATAAACTGCATTTGTGAGCAACCTACAAGTACAAAGTGAAATTTTCTGTTAGTATGCAATTTTAATTAAAAAAACAAGAAAAACATTTAAAAATGAAAACAAGTGGACTAAGTTACTAACCTCCCACCCAAGTTCTTGCGAGAAGTGGCCTTGTATCCTTTTCCCGAAATTGTCAATGTGGTAACCAAATTAAGCCAATAAGGATTGTCTGCCACATTGAATTGGATGTTGTTGAAGTACCAAAAATCGGCACATGCAATGCTTGTTTTCTCATGCACCTCCCTATTCCACCCAGTTGCCTCTAATGATGGTTGTGCTCTAGTTGTGTTCTTGGGCACAAAATAATCACTTATAGACTGTGGCATTAGTGGTGATGCAACAGGTGCTCTACTAGAAGTAGCTGAAGTGGTGGTCGAGGTGGTGCTGGATTTGTGGATATGTGGGCCATGAAGAGAGTCTGCTATGTGTTGAAGTGCTACTTCTTCAAGATCGATTGAAGCACCTTGAGATTCAGCTATGGATGTTCTCATGGCTAGTTTTGCCTTATTCTTTGCAACTTTTTCTCTTTCCCAGCGGCAAGTATGACATTCATTTCTCTTTTTATTTCCTCTATGGGCCCAAGACATCCCCTAGCATCATGCTTACTGATGCTTGCAAGGTGGTATTTGAGGCGTTTTATGCCTCCATGAAATAATCTTTCTCATTTAATGCATATTACCGACCCAGGTTTTGGTCCTTCAAAGGTATACTTCCAAGCCTTGTCTCTAGCACCTTTAGGACAAGGGCCTTCATATCCAAATGGGCATGCATCTATTGACGGGGTAGACCTTGAAGCTGAACTAGCTGTATTTGCCATTATAAATTAATGGTTAACCTACACATACAAAGTGAAAACACAAAGTTAATTTTTAGTTAAAAAATTTAGCAAACTAACTAAATTAGTTTAATTAATTTTTAGACATCATTGAAAGTTGAAAAAATTAAAAATAAAACTATTAGGTTTTGATTTTTTTTGAAAAACTAGAGATTCTTGAAAAAACAGTAAAAAAATCAGTAAAAATTGTCAAAAAATGGTGTTAAATCTTGTTCGTTGGACTCTAAATCAATTTAGACTACTTAGGAAAGGCCATTGTTGATTTTCTATTAACCTAGATGCAACAAAAAAGAAATTAAATGTTTTAAAAAAACAGAGAAAAATAAATTAGAAAACCTTTTCGGGAATCTGATTTTGCCTTGAAAACCACTTCAAATCCGCTTATAATTGATAAATTGATGGAAATCAGGTTGGAAATGCTTGGGAGGGTGTTTTCCCTCTTAGCAGCAAATTAGAACACAGAAAATGAAAAAAACGAATCACTTTTTTTTATTGACTCATGTTTCTGCGACTGTGAGTTTTTGGCACAGACTCGTTAAGTTTTTGCGAGTTTTTGGCAAAAACTCAGCAATCAAACGGCGAATTTACTCATCAAGCCAAAAGCTCGCGAGTTTTGACTACTTGCCAAGTACTCGATGAGTAGTCCATCTATAGTTGGTGATACTTTGACAGAGAATCATACATGCACTTACAACCTCTTGCGATCAAAATTTTATTGCAAGTAAATTTATAAAATAATCTTGTAAGTTAATTTTTATATTTTAATTTTATCATTTAAATTTTTAAATTTTGTAACTCCTACTCTCTAAATTTGTCTTGATGGTTGCTAGTTCATCTTCATTTGGTGCACGTACTCCATCCACTCAATAAAGCACAATAGAGAACACTCGAAAAAGGTAGAGGACTTGGTGTTTGTGCATTCAAACTTGCAGCTCCTTACATAGAAACAAAGTGCCTACGAAGAAGGGGAGACAAAGAAGTGGGATATTGAGCCAAAGTGTTATTGATTTGATGCTTCCACGTACCACTTTGCTGCACTTGAAGTTGATGATGACTATGAGCCACCTAGTGAGCATGAGAGTACTAATGCCAATGCTAGTTCCAGTGCCAGTGCAACTATTTGTGGTTCTTCTAATTTACCAAAATATAGATCATCTAATATGGAGGATGATGATATTTTTGATGACCCATATGATATTTGATCAATGATGGCTGATATTTGACATTATTATTTTTGAACTTTAATATATATCATGACAGTCAAAACTTGAGTAATATTTTACTATTAATATGATGGTGTATTTTGCTATGTTTTTTGACTATTGCTATGGTGGTGTATTTTGAACTTAATTACTGCTGCATATGTATATATTTCTGATTTTTATATGTTTTTGTATCGATGAACCCAAAATGAACTTAACCCCAAATTTCTTTTTGCTTGAACCTGCAAAACGAACCATCGAACCCAAACCTTGAACTATTAACTTAAATATTAATTGAAATTACAGTCATTGAATGTATTTGTAACCACACTCTCAGATATTTGTAGGGATTATGGATCAGAAACACTTGGTGGTTTTGTAAGTCTAGGGAATCAATTGTTTTGAAATGATGATTATTTTTTCATTTTCATTGTCCAGTAGTGTTATTAAAATTATCAAAATGCAGCTACAATACTTCAGACCAGCCATAGAAGTAACTCGAACTCAGAACACAAGCAAGAGGGTGAAACATAATTTATTACATTCCTAACACATAGTGGACCTATTGACGTGTGGTTTATGACACCTCGAACATAGAATAAAGTATTGAATATTCTATCCTCTCTTGAACAAAGACCTCTCTAGTGTTGAGTGCTAGGATCACTTGAGACGACTCCAAGGTTAATAATGTGAGGTCTTGAGGTGTGGATAGCTTCAGTGGTTGATGTGTTTGCTTCTCTTCCAAGGGGACTTACATAATTGTTCTCCTAGGAGATAAAGTTCTTGATCACATGGAATGCTATTCTTACGAATCATATTGCAATGAAGTTCTTTTCCTACTACTAATGATCGCTTGATAAAAAAAAATGTACAAAGGTTGAGGGTTTAGGAATGCTAGACTAACACTAGGCATGCAATAATGATGGACGATTTCAAGTGAAACTCAACTAAGCTTTGTTTTGACATGTGAAGAACAACTCCATAAAGCTAGTGCGATCTTCTAGGGATAGCTAATGATATTCAAATCACTACCACGAACATAGACACCATCAAGACGATGCATATCAATGAAGAAGTAGCAATTGAAGTTAAGCTTGGCTAAAATAAGTTCAGTTGACTATGCAAGATACTTCACAATCAATGAAATACTAGTAGTGTGAACAAAGGAACTTCACCATCAATCATGCACATAAGTCTTCCATTCATCTAAATACTTAAGCAAATTTGCTCTATCTTTTTTTTTTGTTTTTTGAAGTTTTAAGTTCTCTCTTAAAAGGATGAAGAAACAAGCAAATGGTCCAAAACACAATAAGTCACCGACACTTCAATGATTTTATTATTCTTGGCACCATCAAAGCAACAATTCTTTAAATTCTTCTAATCGATCCTTTGCAAATGAAACGAGTGGAGCTTATATAGTGCTCTCAAATACAATGAATGGCCAAGATTGAATTGAAATCAAGGGCCAAGATCATGCCATCTAAACCCTAATTAGGGTTTGTTACAACAAAAAACCTAATTTATTGCAAATTATTAAAAATCAACCAATGGGAATATGACATCCATTTGGCACAAACTTCGAGGAAAAAATCTCCAATGAGAAAAAAAGATGCCACATGTGATCATAACAAACTTTCTTTTATAAGCTTATTCCCTTTATCTCTTTCCTTTGATACAAATTTAACGAATCTAGACACTATTCATTCAATTTCGCTAACTGGAGCATTAGGCATGACTTTCAATTGATCCTTCATGAAGCTCAACTCGGCCAAGGCAATAACAAAGATCTTCTCCCATTTTGGTTCGAAATCTTGAGTCTTACCCGCAAGTGTCATGAATGATTGTATTTCCTCCAACCGTCTCTTCGAAGGTGGATCGGTTGTCCCAAAGAGGAGGTATCTTACTCTACTAGCTGATCAACAACTATGTGAACTTCCTCTTTCATTCCCTTCCAAGTATGATTTCAGCCATTGCCACGATTTTATCATGTATCACACTTGTTGCATTTTCCACTTGAGTGCAACCATTGCTGATATCTTCAAACACGATCTTCCTCATTCAGAGCAAGTTATACCTGTTGTGACCTAATCACACATCACCCCATCCCAAATGGGGACCCCCTACTTTTTAGGCCCTCTCGGTCTTTTGGTCTTGGTTTTCGGGGTTTGTTCGCAGCAGTCTCTTTGATCTCTCATTTTTGCAAGTGTTTGGGGGTCAATTTGATCAAGTCTGCAGCTCGTTTGAGCAAATTTGGCTAAGTCTAGGGCTTGTTATTGTTGTTTTAGGGTTTTTCCCTTCAGGCCTAGATTTTAGGGTTTTCTTTTAGGGTTTCGAAAAAACTGAATGTTGCAATGGAATTAGGACTCTTTGAGGAACCTCCCAGTGAAATTTGAGAAAATTCTGAGCAACTTTCTATTTTTAGAATATTCCTATTTTTTAGGGATTTCACTGCCTCCCCGGATGTCTTTGTTTTGCCGAAAGTCAAACCTACTATTTTTAGTAATTTCTATTTTTAGTAAGTTTCATTTTTTAGTGTCCCTACGTCCTGTTTTGCCCTATCTCTGACATTTTGAAACACTTTCTATTTTTGGAAAGTCTATTCTAAAAGGTTCCTCACAGGAAGACACTGAAGACTGAGTATTCTTGAACATATCTAAATCCAGAAAAGTTAAAAAGCAGGCTCAAAGGATTAAAAATGGCCGAGTGTGGACATCCTTTCCAGAAGTGGAAAGCACGAAAATATTCAAAGTCTGGCAAAATCCACTTCAATTCCTCAATATGGCATCTTGAAATCTGGAAGATGTGCAACAATGGCTAAGTCTGGAAAAGCACTTAAAATGCTAAAATTCCATCACATAATGATTTCCACGCCCAAGCCTAGGTATGGGCGCCAAATTGGGGGAGTCAAGGAAAAACTTGAAGAAATCAAAATTCCTCCATCAAATCAAATTGGCACCCAAGGAAGGTCAAGGGCGCCAAAACAAGGTGGGCATGGAAAAACTTGAAAATGATGAAATTCCATGGCATAAAGGATTCAACGCCCAAGGGGAGTAGTAGGGCGCCAAAGTGGATTGCTTGTGGAAAACTTCAAAATCACAAATTTCCCTCACCAAGGTGAATCAACGCCTATGCATAGAGAATGGCACCAAATCAAGGTGCTCATGGAAAATGCAAAAAAATCATAAATTCCTCGACAATGTGAATTTAGCGCCCAAGTGTGGAGAGGGTCGCCAAAATTGGTTTGCCTTGGAAAATCAAGAAATGATTAAATTCCTTCAGCAAAGTGATTTAGCGCCCTAGTCAGGTCACATGCGCCAAAATCAAGAAGACATCGAAAATGAGAAAAGTGGAGATTCCCTTGGCATAGGTAAAATGGCGCCCATGCACAAATAGGAGTGCTCAAACAAGGATGGCATGAAAAATGAAAGAATATGAAAATTCCTTGACAATGTGAATTTAGTGCCCAAGAAACAGGTGGGGCACCAAATAGTGCATAGCATGGAAAACTTCAAAGTGATGAAATTCCATCACCTAGGCAAATTAGCGTCCAGGGAAGAAGCAGGGCGCTAGATGGGGGTTCACATGGAAAACTTGGAAAATTGAGAATTCCTTGCTCAAAGGGAAATAGTGCCCAAGTAGATATAAGGGTGCCAAAATGAAGGGGTCAAGGAAAATCAAAGAGAAATCAAATTCCTTCATCAAGTGGATTCCATGCCCAATTCAAGAAGGTGAAAATTCTCCAAGGCAAAGAGCAAATTGAGGGCCAAGGATGGATAGGAAACAAAAAATCCCCTCGGGATAAATTTAAAAAAATCCATTTTTAGGCATCAAATCACATCCAAATTTCAAAATTCTTTCAAATTTGGATTCATGAGAGAATTTACTCTCTCCTCAGCCCTGGAACCCTATTTTTGGAAAGTTCCTAAAAAATAGGAGATGGTGGAAAATCATTGAAAATATGCTCCAGAACAAGGAAAGCTCAAAAAACTTCAAGAAAAGTCTTCCTGAGTCAAAGTTTCTCTCTCCCGAAGTTTTCTCTTTCCTAGGGTTTGTTTTTGCCAAATGGATGGATAAAGTGAATCTCAAGTGAATCTTTCAAAATCCCTCCAAAATTCAAAAAATGGAAGGTTGGCGAGTTGGCAAGAGAATATTCCAAATCATGACGCACAACTCAAGGCATTAAAAGAAATTTCCTTTTTGGAGTTCAACTACAATGGTGGAGCTCATTTGCATGACATGTTGGAAAGGAAACTATGACGCATCATTAAAACAACTGCCCAAAATGACCTTTGCCAACTTAGCAGCATGTTGGAGAAATTCTATATAAACGTGCAAGTACAATTCATTTCTCATGCGAATTTGGAGAAAGAAAAGTTGGAGAGAAAGTGCAAAAAGTCAGATTTGAGAATTTTCATTCCTTTCAAGAAGCTTTGTTCGCAAGAGGTGTTAGTTTATTCCTAGAATGGCAGAATCAAGGAAGGTGGCAACCATCACTGGGTAGGCATAGATAAAAGCTGAAATGAAGGGATTCCTTCTGGAATCCAAGATGGTGTCTAGATGGAAGGAAATCAGTGACACAAACCTGGGGACATTCAACATGGCTGCTTTTCGAATTAGGATGTTTGGGACAGCAGAGCATAATCCATCACCTAGCACTGCTAGGATTGTCAAAAGTGGGATTGTTGCGGCACCAGGTTTTCCTCCATCTATTCAATGTTCGGAGTTGATCTTGGAATGCGCAAAACACTACAATCTGGAGAGAAGGGCTATTTTAACAAGTGGCAAGCTATTGGCCAACTTGACTCTGGAAGCTATTGGTGAAACCTTTGGAATTCCTTCACATCATTCCATGACCTACAGGACTATGAATGGAGCTAAGGCAGTATACGATGCAGGTCCTGACAGATGTGCAGAGATCATCAACAAGAGTTGGTTGCAGAGGCCTAGGCCTCACATCTCCAAAATGCCCAAGGCGCTCACCATTTTTGAATTCAAGCATGAGTATGTGGATTTGATAATGATGTTAAGCAAGATAATGGGGTGTCCACATGCCATAAATTTCGAATCATGGATGTTTTTCTATATTGGCGAAGTCATGAATGCCAATGGAATAGTGGATTGAGCTCGGTTAATCAGCCATTATGTGTATGAACAGCTGAAAGATTTGACGGAGAAGACCCAATTTTTCTATATGAGTTCCTATGTGATTTATTCACTTGCAAGGATGGGCGGCTTTGATGGTTTGCAGGGAAAAGGGGTCATGGGCTACGGACTAGCATAGCTGAAAGTTCATGAATGTTATCCTCAGCTACACCTCTACAACACTAATTCTTTCAAACTGGCGAATGACACTTTTACCATGTACTTGACTAGATTTATGCAGAACAAACGTCACAAGAGAGTGTCGCCAGAAGCCAGGGCTTTGGTACAAAAGTTTGGGGCTATATTCCTGCAGTTTCCAAAGTTCACTTATATTAGGACGCAGGGATTCTCGCACTAGCCATATAAATTACCGAGGTATCCATCCGATAAACTCGTGTTGTTGGAGCTTATGAGGCAATCGACGACCTATGACCAAATTTAGAAGAAGAAAAGAAAGTTGTCTATTGAATTCCCAGTTGTTCTCGGTGGTTATGTAGAAGTGTGTTGTGATGTTTTCACACATCGCCCCATTGCAAATGGGGACCCCTGCTTTTTGCTTTCTAGGGTTTGTTTTCTAGGTCTTTTAGGGTTTTGTCCGTTAGCCTTTGCATTTTGAGTGTTGCCCAGGGGATCACATGGATAGCAAGTCCGGCTTGAGTGATGTCCTGATCCTGAAATTTTGGCTGAGTCTGAAAGTCCTGATCCTGAAAATTGGCTAAGTCTAGAATGTCCTGATCCTGAAATTTGACTAAGTCTGGAAACTGAAAAACCTCCAAAAACTAGATTTTGCAATATAACTCATGGAGGTCTAAAACCACTCTCAAACATCCTGAAAGTATATATGGAATACAACTTGTCACTTATACTTAAATGTTATATTCCATAAAAATTATCCTGATAGAGAGTTCAAAAAGTCAAATTTCGCTCCTGTCCTTCACTGAGGATCCAGAGCGAATTTCGCTCCTGACCCTCTCAGGAGGTCTAAGGCAAATCGCTCCTGTCCCTCACCAAGGGTCCAGGGCGAAAAAACCTATTAGAGTCATTTTTGACCTTGTTTGGTCAATTAAGATATCAAAGGCATGGTGGAGGACGAAAAGAAACGTGATAAAGCATCCAGATTTGATTAAAAACAATGAAATGATGGAGTTTTTGTCTAGAAGGGTAAATTCGCTGCTGTCCCTCACCAAGGGTCCAGGGCGAAATTCTTTATATGCACAATTTTAGACCTTTCTTGGACATTAACTCTTATTCATAGCATCAAGTAAGATGAAATCTTCCCTAGCAAAGGAATTTCGAGATGAAAAATGAGACAATTTGATCATGGTGACAAAGTTCGCTCCTGTCCCTCACTGAAGGAACGGAGCTTGATTTTCAAATTTGCACTGTTCTTGCAGGATCAGGACAATTTTATGATTGGAAGAGATCAAGGAGGGCATGTTTTGTCCATTGAATATAATTTGAGTGGTCCACAAAGGAGGAAATCAACCCAAGTGACAATAGGCGCTCTTGTCCCTCACTGAAGGACCATGGCGTTTTTTTCAAGATTGTCCTCTTAGTTTGAGATTTTGAGGCAAAACCTGACTTGGATGGGAGGGAAAAATGATGTTTTATGCCTTAGATGCGATTGAAGGTTTGAAGAACAAGGAAATATACCTAGAGGGCAAAAGGCCCTCCTGTCCCTCTCCAAGGGTCTAGAGCGATTTTCCAAAAGTGCAAATTTCTTGCAAAAGACAAGGCAAGTTTGTGATTGAAACGAATGGAATAAGGCATGTTTAGCTTGTGGAAGATAATTTAGAAGGCTAGCAAAGGACGGATAAGTTTGAAATTGCAAAATCGTTTCTGTCCCTCTCCAAGGGACCAGGGCGAAAAACCTAATATATAGCCTTTCTCTCCAAGTTTGGACAAATCTAAATCAAGGCGCAAGTTTGAAAGAGTGTTTAAAATGCCTTGAAGTGGAATTGAGATACAAGATTTGCAAATTTTGATGACAGTAAAGAAAATCGCTCCTGTCCCTCTCCAAGGGTCCAGAGCGAAATTTCCAAATGTGCCCATTTACCTTACATTTTGAATTGATAATTTTGTTCCCAAGACTCAAGAGGTAGTGAAGTGTGATATTCTACGCCTGGAGGGTAATTTGAAGATTGATGTGATCAAGAATTTGTGCAATGGACTAAAAAGCGCTCTTGTCCCTCACTGAAGGACCAGGGCGATTTTTACAAAACCAATAACTTCCCTCCAAGGTTACGCTAAGGCAAGATTGTGCAAGGATGAAAAGGTCTTCTAAGGCATAGTGAACAAAGGTTTGACTCCAAAACTTGACAATCTTGGGCTAAAATGCAAAAGTCGCTCCTGTCCTTCACTGGAGGACCAGGGCGAAAATCTTTGGAGAATCAATTTTGCCTTGCAAAAACGAGTTAGGCATGCATGAAATGAATGAAAGGGATCATTGCTTAGCCCACAACGAGAATTGACAAATAAAGGTGAAGGATTAAGACCAAAAATGGAAAATCGCTCCTGTCCCTCTCCAAGGGTCCAGAGCGAAAATATTCTAATACACTTCCCTTCTTAAAATCAAGTGAATTAAACTCAAGACTCCAGTTGAAAATGCCATTTTAAAAGCCTAGATGAAGTTTTGAACGTGGAAAATAAGGAATGCAAGGCCTAAATTAAAAGTTCGCTCCTGTCGCTCTCCAAGGGACTAGGGCGAAGTTAGTGGCATTCATTCATTTTTTACCATATTTTAAACATTAATATCCTCCAAATCGCATGAGATGCCAAACTTGCCAACTTCGAAATATTTGAAAAAAATTAATTAAATTGGCATTTAATAAAGAACATATTGGCATTTAATAAATTAATTTTGAGCCTCAAAAAATCGAACTTTTATTGTGGAGGCATCTAAAATTAATTTTGGATTTAAATAATTAAAAGATTAAAGGTTGAGCGCACAAGGCATTATTTTGTCTTTATTTATCAAGTCGGCCTTCTTCTTCTTGGTGGTTTTTTATTTTATTTTAAGGCTTAATTGCTAGGTCGGCCTCAACAAGGATCAAGGTAAGCGCTCTATATAATGGGAGAGGTTCTTTAGCAAATTCAAATCATTCTTGCATTATCTCTCATGTGAACTTGAAGAGCATATTTTGAGGAGTGAAATCCAGACGATTGAAGGTGAAATTAAGCAAGTTTGAAGGTGAATTTCCAGATTTTGGAGAAGCTAGAGGTGGTGGAGTTGATGCTTGTGAAGACTAAAGGAGGCGCATTTTGCTAAAGGGAGAGCTTTGATCTACATTTTTGCCTAGCGAATTCTCCTATTTTTGCATCATTCTTAGAGTTAATTCTCAAGAGGAGGTATGGCGAAATCATCTTGACACCCTTATTCAAGGTTTGATTTTTTGGACATTTTTTGGAAAAATCTAAGTATTACATGGTTAATTAGGAAATGATAACTCAAGATTTATCATGAAGTTTCCTAATTAAAATCTTGAATCTTCCTTTTAAAGTTTAATTTTTAGATTTCAAGATATATTACTAATTTTGAAATGTTGTGTAGGTATCAAGATGGCGACTTCAAAGCCCGGAGGATCTATAAGTCGGCAGGTTCTCATCAAGGACGATCAAGCAAGGATAAGGGCGACCTCCTCCAGTCTAGCATCGACAAGGATGGCTTTCTTTGATCAAACATCAACAAGGGCGACCTCTTCTAATCCAACATTACAAGGTGAGGTACATCAATCATCCTGCACATCAAAGACACAAGAAGTCAGAGCAAAGGGTTCGTTGAAGAAGCAGATAGTTTCGGAAGAGTTAATTAAAGCTAGCTTCTCAACAACATCAAGTTGAATATCTACCAAGATACAAGTGTCAGACGAGGTGGCATCCTAGTCATCACTTCTCCAGTCGGTGTGGTCCACCTCAGCATGTCCAGATTCAATGTACCTAACTCATGGAAGGTGGCACAAACTTCGATGTACCTACCCCAGCTATCCATTGGTTGAATTTTCCAGAGAAGACGTGTCCAATTAATACAATTATTTCATTGGTCGAGCATTAAATGTTATGTAATGGTTGTAACAAACCCTAATTAGGGTTTTCATTATTGAATCTTGGCCATTGATCTCAAATTGATCTTAGCCATCGAATTGTATTAAGGGCACTATATAAGCCCGGACTCTTCATTTTGTAAAGGTAGTAAGTTAGAGAGTTAGAATAGATAGAAAGAAATAGAAAGAGTTACAAGCAGTTAATAGAAGACAGATAGAGAGTAGTTAGAAGGTGATTAGAATAGCAATTAGAGTAGAGTAGAGAGAGAAGGCAAAGATTGTTGCCAAGATGTTGTTGTAAAAGACTTGTAACTTCATTGAAGAAATGGTGAAATTTATGGGTCGATTCGACAATTTGCATGGTCTCTATACTTCTCATATTTGATTTCGTGTTATTAGATGAGTGGAAGAAATGTGCTTGATTGATGGTGAAAGCCGCATATCCATACTACTAGCAGTTTGTTGATTGCAGACTTGCCTTGTGTAGTCATCTGGAATCATTCAGCTTAAGCTTAACTTCAATTGTCGTTTCTTCATTGATATGCATCAACCTGATGGTGTCTATGCCTGCAGTGATGATTTGAACATCATAAAGCTTTCCTTCGAAGATCGCACTAACCTTGTGGAGATGGTCCTGTGATGTCAAAACAAGACTTAGTTAGAATTCCATCAAAGATCATTCATTGCTCTTACATTCTTAGTGTTAGGATTAGATCCTTTCCTCACCCTCGTCTTTTTCCCTTTTTTTCAAATCTAAGGCAGTAAAATCCTGTGTTCCAGCAATATTCAAAGCAAATCAGAAGTTCAGTCATCAAGTGTAAGTCCCCTTGTGATTCCAGCAAATCACATCATACCACAGAGAGCTTATCCACACGTAGAGATCCTACAGCAAAGAACCTTGAAGTCACCCTGATTGATCCTTTTCGCGATATCTTCAGCATTTAGAGGCTTTACTCAAGAGAGGATAAGGTACCCTTGGGTATTTTATTTTGTGTTTGATAGTGTACAAAATACACGTCAACAAAGTGTGCCCGAACCTGGCAGCAATTGAGAAAGCAACAAAGGAATTGGCATTCTACCGCTTGGAATTTTACACCTTTAGATCTCATTATGATCCATATTGTAAAATCAGGAAGGTTGTTGGATTAAAATTTGTGCACAAGCTTCACCTAGAAGATCATTGGGCAGGCGCCAAGGATGACCTTGAGGTTAGGAAGAAAATGGTTTCCAGGCTACCCCTTGACACAATTAGGGTGGGTGAAATAATGCAAGTTCCGGATTAGGTCAAAGAGGACTCGGACTTAGTGCAACCAGAATTCGAAAAGGTGAAAGATCAGCCCATTCAACTTCTAGATTGGTCAGAGCCTAAAATTGATGATATAGACATTTTGGCTATACTCGTTTTGAAATTCACCAGACATTAGGTTGAACGACATCTCAGAAAGTTGAAAGAAGGAAATGTCCGCCTAAGCTACCAGTTGATGGGAAGTCTGGATTCCCATAGTGAAGCCACTGAAGGATCTTCACAAGCTCAAGCTGAGGAAGGAGAAGTTCGATAGAAAGAAGTCGAGCCTAGTAAAGAAAGGAATGCTCCAAAAAGGCCAAGAACAAAAAGGAAGAAAGAAGTCCGGCTGAAGATTCAACAGGAAGTCCAATAGGAAGAGCCACCGTAGAAAAGGGCAAGATTGGAAGAGATTCAATCATTGGCTAGCTCTTCTAGCGTGCGGGAGGTAGAAGTATTTGCACAAGAAAATCCTGCAAATCCGCCATAGGGCAATCTTCCTGACAGCGCTTCAGCACAAGATGTTCTCAGTATCAGCGCTTCACACAGGCCAAATCAGCCAAGGATGCAAATGCAAGAACTTTCCTCTCATCCAGAAGGGCCACACTAGGACAGTTTCGTAGAGATGATCCTTGAAGAAATGGAGGACACTTCACAGGAACATGTGCAGAAGGAGATTCAAGATCAATCGGTTTCCACTCCTGATTGGCTAAGAGATAGACTAAGGAAGGAACCAGAAAAGGAAATTGATCCAGCACGAGAATTGGAAGAACTTTTGAAGAGAATGGATCAACAAGCAAAGAAGAAGGCTTCCCGGAAGTTTTCCAATATCACGAAAGATGAGTCTGGATCCAAGGCTCTACATTTAGCTAAGCCCGTGGCAGATAAGGATAGAAATGAAATTGCGCCAAGTGATTAGGGAAATTGATTTGGGGCGCGCTTCCACGACACAGGCTATGGAAGACTTTGAAGTATCTTCCTTGGTTATGAAAGAGAAGATGTAGAAAATGAAAGAAAAATGTAGAAGGCTAAAAAGTGAAAATAGGGCCTTGTGTGAGTATATTAAAAGTTTCAAACATCCGCTTAGGGAGGCAGATCCCTCCTTCATTCCTCCTCCCTCTCTTCCTAAAGAAGTCATTAATGATATTGAAACCATCAGGGAAATAGCTTAGTATTCTAGGGAATGGGTGGAAGATGTCTTCGCTGCAGCTGGAAAATTCATTGAAGAGTTGGCTCTTCTTCACCCTAGATTTGTTGACCTTCTAAACAGGCTAGAAGTGGTGGATGGTCTATGAGAGGATGTTCACATTGGTCAGGATGTGACCATTCTGCGACTTAGAGCCCTAATGAAAGTTCCAAAGCAAGCACTAATTGATGGGAAAGTGATTCAGGGGAATGAGATTTATGATTTTCCACGATGGTTCTACACTGTTTGCTTCGGAAAGGATATCTTTGAAAGGTTCAACATGGAATCTTTAGCCTTAAAAGACTCAATTAGACGGGTGCAAGAAGAAATTATCAGCATAATTGAGGCATTGTTCGTGAAAAAGCTGAATGAAGGCAGAGTAACAGTGAACTTCCTAAGAGCCCAGTTGCATGATTTCTTCTTTGTAGGGTCATTTTCCAAGGAACATTTTGAGAATGTTTCTTCATTTTCCAGTACAATGAAGAAGACGCAGGAAATGATGGTGGAATGGGAGAACTTCTCCAAGAGCGAAGAGGAAATCATCTTGATGGAGTTCAAGATTGAGAGTGTGCCAAGTGTCTCCGTAGGAGAATTGGAGGCCGTCATTGCCAAATTTATCACTTATGCCATTAATGAACAAGATAACTATCGTCCATTCCTAGACGAGAATCTTTTGACCGAGTAGTGGTGGCACACTTATTGCTGGAATATTTTGACTAAGTGCCGGCCCAGTCAATGCATGTTGAATTTACGAAGAATCTTTTGCATGCAACCGCCACATTTATGATTTTATGACAGATTCCTCTCGCATGTTGCTGTCGCATGAAGGAATGATGGGCATTTATGGCAGCATGAACGATTTTTGCATGGGATATTCATTGCATATAGGGCGAACTTGATGTAAGTGGTGCATTTAATGCACAAATGGGTGATATTTTAGGCATGTTTGAATTAATTGTATATGGGTTTCATGGGCATTTATTGTAGATTCCCACCTTGTTCATCATGTGTGGGGAATTTTTTGGGGGAAAACCCTAATTAGGGTTTGCATGTCCTCATGGTTTGAGGCCTATATAAAGGGGTGACCCCCCTCATTTGTAAAGGAGGAGAGATTGATTCTGAGATTGTTGCTCTAAGTTTTGAAGCAGTTAACTTAATACATTGCTCAAATTGTTGGTGTATTCATGTGTTGTTTTATGACTTGCATTGTCTCACTCTCTTCATTTATATTAGATTTGCTTTCAAGTATTTTGATGAACGGGATTTGATGAGGTTGCTTGTTGTGAAATCCGTGCTCATACCTTTTGTTTGCAGTTGATTGTTGCCAACTTTGCAAGGTTAGTCTGAGCCTTTTATATGTGTGAACTTAACTTAAATCATTTTGTGAATGTTGTTCAAATTGATGACTTTCATTGGTGATGTGAAAACTATTGCACAACCTTGGAAGATTGCACCACCTTCGTGTAGTTGTATTGTGTTGGTGAAGCGAAGTGTGGTTTGATTTAACACAAGTGATCCTTGTCTCTTTGTTCATAGGGTTAGATTAGATTTAGCATAGCACTCTCAACCCTTCCTTTTTACTTTTTGCAAATTTTAAACCCTAAAATCTTAAAAAACGAGCCCTTCATTGCTAAATCATTCGTGAATTAATTCCTTGAAGTTGCAAAATTGTCTAACCTTCTTTGAGAGTACGTAAGGTCCCTTAGATTACCAATATATCACATCAGCCAACTGAGTCACATCCGTTGCACATAAGAACCTTGGAGTCGATTGTCTGATCTTCTTGTAATCTTAGTACACAATGGCACTTTGATCAAGAGAGAGTAAGGTGACTGTTGGTAACTTTTTTCTGTGTTCAACGTAGTCATAAAAAACACATCAACAATAACAACGTTGGAAGTCATATGATTGCCTTTCCTTCAACACTGACATTCAACAAAGTCTACTTGGGTAAGCTCATCCATGCTTATAGTCTCGGGATGGTGTAATCTTTGGTGTAAGTGAAAACATCATAAGCAGCCATGAGGACATGAGTTTTGTCAAGAACACCTGAAACTTTATCAAATATGTTCACTAGCTCTTCTACAAATGCATTCACCTTATTGAAGGAAATTTCCATCTAATTCATTAACGCATGTGTTGAAATCCCCATTTCTTCTAGATTGTCAACTGAGTCTGGAGGGAGCAGTGGTGGAGGCATGTTTGAGGGATTATTTTACCTTATTGGTTCTCTGAGTTGCTGTAGATAGTTTCTCAAGGCATTCATCTCTCTCTCAAGCTTCTTGTTCTTCTCTACCTCAACCTATGACATATCATGAATTGTCTTCACTATGTCATTCAAATCTTCGATTGCCTGCTTGGTGGTGGGAGAACCTAAGTCAATTGATACTCATCTATTGTGATCTCATCTTCTGGCTTGTCTACTCTCGGAGTGGCAATTTGTATAACTCGAGATTCTGTATTATCCTTTGTAATCTTGGACAACTTGGTATCCTTCTTTTCAATTGTCTCTCTAGCTCTATTCAGGAAGTTGTTTAAATCATCTATAGGCTCCTTGTCTACTATTATTATCTCCTTTGCTAATCTCTCCCTAAGCCATGCCGGGATAGTGGATCGGTCTTCTTCCACTTGCACCTCCTTGAGATGTTGATCTTCTCAGGGTGGAGAGATTACCTCATCATCATTGTTCTCGATTTCCACATAGTCATCCTCGACTGCCTTGTTGCTAGCTTGCTTCTATGTTGATAGATTGTCTTGTACTTGGGGTTGCTTCCCTTTATTTGTCTTCTTACATCTATTATCTTGAATCGTAGACTCCATGGATTCGTTCACACCTTGATCTATGCTTCCCTCGGGCGGTTGACTTTCTTTAGTGGCTGTCTGGTTCATTTCAACTTCATGTATGGATGAGGCACTAGTAGGACGACTTGAACTAATTTATGCCTTTTGTGTTTTGATCCTTCCTTATGACTTCCTTTCCTCTTGGAACCTCTAGAGTGAGTTGACTAGGTGGCACTTTCACTCACGCTCATACTTTCTATTTCTTCATCGGATGAGTCTGAATCTCCATCAAATCAAATGTCAACTGTGCATTTTGGCTCTTCAACTTATGAGTTTGAATGTTTGCCCATCTTCGTGCATAGGCTAAGACTGGCTTCATCAAGTCTCCCAAATTAGTGATCTTAACATCAATCCAATTGACTTCTACTTTCTTGTCTTTCTCTCGATCATAAGTGCGCTAGAGGTGCTTTCCATCATAATGTGCTTGATCTGGAATGTTGAGAACTCTACACTCCCGACAATGTCAATTGGTAGTCTAGAACACATCTTCTTCCTTATCTCAAAATCATCTTGGGCATTCATCCAATAGTCCTCTAATTGCAGCTTATGCCTGTTCCTTCTGCCATTAGCTCTTCTCATGTTGCCATAAGGATCAAAGTTTTCTCTAGAAGAATATGGGATGAGAGGGTAGGACCTCAACTCTTCTTCTGACTTCACTGCCTATAGGGAAGGGCACACTTCTATTGATTGTCCAATTGAGATGGGAAAAGCAATCCTTGTCTTGTGTCGGTTTTTTCGAGCTTCGTCATAGGTGATCAACTATCTCACTTACTCCAATAGTATCATCTTATCGGTTGGGTAGCATGGTAACATTGTGGCGGACAAGAGCATCCTTGAACTCTTATATAGGTGAACTTGGGAAATTGGATATTCCAAGCACTGTACTTCTTTACTAACTCCTTCGCCTACGGGGATAATCTTTGGTGGATGCTGCCTTATAGTGTTCTTGTCAAGTTCATGGTGAAAGCATCGTTCACCCTCTTGAAATGTGCTTTGATAGGGTAATGCAGCTGTGTGTAGGATTCACATGCTCTCATCTCTCCTGCTCCAATTCCAACTGGGCCTCTATACATCAATCTCGCATATTCATGGGCTTTGGCAAGTGAATATATGATGTATGAACTCATGTAGAATGTTTTAGTGTGCTCAAGCCTTTTCAATTATAGATCAAGGTTGTTACTTATGATTCTTGCCCAATTGATCATTTCTCCACCGGTTGCAGTACTTCCATGAAGTAGAACATCCAATTCTCAAATTGAGATGCTTGAGAACTTCCCATAACTCAGTTGAGCAAAGTGATCAAATCACCAAATTCTTCCTTAAAATCAATTCTATGAAGCGTGTTGGGTATCTTGGACATGTCGGCCCTGTTTTTCAACATCCAATACTTGTTACTTATGCTTAAGCATTTGTCAGGATCGTCTTCAAAGATCGCTTGTGCTCCTTCCTTTCTCTTGTAAACCATGCCTTTGTGATCAGGTATGTGGAAGGCTTTGTTGATGGCTGTCTCGGATAGGTAGGCAACTACTTTTCCATCAGGTGCCACTATCTTTCTTGCACTAGCATCATAGTGTCTGGCACACTCAACTATCAACTCATTATTGGATAGCTGGAAGGAATCCTGCTGCTTGCACTAACCCGCTCTTGATCATCTTCTTCAAAAATCCAGAAGCCTTGCTTGTGTATAGGGAACCTTGAAACTTCTTCATGTCAATCTAACCTAGGTTGGTGTCTCCTACATTGCTCCACAATGATGTGATCTTTGATTCAGGCATCACTCCCTTAGGGTCCTCTTTGATGAGGGTTTGCCTTGGAACTGCTCCTGCCTTTAGGGCTGCCATGCTCTACCTGCAAGAAATACCTAAGTTAGGGTTTTCAATATGACATTAATGTTTACAAGGCCGAAATTAATCAACTAGGTTAGCAATTTCCTTCTCTAAGGCTGATAATTCATTAAAATCTTCTCAAATTGCTAAAACCCTAGGCCTTGTAAAATCAGACTTTTCTTGGACATAATCATCAATTGTCATGAATTCTCCATTAAAAACATGTAATCAATCAATTCAAAGGCTTTGAAACATGATGTAAAAGAGATTTTCATGACTGAAACCCTTTCAAAACCCTAGCCTGTAGCTGTATCAGCAACAACTTTAGGTCTGATTCTTAATAAAAATGACCACAAAACTCAATTCAGACCTGCAAATGGATGTTTATCTATCTGGTTATCTCAGATCAGCCCTTAATCTGGCAAAATTATCCTTATTTTCTGCGAATTGATTAAGGGTCTGCTGTTCTGTTTTGAGAATTTGCTGGATCTTTGCTTGTCTTGTTTTATCAAATTGCTGTGTTTTGGAGGTGTATCACTGCTGCTTGGTGATGATCAAAGAAGCTTGCTGTGATTTGCTGGAATGGGAACAAAGTTTTCTATGTCCTGTTTGATCAGAATCGTTATCCTTTTAGGTAAATTCGCTGTCTTGGAGGGCAAGTACACTTTGATTGCTGGAAGATGAAGACACATGCTCACTGATCTGAAGGTGAATTTTCTGTGATTGCTGGAAGAAAAGATCGCTGCCTGATATTGAAACAAAATCGCTGCTCTTAGAATCAACTTGCAAATGATAATTGATCAAATGCAATGGTCAATCCATTCTTTGTAGACATTGAAGGGAGGCACCTTTTGGGCTAACAAAGTCGACTTGATTTCCTTTAATGTTTTACAATTTCATCTTGTCCACAAGGCCGACTTGTTTTCTTTTAATATTTTTATTTTTTCACTTGAATTTGAACTCTCAACGGTTAATGCTTAGTTGGATTGTTCTTGTTTTAAGGCCGTCTTTCCCTCCTTCACCTTGGCGGCAAACACATATCTTTCCTCCTTGTGGATCTTGGGGGTCATGCGAAGTGGCCTTAGGTGATCGGACTGTTCACCCCTCATTAAAAGTCTTATCAAGAGGGTCAAGTTTTTGGATAGACATTGACAGTGCCTTGTTTGTGGTTTTAGTCCTCGAGTGGAAGTGAAGGCTTCCAACCTTTGTCATCTACATCCTTTTAACATCCTTGATTACTCATTTGATCATATCTTGAAATTGCTCTCGTTTACACCCTAGGCCAGACTTTTCAAGGCCAATTGGAAGTACTATTGGCATGGTCGGAGTTTTGAGGTCCTACTGACAGTGGTCAGAGATTTGGGGGTCCGCTGAATGGTGGTCATGATTTTTACACTTCACTGGAAGTCTTCTCTATAAGTCGTAGATTTTGCCTTCAAGTGGAAGTGGGCGTGGATTTAGCCTTCAATTGGAAGTCATGCAATAAGTTCAAGCTTTTTGACTCCAACTGGCAGTCATCTTCAAGAAGTTTGGGCTTTTCATCTCCCAATGGAAGTGTTTATGAGCTGATTGGGTTTTTGAAGCACTACTGGCAATGATTGTGGATCTCAAGGTCAACTGGCAGTGAAGCAAATGATCGGGGTTTTTGCCTCCAACTGGAAGTGCATAAGGCAGATTGGAGATTTTGGGATCAAGTGGAAGTGACACCAAAGTATGGGTGCAACTTGCTCACTTAGCATTTCAATATGCTTCCACTTACCCTTAGCAACTTCACTCATCTCAAACATCATTAACTTTAAAACATTAAGGTATTGACTTCAAGAAATGTTGATCTCACCAAATATATGAATCTTTTCAACCTGATCGGACTTTGGACCAGCAACTGGAAATGACATCAAGCAGGTCGGAGATTTGACCATCAATTGGCAATGCTTGTAGAGGCAGGTCGGAAATTTAGGCTGTCACTGGAAGTGGCAATGAAACTGGTCAAGGATTTGAACAGTCACTGGAAGTGACCTGATTTCTTCCATCTTGCTGTTTTATTGACTTACTTCACTCATCTCAAGGGCTTTTCCTTAATTTACATAGTTTATCCATCATCGTTTTATGCCTTGACTACCTCTCCTCAAGCATTTCACTTCGTTTCACAACTCCCCATACTTAGACTCAGCATTCCATCTCTGATTTTGAAGGCCCATGATGCTGATGATCAAATGAAATGATCATCATAAATCGCATTGCTCAGGCCTTGAGAGCTAACTGACTCAACTCCACTCAAACTAAAGGATTGGACTGCTACCAAACTATCTAAGACCGAAGACTGCAAGCAAAAGAGGGGGGTCCCCATTTTATGGAGTGATGTGTGTGTTGTCCTCATTTTTGTTTCCAAAAATGAAGGACCACTACAATGAAATTTTTATGAAAAAATAAAAATTATTACTCTATGGCACGCTTCTCGAGGTGGAATTTTGACTAATCCTTGGACTGGCTTAATCCTCAGTCCATTCTCGAACTACGTTTCAAATTTCGTCCAATTCTGGTTTCGTTTGCTATGCCTTTCCTTCAATTTCGGGTTTTAAAACCCAGACTGCAGGTGGAGAATTTTCTTCAAACTGCAAGTTTTAATGATATTCATTGTTTTGGTCTTTGTAGGGGAATTTTTGACCAATTACATGTGCACTTTTATTTCAAATATGTCACTTGTAATTTATTTTAAGTTTCCCATTTAATGTTTTTATCTTTTTGTTGTTTTTTGGTCATTTTTAGTTAAAATAGGGGTTTTTTAGCTCAACTGCAAGTAAACTTGCAGTTTGTCCAAAAACCCCTACTTTAATGGTTTTCACATGAAATAGGGATTTTAAATCCCCATTACATGTGTGCAAGTGTTTAATACTTGTTGTAGGGATTTTATTTCCCCCTTACAAGTATTTTTAAACTTGCAGTTTGTCTTTTAAAACCCGATTTTAACATAAAAGTTCATTTTTGACAATTTTAAACTTGTCATTTGTCCAAAAAAACCCGATTTTGGCTTAATGAGTGAAAAAGTGAGATTTTAAACTTGTTGTTTTATATTCAAAACCCGATTTTAAGCATGAAAGAGGGAAAAGTGCAAATCGAACTTGTTATTTTGTATTCAAAACCCGATTTGCTCCCTTTTGAAGAAAACGAACTTGCCATTTGTTTTTCAAAACCCGAAATGCAAGAGGGAAGCGATTTTAGACTTTTTCAAAGCGAAATTTGTGGAGGAATCGTTGGATGAAGGAGGCGTTTTGGGTTTGCATCCTATCTTCTTGCATTTTTGGACATCTATCATGCCATTTCAAGGACAAATTCGCTGGTTTTTACCCTAAAAACAGCAACCACGTTTTTTCCTAACGTGAATCATTAATGCCACGTTTTGAGGGGTTGAATCTTTAACATCTTGCATACTCCTAAATCGTTTTGCCCTTTTCTACCAAGGCGTGGAGCATGGGATTGGTTTCGCATCATTTAATGGTTCATTGAATGAATATTGAATACCACGTTTTTGGCAAAAACGTGATTCTCTTTGGCTGCGTTTTAAACCTTTGGCATTGTTTCCTCTTCAAACACCTTTGGTGTTATTGCTTCAGCAAATACTTTGATCGTTTTGCTTCAACAAACTTGAAATGAACACTTTCATTGGCATTTTACTCCTCCAAGTTTAAGATTGCTGCCATTTTTGGGGGCATTTTCACAAAAAAACGTGATAAGGGTTTAATAGTCCAGTTTTGCTTCTTCATCTCAAGAAGTATTGCATTGTTGGAGAAGCATTTTGATTTTCCAATCAAGGTATGTTCTTCTTTTCTTCTCTTCTTCTTATTATTTTCATGTTTTCTTCATTTTTCGTTATTTGTTGCATTCTTCGCATGTGTTGTTTTTCCCTTAAAATTGGTTTTCATGAAAGAAATCTTCCCTTTGAAATGCAATTGTTAAATTGCATTATTCTTCTCAAAATTCCATCTTAGCTTGTATTCGGGATTTTTAATCTCGATTACAAGTTCGCTGGAAATTCTTGTTCTTCCCCTACGGTTGAGGAATTTAATCATTTATGGTTAAATTTCCAAACTTGAAAAATGTGAAATACCCCTCTCTTGCAAATTCGTGTTTTGAAAACCGGATTACATGTTGAAAAGATCTTCCCATTTTCATGAAAATGACTATCCCGGATATTCCCATTTCTATCCATTCACGTTCCCCATATCCGCACTTTCCATTTCCATCATTTCCCGCAAGTCAAAATCCCATTTTTCATCCGTTTCTCCATTTTCGAATTTACAAGTATACTTGTATTCGGGTTTTAAAATCCTGATTGCATGTATGTACTTTCCAACTTGTATACTTGCGAAAATTCCCCCAAGATCCGAAATTGGTCAAAGTCAAGATTTTCCCATTTCTACATGTCTTCCCTCTTCTTCTCACAAAACCGTGAAATTCAGAGATCAAAGTTTTACCCATTTGAAAAAAGAAAGAATGATATTTGCAGCTGATTATGATGTGGCCTTAACCCTTTTAAGTCTTCATCACAGCATTCCAGGTTCGCAATCAATGTCAGATTTGCCGGCATCGCCAACTCCAAAGAAAATGAAATACAAATATGACAAATACCAGAATGAGGTTGCACCTTCCCAGGTATCTTCTCCATTGGATCGCATCAGGGACACAAAAATAGGGCATGTTGATATGGCAGAATTCATTCACAGGGTAGAAGATCCACAGGATAACAACTTGCAGCGGCTGTTGGACAGCCATATCCATCATGCGTCTTCTTTCCCAGTGGCTGCCCTAGAACCTGAATTTGTTCTTGCATGCGCCCATCATTTTGACAAAGAGTCAAGAGTCATAAAAAATGATGATGGTGAAGCCATAATTCGTCTTGATGCGGATACAATCGAGAAGGTCTTCAAAATACCTCCTGCACCTGTTTATATGGAAATCACCAAAGAAAGTGCAGCAGAGTATTATGTGAAAAGAGAAAAAGATTGCAAGCGCCACATCAATAGGTGGATTCATGAGCCATGTCCTTCCTTCTCAAGATGGGCAAAGTTGTACCGTTGTGATTTCAAGTGGGAGATAGGAGACACCATCACTCTTCTCAGCAGAATGTTAGGCCTTGAGCACTCTAATGTCTTTGAGCCATGGATGTATCAATTCATCATGTTCATACGGCAGTCGCATCACATTTCATGGGGTGAAATCATCAGCGATGCTTTGTGCGAACAACTTGCAGCTGCTCCTACCACTATGACCTTCTTTATGAATTCTTATTTGGTATATTTAGCAGCATCACTTAGACACTTTCCAGGTCTTTCTACCAAGGGTGATCGCTCGCTCATACCAGTTTGGGAATATTATGGCCAGCTGCCTTTGAAACCTAGCAGACTACATTTCAGAAGAGTTCAAGACTCGTTCTTTGGATATTTTATGTGTCAGTTTGACATGGATCTCAGAAATAAACGAGTATCAGATGAGGCATGGGTCAAGGTATCTGAGTATGGGTGCTTATTCCTGCAATTTCCCACCTTCACCTACATGAGGATTGGGTGCTATGATGGACAACCATACATGCTTCCAAGATACCCAACCGATAGGATAATTCTTATGGAGTTGGGAAGACAGATTATGGCTGTTCATACTCTTCAGTCTGCTAGACACAAGGTTGGAATGGGGATCTCCAGCACAAATCCACTGAAAATTGGTCGATACTCCCTTGTCACATCTGTGAAGGCTAAGGCCATGGAGGTTGAATTGCAGGAAATCAAGCTTAAGAGGTTCAAACCTAGAGCTGATTTTGATTATAGAGGTATGAAGGAAAAGATCAAGAAATCCTTTGTGCATGTTCATCGCATTGAAGACATCTGGGCAGATCTCCGCACAGAAGCTGAAGTTCTGAAGATGGATTACTGCAGGCTCACTGTTGAGCAAATTGTTGACTTGAACTTGGCAGATATCCCACAAGGGATGATTGATGACGGGCGTATACTTGATCCTGAATACACTTCACGGAGGGTTGAGGAAGCTCCACTTCCTTTGATCCAATGGTCACATAAAGAGTGCGTCTCCATTCTTGACAGATTTCAGCCTATCTTGGCCAACACTAACGCATGGTTGAAAAGCAATGCTGTTAGACTTATCAAAATCAAGGTTGGTAAAGAAGATGATTCTACAGGGCCTCTTGGACGGAAGTCTGAGATTCAGATTGATAATAAGGAGGGTGCTTCATCTTCAAGCACAAGGATCAAATTACGAGTTAGTCGTGCAGTAGTGCTTCCACCTGAAGAAACAACTACTCGTGGGAAGGAGAAATCACGGTTCCATGTTCAGGTGGTCGATCTGGATAATCCAGAAGAGGGGCAGCAATCTGATGATGCGCCTAAGTCTCCAGTTCTAGACATGCCTCACGAGGTCATTCCTCCAGTTTCCATTGAGACGCCTCTTTCTCCTCCTGATTTGCTCATTGATGAGTCTCCTCAGAATGCAGTTCCCATTTCAGCATACGAGCCTTCTCCTGATCGACAGCGAGAAAGTGTGTTGAAAGTTCCTGAAGATATTCCCATTTGCATTCAGTTATCAGAAATTGACACTTCCACTTCTGGTTTTGAAGAATTCATGAGGCAATCTTCATGTCCGTTGGTAACTGAGCAAAACATAGTCGCTATTCAAACAGATATTCCTCCCAGGGTGACCACGGTGATTCAAACAGAAACTGCTTCTCCTTTGCCTACAGCTGCTACAGGAAGTGAGTTGATGACTTTGCGTCCATGGCTTAGTTCTTTCACCCCGAAAAGAAAGAAGCAAGAGATCTCACCTGATGCCTTTGACTACCAGCAACTCAAACAGTCCAGATCTAAAGTTGCTAAGAAGGCGAAGACTATTTCCAGGGTAACTGTTGATAGCAACAAGATGAAAGTAGCTGAAATTGTGGAACCTATTGCAGATGAACCACTTGATGAAATGTCAGCTGCTGATTATAAGGTTACAAAGGTAGAATTGGGCAAGCAAACACATGAGGTTATTAAACATGATGCTCAGTTTTCTGTTGCTTCACTAGTGCAAAGATGTGACGATCTTCTTGCAAAGAAAAACAAGCTAGAAGAAGAAAATCGACAGCTCATGGCAGCCATCCATAAAATCACAAAACCTGCTGCTGAAGGGAGTAACTCTATATGATCAATGCGTGCAAGTGATAAAAGACATTTTTCAAATAATGTCTAAGCTGGAAACCATTGAGGAGAAATTGGATCAGACTTCTAACACTTTCAAAAAGAATCTGGAAAGTGTTGAGAAAAGTCTGGCAATCTGGCGTACCATGCCCCAACAACAGCTCAATATCCTGCAGGATCACGCCATCATTTCTTCCAGTGTCATGTACTTGGAATTCGAGGAACTCATGGAAAACAAAACTCTTGTTCTTAAATCCCTCATCGAAGAGATCAGCGATGCAAGGAAATTCCGGGATGAAGTTTAGCAAGGTATTGTCTCACATTTTGAAAGGGCCTCTTGCAATATAGTAAGTCAGGATGGAGAACTAATTCCAGAAGAAGAGGTTCTTGCGGATTTACAGATGAGGATTCATGGTGAATGGAGGAGTGAACAATTCTCGGCAGTTTCAATTCAAACATTGATGAAACACCAAGCCTTTTTGCATGAGATTCAGTCCATCTTGGATAAAGACAATTCCGCGCTTCTCCGCTGCCACGACACTATTGTGAAGACTATGGTAGTTGTTAAGAACACTCATGAACCGAATCCCGAGGAACTACAAGCGAGCATCCGGAAGTTTCAAGGATTCATGTCTTCACAAAATTCAACTTAAGTGTTTTTCAGCACTTAGTTGAATCTTCTCTCTTTTTGTAATTTCTTAGTTGTAATTTTGTTTTAACAAGATGCATGTAAAAGCAGTTTATGTAAAATGCAAGTTACACATTACTTGTACTTTTGTAATTACATGTAAGATAACTACAAGTTGTGTCCGATTAGGACTGTAGTCTGAATAAGTCTTAGTTAGTTAGAGTAACTCTTAGTTAGTTAATGAAGTCTTAGTTATTTATTGGATGAGTCTTGGTGGTTGAGAGAATCTCTCAAGTTAGTTAAGATCCTCCCACCTTTTTCTCAAGGCTCCTATTCTATAAATACTTGAGAGGTCCATTGTAATTTTCATCTTTTGGAAAGCAAGCAAAAACTCTGCCAAATTTACAGCAAGAAGTCTTTGAGCTTATGTATGTGAATTGAAGGTTTTGAAGAATAATAAAGAAGGATTACTCAAGTTTTGAGTCTTTGAGCTACGTGTTTGAGTTTGAATCTTTTATTTCTTCTATGTGAAGTGTTTCTAAAGGAGCTTAGTCCAATCTGATTTGAAGTCTTTGAGCTGCAAGTAGAGAAGATTAATTAAAATAGGAAACTCTCTTGAAGGAGCAGCAAGTCTTTGAGCTTGCATCTGTTTTTGAGAAAAAATTATTGTGTGATAAGAAATAGCAGCAAGTCTTTGAGCTTGCATTAGTTCTTGTCTTTGTGTTGTAAGAATAGATTATTTCAGTCTTTGAGCTGTTATCTTTTATTCGTTGTAAAATTTAGTATAGCAAAGGGTAGATAGGACTTCCAATAGTCAAGTCTTTGAGCTTGATATTGTTGTCCCGTCCCGAAGGAAGTGACGGAAGTCTTTGTGCTTTCAGGAAACTTCATTTCCTTTCTCTTATTTCACTTGAAAGTGGTTACTGTTGTTATTCAATCGCTATCCTTTTCTGTGAAGAGAAAAGGATATTGTCTTTCTTGAAAAAAAAGAAGAAAGATTGCTGTCCCATCCCATTTTATTTTCCAAGTTGTAGTTAGATAGGGGGAGCCTTCCCTTAATTAGGAGAGTTTTTACTCGTGTGCTGTGGTTGAAACCACAATTTTGTATATTTCCCCAAGTGTACAAAATTTTCAACCAATAGTGTGAAATGGTCACAACAGGACCAATGCCTTGCAAACTAGTAGTGCAAAGCTTGTAGAATATTCGAAGGGTCTTTTTACATTGATATCCTCTTGTTAGGTACCCTGCTAGCTACTGAGAAGAATGAAAAGTAACAGTAACAGACTACCTGAAAAATCTATATAAAGGGAGTTGAAATGGTGCAAATGATGTTGACATGTGATAACAACCCACTGAAAACTTATAAATGATGGAGAAACAGAACTGCCAGCATTCCTGCTATGAAAAGTTTTGAGCTTCTCTCTCCAACTTAGCAGAATACTGATTAAATTTTTGTATGAAGCAGCAGTCATATTAACTTGGAAAGTGACATTATCATGCTGCAGCTGAATCTGTTAACTGCCTCTCCTACACTTTTGTCTTTTCGAAACTGAAGGAAATGACGCTGCCAAATCAGTAATACCTTTCCCATGTTCAAGTAGCTACATGGTCCCTGCTCTGCCAACATCTGCTCTGCATGCTGCTGACCTTTTAAAGGGTCACCCAAAACCCTTACTCTTCCTATTTTCTCAAGCAACCTGGTCTTATCCATTGACTATGCAAAGAACAAGATCCCTTATCTCTCATCCATTTAATGACATCCAAAAAGATGATTGGCAAATAAAGCAGCGGAGAACCCAACAATCAACCTTAATGATCCCCCTGACATCAGTGGACTGCTCAAGAGCAAGTGAACAAGCAAAAAGTCCTTAGTGCATATTACCCTAGAAAACAAAAATGACTTGTTGGTGCAAGTTTATCTCTTAAAGCAGATCTAGTGCCTAGAATTGACGAAACAAATTTTTATTAGAGCCTTCAAAGTTACACACAGAGAATAGAAGGAATTCTCATGACCTAACAACAAATGTATCAGGTAGGGCAGGTGATGCAGCATAACCGAGAACAGTTCACTATTTGCTTGCTGCAAATACCATGGGGACTCCTCTTGATGTCCTATGCACCCTCAAAATTAAGCCAGAGAAACTAGTGAGGAGGGGAGAGGAGTGGATCCACCACAATCACAAAATATGGAACTCTACCGACATGCATTGTACACACTACTCACAATAATAGGTAGTGCATGCATTCCCAAGGGCTGACCTGATGATATAATGCTGTAGTTTTGGGCATATAAAGTTTAAGATGGTCACTACTTTCGTGGATACCATATAGCCAGCACAAATATTTTTCACCACTTTTGTGGACACTATATAGCCAGCACAATTTTTTTTGTACTGTTGTATATGTGACTGTTACTATAGGCCTTTCCTATTGTTTTGCTTTTTTCAGTTGTATTATTCTCTGCTTGTCCACTAAGGATTATTGTACTTATATTTAATATTAATTCAATTATCTTTTCATATTATTGTGGTAATCTTTTATCAAAAGGAAAATACTGTAAATCAAGAACTATGTTTAGAAAGAGCTCATCATAGAATTATGAATGCTTTTTAAAATGTTGAAATTGAAATTCACACGAGGTTTATTGTACATACTTTTAAAATTAATGCAATTATCTTTTATCAAAGATGAAAATTTACTGTAAATCAAGAACTATGTTTAAAAAGAACTTATAAGAGAAGTTTAAATATTTTATTGTGTTGAAATTAAATCAGCTTACTAGAAATGATCAATAGAGCAAGTGTAGAACAAACAAAATCAAGAAGATGTCCTTGTAACAGGTTTGGACCACCTTGAATCTGTCTCTGTTTTCAGCTGTTGCAAGGATGGGCCGAGTCCAATTCAAATCCATCATGTAAGCCTGGTGTACATGTTTGTTCCATTCTCAATCTTTCATTGGTTACAGGGGACAAGTTTTAGCTAGATTATAGATACAAACTTCTGAAGGCCATAAGCTCATCACATGGGCTCTGTTTTTTTTTGTCCCGTTTGAAGCATGGAAAGTCATTATAGAGCTTTATGCAGTGGCAGAGATTGCATCATGTTTTGACCTAAATTTACAATTTTTAGTACAACTCTGTATAATTAGGTTCTCTTGATATATCAGGCATTAATTAAGTGTTTATGGTTAGCCTTTCATGACATATGAGGCATCACTTTAGTGTTCTCATGGTCATGCAAACATGTTTTTGAATATGATTTATCTGAACTTAATCAATTCTGATGATCATGTATTGACAATTGATATTTAATGTCTTGCCCTTCTGATGTTATGATAGAAGGTTTAGGATAGACATAAATTTTTCCCTGCTGGAAGGTTTGAAATTGAAAGAGTTCAAAGCAATAACTTAAACGTCACAGGTCCCATCAATTCTTTTAGTATCCTGCTCTACATACCAATGAGGGTTAGCTCTCTGTAATAGTACATTTAATACTCTGCAAAGAATGAACTCCTTGCTATGGTCCTTGGCACTGAGCTCTCTGTAATGTTATTTTTTAGTACCTTGCAAAAATGATGAGCTGCATACTATGGTCCTTGGCACCAAGGCTTTCATAATTTGCATAAATTTTAATTTATATTAAGACTAGTGATACCTTGTGGTAATAGAGTGTTGATATTGGAAGGCAAATCAAAAGTTTAGTAGAATAATCTAATTTTTCTATAATTTTTACATTTGTCTGAACAGGTTTGTTGCCAATAAGTGGTTTGGAGCCATTGTGTTTACTGGATTTTTGCTTGGAAGATTAACTGCGTGAAGATATCAGGTTAGTTTTTGAGATTCAAAACAAATAATATACTCACAAGAATGCTTGAATTGTGTTAGCTTTTGTGGTGGTGTTTATGCTTTATATGTATTTTGGTTTCTCTTCTGACACACTATGTTTGCTATTTTCTATGTCTGCAGTATATTCCCATACAAGTGCTAAAATTGTTCTTATCCAGCCAACGCAAATGCTTGACTTTATAAACCCTGCTGCAAGGCTCATTTATGATGAGTAATATTTATTTATTCTTTGTTGCTAGTTATCAAATAGCAACAGGTCACATTTTGAAGGGTTCTATACCGCATGATAACTGAGTACAAAGGGAAAACAGCAAACAAATAAACACTTTAGCTAGAACTTAGAGATCATCCATTTTGAATCTTTAGGTTGATTTGATTTTGATGTCACTTTTTCAAGTTAATGATACATAATATTTTTTTATTCATTGTTGCCGGTTATCACATAGCAACAGGTTAGATTTTGAAGGGTTCTATTCTGTGTCATGATTATATGGAGTAATTCTCTTCAGTGGTCCTGCTTCTCAGAGGTCTGCATGATATCCAATTACTGTCTTATTTCTAGCAAAAACAATGAAAACAACAGAATATTTAGGGATCATACTTTTTGAGTCTTTTCAATATTGTGTTTGGATCATTGTTTTTGTGCTCTAAGGGGTAATTATAAAGAGAGGAAGAAACTGGGTTCTCATACTAATCTGATAGATCTGACAGCAAGCATGCTTTCTACATTTAAGCATTTGTGATTCCATTATGAATTCATTGTTTGCATACAAGCATCTAGTCCATCATATGTATCTGTAGGTGAAATATGTGATGCTCAGCCATTCTGTTGTCGGGAATAATCATTATGTTATGTTGTTATGTTTATGTTGTCGTCGGTAATAATGAGTTACGGCGGTCAGTTAGTTAGCCGACGGGTAGGTAGTTGGAGTCGCGACGGTTGTGTCGCACCCCTTCGGTAGTCATATATTGTATCACCTCCGGGTGTTTGAGGACATGTATTGTTAACGACGGATATAATATGAACATCCTTTGACATTAATGGAAAGCTTATTCTGGTACTTTTATATTTGCATTGTACATTGCTGTTCAATTTCTGTATTCTTCCTGTTTACCCAGTGAGGTAAACATTTGGCGCCGTTGCCGACACGAACTCAGGAACGGAAGACACGGATGGCGCACAGACACAATGGGCCTACCCGTTGGTGAAGTAAACCCGGAGAACCGACGACAGCAAAAGACGTGTTGTGTTTTGATTTATGTGTGGAGAAACATGAAATTGTACCACAATTAATGCCCAATTTACTGAATAAAGACAGAAATAAGAAATTAGAAACCGACGAGTGGGAGGCTGCGCAGAAGGCTTTGATTCTGGAACAACGTGTAGAACGTAGACGGAGGCTGAGGCAACTTGCCGAAGGACGACCTGCCGAAGGGTTGCCCGAAGGGAACCAAGGAGGTGTCACGGAAGGTGCAGAAGCCGAGGGGAATTTCTACGCGTCGCCAGACTACGGTAGAGCGAGAAGCCTTGAAGAGTTTCTGGAGGAAACTAGGTTACGGAGAGAACTAGTTGAAGAGACTCGAGATCGGTTCAAAAACTTATCTCTCACGCCACAAAGGGAGGATCACCGAAGGGAGCCGGGCACGGGTGACGACGAAGTGCCACAAAGGGAGGATCACCGAAGGGAGCCTGGCACGGGTGACGACGAAGGGGAAGTTAACCGCACGGTAGGTATAAGGCAGAACACTATACCTTTGGTCACCACCACAGGAGACATCAGCTGCATCGGAGGAAGTAACTGCACGGTAGGTACAAGGCAGAACACCGTACCTTTGGTCACCACCACAGGAGGCATCAGCGGCATCGGAGGGAGCAGCACCGGAGGGCAGACACAGCCACAACCACCTCCAAGTAGACGATTTCCATCAATGGCGACCAAACAGAAGTTACCCAAATTCAACGGGGATAGCAAAGATGATCCCGCACGGCATTGCCGTACATGCGAAACCATCTGGACAGCCAACGGGGTGACTGACCAGGATGAATGGATGAAGCAGTTCCCCGCCACACTGAGAGGAGTGGCTATTGACTGGTACGCAGACTTGGATAAAACCAGTGTAACTACGTGGGATGAATTGAAGAAGGCATTCGAAAAGGAATTCCGGCTTCTCCGGGATGATAACGAGATAGTTTCCGAAATCTACGGAACAAAGCAAGGAAAGAAGGAGACTGTACGGGCGTACGGGCGCCGACTAAAAGAGTTAGTCGGGAAAATGGAAAGCCAACCGGCCGATGGCTTGAAGAAGAGGTGGTTTGTCGAGGGTTTGAACCCTAAGCTACGACGGAAGATGAAAATTGTGCCTCCAACATCTTACGACGACGCATACAACCGGGCCATGGACCTGGAAAGTGAAAATAAGACGGCCAAAAAGAAGAAGAATAGATCTTCATCATCATCTGAAGATGATGACACATCGGAAGAAGAGAGTAGTAGTGACGAGAAGCCGAGGAAGAAAGTCACAGCCCTTCAAAAAGATATGGAAAGGATGTTAAAAGAATTTAAGACAATGAAGGGGACTACAAGTAAGGACGATGAACTATGGTGCACGGAGTGTAAGGAGAGCGGCCACACGAAAGGTGCCTGTCCCAAGAAGGCATTTTGCGACATCTGCCAGATTATGGGTCATTCTACGAAGGAATGCCCATACAATCTGAAGGCACGTAACCAGCAAGTGCTCTTTGCGCAGGAGCAGCCATCCACATCGGAGGCAAACAATAATGCATCATCTGGAGGATACCGGGACAACAGACGCGGCGGTGGAAGGAATAGCAACAATACCAATAACGGAAGCCGTATCCAGTATGACGTCAAGGGCCGGCCAATTATCCAATGTAGGGCCTGTAATCAGTGGGGGCACTTCGCCCGTGATTGCACGAAGGAAGCCACCCCTCAGCACCTCTGCCGTTGGTGTGGGCCAGGTGACCATGAGGACGCAAATTGCCCGCAGGCAGGGGTGAATCTCCTCAACATTGAGAAGGCTGAGAAGACTGGTGAGAAAGAAGTATTGGCGATCACCCGCGCCCAGACGAAAAAAGCCACTTATCCCGACCCCCGTACGGAGAAGGAGAGATTACGGGAGGCAAAGGCCAATATTGAACGTGAGATGACAACTGAACGACGGGACAACGAGGTGGCGAGTACATCATTCCGTACGGAAGTGGAAAAAAACATCATTGGGCAAATATTGCAGATGGAGGTGCCGATAAAGGTAAAAGACCTTCTAGACTCTATGCCACAATTGAGGACTGCCATCCTCACCAATGTGCAAAGCACCGCATTGTCGAGTGCACCACAGGTAGGGGTTCTCGCCACTGCTACGAAGAGTACACCACAGGTGGAGGTTTCCGTCAGCCCTTCGACTGACCCGATGTTACTAGCCTTGAGCAGTGGTAGACACCCAGCTGTGGTAGAAATGGGTATCTGTGGGACCATTCTGAAGGACACCATTGTGGACGGTGGATCTGGGGTGAATGTACTACCAGAAGAAACATGGAAGCGGCTGGGGAAGCCCACCCTGTGGCCACCCACATTCAACCTGGTGGGAGCGGACCAACACGGCATTAAGCCACTCGGCCTGTTGATGGCCCAACAAGTGACAATTGGTACGCAACCATTCTTGTTAGATTTCGTGGTCATTCCCTCGAAGAAGAAAGGCTATGACGCCATCCTGGGGAGAGTGTGGTTGATCAACGCAAGGGTAAACCACAACTGGAAGAAAAATACACTTTCCATGGAGAAGGGAGGGCGAAAATATACCATTGACCTACACACCCAAAATGTCGGCGAAGAGCTCGCCTCTTCCGACTCGGAGGACTCTAATAAAGGGGAAGGGGGTCCCGATGAAAGTAAGGGCAAGAACGCGATGGAGCCGAACAGTGAAGGGGTGCTAGAATTGGAGGGATGTTCTGAAGATGAGAGATGCTCACTTAACGGGCTCTTCCATTGGCAGATGGAAGATTACGAAATGTTCCAAAGCTACAGGCTCGAAGTAGAGGAACCAGAGCAACCAACAGAGGTGTACCTGCCGGAATACAAAGAATATTGGAAGGGAGACGCTCCAAACCCTGGCGACGTAAATAATCCGAAGAGTGTCGGCACCGATTGGAACCCTGTGTGGAAGGCCGCAGCCTTCAAAATCTTTATTATCCTTCTTCTTCTTATGTACGGGAAGGAGGTCGTGGTCCCTGTAGAATTTGTGGTTCCAGGTCTTTCAATGACCAATGAAAATAGATTGGCCACCAATGGGTACAAATTGAAACCTTACCACGCGAAGCGCGCAGGGGACCCGAGAGGCCAGACAGACACTCGAGAGTCCGGAGGGGGACCCGAGAGGATGGAAGGAGACTCGAGAGGCCGGGCAGGCGACTTGCCAGGTATAGGACCAAAACAGGAGACTGTCGAGCGAGGAAAACCGAGAAGGATGAAGGGCAATCCCAGAGACACGGGACCCGAACAGACGACTTTCTAAGACATCTAAATTAGGAGAGGGAAAAAAAAAAAAAAAAAACCGTACGGTCGTATGACAGGCGACCGTACGGTCAAAAAAATAATTTAAAAAAAAAAAAAAAAAAAAGAAAGAAAGAAAGAAAAACGAAGGAAAAGAGACCACCGTACGGTGGCACCACCAACAGTGGACACCACCGAAGGTGGAAGCCACCGAAGGTGGAAGCCACCGTGCGGTGGCACCACCGAAGGTGGAGCCCACCGTGCGGTGGAAGCCGCGAAGGGCCGCGTGGGCATAAAGCCGCCTACCGAAGGGAAAACCGCCGAAGGAGATAAAAAGCTACCGAAGGGAAAGCTGCACATGCCGAAGGAGATAAAAAGCTACCGAAGGGAAAGCCGCACATGCCGAAGGAAGAAAAGAAGCCGAAGGGAAGACAATCACCGCACAAATGCAGAAAGAACCAATTACACCGCACGAAGTAGGGAAGTCACCGCACGATTGGAGGTGGTATGGCGGGACATTACAGTGCCTAAAAAAAAAAAAAAAAAACGACGACGGATTGAAAAATGATTCGATGACATCTGGAGTCTGGACACTGAAAATATTGGAGTGTAGAAGAAGGGTTTTTGACATCATAAAATATCATAGAAATGCAGTGCGCCATGGACTTTCATGGGGTTCTGAAGGTTGTAAATTGGTGTTGGCGGCGGGGGCGCTGCCCCAGGACCCCGCGAGGGGCGCTGCCCCTCGACCCCGCGGGGGCGCTGCCCCTCGACCCCGCTGGGGCGCTGCCCCAGACCCCGCGGGGGCGCTGCCCCTCGACCCCGCTGGGGGCGTTGCCCCCAGACCCCCAGTTTATTTTGGAGCTACAGAATACCACGGGAAGTGTTGTGCTTGTCCGTACTGTGAGAAGGAAGCCTGCAGCTAAGCATTGGCGGGAATGCCATAAGCCGTAGAGGGAGACGGATTTGGAGGTTGGGAACAAACAGAGTTTGAGGGAAGGCATTGCAGGTCCGCACAGTTGTATGACACCAGGGAGTTATTCAGTTCAGTTTTTAGCCTTTGGGGAGTGTGATGGAGGATTTGAGGTGTCTCCTAGCATTTGTGCCAGTGGATTGTGGCCACCTCCAGGCATGACTGGTACGCTTTGAGGAACTCGGAGGATGTCTCGGTTGGACGTGAGATTGCCGTGGTGGATGCACAGAGGGCTCGGGAGGAGCTGACCACCAGGTTGGAGGCAATAGTCGCGTGAGACTTAGTTCAGCGTACCCAAGAGAGCGGCATGGGTGGCTGTCAAGGACAAATTGGCTAGGGAGACAGTATCATTTGAGTAGCAGTTGGTGGAAGCTGAGACTGAAAAACGTGTTTTGCAGACAAGTTTGGGCTAGGCACAGGAGGACTGTGATGGCTAAGGAAGCCATCTTGGTGAAATCCGCACTTGAGCATCGGATGGTAGAAAGGGGTTTTCAGGCGAGGACGCAGCAAGTGTATAAGATCTGGGCCCGACTAGCGTCAGTAGTTCCTGCCATTCATCTCTATTTTGTATTAAGTCGTCGGAGTCGACTTCTTTTCTTGGGGGGGATGATGTTGTCGGGAATAATCATTATGTTATGTTGTTATGTTTATGTTGTCGTCGGTAATAATGAGTTACGGCGGTCAGTTAGTTAGCCGACGGGTAGGTAGTTGGAGTCGCGACTGTTGTGTCGCACCCCTTCGGTAGTCATATATTGTATCACCTCCGGGTGTTTGAGGACATGTATTGTTAACGACGGATATAATATGAACATCCTTTGACATTAATGGAAAGCTTATTCTGGTACTTTTATATTTGCATTGTACATTGCTGTTCAATTTCTGTATTCTTCCTGTTTACCCAGTGAGGTAAACACATTCATGGTCTCCATTTCTAAATCGTACAAGCTCTTCACTAATATAATATTTTCATCGCAACATATGCCACGTTACTGTTAACTAAACAACATAAAGGGGATTGTTTATATAATTTCCATTGTACAGTTCTAAGCTTTCACTTTCTTTTGGTAAATACATAAGCTATTTATTAATTTTGTTGGTGTATGTATTTATTTATTGCCTTCTGCATTCTTTCATCATTTTGTGTGATGAGAAGACTTTAAGGAACTTGTTTTGTTGGATGATTCGTGAGATATTTTAAGGAATTTTCTGTGACATACTGAATTTATGTGTGGAGATTTATCTCATTTGTTCGAAGATGACTTATTTAAGCAGTCTGGCCTCTAAAAGCAAGTGCTTGGTTGAAGAGGAAGGGTTATAAACTGCCAAGATGTTGACTACAACACTAATGTGAAAATTCAGAAAAATTCAAATTGGGGAATGTGAGATGCAAAGCATTTAACCTGCATCGACTGCCTATGACTAACAAATATATAATTCAGTGACTACCTTGGTAAACTGAATGGAAAGGTCCAATATAGTTCAATCTAAGATGCACAGTTTTATTTGATGAATATAGAGATTGGAAATACATAGAACTTGAATTTTAAAAAAAATTGAATTTAAAACTGAGCAGGATGGTTAACAAGAAACAAACAAATGGATGTTCCATAAGAGAAGCTACGATAGGACTTGTTGGCATGGCTTCTGCCCTGTTGAAATTTTGTGCTGTTTCTTTGTTTTGGGTGTTATTGCATTGTCTTACATCCCCAAGTTGCAAACGTTGCATTGGCTAATGTTCCCTGTTGCAAGAGTTAATTATACATTTTTTTCGGTTTCATCCTTGCAGTTGGGATTTGGGTTTAGGCGTAGCAATTTCTTATTGATCTTGTGCCCTTGATGTTATTCCCCTTTTTATTTTGCCCCTATGTCTTTCTTTAAGTGCTTGGATCCAAATTCAATTGAGTGATTACATGTTATATTGAGGTCATTTTGGCTTATTCATCATTTCAGATGATCCATATGCTAGTGCGTCTGATCTTCATCCATCTTCCGAAGTTTATATGAAAAGATGGGTTTTCCCGATGGAGTTGTACCAGTGGACCAGATGAACCATCGTTCCTTTGCAAGTGAATGGCACCATGGAGTTTTCTCATTAGGAAAAGGTTTCAATACTGTGGGCATGCTCAAGTTCGCACAAGTAACCTTTTATTGTTTGCTCCATGTTCTTTGGAGTGGACTTGTATCTTGAATAGCTCACTTATGACTCTCCAGCAAATGAAAAACAGGGTAATGATAATTGCATATTATTTCACTAAGGTTCTTTGGGGGAAAATCTATGATTCCAAGTTGTTTGGAGTGGCTTGTTTGATTATATATTTTACTTCTATCCTTATAGATACATTTAATTGTCAATGTGGTTTGAAGTGATGGTATGGTCCACAAAAGACACCTAGGATAATGTGATTCACTTCAATGAATCTATAGATTGGAGAAATGAGGCCCAAGTTAAGATTGGGTCAATAGAAGCAAATGATGTGGTACCATGTGGACGTTGGTGTTTGTCATTTTGAGATGTTTGTTTCACTTGATCTCATGCAAGAGATTTTAATTAATAACATGAAACGAACATATTAAATATCCCAATGCATTAGGGAGTTGGGCTCATCTAATTATGAAAAGTCATATAGTTTAGGATGGCCTTGGTAAACTTTTGATTTCCATGTGATTCAAGCTTATTGATATCTATAGAATTATGGATTGATTTGATTGCATCTTCCCAATCAATAGGTCTTCCTCAATTCATTTGAGGTGTTGATATATGAGTGGACAAACAATAAATATAATATGTACTCCTTGCTTTTTGGAGGGAAACCCATAGTTTGACTTAGTTAAGTTGTCATGGATGAGAATAATGTGGACTTGCAAAGAATATGGATATTATTGGTCAAAATATTTTCAAGTATGTTTGTGCAACTTTTTTTCCTAACTTAGCTGCTCTAATGGTAGATAAAATGTTACGAGTTAAATCAAATAATAAGCTTGGTTATAATATAGTAGGCTTAAGAAAAACTGTGACAAACCACCCCACTTTTTATTTTATTTTATTTTCTTGCTATATAGAAAATGTATATGCAATGTCTTCAACACTTTGATCACCAAGATTTAGAAGTGAGCAAGGTGAAAGCAAATGGCACTTTGAACCACACAACATACCTAAATGAATGCAATTATAGAATGATATGGCAGCAAGCTGACTAGAATATGTAGATGATTGAGTTGGCTTAATCAAATCCTCTTTGACAAACCATAAAATGACATGTAGGTGGCAGAACCGGATTTATCAACACTTCTTTGGCATATTGCATAAATGCAATACAAGCCACTAGTAGAATGTGCAAGTTTGACTCAGATCAAAACGATGGATAATGTTAGCTTGTTCAATGCCAAAACAGGCTGAATGATATGTTATAGTGATTGGTGGTAAACTGTCCAATCTTACAATATGAAATACATACAAGAAATTGATCATCCGATAGTAATACCATTTGGGGTTTACAAGATAGATGTGAGTGCATTAGAAATTAACATGACATGAGATACATTGTTGAAGCAACTTGATATAATATTCAGATTATAAGAACATATTACTATAACAACACAAATTAGCTCAAAAAATGCAAATTAAGCATAGAATCACACTCCCACAATAGTCAAGCACATAACCAACTGAAGTATACCTTAGAAATGATGTTTGAAGCTAATTTAAATCTGGTTACAAATTGGATTTTCGATAAAATTATCAAATAAAAATTGATACAAATTGGAACACATTGCAAACACCACTAATTGCTTATACAACAACCCCATGTTAATAAGATGAGCGTGGGGGGTGGGGGGGTGAATCATACAAACTTAATCTTCAATATATTCAACAGATTCAACCTCGGTAACCTTATCAAACATGCAAACTCCTAAACAGATATCACAAAACATATAACACCAGATTTAATGTGGAAACCCAAATAGGGAAAAACCACTGTGGGATTTCGGACCCACTAAGAAATATACTCTTCTAGAGTATGCTTGGTTAAAAGCAAATCCTATTAAAGATTACAAACACATTGCTAGATGTGACCTGGTTAAGGGTGTGTGGGGGAAAAAGTGACACTAAGCAAACATGCCCTAATCTCACTTTCAATCACACATTTGTGGAATACGAAAGAGCCTAGAGGTATCACACAATTGGCTACTTCTTTTTGTGGAAGAGAGAGCCACGGGCTACCTATTAGGATTTCTATTCCTTTGTTGTAAATGATAGATAAAATGATGCAAGTTCAACTATTAACCATAAAGTGTAAGTATGAACTAGTAACAAGATTGCAAGATTGAGATTAAGTGATGAAAAGCTGTAAACACAAGGATAAAAGGAGAATGTAGATGTGTACCTGGGGTTAAAATCTGAGTGGAAATGTTCGGGACGGGGGCGCGGGTGCCACTGTCCTGATTTTGCTCCTGAAACTGCTGTTTTGCAACCTGAAAAGCTGTCAAAAATGCTGAAAATTGCTGTCTGACAGAAGGACCAAGGCGCCCAGCGCCCAGCACCCCTATCCTGGCAGGACCAGGGCGCCCCACGCCCCTGTCCTGGTCTTTTGCTCTGAAACTTGGTGTGAAGTTTTGTCTCGGCCTGCTTTTCCCGGATCTGCAACTTGCGGTGTCGTCTGAATCCCGAAATCTGCACTTATATCTGAAAAGGTGTTTTGGGCGGCTATATAGGGTTTTGCCTTAGTCAAACCCTCGCTTTGGTGATTTCCACCTCCACGAATAGCCAAGTTGTATTGTAAAAGTATTGTGTGTGCAGACCTTGTGTGTGTGCAAGATCCTAAAATGCAAGTAAGCAAACTAGAGCAACCTAGAAAGTAAACCCTAATTGCTTGTAAATGATAATGTAAATGCTCCAAATCAAGATGCAAAGTGATCTAAAGCATGAATACAAATGATATAATGAAGCTTATGTAAAGACATGAAAACAACATAAAATCATACCCAACCCCAAGGGAGGGGTACAAGCCAATCTTCAGTCGGTGATCCCTTATTGCTCTTCAATGTCTTCAAAGCCCTAAAATGGATGAATGAAATTGATGGATGCTTGATAGATGGATGTTGAGTGTTGTTGAAGTCTTCAAAGATCTGCTCTTTCGCTGCATATGAGGTCATTCAAATCAAAATTCGGATCCTTTCCAATGAAGAAAGAGAGCTCTTATGTATGAAACCCTAGGTCTTAATTTCAACTTTAGGCCAACCTAGAGATTGAATCTCCCGCCAATTTCTTGGGGTTAAGCTTTATTTTATGATTGGATCGTGCTCCTAAAATTTCGAGAAAAATGTCCGGGACCATGTGCACGCCGGGCGCCATGGTCCCGACAACTTTTCACCAAATTTTCAGGGCCGTCAGATATGATGATTTTAGAGAGAATCCCGAAGTTACAGCTGATTTCGAGATGTTTTGACCCCCGAAATCAAGCCCCCAAGTTCAAAATAGGACCTAATTAGGGTTTTTGATTAAATGATGTATTAGAGGAATAAAATGAAAGGGGCACACTTTAATGAAAAGGGCCCAACTTTATGATATGGGAGATGATAAAATAGAACCTTAGACCTAATTAATTTAATTAATTAAGTGCTAAAGGGAAAATACAATGCAAAATGCAAAATGAGCCAAGGCGGGTGCTAAACTAGGTGTGAAATTGTACCACCCTAGCAAGTGCGTACAATTTACGACGCTACATTTAGCCCCCACTTTAGCGGTCATATGAACACTACGTGCATATGCAAGCTAAAGTACAGAAAAGTAAACATTATTTGAAAAATGATATATCCATAAGTCTGTCGAACGAAGCCCCCAGCGGTATCTGCAGTACACAGTTAGGAACCGCACCCTACAAAACACACGTTAGATCACAAAATCACTTAATGCTTACTAAGGAAGGTGATGAAAATTCGAGGGTAGCTATATCCCCCCCCTGTTTCGGCTTGCTAATTTTAGTGAGTTGAAACAGGGTATCATGTTTACCACTTCGAATTGTTAAAGAATATTGATGACAAATGCTCACAAGAAGATTTGATATGAGATCAAAAACTAATGGAGAATCATTTGGTAAGAAAGAGCACTAAATCTCAATTCCAATACAACAAAGAGTGTGAGGATTTGAGAGTTCTCTAACACAAGATAAAGGATGTAAATGGAAACAAAATGCAAAGAGAAGAAAAGAAAGGAAAAAAGCATGAATACACACATTGGTGATCCATGAAAAGAATAGTGAGAGAGAAAACATAGACTTCTCGCCCCTAGACCTTGTCTAGGTGATCCATGGAAAAAAAGACATGGAAAACTAGCCCCTAGAGTCTGTCTAGGTGATCCATGTAAGGGAGGAGAGTGAGAAAGTCTAGCCTTATGCCGCTAGTTCCACTCAACCTCGTGCATGTGTGTGTAAGTGAGGTTAGAAGCACCTCATAGGAGTCTATGCCCGAGTATGCTACAACCTGTATATGTATAGTAAGAAAAGCGTGACATCTTGCTCTAAGAGTCTGTGCTCTGGTTCCGAGAATGACCCATTGCTCAAAAAGTGTAATGTTTATGTCATAAGTAAAGTAGAACAAGGATACCTACCTTCATCACAAAAGAAGATACCCCAAAAGTGCAACAATGTCATAGATCCAAGCAAGGGAGTTTTTGCACTCTTTAAGCAAGGATAAGATAGTTGAAAAGGGATATCTTGTATTATGTGTAAAGGAGATCCTTAGAGGAGAAGAGATCTTTGTACAAAAGACACCTATCCCCGAGAGGAATTGTCTTAGACAAATATAACATCTTCTAGAATAATACAAAGAAGAGAATAAGAATGCAATACTTCCTTCTTTTGCGAGGTGAAAGTGATTCTTAATGAAGGATGACGCTCTTTTTAACCCAATTGGGAGAGTGAATTCATTGTGGATGTATTTTACCAAGTGCAAAAGAGGTTGTAGTCAAGGACTTACACCTCTTGTAAGAGAGAATCCTTGAACAAACAACAACAAATGCATACAAGGAATAACATCAAGTAATAAAGTTCACACCATAAATGAAATAGGAAAAAGTGGATCCTTAGATAAAAATAAGGAAAGATCATTGCCTGAGAAGGACTTACACAATCTTCTAGGGAGAGATTTAGACATAAGCGAAATGTACTACATACTCACATGAGTTCATGCAAGCAAGACATTAGTGTATGTAAAATGCTCCTCACAAGAAGTGGGTAGGATAAGAAAGAGAATACACATCTTCTCCCATATCTAGGAAAAGAGGATTCTAAAGAAAAGATGATCAATATTTCCACATTATTACCCCATAGGAACAAGAGATAACATAGAAAAATTAGGCTATTATGTTGCTTCAAAAATATGATTGCACTTGAAATTGTACCATCATGAATGACAATGAGCCCCCAGTAAATGAGCTACCAATGTCACATAATGATGAGCAACATAATAGCCATTAATGTTATTTAAAGACATGATAGATTGAATGAGGTATTTGAATATGACATGCTAAATGCTCAACTATAAGTGAGATCAAAAACATGTATAAAATGATAAAAATTGAGGAAGAAAAGTCACAAGAAATCTTAGAAGAAGGATGAGTGTAATTTATTAGAGCCTTATCCTTGGAGGAAAGGACTTTATGATGAATAGGAGATAAAGATTCATAAGTGGATTTAGAAATTTGAGGGGAGTCATAAAGAGATTTGCTCATCGCCAAGATTTCCTTATGAGGGGAATGAGAGTTGATAGAAGTAGAAGATGATTTAGTTGAAGTGAGATCATCATCACTACTAAATATAGCATTCACATTGAGAGATGGTCTTTTAGATGCTTTGGTGGGCTTAGAAAGATTATATCCAAGTCCAAATGAATATTCATGCATGTTATGTTCTAAAGGAACTTTAATTCCTTGTTCATTTGCGCCACAACCATTTCCACTATAGCCACTCTTAGCCAAAATGTGAAAACCACGACCATAACGATTAGCCATTTCAGAAAGAAAAGGTGGTTTTTCATAAGACAAAGAATCAAATTTTTCAGAATTAGAGGTGTGAGGAGAAGAAGTTTGAGAAGCGGCCACAAAATTATTGCTCATAGGTTCAAGTAAGACTGATTGATCTCTAGTTTCTTCCTTCTTTTTAACTTTAAGCTCTCTAGGAGGAACCCTATACTCACCTACAAAGGTGGGATTGAAATCAAGGGATCCCCAATCGTCTTCTGCGAGAACCTTCTCAGGATAAAAAGCCTTTTCATGTGTAGATTCAAGTTGAGAAGAATCTTCTTCAGGAACTTCAGACTCATCTAAAGAATTTTGATTATCAGAGGGTGATGATTCATCCAAAGGTATCTTGTTTAACGAGTCATCACTAGAAGAGGAAGGCTTAGAAGAACTCCCCTTGGAAGTAGATGTTTGCAAACAAGCCTGAAGATTAGTATCACCTATCAAGGTATATGTCTTATTATTATAAATAAATTTAACTTGTCTATGCAATGTAGAGGGGACAGCTTGCATACTGTGAATCCAAGGTCTCCCTAATAACAAGTTGTAAGTTAGATTTCCCGACATAACATGGATAGGAGTAGGCAAAGTAACAGGTCCCACTGTGATGGGTAAGGTGATAATACCTAATGAAGACTTAGCCACATTATCAAAGCCTCGAATGGGACGAGAGTCAGGCTCAATAAGGGATGTATCCACATTCATCTTATGCAATAGATTAATGCTACACACATTAAGGCCAGAACCATTATCTACCAGTGTTCGTCTTATAGCAGTGTCATTTATGATAACCACAATCATCAAGGGATCATATTGATGTTGAATTTCACTAGTAGGCAACTCATCTTGAGTAAACACAATTTGAGCTTTAGGATTCATCACAGAGTTAACCAAAGACACTATATTACTAGATGTATTAGGTGGAGGAACATTCAAATCTTTCAAGGCATCTTGTAACATTCCATGATGAGCGGAAGAAGTTTGGATCAAATCCCAAAGGGATATCTTAGCAGGGGTAGCTTTAAGTTGTTCTATGAGATCATAGTCCTTACTAAGCATTTGTGAAATACGAGGAGCTTGAGGAAGAATAGGTTGGGAATGAGGAAGAATAGGTTGGGAAGGAGGAAGTGAAGTTGGGATAACTGGAGGAGGATTAGGTTGCCTATTATTTCTTGTGTTATAGGTATGAGCAACCGCATGATAACTCTCTCTAGTCAGTTGCTTAGCATACTCATAAGGGCTCTTAGTAGAATAACCTCCTTGCACAGTAATAATAGGTTTCTTAGGAGTGCAAAAAGAATCATCAGCATAACCACCTTGGACCACTAAGATAGGCTTATTTAAAGGTTGAGAATTTTGAGAAGGACAGGCACCTTGGATAGTGAAGAGAGGTTTGTTAGGTGTTTCATTCACATGTATCAAATTAATTGAGGATGGTTTAGAGGAATGAACAAAAGTGTTGGAAGAATTATTGATAGTCTTCTCTTGCACTAAAATCTTATCACGGATTAAATCAATTTTAGGAGAGAGACAAGGGGTAGGCATTGATGTTCCAATAGGAAGAGTAATACTAGGAAAGGTCATATCATCCTCTATCATCAAAGGATCTACATGGGGAATAAACTCTCTAGGAGAAGGATCAACATTACTCTCTAAAGTCTCACTTTTGAGAGGGAGATCTTTGAAAGAGATGTTAACCATCTTGCTTTGAACTAGGGTTTCCTTATGAGTAGAACCAAGTTGAGGAGAGGGAGATGCTTTATTTTTAGAGGGAGAATGATTGAGATTCAAGGAAGGTGAGAAACTATCAAGGGAGTTTTCAATCTTGATTTCATCCCCTTTGGCTAGGGGTAGAGAATAATCTATACCTTCTTCTAATGGTTCATCCCAAATAGTGAAGTGGTTGAAAGGAATGCTTGAAGTATTGTCAATTTCGGGAGAGGAGATAACATTATTTATTAATTCCTCATCCTTAGGAGGGAGAGCATCAATAGATGTGTTAAACTCATCCTCTTTCCTCAAAATATGTTCAATATGATCTTTAGGGGAGAGAGAATTAAGGAAATTGCTTATTATTTCATCTTCTTTCTCTAAGGGATGCTTATGGGTAAGACAAACTTTAGGAGAAGGGTAAGCATTTATCATTAATTCATCATCTCTAGTGGGAATTTCATTGGAAAAGGAAATGCCATCACTAGGGAATGTAGGGATCATGTCATCTTCTTGCACAAAAGGATCCTCACATAGATCAGAATTAGAGAAGATTGGAGTTCACGTCGGGTTCACCAAAATGTGTGGGGGAAAAAGTGACACTAAGAAAACATGCCCTAATCTCACTTTCAATCACACATTTGTGGAATACGAAAGAGCCTAGAGGTATCACACAATTGGCTACTTCTTTCTGTGGAAGAGAGAGCCACGGGCTACCTATTAGGATTTCTATTCCTTTGTTGTAAATGATAGATAAAATGATGCAAGTTCAACTATTAACCCTAAAGTGTAAGTATGAACTAGTAACAAGATTGCAAGATTGAGATTAAGTGATGAAAAGCTGTAAACACAAGGATAAAAGGAGAATGCAGATGTGTACCTGGGGTTAAAATCTGAGTGGAAATGTTCGGGATGGGGGCGCGGGCGCCACTGTCCTGATTCTGCTCCTGAAACTGCTCTTTTGCAACCTGAAAAGTTGTCAAAAATGCTGAAAATTGCTGTCTGACAGAAGGACCAGCGCGCCCAGTGCCCCTGTCCCAGGGACCTGGCAGGACCAGGGCGCCCCACGCCCCTGTCCTGGTCTTTTGCTCTGAAACTTGGTGTGAAGTTCTGTCTTGGCTTGCTTTTCCTGGATCTGCAACTTGCGGCGTCGTCCGAATCCCAAAATCTGCACTTATATCTGAAAAGGTGTTTTGGGCGGCTATATAGGGTTTTGCCTTAGTCAAACCCCCGCTTTGGTGATTTCCACCTCCACGAATAGCCAAGTTGTATTGTAAAAGTATTGTGTGTGCAGACCTTGTGTGTGTGCAAGATCCTAAAATGCAAGTAAGCAAACTAGAGCAACCTAGAAAGTAAACCCTAATTGCTTGTAAATGATAATGTAAATGCTCCAAATCAAGATGCAAAGTGATCTAAAGCATGAATACAAATGATATAATGAAGCTTATGTAAAGACATGAAAACAACATGAAATCATACCCAACCCCAAGGGAGGGGTACAAGCCAATCTTCAGTCGATGATCCCTTATTGCTCTTCAATGCCTTCAAAGCCCTAAAATGGATGAATGAAATTGATGGATGCTTGATAGATGGATGTTGAGTGTTGTTGAAGTCTTTAAAGATCTGCTCTTTCGCTGCATATGAGGTCCTTCAAATCAAAATTCGGATCCTTTCCAATGAAGAAAGAGAGCTCTTATGTATGAAACCCTAGGTCTTAATTTCAACTTTAGGCCGACCTAGAGATTGAATCTCCTGCCAATTTCTTGGGGTTAAGCTTTATTTTATGATTGGATCGCGCTCCTAAAATTTTGAGAAAAATGTCCGGGACCATGTGCACACCGGGCGCCATGGTCCCGACAACTTTTCACCAAATTTTCAGGGCCGTTAGATATGATGATTTTAGAGAGAATCCTGAAGTTACAGCTGATTTCGAGATGTTTTGACCCTCGAAATCAAGCCCCCAAGTTCAAAATAGGACCTAATTAGGGTTTTTGATTAAATGATGTATTAGAGGAATAAAATGAAAGGGGCACACTTTAATGAAAAGGGCCCAACTTTATGATATGGGAGATGATAAAATAGAACCTTAGACCTAATTAATTTAATTAATTAAGTGCTAAAGGGAAAATGTAATGCAAAATGCAAAATGCGCCAAGGCGGGTGCTAAACTAGGTGTGAAATTGTACCACCCTAGCAAGTGCGTACAATTTACGACGCTACAAAGGGATTTCCCTTAGATCTGTTAGGATCTTCACCTTGTTAGAGGTGACCTTGTTAAAGGGTTTCAAACACTCAATCAGAATGTCACCTTGCTAGAGGATTTACAAATAAGACTGTTAAGTCCACTCGGTTAAGAGATTTTCTGTCACTTACGAATAAACAACAGTAATGAGTATGTCTGCAACTTTGCATCTAAAATGCTAAAGCAGATTCTTATTTGCTCAATACAATCTAGTCATAGGATTTATCTTGTCCCTCTGCTGGGCTCCTTACTCTGTTATTCAAACACGTCTTCAAGCTTTTGTGCTCGGTAATCACTATGTAGCATCCCTGTGCTTACACTTGCCCGCATACATTGTTTATCAACAGTTCCTTATTTATAAACAATTTGCTAACCACTTAATCTCTTTGATCACATTTCCCATGATCAATCATAGCCATTAGATCTTCAATCTTGACCAAGTTCAATGTATCCTTCGATCTGAAAACGTTTTACCGCGCCTTGGAACTTGCATACATTTCTTGGAACTTGTGCTAGGGTATTGCGGTTCAATCTGAGCTGTAGATCTTCATATCGATCTTCCATTGCCATAGTTCCTTAACAAACTTCATACACGTATCAATCATTTAATCATATCCAGCTCATCAGCTTCCTTCATTAAATAACGCATGTATTCATCCAATGCATTTTGTTATTACTCGGTTGCAACTCGGTAAATACTAAACTTCACTCGGTAGACATTCCGCCTTCATTAACCGATAGCAATAACCTTAGGGTTTACCGACTAGGTTCCTTGCTTGGTAATATAGTATAGTATTAACCTTACAAACAATAGCATATGTAGGATATCAAAACAATCTAAACATCATGATCTCATCATTGTCTTACTCGGTAATAGTTGCCTATTGAATAACTTATTCCTCCTCTTATTCATCACAATATTTCTGTATCTTTTATCGACATCTTAATTCTCTTCAAAACATACTTCTCAAGATATGGAAACATCATACTAAATCATAAAATCAATTTCTTGACATCAATGACAAAATAATATTGTTAAGATAGTAAACATCCTTAATCAATTATTTCCATAATCATCAACAACCTTCTCAATATCCTTATTGAAATGCCAACAATCTCCCCTTGTCTGTTATAATGCCAACAATCTCAATTGATTTGACCTAAATGATTCGAATTCAAATTGTTGTGAGATGTTAAAATGCTCTCCCCTGTCATTAGTCTTCTCCCCCATACATTAGTCTTCTCCCCCATTGACAACAATGCCAAAAGAAAACTAATACATAATTTCTTCCTGTGTGAAGTAATTCCTTTGCTGTTCGATATCAACTCAGTCTTAGTCAGAGCATTTTGTCTTCAATTCCTGTTCCTTGTTTTTGTTTCCTACACACCTTTAGAGAAACCTCCTAAAGTGTGTAAATCAACATCAACTCCTAAAAGGTATTATTTAGAGTCATCGAATTGATGTTTTCACCGAACTTGGTCAGTGAGTAGAAGATAGGGGTAGGACCTCTAACTTACTTTTGAGATACTCAAAAGTGTCCCTTGGCAGTGGCTTGGTGAAGATATCTGCTATTTGTTCTTTTGAGCTAACATATTTCAACGCCACTTTCTTCTCTTGGACTTCTTCTCTAAGATAATGATACTTGATAGAGATGTGCTTTGTCCTAGAGTGCATAACAAGATTCTTTGAAATGTTTATGGCACTAGTATTGTCACAGAATATAGTTACTGGCTCAGTAACTTTCTCATTTATGCCTTCCAACAGTTGCTTGATCCATGCTATATTGGTACAATTCAATGCTGCAGCAACATATTCAGCTTCTGCTGTTGACTGTGAAATACATCCTTGTTTCTTGCTAAGCCAACTCACTAGTCTTTCTCCTAAAAAGAAAGCTCCTCCGCTTGTGTTTTTCCTGTCATCAATGTTGCCTACCCAATCAGCATCAATATAAACTTTTAAATCAAAAACATTTCCTTTCTGATATACTAAGCCATAATCCTCGGTGTCTTTCAAGTATCTGAAAGTTCTCTTGATTGCTGTCATATGTGTTTCCTTGGGACTTGCAAAAAATCTTGCAACTATACCTACTGCATGTGCTATATCTGGCCTGCTGTGAACAACATATTGCAACTTTCCAATCATAGATCGGTAAAGTGTCTCATCAACAGATGCAGATTCATCATTCTTTGATAGTTTACAGTTGGTAGTCATAGGAGTACTTATTGGTTTTGAATCCTCCATTCCAAATTTCTTCAAGATTTCCTTTATGTTCTTGGATTGAGTAATGAAAATCCCATCTTTCATTTGGAGTATCTGTAGACCTATAAAATACTTTATTTCACCGATTAATGACATCTCAAATTTTTTGCACATTTCATTTCCAAAATTCTTGCATAAGGAGTTATTTCCACAAAAGATAATATCATCAACAAATATGGCTGAGATTAGTATTCCATTGTCTTCATCATTCTTCATGTACATATTATTGTTTTCACTAGTTCTTATAAAACCAATCTTGATTAAATAAGAATGCAATCTTTCATACCATGCTCTTGGTGCTTGCTTTAGACCATATAAAGCTTTGTTCAGTTTACATACCTGATCTTTATTCTCTCCTTCAACAAATCCTTCAGGTTGTTCAATAAAAACTTGTTCTTCTAATATACCATTCAAAAGTGCAGATTTGACATCCATTTGATATACCTTGAAATTTTTGAAAGCAGCGTATGCCAACAATGTTCTTACTCCTTCAAGTCTTGCTACAGGTGCAAAAGTCTCACCATAATCTATTCCTTCTTCTTGAACATAACCTTTGCAAACTAGTCTTGCTTTATTTCGAATGACCTCATCTTTTTCATTCAACTTGTTTCTGAAAATCCACTTTGTACCAATTACATTTTGTCCTTCGGTCTTGGGACCAGTGTCCATGTGTCATTTTTCTTGATTTGATCAATCTCTTCTGTCATAGCATTTACCCAATCTTCACTGTTAAATGCCTCTTTCACTATTCTCGGTTCAAATTCAGATATTAGACATGTGTTATGTCTCAGTTTGTTCCTTGTCATCACTGGATCATTCTTATCTCCTATAATTTGACTTGATGCATGATTCTTTCTGACATACTTGGCTAATATAGGCTCGATAGATTCTATATGATCTTCTTCATCACTCGGTACCTGGATATTCTCTTCATTTCCTTCAGCAGTTTTCTCGGTAAGACTTCTCGGTTGAACATATATAAGTCCTTCATAATCTTTTGGTTCTTTGGAGTCTTCTTCATCATTTCTTTCTGCAAATTCATCAATTTTCACATTTGCACTTTCTACTATTTTGTTAGATGATTTGATCAGACATTTAAATGATTTGCTTCTAGAAGAATAACCAAGAAATGTTCCTTCTTCACTTTTCTGATCAAACTTTCCATTTCTATCATCTTTGTGTACATAGCATCTACTTCCAAAGATTTTAAAATAACTTACATTAGGTTTCTTGTCATACCAAATTTCATATGTTGTCTTCAAAGTTCCTTTCTTCAGTTGTACTTAGTTCAGGGTGTAAACAACAGTGCTTATTGCTTCTCTCCAAAATTTTTGTGGTACTTTCTTTTCAATCATTTGGGTTCTAGCACAATCCACAATAGATCTGTTTCTTCTCTCAGCAATTCAATTTTGTTGTGGAGTTCTCGGTGCAGAGACTTGTCTTTTAATACTATGATTGTTGCAGAATAAATTGAACTCATCAGAAGTGATCTCTCCTCCTCTATTAGATCTAAGACATTTCAGTTGTCTTCTTGTAAAGTTTGATCTTGTCATCTTACCCATCTGGCATCCTCGACACATAGCATTCTCAGGTCTCTCAAGACTTGGTAGACCTCTTACTTGGTGATTCTTGCTTATTTTGATCAGATTATCAAAATTTACATGACAAAACCTTTTATGCCATAACTAGGTATCATCTATCTTTGCATACAGACACTTATTCCAAGTTGAGTCAAGGTGAAATGTGTTACCTTTTGTTTGTGTCCTGGTAGCTGCTAACTTTCCATGCTTGTCATGAACTTTGACAATTCCTTTCTGAAACTCTATTCAGTATCCTATATTG